>NC_135859.1:23776471-24521471 GCF_031162955.1 Sander vitreus
AATAAGTATGCAATATTTTGTTTATTTTGTGGAGTGCTGCGTCCCGTCCGTTGGCTGTGTGGCTTAGTTGTGTTTGATGTAGAGCTCGCTTGAAACGTTAAAATGATCATGTTTCATTGGCCAGTTATCGTGCCACTTTCACATGTTAGTGCACGTCAGCGCACGGGTCCACTACATGACAAACCCTATGGAGCGGACCACGTGACGTGTGTGCATATTTTGACAGAGTGACAGTGTAAGTGAAGAAATAGATAGAGACAACAAAATGGAACGAATCAGAGAAGAGAAAGAAAAGTTGTGTCCTGTTCTCTTTATTTATTTATTTATCTATTTTATACTGTACAACCAGTAAAACATGTCCTGTTCTGTAGACATGGTCCTTATTTATTTATTCATGTTGTACCAGTCCAATATGACAGTCAGTTGAAATAAACCTTGTTGTAAGAAAACTTGTTTAATTTGTTATGAATCTATTTTGATGCGTTTTCCCGTAACTTTTGTAATTTTACATATGTTTAAAAATATCGAAATTAATATTGATATCGCAATATCTCATTTTGTCAATATCGTGCAACCCTAATTCCATGTGCAATGTACTTCAGGCACTAGAATAATTAAGTATATTTACTTAAGTATTTCCATTTTCTACTTCATTTCAGAGGCCGTTATTGTACTTTTTGCTCCAGTATTTGACATTGATAATGTCTATAAATGATGATTATTTTTATTATTATTATTATTATTATTATTAATAATATATTACACTCTTAAATTGGCCATTTCGTATAATGAATACTATATTATATAATAAAATAATATAATTAATACTTTTAATACTTCAAGCATATTTTGCTTAAAATACTTAATTGGTACTTGTACTTGTACATTTTGAATGCAGGACTTGTTTGTTTACTTACCAGTATTTAAAAGGGTGACCATTATTTAAAAAGTAAGTTACTGAATGTTCTTGACAGAATGGCCTTTCTTCTTGATGTTTACTCTTATTATATATTTCTTCTTTTTTATACACTATATAATGACTGTTTCTTACCTTAATGCATTTGTTTTTAGTGCTGCTGATGTCTTTTTTTTCTTTTCAGACATGAAACATATAACAATTCACTATGAAAATACGCAATAAATTACAGGATCATAAAATATCAAAATATTCAACAATGTTCGCAAGAAGTTATCTACATCAGGGATCAAACAGATCAATCAGTCAGAGACATTTACAGCCAGATGTGCCGCCCTCCATGTCATTTAAAATGACTTTAAAAGCAAATAGTGAGACCAACTCACGAAGGTTCATGCAACAAAACGTTCCACCTCGTTCAGTGCGGACTTTAGGGACGGATAAGAGGAATAAGCCTTGGGAACAAAGACATTAACCTTCTGTTTTTTTCTCATGGAAATGTGCTTATGTCCTGTGATTGTCTTTAGTTTACAAACTCTGGGAAACTGTGCTTCCTGCTTGAAAAGTGCTCTATAAAATATTATTAGAGTATTGATGTACTGTGGTAGTGCTATTTTTTATCACAGAATAATTTCAGAGCATGTAACAAACTAACAAACTAAAATGAACAGAAACAGAAAAGTAACACATTTACACTTCCTAATAATGTTTCCTTTGTCTTATTTTTACAGGACCCATAAATCATGGCTGTCCTGCAGAAGCTCCCCCTCACAGTGGCCCTCTGCCTGCTGCTCCTTGCCACACTGTTACCCAGCTCTGAAGCCCGGCGTGGTGGTGGTGGTGGTCGTGGTGGTTTTGGAGGTGGTGGATTTAACAGAGGTGGTGGCTACAGCCGGGGCTGGGGCGGTGGGGGTGGCCAGGCCTACAGACCGGTCCAGAGCAGTGGCCCCAGTGCAGGAAAAGTAGCCGGGGCAGCTGCAGCGGGCGCTATAGGAGGAGCAATGATTGGGTCTGCCCTGAGCCGCCCTGGGTATGGTGGAGGATATGGAGGATATGGAGGAGGATATGGTGGAGGGTATGGAGGATATGGAGGGGGGTATGGCTACCCACGATATGGAGTTGGTGGTGGCTACGGCCCCAGGCCTGGCTACGAGTCAGAGGGCTCTGGAGATATGGAGTACTACACTGCAGCATCCAGCGGCCCCATCTACAACAGTATCATCGTTGTCATCGGCTCCCTGATATCCCTGCTGATGGGCCACTGGGTGGCAGTCATGTAGAGCTGGAGACAGAGCTGGGATCCCAAAAACACACACAGGTCCAAACAAACCTTCAATAAAAACAACCCACAACCTGGCGGAAAACAGAACTATTTTCAGTTTAAAGTCTAATGTGACCTAAAATATGACCCTTAAATAATGAACAGCTGTGGCAAGTTTTTTTCTTTTTCGATACTTCAGTGACCCTCCATGAGGACAGGTGGAGGAAGTGGACCCATTTAACCTTTACAACATGTCAGTGTGACACCATGCTTCAGTCTGCAGGCGTACTGATGAACAAACCACCTCCTGTAGAAATACTGTATGTCAGAGCCGTGAGATAGTTTGACTCTCCTTTAAAAGAGGCTAGTCTTTTTATACTTTTGATGAGTATTTTTGGTCAATATGTTTTCTCAATAAGGAATCTGTGAAGATAGACCAGGAATAAATTAGATGTGGTTAAGTTTACCTCAAGAAGTCATGTCAGGAGCAGAGTTTAAGAGCAGCTAAACACTTCATATGATAATGCCATTTCTCAGTAAATTTCATTATAGGTTTATATTTTAGACTTTTTACTTTCTGTTTCATATTGTCTGCTCTGCATATTAAAAAAATAAACGAGAGTACTAAAGTGTTACTTTTTCAGTACGTTGCTTGTATATGTATACTTTACCTAATTAAAGTACATGTTTTATGCCATTTTGTAGACTTTTATGTAAAAAAGAAAAATGGGCTTCCATGTTTATAATTGTTATATCAATTAAAAAAAACTTAGAACAAACATTTGTGTTGAATTGTGTCTACATTATTGAAAAAAGAGAGCATGGCGTGTTTAGAATATATATATATATATATATATATATATATATATATATATATATATATATATATATATATATATATATGTACATTTTTAAGTGACAATCCAGAGATTAGACTTGCTGCAGTAAGCTGTTGGTGTGTCTTGTGTACAATACACTCGCTGATCTCATTCTCCACATGAGTGTCAACAAAGACAGTGTGACCCAAATCAAACACACTCACCCACCATGTTTGTGACCAACAGATGCTACCCTGTGTGTGTCCTATTGCTTTAATATGTGTTTGTGCAGCTGCGCTGGAGTTTCTATTGTTTATCTGTGTTGTTTGCGATAGTAATGTTTTATTCTACTGTTGATTGAAGTGTCAGGTTATTTAATTTGTGTGGCTTAATATTGCTTGTTGCCTCAGTGTCCAGTTGTTATTTATTGTCGATTTTATTTTTTTAATTGTCTGAGTTTTGTCCTCTTGTCTGGTTAGTTCTTGTAAAGTTACACTGAGGAAGGCGGTTGTATATTTATAATTGATAATCAGATGTATGAACAGGCTGTAAAGTGCCATCCTATAGAAAAGGAACTTATTGTTTGTTTGGACATCAGGGGTTATGCTGCTGGTGTTGTTCCAACAGTACTGTATACCTTTTATACACTGAATGCAATTTATTCTGTAGCCAAAAGGTGAACTTGAATTTAACAGTAGTGTCATATATCATCATTACATTTTCTTTACCCCTCTTTTTTTAAACTGCAACACAGTAACATTTACTCAAAGAGTACATTCTAACTGACCTATTTTTTTTACTTTTATCCAAGTATTACATGAGTATAATAGTCTAGTACTCTTACCAGCTCTTAACAACAAAAGCAGGCAACATGCAGTATATGGAAAACTAAAGTCCAGTTATTTATTTTCCATCAACAGCTCATATTACAAAATCTACCAGTTCCATTAAGCCTGTTCTTTAATCAACATATGGAACCCCTGAGGGTGCCCTGTAGTGCTGCATGACTCAGCCTGTTAGCTGACATTTACCGGCCTGCAGGCTTGTATCACTTCCTCAGCTTAATGAGATCTCAGCCGATGAGATCACACCAGTGCTTCTGTTTGCCATCTACTCTGTCCTCCACAGCTTAGTAGTAGTCATCTTAAAATCTGATGCCCTTTCACATTCAATAACCATGCTTCATTACAAGCTCAGACCTGAAACACAGAGAGTTAACACAGCCCTCATGTTCAGTATATGAGATATTCCTAAAAGAGACTTTTTATATTTTTACTGTGAGTATTAGTAACCAGTTGACTGAGTGTTTCTGAAAATTCAGATGGATCATTCTCGTGGTTGCCCTTTAGTATTGTAATAGGCCTTATCAGACATTAAATAATTTGAGCTCCATCCACCAGAAGGTTCAGCCTGATTATTCAAATGTTTTATATCATCAAACTGATCTCCACAAAAGCTTTTCATACAATGGTAATTTTCAGTCAAAAACTCCTTCCACACCCAATTCAAAAAAAGTCATAAAACAAATATCCACAAATGCAGTGTAGTATTAGTAAAGTTTATAAGTTTATTTGACAAGACAAGCAAAAAGTGCAAGTCAAGCCTCAGTAGTCAGTAAAAGCTGCAGCAGCACAGTAAATGTGATCCCTCAGAGTAAAAGGCATCCATGTCTTTAAAAGCGGTATATGTGCACATTCAAATACATTCAAAGCCAGATATAAGATAACATAGGATACATATACCAACACATTAAAAGGTACACTGTGGGGTTTTTGATCAGATTGTTCTACAGTCAGACAATAAAAAGTGTTTGTTGTAATTGTAGTTTAGTGACTGCTGCTGAAATGTGAATCGCCTGGTTATAGTGGTCATGACGGCACTCTGCCGTGGTGGAATGTAACTAAGTACATTTACTACAAAGTACAAATTTGAGGTGCTTGTACTTGAGTATTTACATTTCAGAGGGAAATATTGTACTTTTTACTCAGCTACATTTGTCTGACAGTCTTTATTTTTCAGATTACAATTTGTCATACCCTGTAGAGACATTTTGAATTTGAACTGTTTGCAATTAAACTCCAGAGAGTACCTTTTACATAGTTTTTTTTTAAGTAATCAGCTTTTATGATTAGAATTTTAAAAAAAAAATAGAAAAATGATTGTATAAATCCTATGTACTGTACTTTACATATCTTGATATGCAGGCTTAGTAACCATTAACTCAACTGATAATGAAAGATGACATTCAGTAGGATTTGGAGATGAATTTGGCTCAGGAAATAGCCCAGAGACAAAAGAGGAAGACAAAAAAGAAGGGAGGAAGGAGGCAAGTGTATACAAAAAAAATCTGAAAATACACACGCTGTAAAAGGCAAGGGCAGTACACATGGAAAAGGTTAAAACAACATACATGAGTATTCAGGAAAAGCCCACTTTATTTTGTTTTGATTCCAAATAATAATACATATTTTAAGAAGTGTTAGGATGACAGCATGCATACTATTGTCTGTATGTTTAGAGGGTCTGTTTATCCAAATAAAGTTATAGTCTTTTTGGTTTTAGTTTCTGTGTTTCAATAGACCTTATATGAAATGAGTAGATATTGATCCATTACAAATAGTCATGCTCTTAGTGTAGAACGTTTCAGTCTGAAGCAGTTATATTTGTAATAGTAGACTAATAAATAAATATTTCACAAATGAAAGTCCAGTTTTAAAACACTATTCCCTAACCAACTCGTTGAACTGTCTTTGAATCAGACAGTCCTCCAACATCAACCTCCCTGTAGTTAACATACTCATATCATACTTAAAAAACCTAAAAAATGTCCATTATTGTTGTTTGTTAAAAAAATTATGCAGATTATCACCATGACAGGGTCTGTACCAGCTCCACAGGTGCAAACTAACCCCTCTCAGATGCTTTTTTTCTCTGAGACAAAAAGCAACCCAACAAAGACCCGGTTTTCTTGAATACATTTTAAAAAGCAATTTCTTTCTGAAACACACATCACAAACGCAGAAAGACAAGTCAGTGGTAGTGCCACTGATTATTTCTGTGGCTAGAGAGCGTACAATGTGGGGGTTTTGTTAACTTGTAGGCAGAGATTGTTCTACAGTCAAACAATAAAAAGTGTTTGTTGTAATTGTATCTCTAATGGCTAGACAGCATGTTCAATTAAATCTAAATGGTAATTAATGGGCCAGACTACTTCACCAAGCTTTTAGTATTAGATTGTGGACTCTTTCTCTTTGTCCTGTCAGCTGTGTGGTGCCATTTAAGCACATGCATGAGAATGTATTGCTTAAATATTAAGAAAAAATAAAAATGTAGAAATCCACACACAGTAAAGAAACTCCTTAAAAGGCAAGAGGTTCCTCTCTCCCTAAGCATTTCCACCCATTACCTTAATTCCTTTAAAACATTATCCATCACTTCCACTGCTAATAAAAGCCTCAGTGCAGCAGCACTAGCATGTTGCTATTCAATAGCATCAGTGTAGTACTAATGACCACAGCTAAAAGCCCTCGCGAGCCCATACTCAATCCCTGCACGCCACCCGTCACTCTCTTCAAGTACTTTTCAGAGTAGACCATGTACAGCTCAACACATCTCCTGGCCTTCATCTGCTCAATCAGTGCCGGGTAGCCGATCTCCACAATGCTAACTGTATCATCGTCTTCAGCACTACTGACAGCCTGTGAAGCTGTTGGCACAGGATTGGCTACAGGCTGATTTAGGGGTCGTGTACCTGAAGGTGCAGTGGTTGAGGAATTATCTGCTGCAGTGTTGTTGGTTTCCGTTGTGTTGTTGCCTGTGCCAGTGTGTGGAGCCGGGGTGACAGAAGTTGTGGTGGTAACAGCTGGTTTGATGTCTGGCTTTTGATTCTCCGCAGGCAGAATGTCGGTTCTCTTCATGCAGGAGTCCATGTAGCTGTCATAGGTTTCAGGGGGTTTGCTGTAGCTGTAGTCTCTGCTGTAATCATTGCTATCAGTAGACTTGGTGCCATATTTCCTGTACATGTAGTTGTTGTAGTATTGCTCCTCTTGGCTGTTGTGGAACTGGTAGTGGGGACGGGGGAACCTTCCTAGCCCGTAGCCCAGGGCCATCCCTGCCATAGCCCCTCCAGCTGCTGCCATCACTGCACTGCGTCCAAACCCTCTGGATTTATCAGAGGGATACATGCCCATCGACTGAACTGAGTGGGAAAAGGGAGAGCCGCCCCCAGCACCATGGCCCCCATATCCAAAGCTGCCCCCATAGCGAGGGCTCAGGACTTTGTTGTTTGGGTTGTAGTTCATGTATCCACCTCCATAACCACCATGACTGTACGGGGAGCCCCGTGCTGGAAACTGGTTATGGTAGCCTCCACCTGGCTGCTGGGGGTAATTACCTGGATACCCAGGTCTGCCTGATTGCATAGGGTAGCCTCCCTGATTGGGTTGTCCAGGCTGTTTGGGGTATCCACCCTGAGAGCTGGAGCCCTGATTATTTTTTTTACCTGCATTACTGTTAGTGTTGGTGCTGCCTCTGTTGTGTGAGGAGGACTTCTTTGAGCCGAAGCTGCCTTTCCCAAAGCTGCCTCCTTTCCTGGCCAGTGAAAAGTGAGTATGAAACAAGAGAAGTGACAGACACAGCACAGATAATGAATTCATCTTCGCCCTGTAGGGAGGGTCAGGAGAGAAAAGGAAAATTAAGAAAGGGAGAAAAGGTTTAGGAAAATATGAGATAATAATAAATGGGATTTATAATGTTAGCCTTAGTCGTCTTATTTATGAGAGTCTGTCTTTCTGTACGTAGTAAAATAGTAAATAGGAGTTGCACCTTATTGCAACTTTGACGTACGAGAGAACATGCATGTATTAAAAAAATACAGAACCAAAAGCGTTGTTTATGTTACGGGCGTCACGGGTGAACACGCTTCCGCTCCCCTCCCGTTAAAGATTAAATTATTATAGAATTTTAGGGACAGTCTCAACATGGTTTCAACACAGAGTTGTGGGTCCAAAATTAGGTTTCCAGGTTGGCTTGAAATAGCACAGTGCACTGCGAGCTTAATGTTACTGCAGGTGACCAAGCGGTAATCTTTTTAGTCCCCTGTAAACAACACTGTTACAAAGCCTCGACACTGTAATTTTTCGTTCAGTGGCTAAAAAAATTATATTTTTTAATAATGAGAAAGAAAATGTCATATATACAAATCTGTTTCCACAACCATATCAGAGACACTGCCTGATTTAGAGCTGGGCAATTTTATGACATATACAATGAGATTATTTAAATCGGTCTACCATCAAAGGTTTTGCCATACTGTTTATACAATAGTAGCTATCACTTTAATATTTCTGGGTGTATAGGGCTATAGTGGGCAATGTTGCAAATGAATGAGTAGGACTGATATAGTATAGTCATATTACATTTTTACATCAGTGTCATAAAGTATTTTGTATCTAAAATTAGCCTTTTTATTATATCACTCAATATCATGAAAAACAAAATTACACATAGCACGATGGAAGATTTTATTAGGGCTTCAACAATTTTATTGTCAATTAATCAACATATTTTTCCCAATAATCATTTATCTCACAAAATTGTGAGAAATGACCATTATATATAATAGGCTATATGCCATGATGGGCTCTGGGAAATATTTCCCAGAGCCCATCATGGCATATGTACATATTCCTTGCATTATCTGACAGTTTATAGTGTAATCTGTTCTCAGTCCACCAGCTCCTGGATCACTTCATTGTTTCAAATACAAGCATTAGTTTATGAATGGCTCTTGAAGTTTCAGTATTTGCTGTCAACCAGTGGAAGTAACGTTAGACTACAACTGTTTCCATAGCAACCCGTGATAGCCCCTCCCTGATCGCCTGAGTTGTTGTGTGCAAACTCACTTTGATAAGACATAACTCAAACACGTCTCTCGTTAGCTGCTCAGTGCTCACTGCACATTTAACACTCAAAATACAGAAATATGGGCGTTAGCATTAAATTTTGGCTAAAAAAACATCGTGTGGTGCCGATTCACATAACTAACTTACGTTACTGTGACAACCAACTGCAGCATTGACAACGGCTGCATTTATTAGCGTTAGATAAGACTCTCATGATGACGAGATCCGTGTCTCGTCCTTAAAAGATAAGGACCTCGTGATTATGAGATGCTAACTAATAATTATGGGATAGTACACGTCACAATTAAGCGATGTATTTTTTTTTTGTAAATTCATTATTAATCGATCTATTTGCTAGTAATTTCATTAATTGGTCCAATTTTACCATAAAATGACTTTTCATGACTGGAAATGAATCGTCTCCCTCTGAAGGCAAACCAGTCAGTACATAATATAAAAAACCGGTGTAGCAACGACAATAACACCTAAAGGTTTTATGATGGGGGTGATGATATTGATGCAACAATAATCCGGAGAACGTCAAACAGCTCAGCCCAAAGCAATCCAGACACTGATTATTTATAAATACATACTGCATACAGACAGTACTACCTTGTTGACATTGCACTCACTATAGCTACCCTTTATTCCGTTAAAACATGGCGCTTGTCAGTGTCAAACTATCGAGAGAAATGTACACACTGGCAGGAAAGCGTTGGTTTCATTACAGACAGAAATGTTCGCGTGAGGTAAAAACAATGCCATTTTATCCACCAAACAACATTAAAATGGTGCTGTTACTTTAAATAAAGGACTAGCCTTACCTTAAGTGACGACTGTTGGATGCCTTTTCCCGTGTTATTTAGCTTCAGTGTCGCGGGTCGTCTTTGGTACTGTTAGTGTTGATGTAGCTAGTTCAAACGTCTCCAGTTTTGAAAATGGATAATTCCATATGACGTAACGCGGCACAGGGGATCTGGGCATGGATGTATTATAAGAACGGATGTGGGTCGCATAGAAACAGAAGATGGGGCGGGGTTTCACTTGACATTTTCCAGCATCCTCAACCCTGTGATGTTGTCGACTTCATACAGAAAATCACCACAGCACACATAATAGTATGGAGCTACAGGTGTAGGGCAACAATTAGTGAATACATACACACTTAAACTTACATTAAAAACGTTCTGTGATGGATAATTATGTAAACCCATAACCACCAGTTTCTACAAAATAAAAATCAGACCAAAGAAGCCAAATATGTTGTGGTTACAGTGGTTTTCTTACAGTAATAATGCTACATTTTCATATGCATATATTGTTTTACTACTATCACCAACACAGGACAAGAGTTATATTCTCACAGAGAAATAAAACTAAATTATCTGGATTTTTACTTCCATCAGTTCATCAGATGTAATTAGTAAATCAGAGAGGCTACATTTTAAGAGCACTTAAGCATTCACAAGCTACCACAGAGAGGCAAAACATTGGATAGAAGGGTAGCGGGAGGCAAGTATATAAAAACGTATCCCAAAACATACAACACACTGTACAAAGCATGGGCAGCACATATGGAGATTTTCTTGTATTTTGTTTTTACAAACATCATCCAACATACATACATATTAGAAAAAGTGCTTCTTTGCATTGATTCCAATGTAAGTATGCAAGTGTTACATGCATAGATACTTAGGGAGAGTGTTTTATCCAAATAAACTAGTACAGTATACCAGCAGAAATCATAATCAGCCAGTCTCATTGGATTTTCTGTACTTCATTGAACCGTATACTGATTACATAAAGGTTCAGTGACATTTAGTACAAAATTGTGAAAATATGATCCATTACAAATATTCAGTTATGCTCACAATGTAAAACCTCTGTCTAAAGCACAGATATTATAAAATGCACTATATTCTTATTATTCAATATCATATTCACTGTTTGAATCAGACAGTCCTCCAACATCAGCACCCCTTGAGTTTACTTACACAAGTACTTGAAGAAGAGGAAGATGATGCAGAAGGCTCAGTTGAAGGGACAGATGCAGACACAGATACAGACAGGGATGAGCAGGAAACTCATCGCCCTCTGTGGGCCAGGAGTAACATGTATGTTTGATGCAGTTCAACAATTTTAAATTCAACTGCATTGAGTATTTAAACTGTTATTACCTATCATTTATTATAATTTTTTCCTTCATATCAGATTTGCATCTGGGTTACCTGGGCTTCCTTTGTGTCAAGATGACCCTACAACATGTGCAGACTGGAGTCCAATTGAATACTTAATAGTGAAGATATCCTTGCAAAATGCAAGGAAAAGGATTCAAGAATGATAAATGTGTCTATTTTGTAATCAAAATGTCTGTATTCTTGGATAATGATCACTCTACAGCCCAAAATGTATGTATTCTTGGTTAATAAAACTCTATAATCTGGTAAAATTTATATCTACCAAATCTGTCTCTTTTCGTACTCAAATGATCCTGTTGTCCACTACAGTGGACATGCTGTAAAATAAAAATTAAAAATTAAAATGTGTAAATTGTGAGATGTTTTTTTTAACCCTAAACATGTATGGAATCACAAAAAATATGATTAGGAAAAAAACTTATTTTCCTTGGTTCTCAGGAGGATATTACACTTAAAGCACATATCCATTATTACAGAGCTGTTCATTTACACAGATCATCACCATGACAGATCATCTACTCGCCCCAGGGTGCAAACTAATCCTCTCATGCACTGACACTGGACAGTTGGCTTGAATAAATAACATAAATAAATAAACAACTGAGTCTACAGCTACAGTATGCTCGTAACTCTGTGGGGCTGTTAATGTCTTTACCACATTCTTTGTTGTACACCTCATTTCTATATTTATCCATCACTTTAAATGCTAATAAAGGCCACAGCTCAGCAGTATTGGCATGTTGCTGTTCAGTAGCATCAATGTTGTACTGATGATCACAGCTAAAAGCCCTTGCAAGCCCATCTCCAGTCCCTGCACCCCACCAGTGGTGCTGGGCTTCGTCCTTTTCTTCAAGTACTTTTCAGAGTAGACCATGTACAGCTCAACACATCTCCTGGCCTTCATCTGCTCAATCAGTGCCGGGTAGCCGATCTCCACAATGCTAACTGTATCATCATTATCATCATCAGTAGCAGATTGTCTGAGAACCTGTGAAGCTGGAGGCACTGGATTGGCTTCAGGCTCATTTAGAGGGAGTGGAGTTGAAGATGTGGTCGTTGAGTTTTCTGCTGCAGTGCTCTCTGTTGTGTTGCTGCTAATGCCAGAGTCTGTGGCAGCAGTGGTTGTTGTAGTTGCAGAAGTAGTTGGAATCATAGTTGTGGTGGTAACAGCTGGTTTGTTGTTTGGCTTTTGATTAGCCGTAGGCAGAATGTCAGTTCTCTTCATGCAGGAGTCCATGTAGCTGTCATAGGTTTCAGGGGGTTTGCTGTAGCTGTAGTCTCTGCTGTAGTCATTGCTATCAGTAGACTTGGTACCATATTTCCTGTACATGTAGTGATTGTAGTAATACTCCTCTTGGGGGCTGTGGAAGTGGAAGGGAGGACGGGGGAACCTTCCTAGCCCGTAGCCCAGGGCCATCCCTGCCATAGCCCCTCCAGCTGCTGCCATCACTGCACTGCGTCCAAACCCTCTGGATTTATCAGAGGGATACATGCCCATCGACTGAACTGAGTGGGAAAAGGGAGAGCCGACCCCAGTGCCATGGCCCCCATATCCAAAGCTGCCCCCATAGCGAGGGCTCAGGATTTTGTTGTTTGGGTTGTAGTTCATGTATCCACCTCCATAACCAGCATGACTGCCATAACCATCGTAACTGCCATGACCACCATAACCACCATGACCACCATAACCGCCATAACCTCCTCCATATGGGTAGCCCTGTGCTGGGTAACCTCCAGCTGGGTATCCTGGTTGCTGGGGGTAACCTCCTTGGTTGGGGTAACCCCCTGGTCGGCCTGGTTGCTGGGGGTAACCTCCTTGGTTAGGATAACCCCCTGGTTGCTGGGGGTAACCTCCTTGGTTGGGGTAACCCCCTGGTCGGCCTGGTTGCTGGGGGTAACCTCCTTGGTTGGGGTAACCCCCTGGTTGCTGGGGGTAACCTCCTTGGTTAGGATAACCCCCTGGTCGGCCTGGTTGCTGGGGGTAACCTCCTTGGTTGGGGTAACCCCCTGGTCGGCCTGGTTGCTGGGGGTAGCCTCCTTGTCCAGGTTTTTTAGGCTGTTTGAGGATTCCACCCTTAGACTTAGTGTCCAGATTACTGGTTTTGGAGGTCTTCTTAAAGAAACCAAACCCTCCTTTTTTCTTGGCCAAGGAAAAATGTATATGAACCAAAAGAAGGGAGAGACACAACAGAGCTATTCCAGTCAGCTTCATCTTTGAACTGCAGGGGGAAAAAACAGGGAAGAAACCATTTTACAAGGAATAAAAATAAATATTTTTTGTATTATTTTACCAATAAAAAGTCCTTCTAGAACTGCTGAACACAGCAAACATTTAATCCAAATTAAATTAGAATACAACAAGTCAACTTTTAAGTAGCCTACAAGAGAAGAGATGACAGACAAAAGTTTTAGCAAGTTCTATTTGGAGACGATATATTTACCTAAATCATGTTCGCTACATTACATTTCATTATGTTCACATAGCTTACATAAACAGCCTTGATATGTTTTTGCACACAAAACCTTGTCCACCTGTTTTACCCTATTAGCTCAACATGAAGCTGTGGGTCCAACATAGCTGCCAGGCTTAAAATAGCACATACCCTTCAGACTGGTAGCTTCCTGCAGGCGGCCAAATGTTACTATTTACACGCTAGTTTGTAATTATATATATATATGTATGTAGGCTATAGCCTTTGTTTTCAACGCCCATGACCTTCAAAGGAAATACAATTAGGCCTACTACATGAACATAGGCTACATCTGATAGTAAATCGTCTAATTTCACCGCAAATCTTGCCTTACTTTGTTCTCTGGCGACAAACCACACAATAATCGTTTCAAGAAAGACACATTCTTAAAACCATGATGGATCGGGGACGCATTGTGAAAATTAACAGAAACACCTGCTATGGAAAAGAAGATGGATACAAAATACTGACCTTGTAACCTCAGTGTCCACAACACCGCCGTTTCTTTCTTTAGATCATCCTGTGCTTCCTAAACTTTATGTACCCCCTCCTCCCCTCCCCTCCTCCTCTCCCCTCCTCCTTTTGCCGGTAAGCGCCCCCCGTGTATATAACTATGAGCGCCCCCGACCGCTAACCTGACGCGCCAGATGGTATCGCGAGAATCCAGTTGACGTGCAAGGTAACCCGGGCTGAACCCGCCCACCACCCCTAACAACTAACCAGACATAGTTATAGAGAATCTTTATATTATATATTATATTATTTAGACTCAGCTTACCTCGAGTGACGGACTTGTTTGTTTCTATGTAGTTCCAAGTTTATAACCATTTTCAACCACCCCTATTGTGTATGTCTGCATCAGCTAATTATATTGGAGTAGCTTTAAATTAGAGTTTGCTGTTTTTTTCTGAGATGCATCACAAATTTTCTTCCAATGTCCTCTTTTATGTCCGCCCTCCATGTCTCAAGTCTAACTATCGATGTTTCTTTAGAGCCAGATGTAAGCCAGTTACTGATGAAATCAACCCCCTCGTAATTGTCTCAATGTTTGTTATAATTCGATGAGAGTGCAGGAATCCCGACTGATTGGTTTTGCATAGAAGAAATAAAGTTCCTCACTTAGAGATATTAAAAAAAAAAAAAAAAAAAAATGTTTCCTTGGCAAGGGTGTAGTGGACACGGGGTACGCACTTACAACACGTCTGAGTTGATTTGAACGCACCATAAGTAGGCGAGTGTGCACTGCAGGTTGCATCAGTTGATTGGTAGACTCATATAGATATAGGCAATAATAAAAAATATATACAAAAGAATATAGGGAGGAAAATGTATTAAAATATGCAATAATTAAGATCAGTGTATATGATGGAGTAGTGGCATTAGAATGTGCCAGAGGCCACCAAATTTGGGCTATTATGGCATAAAATTTCTCTGGTGGGGCATGGTCCCAGGCCCCCCTAGACTACTACTACTACACTACGCTACTTTGAATCCACGATGTGGAGAAATAAATGGGAGAGAATCTTTTCAATAAAAATCGTCCTCCTGAACGTTTTGTCCCCCTCACTTTTGATATTAAGGCTACGTCCCATCCTTGGAATGTCATACATTAGAGAGATTTCTTCAAAGGTCATTAAAATCCCCAGACATAATGCAGGCTGCATGGAGTGCTGCTCGGGTATGTAGAAAGTGTGTCATTAAAACCCCTTCTTTAAAAAGGATACCTACTTTACTTATTCCTTTCTTTGCCCATATCTGGAATCCTGCATCCATCTTGCCTAGTTTAAATGAAACATTGCCCCACACGGGGCTGAATTGTGACAGAGAGTCCAATATGTTCATATATTCTTTTACCTCATACCATACATTAACCGTATTAAGAACTATAGGATGAGCAGTATGTGTTCTGATGTACTTCAGCTTGACTGAATACAGGTACAAATGCAATGGTACCTTAAAGGAACCTGACTCTATGTCCATCCAAGATGGAGCATCTCCAGAAGAAAAATAGGACATTATAGTTCTCAATTGTGTTGCTAAATAGTACCAATAAAGATTTGGACATTTCAGCCCTCCAGTTTCAAATGGAAGATATAGCAGAGATAAACGGATTCAAGGATTTCTTATTCCATATAAATTTTCTGAAGAGTGTTGTGAGTTTCTGAAACATTCCTGCAGGTGGCGTGAGAGGGATCATTTGAAATAACTACATGAATTTAGGCATTATGTTCATTTTAAATAGCCTATATCCTCCCTATGATGGATATACAGTAGGTAAAGGCATCCACCTTTCTATAGAATTATGTACTGAGTTCATTTTTACTCCATAGTTTGTTGGTGCTATAGTTTCAAAATTAGGTGTTATTTTGATGCCCAAATATGAGCTTAAAAGTAAATAAATATTGGTTTACATATATTGTCTTTTATTTCCGTTATATCTGGAGATACTAGCAACCAGTCTGATTAGATCAAACAGTGTTGGAATAGATGTGTTTATTTTAAGAATAAAATTACGTCCTCAGCAAAAAGAGCTATTCTATGATCTCTGTTGCCAATTGTAATCCCCTGTATTTGCCTACTAAATCTTTGCTAGTGGTTCAATAGCTAGTATGAACAGAAGTGGTGATAGAGGTGAACCTTGGGGGGCCTACCTCAACTAGGGTTGGGATGTAATAGTTTGATCCAGTTAAGGAAAGTATTTATATATTGGAGTTTTGGAGGTAAAAATAACTACGGAGATTGATAGTTGTATTGCCTGAAAGTTTTCATATTCCATAGGACATGAACGCAGCGCAGGTGATGGTGGGAATTGAAAGGTAATATCACTCAAACATATTTTCTCACTTATTACATCTAGGGGCGTCAGTTTGGTTTAATTTAACATGGACAGGTTTTGAGGTTTCCGTCTCTAAAATTTTTGCTTACAACTTCCACACTAAATGATGAATATGTGTTTATTTTATTACAATAGCAAAAAAATCACTGTTAATGAGGTAGTGTACGCGTACATTAATTAATTTGATAAATGTCTGTTGTCCCTGGCCACATGTGAAAAAAGACACTCTAAAATAAGATTAGACAACAAAATGATAATGTCAAAAACTTACACCATAATAGAAAGTTGTACAATTTTGAGGTACTTGTTCTTTACTTGAGTATTTCCTTTTGATACCTTATAGTTCTACTTCACTTTTGGAGGCAAATATTGTACCTTTTACCCCACTACATGTATTTAGCAGCTTTAGTTGCAAGTTAATTTGCAGATTTAAATTATTAATTCAAAATACATCAACGAATACATTATGATGTATTATTAAAATACCCAGCATAAAGTAATTACAATAGCCTCACCTTTACAAGTGTATATATATGCTAATACTTTTGTACTTGTAACAGAGTATTTTTACACTGTAGGCTAGTGTTGTGTGTGTGTGTGTTCAGGTTAAACCTGATGAATATATATATATATATATATATATATATATATATATATATATATATATATATTTACACTTGGCCTTGTAGGTTGGTTTAGGCATGGGTTCTTGTATACAGATAGGGCCACCTGCTGGCCATGAAAAGAGATTTTAAATTCTTGACGTGAAGAGTTTTTCTGTGAACTCAGGAAACATGTGGATAAAGAGTCCTTAACAAAGTCATTAAGCCAGTGTAGCAAGTATTGAACTATATGTTGCGTTTACAGTGGTTACATTGATAATCTAAATCAATTGGATTTCACTCCCATGTCACTGGTATTGTCAGCAAAGAGAAATAGGACACAACTGTAAAGGGTTTAATGATTTTAATTGTGTGAATTCTGCCCTCCCCCCCATCACCCAGACACTCATATGCCCTGATAAAGCGATGCATAAATGTAATTCAGGGTAAGAAGTAACTGGACAGTAGTGCATTTTTTAACTGAAAGAAACAATCCTTAAAAGACAGAAGACGCATCATCATGGCATTGATGTAACAGACCATCTGAGATAGTAATAGTAAGTTGTAGTTTCCAGACAGGCATTGTGTTGTTAACACACACTATGATGCTGATGAATGAAAGAGGTGACACAAGGAAGGTAATTTAGGACAAGAAGGAATATCTGTGGGCAAACAAGTGTGAATGCAGAAGAATGCATCCTGTCAAATAACTGGGACATACATTTACATTTTGTTTTTGTTTCAGGGTCTCTGAGGCACAGCAGAAACATGAAACCAGTCAAGACATTGCCATTATGTAATGCTGTGCAATCCTTTAATCACACAGTACCAGCCATCAACAAACCTCCCAGCTAATCAACTCAACAAGTCTGAGGAGCAGCGCATCAACACGACACATCTTTCTCCACAGGTCAGTGACAGGTGTTGTTAAAAGGCTCCAACCTTTTGTTTCCAAAAAATAAATGGCATAAATGTTGCGTAAATCATTTCACATCTACTCATAATGTGTTGGATTTTCTTTCAAATATGGAGCACAAACCAGAGATGAAAAATCTTTTTTTTAAGTTTTTGATCCCCTTTGCAAAAGTGCAGAGCTGATTGAAAAGGTGATTGCTTTTTCATCAGTATCAACACAGGTGATACATTTGGATTTATACTTGGATCAAATGGGGAAGGGAAAAGGAGGAGACATTCCACTAAAGAGAAAAGGTACAACTGGGGGCTTTAAACACACTGAGGTGATGATCAATCAAAAACTGACAATGGTACAATATAGAAAATATGTTCTCTGATGAAAAATGCAAACACAAACGCCCTTTTACTTTAGGCACATATGTAAAACTATAAATCTTCATTAGCAATCCTTTTTTTGTTTAAAAAATATCCTTTTATTTATGGCATCCACTTCTGGGATGTGCCTGTGGATTAATAGCAATAAAGGAAAAATGTGTGGAGACAAAAAGTTACTCCAACAATGTAAAATGTATAAAGAGGGATGGAAAATAAGCACTGTCAAACACACTGTATTACACAGTACACATTTATGTGGTAAACCTTCCAATTACAGCTTTTAGGGTAATATAATGCAGTAAGATAGTTATTCATAATACTCTTTTAGGGCCACAATACCAAAAAATAACATTAATCTCATTTGTGGCTACACTTCTCCCCCATATCAATAATATATCTTAATGGATAACATACATTTTCAGTTTAAAGAAATATTGGTATCATACATACTGTATTATGCAAATAAAATCTGCACATTCCTTATTTGTTTTTTTGTTTTTACAAATTGTCTGTTCAGTGGTTTACCAGTGGCGGCAGACTGCACTTTACAACAGTCACCTCTGGGTTTAAGGAGTGACCTCTTGTATGATATAGCAGTCTTTATTTGCTAATTGCAGCAGCAAGCACCAAGCAACTACGCAATGTCACCCTGTTTCGAGTCAGGGCTGGTCCAAATCTGCAGCTGACGAAATAAGATCATGACAAACTGACTGCTTTTTATTCAATCGCAGGTTCAGAATGTGCCGTCTGCTTCAGCACATCAGTATGGTCCAGCTTACTGAGCAAAGATGAAGGTGGGACAGCTACTGAGCCAAAAAGGATGACTTCTCTTATATCCTGAAGAGGAGTGAAAAAGGTTTCCAAATAATACAAACTGAAACTTTTTTTGCATAGCAAAATGTACAAAGCTGCTGCTGCTGGGATGTAAGACAGAGACGGAAATATACAGGATATTTACAAATTTACAGGAGGAGGAGAAGGAGAACATCTAGACTGTAAGGAGACACCATCAAACAGACAGTTGACCAGGCTCTGCCGTGGGTGGTTTGGGCGCCGCATCCAGGACATTAGGTCAAAGTAATCACACCATCAATGGTCTGCCAGTCCAGTGAAATGTCAGTCTGGTTTGTCCAGCTCGAACGGAGAGTAACAGAGAATGGAGTGCACCAATGTGACAGCAGAGGGTTTAAAGCTGCTGAGATGAAGTAGAAGAGGCAACAGACCTTTTCTGGGTGTTAACAGGGAGAGGAACAAGAGGGAACAGGACTCCTAGATGAGTTGTCTCATCAACATGTCAGACACGATCCTGAATGAAGCCAGTGCATACATCCCCGTCATCCATCTCACCCCCCGAAGACACATAGCTGAGTCCGTCCTCCCTTCAGTCCAGAGGCTCCTGCTCCACTTTACACACCGTTGGCACTCATCTTGCTCTTCTGGGACACCTCTGTTGCTGCTTTAGCCTGCGGAAGAGGTCACAAAGGTTAGTATAACTTCCATTATCCAGTTTTTCCACATTGAAAACATTAAATTCTATTAATGTTTTATTTTTGGGCATTTTAGGCCTTTAATTCCACAGGACAGATGAAGACATGAAAGGGGAGAGAGAGGGGGAATGACATGCAGCAAAGGGCCGCAGGTCGGAGTCGAACCCGCGGCATCGAGGGGTAAACCTCCACATATGTGCGCCCGCTCTACCAACTGAGCTATCCGGGCGCCCCTATTAATGTTTTCTATTCAATTTCTATTCATATGTGTTTACAGCACTTTGCCTTTAGTTGATAGCTCACAGCCATTAAGTGACAGAAATCATGGGATAGAGAGTAAGAGATGGAAATAGGACGCGACAAAGGTCACCAGCCAGACATGAACTTGCAACCAGGGTCGTCACGGTTACATGGTATGTGTCTCAGACTGCTGAGATACCAGGATTCTCCATGTTGCAGTACTGATAAGTATGGCTGGGCAATATATCGATATTGTATCGATATCGTGATATGAGACTAGATATCGTCTTAGATTTTGGATATCGTAATATGACACAAGTGTTGTCTTTTCCTGGTTTTAAAGACTGCATTACAGTAAAGTGATGTCATTTTCTGAACTTACCAGACTGTTCTATTATTTGCCTTTAACCACTTAATCATTACATCCACATCACTGATGATTATTTATCAAAAATGTTATTGTGTAAATATTTTGTGAAAGCACCCATTTTCAACCCTTCGTCGCAATATCGACATCGAGGTATTTGGTCATTAATATCGAGATATTGGATTTTCTCCATATCGCCCAGCTCTACTGATAAGTGCAATACAGTTACCTACAGTATAATGACATTTTTAAGTGCAGCCTCAATAATAAGTTAAATATTGCAATACTATGAGTCTGTGCTACACTGACAGACCTCAGTGCCTGAATGACTGAGCTCTCTAAATGAAACATTAATATGTTTCAGTATTCTTAAAATTTGATTTATTTGACCCAAATAAGGCTTAAGAAAAGGCATGTCCCATGGCCATGAACTGGACCACTTAAAAATGTGGCGTATTATACACGTTTGTTTAGAAATGTGTGAATGAGTGTAAATGGGATGGAAACTTAGTTTAGTGTTAACATTTAAACAGCAGCTATACGAACAGACTTCCCCAGTAGTCTTAAAACAAAGACAGAAAAGCCAAGTGTCAGAGAACAAACGAGTGCCAAGAGCATATTAAAGATGCAGTGTCTCTTTAAATGACTGGATGGTTTAAAAGAAAACCACTTGGAAGCATGCGTGACAGGTCTATATTTATCAGCTATTTTTAAAACTCACACAGATTAACTTGAGGTGTACAGTTCCAATTTAGCCAGTAGCTTTCTGTATCTGTGTTGGTTACTCAGTCAGTAATTATTACCTCTTTATATCTAAACAGATTTCCAAAGACTCTCTATACTTTCGCCACTGTAATGAAATCCTTTCAGTCTAGCAGAATAGCTGGTTTTCCAGAATAGTAGCCGTGTCCTACTGTGAGAGATTAGCATGTCATGCGAGAACTAACTGAATTATGAAACCTTGTGTTGCATCAAATCTCATACTGGTTTCTGTGGATTCTACAGGTCCAAGCAACAATGGGAGCTCACCTGAAGGACTTCAGCAGGAGTCAGAGGTTTGTCCGACACCACAGGAGCCTTGTCTCTTATCTCTTCCACCTACAACAAACAGATAAAAAGACAAATATAAGATGGAAGGTCCTGCAGGATTTAATGGTTCTTCTGTAGAACTGATACTCTACACGTTTGTGTGTTACAATCATTCATACATTTATAAGAAAAACTGCAGTTGCTGTCCTGGCATAACCATAGATCTCCAAAAGGTCCATCTTCAGATATGTGACAAGGCATTGGCATGGGAATGTATGGTTTATTTAACATAAAGTAATCTTGATTGCGTTCTTGCTTAGTTAGAAAACATTGATACCACTCTCAAACATCAATCTGCTCATCTTACTCCCAACATGAAAGCAAATAAGCGCATATCCCTAAATGTTGAACTATTCCTTTAAGAAGCTAGGTCATTTTCTTAATCCATAAAAGCATATCAGAAACCTAATTCTTCAGATGTAAGAGATACAGCGACTATTTTCTTTGTAATTGTGGTAAATATCCAAAGATGAACACTGTCTCATTCTTTGTATTTTTTTTAAATTTTTTATACATATAATCTTTTTGGGGCTTTTTCCTTTTTTTGTGATAGTGACAGTGGATAGACAGGAGAGGTGGGAAAGAGGCAAAGGACTCAGCCTACATGGGGCGCACACTCTACTGGGTGAGCTAGAGGCCGCCCCCTTGTGGCTGTGTTTTTAAGAAGAGTGCACTGACCGGTCTATCTTTGATGATGAGAGCAGGGTCCGCCAACATGTCAGCGCTGACTAAGGTTGTGTTTGTTCCTGTATTCTCCACTGGAGGTGGAGTAGCTTTCTGCAAAAAACAACAAACATCTGATTAGAAGACCACATCCCACAAAAGACTACCTGCTTTGGTTTATTGTTTAATGCCTGTATTAAAGTCCGAGACGTCTTGTGTCTAGCAGTTAAACATTTCCATATTCATAGATTCTGGATGTTTAAATGAGGAAGAATGAATAGGTGTTATTTTAAGAGTTTTATACTAGTCACATAAACTTTTTAATGGAAAAACAGACACAAAATAGGATTCAGAGTATTTTTATGTCCTAACACATGTCTAGGAGAGCTTTAATAAGGATTAATAAAGGTTTGGGGTTACTAATAGAGTGGCAATGATTAGTCGATCGAAAGAAAATTAATCAGCAACTATTTTGATTATTGATTAATCGTTTCAGGCAAAAAAGCCAGACATTTACTTGTACCAGCTTTTCATATGTTCATCTTAGGTCATACTGTATATGGTAGCACTTTGCACACTAGGAAGTTGTGATGGTTGTTTTTTCACTGCCTCTTAATATTAAACCATTAATTGATAGATGAAAATAATTGTTAGTTGCAGCCTAGGTTACTAATGAATTGGTAGACACCGGAAACATCAAATGAAACAGCTAGTTTCCATAAGGAGAGCAAACACTGAACAGTACCAAACATCAGTGACCTGCATACCAGCAGTTTAACAGCTGGAATGTTAAAACGGGTACAACTTTCTCTAATCTGTACATTCACGTGAATATGCAGTAAGATTTTAAGTAGATTGTAAATGTGGAACCTCTAGTTTGGGAACAGGCGGGATGACTGGAGCTTTTGGTTTGAGGTCAGTCAGGTACATGGCTCTGGAGAGCAGCAGCAGCGATGGAGGAACATTCTCCTTCAGGTGCAGGTCCAGCCACTAACGGAGAAGAACATTTATTATATGGGGAACAATGACAACACTGACAGATATCTGATAGATGGTTAAGAAATGAAAATCTACTTGTAACTTGTTTTTAATTGCAATCTGTGAAATCTTTTGACTCCTCTTTCGGGGGAATGTTAATCTGGGGAATAAACCAGTATTTAGGGTCTATCCACTAACAGAAACGACAAACTTAACATTCAGTTGCTCACCTGCTGCATCTGCTGATGTAGCTGGTCGGTGGTGAGACCCAGAGACCTCATCCCTCGACTGCGACAGGCTGCCTGTAATTCTGACACGCTCATAGCTGCCACACCCTCTGCTGCAATCATCTGTGAAGAAACAGAGAGGGAAGTCAAAAACTGTTGCACAAGTTTGAGAAAAGATGGTAGCTGCACATGAAGAGAGGGAATAACTCCATATCTGAACCATTCCAGGGTTTTTTCACCAACACACTTTGTGGGTAAATAAATACTTAGGATTCTTGGGGAAACAGTTAACAGCAGTAAATATAGAAGTACAAAACTACTGGTATGGCACCTGCCAGTTTCATAACCTTTGTCCATTTTTGCCTCTTACGACTATAAAATCATGCCAACAGTACTTGGACCACAAATCTACCACATCCCGGTCCTCTATTGCCGCGTTTCCATCAAACGCTTTTGGTGTAGTACCTTTAGAACCGTAGGTAACCCATATGCATCTAGACACTAGATGTAGTTTGCACTTCCACTGCAGACAGTACTAAATGTAGGCTGTGGACAACCATGCGCTGAGAAACCAACAGAAAAACCTTTTTGTTCCTCACTGCTACATCCAGCGCTCGCCGTTTTCCTCCTTACGACGATGCAGAGGGGTAATGAAAACCGTTCTTACGTGTAACAAACTGAACTGCTTGGTGGAAACGAGGCTTGTCTCACCTCATCGTCTGACTTGATGGTTCTGAGTTGCATCATCAGCTGAAAACGCAGCAAGTTGTTAGTGCCGATGGGCTGCAGCTCCAACAGTTTACACAGAGCCACCAGCTGGGGGCGCTCCAGGTGCTCCAGCGTCAGCTCGTCCTCAAACAGCTTCGAAAACCGGACAATGTCCTTGGTGGTGGGCTGCTCGCCTGTGCCCCGAACCTGACGAGGATACACAGAGTCACCAGGCTGAGCAAATGTTGTCCAGAACAGCTGTACCAGCATTTTTATAAGATAATATATCAACTTTAATTGAATATAGGACTGCACTCACGGAATGCATTAATCAAATCACTTTTTAAACACTTAGCTGGCAACAGTCTAACCTTAATACCAGTACAGAAGATTAAGTTCAGCATTAAAACATTGGACTTAAACATTTGAATCAAGGACACTTAACTTGAGCTGTATAAAATGTGTGCATTGGCTGGCATGATATGATACACTAGGTGTTAAGTGTTCTCTTTGCTGCGATTTACCTTCTGAACATATGTGGAGAAGCGCTGTGTCTCATCTTCTGTTTGAGCTTTTGCTTTATTCCTTCGAGCCATCTCAGCGATTGTCTCTTGGAGAAACTTGGCCAGCTCCAACTTTGCTGCCAGACCTTTCTTCTGCTTCTCCTCCTGCATTAAGAAGAGCAAGGGGACAAAAGGTTAGTATAAAATTTGTGTATATATATATATATATATATATATATACACACACACATATACATACATACATACACACACTTCAAATAAAGCTGCCGTTTGAGGCATTCAAATACAGTCATTACTGAGTGGTTTCTCCACTTCAGAATACTGTGTTGATTAATGAAAGTGATATTTTTCTATGCTGAAAAGTGCTGATGCCAAAAAACTGATTTTTTCAACTCAAAAAAGGTATTTTCTGTTACTGTTTGAAGTATTAAGCCATTTGCAACCGAATGAAAAAGGACCACATTGTCTAGAATGAGTTCTTGACTAACTTTGCATTTTAGTTCACAGTAGATAATAACATGGACAGTCACAATATAATCTTTAAGTATTACAAAAATAATAATATTGTACTTACACCAACATATTGCGGTGATATATCATACATTATAAATCTGTTCAGTCACATTTTCAGAGGCCGGACACATCTGTGCTGTCCAGGAGCACGAGAGCATTTCTATGAATCATTCAACCGTGCTCCAGAACAACCAGGGAACATCAGAGTAGACAGGTCGACTGGAGCAAATACAGAAACCTGCTGCTTTTCTTTTAAAGATTAGAAGTTAACTAAAGGAATGTCCTATCACTATAATTACAGGAACAATAGACATATTAATGAGGGCTTCCACGAAGCATTTTGAAGGTTTGGAGAGCATGTGTATTTCATGCTGAAATAAATAAAGATGTAATTTAGCTGTGTGTGTGTGTGTGTGTGTGTGTGTGTGTGTGTGTGTCTGTGTGTGTACACACATGCCTTTTTGGTTTCTGTCTCGAAGGTGGAGGGCAACATCTCTGGGAAGAGTTTTAGGAAGACAGGAAGAAGGAACTCCATGAAAGGAACGATGATAAACACTGTGAAGGGCACCAGACGAAACAGGTCAGCGCAGGTCCTCATCAGCTGTAAACACAAAGAAAAACAATGTTAATGTGAGAAAATATCCATGGTAACATGAGCCAGTATTCATGCTGTGGCACAGTTGTCTTTGGAGGTGCGTTTGCATGTAAGATACATTACATGTGTACTGAGGCTCTGCCATTCCTCTTCTAAAATAGCCTAAATATAGTTTGACCATGGCATGTGCACAACTTGGTTTACTGAGGGTGAAAATATTTTTACACCAATCAGTCAGCGAGACATTCAGTAACAGTATGTCCTTTTTCAATGATCTACCGGTGTCTTCTCTCCATGACGCTTATCTGAAATGTGCATAGATTTT
Organism: Sander vitreus; assembly: GCF_031162955.1. Taxonomy (NCBI): domain Eukaryota; kingdom Metazoa; phylum Chordata; class Actinopteri; order Perciformes; family Percidae; genus Sander; species Sander vitreus. The sequence continues at coordinate 23,802,483 of NC_135859.1, forward strand.
CAGGTAAGAGCTCATAATCAAATGAAGGACACACCTCTCAGCAAAGCCAATTCCAGAGCTCATTCACAATTTTGAAAATGTTTGGGTTTTGTGAACACAACCAAGACCAACTCAGCTGGCCACATTATGGTTGCATACTAGTAAACAGCACAGATTAAAAAAACAGCCACCACTTTGATTAAATAATCGGCTGATATTAGCTGATCACAGATATAATCAGTTATTGTGCGCAGGTCAACTAAAAAGTAACAAGAAGTAGCAAGCAATAGAATTTTTAAAACAGTGTCTATTATATAGTTTGTCCACCAAAGAGCACTTTTAATTGTTACGTATATCCCCCTCAGTACATATCTTAGTCATAGCCTCAATTTGATAATTAACTAAATTTGAAAGCTCCCTATAAAAAAAAAAAAAAGTTTGTTATGTTATTCAAATAAGCCATAGTCTCACTCATTTAATGATGATAACAACCCAGAGGAAGAGTGACAGAGAAACCAGGCCGATTACTTCCAGAGTATTGGAGTAAGAGTAAGATTTCAAATGAATTTGGGATACAAGTATGGGAAGATGGTCTGTTTGGTATCTAAATATCTCATCCAAGAGGCTACATATTGCATATTTTTTCCCCCCAATCAATAGTACAAAACCCTAAGATATCAATTTTTTAACCATGCTAGTTACTTTTCAGGTACATCACTATTACACACAGGTAGGTTTAATGGTTTCACTGAAGAGAAAAGACATAGATTAAATGCAAAGCCCATTTCAGGCTCAATATATATGATGATTTAAAGAGATAGTCTGCTGATTTAAACCCAGCTCTGTGTCGTGGCAGTGTGTTTAGATAAACTGTGTTTGGCTTCCCTTCGTGGTGCAGGTGCATGGAGCTCCCCGCAGAGGTCAGCTGAGATCCACCTGATGATGCAAAATGCATTACAGAGGTCCGCTGGGAGCTCCACGGAGGGAAGTCAAACACTGTTCATCTCCACACACACACACACACACACACACACACACACACACACACACACACACACACACACACACACACACACACACACACACACACACACACACACACACACACACACACACAGACGACACAGAGCTGGTTTAAAATCGGCAAAGTATCCCTTTAAGAGCTACATTAAAGTAGCTCTTAAAGTATCCTTCATTTCTGATGAGCTCTTCTGGTTATGAAAACCTTGAGTTGTGTTTTAGAAACATACGTTTCACCACTGTAAAAGTATTTTTGGTGTCTTTAAAGTCGTGTGGGCTGTGAAACTATATGTATGCATGACACAAAAACTTACTTACAGTAAATTATTTAGATCCCTGTGCATGACATTGCAGGAGTTGACAATACTGTAACATTAGACAGACTGAATAAAGCTTCTCTTACCCTTCTCCTCTCCCTGCGTGTGAGCAGTTGTCCGTGCAGCAGCCTCCATACCATCCTGCCTGCAATCTTGATATCGATGCCGAGTAACCGGAAGCCATTGTAGTAATGCTTCAACTCATCCACAATCCTCTGATACAGAGCCTTTTTCACGACTGCCCTCTCCTTCACCGGAGGGACGGTGGCCGTTGTATTGGCGGTGGGCGTCGGAGTGGGAACTGATGGAGGTGGGGACTGGGGTGCAGCGGCCACAGAGTCCTTTTTAGCTCCTGGAGAAGCATCCTGGGCAGCAGCTGGTGAAGTTTTAGTGTCCTCCTGCTTTATGTCTTGGAGCCAAACACCTGAGCTGTGTAGAGAGCGGGTGAGCAGGGCGGAGTTGTGGCCACTGCCGAGGGCGTGGTCTTGGTAACTGTGGGGGGAGCCGTAGCGGGAGTGCCTGAGTGTGAAGGACGAGACCTGGCGAGAAGGGTCTATGTGGAGATAGGCTTTGGAAGACAGAGAGGAGCAGCTATGCCTCTTGGATAATAAGTATGATCCCCTGTTGACAGCAACAAGAAACAATGGTTAGTTACAAAATAATATTGTGCAGGGAAATGTTCTTAAAAAAAGTGAAGAAAGTATTTGATAGTGCTCAAACGTGTATTTGATGAACTGATAAGTAAACTGATTAGTTTATCAACAATATTGAGGTCTAACAAACATGTCAATTGTACTTCCATTATTAAAGAAATATTTGAAACCTCTACAGGCTTTTAAATCCTGCATTGTTTACATCCATGTTTACTAGCTGTTAGCCTTCTTCCTCCCTGCCTTTGCTGACACATTGCTATGTTTCTTGGAGCTTTACTACCACCTGTAGATCAGTGGAATAGTGTAAAATGCATCCTTGTGTGTATGCACAATACAAACAAAACAGGGACCACTTATAAAAAACGACTCCACAGGAATACTACAGGTCAAAAACTCTAGAAAGAAACGGGAACCCAAATGTATGTAAATCTAAATTTTGTATTACATTTTTTTTTTTTTTTTCTCATCAGGATAGTAGAGTTTCTGTTAACTAAATTATAAAAAAACATTTACTACAAAAAAATAACCAGGTAGGAATGGCTGTTTAAGGCTCATCATAAGGAACATACCTAATGTATAATTCCTGTAAATTCAATATTGTTAATGTAATGGTAGCCTTACTAATCCAGAGATGATAAAAGCATAGCTAACTTTGTATACATGGTATGGTAAAGTCTGAGAGTTGACAAATTGCTATATACATCTTCTCATGCTATATGTCACCATGTTGCCCAACCCTAATGTACAACTTAGTTAAAATTGTGTAACAATGATAACTCTAATTGCAGGGGTCATGAGAATTTATGATAGCATGAGTGATGACAACGCTGTCCTATCAGCTGTCAGTCGCTGATCTTGCCTCATCAGTAGAAACCACAGTAGTTGTGTGTTTACCTCGTGTGTAAAGTCATGATCAATATTAAATAGGGTTCACGGTAGCACACGATGTAAACAGAGACAGCCTGTGCTTGACTCTCCTCAAACACAGCACGGCAGAGAGCACCCACGAGCTTGTAATTACTGTCATTGAACTTTGTGAAGAAAACTTTTTTATGAAGGGAGTTCTGCATACGTTAACATTAGTGGGACACAGCCTGCTTTGCATTGCTGGAGTTCTTGTTTTCCTCGCTTATAGGATGTTAATGGAGCAATGTGCTACTTGCAGTACTTACCTTGATCTTGTCACTGCAAGGAGCACCTGGTGACTGAAGACGGCCATTGCAGAGGCAGATTACAGTATTCTGTTAAAGCACACATAGAGACAGAGAGAGACCGAGCATGTCACGTTAGGTGTCTGGTTACAATTCACCCGTTTGGTGCAACAACAGACAAAAAATACAACAAGCAGAACACGAACAACATCTGTCCGATCACAGACACAAGTCTCCTGCCATAACAAACACATGACAGACGTTATGCTTTGCAAGGGAGCTAACTATGAATGACATTATATGACAGAGCTAACATTAGCATGAGCACAACCAGACAGCAGGTTAGCTCAATATTATGTAACAACAGTCTGAGTCAGCAACACAGCTCGCTATCTGACAGATATCACTTGTCAATCCAGGGTCCATGTAACGCTCAACGGCTAGCTTAATTAACCATTAATATCAACCAATACTCGAAATCAATTATATACATTTGGAAAAAAGTAACCTTACACAGACCTTCATGACTGCCTAGCGTTAGCTAGCTAGCTAGCTAAGTAATACAGCCACTATTACTATTACGTTATGCTAAATGGACGTAACATAAGCTAAAGTAAACATTTTGATAATTTCCCACTAACGTTAACATTACTGGTGTGTCATCCCAAATATCTTAAAAACTATCAAAATATCACTACTCTAGAAACCTTTTTAGCATCGTGCTAGCAAATTCACCCGTAGCCAAGGAATTAGTTTCCAAGCCATTAGCTGGGAAACCTCCGCTAGCCTAGCCGGTTAGCTTGCTGCTGGCTAAAGCTAGCTGGTGAAATGGCAGTCGGCAGATGACGAGCCTGACAAGCCCACTAACCTCCAGCGTCAATGACGGAGCTATGGCTGCCGCTGCTGACTGGGCGTTGTAAGGCTTCTCGGTGAGACGTGAATAATATAATCCATCCACAACAATCGGTCGAGGTAAACGGGAGCGACGGAAGCAACGGCTGATGTGGTAATAAACCCATTAACGGTGGGTTTATACTTTTAAGTCGTCGTATTTCAGCTCCTCGTCGACCACTAGGCACGCGCAGCCTTCCCAGGCAGCTGCACTGAAAGGTCGTACTGTACATGCGTGGATGTTGTGTGCGTACCCAGCGAAGATCGTCTATGATTGAAAAGATGAATTACTCCCAGCAAAAAGCAAAGGACAATTGTGAACATAGTAATTCTGTCAGGCTTAAAGCAGTAATCTCGAAGATTTTTATTTGAATAAATGTTTGTTAAGTCACTATCTATCACTGAATGACATAACACAACGATGACTGAGCCTATGGCCTACTGATGACAGTATTGCAATATATATTTATGTGCAGTATTACGAACTGGATGTCTGGTGTGACATTAATGGCCCGGGAAAAAAATCCTGTATAACAGTTTTTTTTAATTTATTGAATTCAATTATTTATTTTATTTTAAATTTAGGATGCGCCGAGTCTGAGGCAAAACATTTTATGAAAGTAATAAGTGATAGGTTTGAGTCTGAGAAATCTGAGGAAAAATACCTTTTAAGTTTGAAAGAATGATAATGTTCACAATTTTCCCTATCTTATGGCAACATTATTGAATTAGCTTATGACAGATGTCTTGTACTAATAAATGACAATGCTCTCCACAGCTAAATTAACCCTATATAACCCTGAATGGACCACTTTTATTGGTCTTTGATTCTGATATTTAAACAGGCAATTTTATTTTCCTCAAAATCAGTTTCAGATTAAAGTTGAAGCAAAAAAGGCCATGCGTCACTACTTCAATTACTCTTCAGCAGTGGGACCCTGTATAAAAATGACCAATAGGTAGCCTAGATATGTATAAAAAACACACCAGAGGTGCAGTTTTTAATCACTCAACTCAATTTGGTTTGCTTCCCTATAACCCTTAGTTGCTCGCAGCACACAAGCTCATACAAGCATGTTTGTATGCTCCCTTTCAAGTCTTTTTGCATCTTGCCTCTTGCTGGCGCTTTGCTTATCTTTAAGCTAACAAGCCAGGGACCTAATTTAGTCTGCAATACATTTTACCAATCATTGGCCATTTTTCCATATACACTATGTCACCTGCAGTTTACACTTTAGCCAGACATCCTCTGGTTTTGAAATCCTTTTTGCTGTGAGGAAAATTTGCTGAGCATCACTCAAATGAAAATCATCAACCATGCAACCATTAAGTCCATTACCTTTTTATGTGTTTTCATCAGGCCATATATCAAGATAAATTGGGATGTTATTGATGTGGGTAAGTGCACAGAGCTTGAGATGGGCTTTAAAGTGCCCATATTATGAAAAAAACACTTTTTCTGGGACTTGGGGTGTTATTTTGTGTCTCTGGTGCTTCCACACGCATACAAACTTGGAAAAAAAACAAACATCCATGCTGTTTTGAGTTAGATACGGGGAGTTAAGCTTTTTTTTTTGTCAAACTACTGTTTCCAAGGTCAACAATAATCTTTTGGGGTGCATAATATATCAATTCTAGGTAGCATGCAATGCTACTATCACATAAATAGCCTTAGTAGAAATGCACTCTGTTAGTATTGTCCAAACAGCATTGTGGTGCCCACTGTAGAATACAACGATTGTGGTACCGGGAAATGAAGGCGGAGTGAGAGGTCTTTTATTTGCCCCTCCTCTCAGCGAGATCAGGCGAGGAGGCGTTTATAAGCCAATCAGAGACGCTGGTGCAAACGTAACTACAGTATCTGCTCCTCGCGTTGTGGTCAGGATGAAATAAAATAATCAAAACAATTATTCAATACTGTTCACATCCTTCATTTCCGTTTTTATATTTTACATTATCCTCCTCCTCAAAATGAAATATGACACCTATATTTCCTCATTCATTTCAGCGTAGGTGTGACTTATATTACAGTTGCTCCTCTAACTCCTTTTTGTTGTCCACATTCTTTTCATGCCATCAGAAGTAAACTACACATCCCGGAGTGCTCCTCATAACCCCTCCGGTGATTTTGGCGCTGAGCTGCAGGAGAGACCGACCACCAGGCCTGGAGTAAAAAAAGCAGAGTGCTTTTGTTAAACCAGAGAAAGCGGGAGCTAGTGATTATTATTATGAGTATTATTATTTAGAAGACTGCACACAAGAGGAGGGCGAGAATCGGACATATCTATCTGTAGCATTCTACTAAATGCTCCAGTCCCTACTCTGAGGAAGAGCCAAGCTTTGGGATTGGGCAGCGACCAGATAGCGTAACACCCCCTCCTCCTCTCTGTTGAGAATTGCGTTAAAACGAAAAAGGAAAAGGCCTGCGCTTTTTCTATATTACAGAATTGTTTTGACTTTTTTTCTCCTTATATATTAAACGAGGAACCGTTGCTGGCTGGTGTATGTGTTTAGAATGGGACACGCTGAAGGTATTGATATTTTGTTTAAATATATATTTCCTTGCATCTCTCGACTCGGCATCAAAATCTCTGCTGCTCCTTTGCTCTCCTCTTTAGCGTGTTTGCCATAGCTGCTGCATGTCGTTGTCCCCCCTCTCTCTGTCTCCGCTCCACTCGGACCGTTTTTTGGGGTCTTAGCTAGCTTATTTTCAGACACATATCTGCCCAAGCCGCCAGTGATGGAGGTATAATCACGCCAGACAATTTGATTTAAAGGGGCAAAGGCAGCCATGTTGGCAATGGAACGTTAGCCTAGCCAACATTAGCTTCCCCTTTCTTCTTCTTCCATGTATAATAACGGATAAAGGATAACTGTGAACGGTTAGTCGTGTGTGTCTAAAGACAAACGGTCGAATTCCTCTGGTCTTGTTTGTTTTCTAACGGTTAACGGTCCATGTCTTTTTCAAGACAAACCCCTTTTTGATGCCAGGTAGCTTTAGCCTAACATCGCAGAAAGCTATAAGATCATTCAGTGAAACATTTCTTGTCTGCGACGTCGGTTTTTTTCACATTTAGAAGCAGGTATTAATGTTTACCACAACACATATAAACCCTAAAATAACAACACAAGTCGTTATAGGTAGCTAGTGACCGTTAGTTGACACCTTTTTATGGATGTTTACATCACCATTATCCACCTTTGCCAACGCTGGGCAAGCCTGGGTAACGTTAACGTTACTGTGTTAACAAATGAAACCACAATCATTGGGTTAGTCCATTCACTGTACAAGCTTCAACACTTTTCACCTGATTAATTAATCATAATACATACAAAAAAGTTTTAAGGATAAGAGGGTAAACCAGGAACTGGTAGCTGCTCTTTGTTTTGTTTTTGATTGCAGGACGCCATGTGTTTTGTGTTGCTGAAATAAAACCCCTAAATTACACAGTTGGCTATCAAAGAGGACACTTCTTATTCACCTGTACAAGTTGCCTGGAATTTTAGATGTGCTTTGAGAGCAGGTTTAAGATAATTAATGGTGATTGATGATTTATAGATTAGTTTTTTTAAAGTTTGACCGTCCACTTATTGTCCACTAACATTCATAAATCGCTGAGTTTATCAGGGCTTTGGCTAACACTATTTTTTAATTAACAATCTCCAAAATATTTCATTACATGGCTTTATAATTTTGTCTATGAAATTGTGAAAAGGCCCATCAAAATTCCTCATAGCCCAAGTAAACATAATTAAATTGCTAGTTTTGTCTGACCAACAGTCCAAAACTCAGATATTCAGTTTATTATTATAGAAGACAAAAATCACATTTGAGAAGCAGGAACCAGTTAATTTTTTATGTGCCAGTTTTGCTTGAAATATTGTTCAATTAATCTACTAATCATTTCAGCTCTTGAGTTCATTAGGAGTTGAGGTTACATTGGACGGAGTATGACACGCAGTAATGGTTCCTTGCTGGAGGCAAACTAGGGATGTTGCATTTTTATACAGTTTCCCTGAGTCTAAATCTAGTTTTAAAAATGCAGATTCTATTATACTCCTAAATACATTTATGTTTAATGAAAAACAGTGTGTAGTTTAATTTAATATGCATTTAATTGCATATACCTCTGTCAACAGGTCCAGTCAAAGAAAAAGACAGTTAAGGATGCAGGAGCCCAACAATGGATTTCTCCTTCTCTTTCATGCAAGGGATCATGGGAAATACAATTCAGCAACCCCCTCAGCTCATTGACTCAGCCAACATCAGACAGGAAGGAACCTGTGACACCGGCAGTGATCCAGGCGAGGATGGTGGTCCCTCCTACGATGCTGCCCTGGATGCAGAGTTTCCCTACCCGCCGCCAGCCTCGGAGGACATGTCGCAGGTCACCAACGGCTACCCGCCTGGTCTGGGCATGTACGAGCCGCAGGCCAAGTTCTCCATGTACTCGCAGTTCCCCAACGGCTCGGCTAACGGCTACGGGGCCATACGGAGCTACGGAGATCACAGTCTCATGCCGGGGGAGGGGACGGTCCTGAGAGGCCCGGGTCTCCAGGAGAGACCTTTGTCTCCTGTGTCCCCCCCTCTGCCCACACATCACCCACACCTCCACCACCATCATCATCACCACCATGCGCACCTCTTCCACTCAAACCCACCTCATATACAAACCCATCCGCACCCACAGAGTCCTCTGCCGCTGCCCTCCCAGCACCACATGCCCCATACACCTCACATCATGACCCACACTCTCCCCCCTCCTCCCCCATTAATCCTGCCTTCCTCCAGTCCTCCCCCCTCCCTTGTGGACAGTACCCCTTCTTCTCAATCCTCCCACTCCATGTCCAACACCCCTGGTGGGGTGCTGAAAAAAACCAGCTCTCCCGAGATCAAGCTGAAGATCATAAAGACGTACCAGAATGGGAAAGAGCTGTTTGAATCTGCGCTGTGTGGAGACCTGCTGCAGGAACTGCAGGTAATGTGTGCATGTCTGAGCTAGTCACACACACACACACACACACACACACACACACACACACACACACACACACACACACACACAGGTCTGTATCTGAAGACATATCACTGAAGACATCTCAGTCGTGACATTATTTTTACGTCTTTACATTTTCATTCCTGCAATTCACTTAAGAGGGGAATGACACTTGATTTTTTTCACTTGGTTTTTTATTAAGTTTATTGTTGAAGTGATTTTTCTCCATCTTCCCAAATCAGAGGATTAGCTGTTTACCTCTGTTTTTGTTTAATTGTAAATCGATTATTGTAATGTTTTAATCAAAACAAGCAATTTGAAGACGTCATAATGGGTTCTGGGAAATTGTGATGGGCATTTTTTACTACTTTTGTAACACTTTCTGAATGAACAATTAATCAACTACTTGAGAAAACAATCGGCAGATAAATGGATGATGAAAGTAATCGTTATTGCTATATGATGAGCCTCCTGAGTGAGAAAGTTTCGTCATTCTTGAACTTGGACAACATTTTTTAACTCAAGGCGCACGTACTGTTTAAGCTTTTAACCACATCTCACAGTCTTCATCAATGTAAGACTAAGCCTTTCTTTGCTGTGCATGCACACTTTTATTAGGACTACGGTATTAATCTCAACATGTATATAAACCTTGCTTTTATCTTTTGCATATTTTTATTGTCTGTCTGCAAATAATGAAGCATGCCCGTTAAAGTTCCTGGAGTCCAAGGTAGCGTCTTCAGATTGCTTTGTCCAAATAATAGCTCCTAAGCCAAAGATATTCAGTTTACTCTAAGACCATGTAGGACATTTTCACATTTTAGAGGCTGGAACCAGCATTGTTTGGCAATTTTTCTTGAAAAATAATTTCAGCTCTACATACAAACAACAGCATACCTTGTCTCTTGCCTAGTCTATATTGACCCACTGAAAAATGACGTTAAATTCTAAATAGAAGTCTAATCTGTCCCATTAAATTCACATGGAATTGTTACACTGTGTGCATCTTGGTAATCGTCCTAAGAAATGGATATCTGAGGGAGCTTTGATTTCAGCAGACAGAGAGATCCATTTTTGAAGTACCTTTTTATTTAAAAGAAAAAAAAGTTAACTGATGTCTCATCACCACTGTTTTTTTTTCTATTTTCTACTCTTCAGAAGGAGTCTCAGAAGAACGAGGCCACTCAGATGCAGCGCAGGCATGAGAGGAAGAAGGAGAAGAGGAAAAAGAGTGTGAGGCTGCAGCTGCAGGTCCAGGAACAGAACCTGGACCAGAGCCAAGCAGAGGCAGGTAACATGGAGCAGACAGAGGACATCCACATCCAGCCCCAGCCAATAGAAACACCGCCAACTCAGACAGAGAAGCCTCAGAAGACTGTTATCAAAACTGAACCAAAGACGCCGAAGGCAAGAGCATGACTGTTAGACTGTAGTAGACATACTTGTTTGGATTTTGAAAGCAGACAAGTGACTCATTCCTGTTTCTGTTTAGGTTCCAAAAGTCCATCATCCATCAGTGATCCAGGAGACGGGCTTCTGTAAGGAGTTTGTGATAGGAGATCTGGTGTGGTCCAAGGTGGGCACCTACCCCTGGTGGCCCTGCATGGTCTCCTCTGACCCACAAATGAAGGTCCACACTCGCATCAACACCAGAGGTATGGGCCTGTTTTCTTTCACAGACATATGCATGTGTGAGGACATAAACGCCACAGCTTGTTTTCCTTTCTCTGTCTCTGTGCAGGTCACAGGGAGTATCACGTCCAGTTCTTTGGCAGTGTCGCTGAGCGAGCGTGGATCCATGAGAAAAGGATAGTCCTGTACCAGGGAAAGCAACAGTTTGATGACCTTCAGGCTGAGACTCTGCGCAAGGCCACAAATCCTGTAGAAAAAAGCAAAGTAAGTACAAATGCATCTAAAAAATGTTGTCAGACTGATTCAGTATAAAGACTACGTAAATTTTTTTTTTCAGATGCTCTGTAGGCATTTCAATCATTAAACCAAAGTTAACTTTCAGTATTATGATTTTTTTTAAACCAAGATTTATGTTTAAATTTGACTTCATTTATTTGAAATGTATGCAGTAAATATATTTTTTTATGAGTAGGAGCCTAATTTTCTTAGGAAAGAGAGATATATATATATATATATACACACACACAGTAATGGTAGATTGATACTGGACTGATTGGACTTTAGAGGTACCAATATATTATATATTAGCTGCTCTTCGTTTTATGTACTTTTATTCAGTAGTATAATAAAGAATCCCTCAAATGCAGTTGTCAAAGAGGTGTAAGAAAGACATGAGCGCAACTCAGTGCATTGTATTATTAGAGCCCATTATTTATTTGTTTTATTTTGAATATCGCCTATTTATTTATATAGCCCAATCAGAATAAATTAATTTACTTTTATTTATGCTATGCCATCACATGGCTCATCCCTGGTGGGATTAGAAGACACCGGCTTTACAAAACAAAAAAATCTAGATTTATTGTACAACAATTTATTTTCCTAAACTCCCATGGGTTTAGGGCTCAACACTAACTTTTTAAAGTGGTTGCTGGCTTGGCAACCAGGCATCAGCTTTTGGTTGCCAAAATTGACAATAAGGTTGCCATGCTTTAAACTGCCTATATTTGGAGCAATTAATTTCTTATGTAACTATACTACACATTTTAATAATGAAACAATGAGATAATGGCTTGCAATATAATTTCCCATCCCTCTCAAATAGTGGTGCAATGGATCACAAAACTCACGGTTCGAATCACGGTTTTGAGTCACGGATCGGATACATTTTCGGATCAGCGCAAAGGAGGGGGGAGTTTAAATGACTATTAAAACAAGGAACAAACTATAATTACTTCTTTAACCAGTCAACTGCTGTTAACAGATGAGAAAAGGGTATTTTACAATAACTTTTAATGCACCACGACGTTTACCAGGTTTAAGTAAACGCAACATTTAGCTAGCTGGCTAGCTAGTCCAGTCTGTGTTATTTTTCCGACAACAGCGCGCACACACACACACACACTCACACTCACACACACTCTAGATGCCGACCAGTGCTAGTTTGTTAGTCTTTTAGCTCATAGCTTTAGCGGTAGACGGTTGTACGTCCCGCTGTTGGAATCCTCTACAGTGAAATACAGTCACACTTTTACACTGTTTAGCTGTCAGCATTTTAACCGTGTTGAATCCAGTTACTACTGTAGCTAATGGTAGGCTAACGTGTCAAAGTGTAACGTGTTATTAGTGTTTACTAGCGTGACATGCAGCGATGTTTCTGTTGCCTCTAACGTCTTTTTCGGAGCATCAGAGAGCAGCGCAGACATTTAGTAAGGTACCGTAATGAGGCACCGAAATCCGCGTTGCTATTCAGTCCGGTAGATACCGGGCAGCGGTGCCATATTAGCACCGGATTTTAACATGCGCTGTTAACGTAAACAGAAAATTGCGTTGCATGTATGTTTTCACGGCAAACGCGCGTGTGAAAAGCAGTCGCACAACAGCTGAAATGTTGTTTCGTTTTTATATTAAAAAAAAGGGTGGTTGCCAAAGGGGGCAACCAGAGGCCACGAAATGGTTGCCAATTGACTCAATCTGGTTGCCAAGGGCAACCGGGCAACCATTACTGTCGAGCCCTGCTCCCATGCATTCACTGAATATTCTATATACAGTCTAGGAATATAACGTGCCAATTTGAAGGTCTCTTTTTCAAAGAACTTTGAAGTCATTGTGAGTCATTTCTATTCAGTAACTCATATCCTTTATATCAGCGATATTCAACAGGGGTCCGTGACTCCTAGGGGGTCCTCAGAGTAAGTGCAGGGGGGCCGCAAAAAATATGTTAAAAATGTTTATTTTTAAATTAAAAATATTTGTGAAAATAAAACATTTAATTTACACCTTGAAGATAAGCTTACTATAGGTAAGGCAGACACTGTGGTAGCTATAGAGTTAAACTTAAGGAGTCACTGTGCCCTCCACATGTATGTTAAACATTAAAACATGATGTATAAATAATATATTAATATCCATTACTTTCATCAATCAGGCCTAGTTTAACATCATAACATTTAACTTCATTTTATACAATATATGTACAATAGTAGGGGGTCCCTGCTCCGTCTCTCTTTCAGCTAAAGGGGTCCTTGGCCTAAAAACGTTGAACACCCCTGCTTTATATCATTATGGTAAGTTACGGTGAGCAGTGTTGTCTGACAGCAGAACACAACAATTTAATCTGGGTGAAATTCAGTTAAATGATTTTCACTAATTGTTTGTATGTTTTTGATGATTTCTTCTCCAGCTCCTGAAGCCTATCCCTCAGCGGGAGCGTTCTCAGTGGGAGGTGGGTGTGGGCCACGCTGAGGACGCCTTTGTGATGACGCGGCAGGAGCGAATTGACAACTACACCTTCATCTACGTTGACCCAGACCCACATGAAGGCACGTCCAGCAAGAAACCCAACATCAGAGCTGAGAAACGAAACCGGCGCTCGAGTGGCTCAACCAGTAAGAAGGAAGAGGGAGGAGTGAAGTCGCCGGAGAGAGAGCAGCCGCCACGAAGGCTGCTGCCACGCAGACAGTGTAGTGTTTCAAACACAGACAACAACACAAACTCCCAGGCCTCAAATGAAGAGAAGAACCAGAGGGGGGACCAGCGTAAAACCAGCTCCCCGAAACAAAGCGCAGGTCGTGATGCACGTGCACAGCAGGACTCGCCGCCACCAGTCAGGGCCTGGAAAACAGCAGCAGCCAGGAAGCTGCTGCCTCTCTCCATCACCATGAAGAGGCTAAATGTGGAGATCACAAAGTGTGACTGGCCTCTCTTGCAGAAAAAAGCAGCTGCTTCTCCGAAAAAAGACCAAGAAGAAGAGAAGGAGGAGAGAGTGGAGAGAGAGGCCCGGCAGCCTGACCTGGGATACTGTTCACCTGAGGTTGGTGTAGCTCAGGAAGACTGAAAAATGTAAATCCTGAGGTGTCCTGTAAGGATGCTGACATTTTTTGATGCTTTCAACAGGACAGCAGAGCTAAACCTGAGCCCAGTCCAGAGGAGGATGATGACGGGGACGAAGGGGAGGAAGAGGGGGAGGAGAGGAGAGGCTCCCCCGCCAGTCGGCGGAGTGAGGAGGGAGGAATGCAGCAGACCTCCTCTCCAGGATCGCACCACAGTAGTCCACACGGTTTGTAAAACACGGACATGCAGATTGTGTTATTTTGATGAATATTTGACATGTTTGTAAAGTCAGTAAGAGATGCAGCTCAGTATTTTTTTTGGGGGGGGTTTTCAGGTTCTCAGGAGAGGAAGCTGCAGCGGCGGTCAGTCAGGAGCAGGTCTGAGTCAGAGAGAGGCAACGATCCCGTCCCTAAGAAGAAAACCAAAAAGGAACAGGTATCAGTCCTAGCGCTAGGGTTTTTCTTGGCTCAAACCCGTTCTCACGATTCTCCCCCTCACGAACGATTCTACGAGCCATTTCTGCAAAGCTAAAAAACATTGATAGGAACACTGATGGGTTGTAACCTTAATTTAGGAAACCTTTTAAAGAAATTGGACGTGCATAGATGCAAAATGAACAATATTCACTAGTTTAAACAGCCATGAAATATTAGGGCGCCGCCTGACACATTCCTGCTGTAGGGAAACTAGACTGGGTTGAACCCTGTATATGGCTGGACCGCGAATGATGTATGTGCTAAATTGTGGCCAAGTTGTTACATAATCAGTTCTGTCTATAATGTAAATCCCTGGATATGTTCATCTGCAATTTTCTGTAGTGGTACCAGTATTATTTGTTCTTAAAGTGTACTGAAGTACGGTATTGTTACGTGGTTGAGCTTGTTTGCTGGTTTGAGACTGAGAATACGACCACAAATACTGATATACTAAGTATCTTGTAAAATAATTTGATTCTGCTGGCAAAATTTACACACAGGTAGATGTTGTGTTTTTAAAGCATTTAAAAAATAATTGTAATTTAAATAATCACAGGACACTTTTATACGACATCTATATATCATATCTATCTTTTTTATAATTTATTTTGATTGATTACTTTCTAATTTTAATTTGCTTTTATTAGTACTTGTGACAATAATGTATTGTAATGAACGATGTCTGTTTGAACTTTTGTATTGATCTCACTCACTCACTAACACACACACACACACACACACCACATACCAGTGTGGTTGTCGCTGCTGGTAAACAACTTTTTTTTCTTACATTTTACTGGTGTAAACAGATATACACTAGCTATATACTAACGTGCTATCGCCTGAATCAACATTGGAAACATAATAATCTAAACTGTCATGTTTAACCTCCTCACAGGCTGAGATGGCTCCTGAGACCACACTGAGGACCGGTTCACAGAAAGGTAGGGGATCCTTCTGTCATGCCTCCTTTAAACCTCTGTGGTGGGACTTCCTTATACTTCTAAAAAAGTGAAATCTATCTTTGTTTATTTTTTATTTCCCCCCTATGTGAACATCTAGGAGCCAGCGAGATCTCAGATGCCTGCAAGCCCCTGAAGAAGCGAAGCAGAGCATCAACAGATGTGGAGATGGCTTCTTCTCAGTACAGAGACACCTCTGACTCTGACTCTAGAGGCCTAAACGACCCACAGGTAGGCTTAGAAAACATGTACAGAAATACCTACACACACGCAAAGAGGAAAATACTGGCTTTCTCCTGCACACAAAATATGTATAAACATACAGTACATCTAGAGTCAAAAGTCAGAGAATACACAGTGTTACTACTACATATTGTGCAACATTTACAAGACAAACTTTCAGTCATCTGATCATCTTTTCTTTTTAACATTGCATTTGCCTTTTTTATTAGTGCATTTCCAGTGCTGTGTAAAGATGTTCCAATACTGATACCAGTATCAGAAAACCTTCCGATTCTGCCTCAAATTCTGGTATCAGCAAGTACTCGAGTTTATGCACGCAACCGATACCACGTAATTTAGCCCAGAAGAAAATCTAGTAGTTTATTTACGTTCTTTTTCTGTGATGACTCGCTGTCAAACTGAATAATAAAAGAAAGGAACGTTTATTGTTTGTGTTTGTTCATGTTTCACAAAATTTAACCTGAGCCTGGCCATCAGGCAACATTGATAGCAATCATATCACATCCATACAGGGTTAGTAGAATACAGCTGTTAAAACATAATAAAATATACGTATTTTTTAACACACTGGTATCGGATCAGTACTCTGTATCGGCCGATACGTAAGTTCAGGTATTGGTATCGGGAAGGAAAAAAATTGTATCAGAACATCTCTAGTACAGTGCAGGACTAAAAGAAGACCTTTGAAAACATAATGGGCTCTTAAAACTTGTAATGGTTATTTATTACTATTTGATACATTAATAATATATTAATAAAAGAATAATTTGTTGCCCAGATCAATCCATTGAAGAGTCTGGATATCTACACACTTTAAAAAGTAGTTGCTCACAGTTGGCTTACGTGTGCTTTATAATACTGCATTCCTTCACACAAAACACATCTTGCGCTTTTTTCTTTTTAAAAAAAAATCTCATAGGGTTTATTTGGGAAGAGTCTTGATAGTCCAGCAGCAGCAGATGCAGATGCTTCAGATACTCAGTCTGTGGACTCTGGCTTGTCCCGTCAGGATGGCAGCACCGGCAAGAGAGACACCGTCTGCCAGGTCAGCGCTGCTCACGATTCATCTCTGTTGTACTCTCTTTCTTCTAAAAGCTTACAGGTATTGGGTTATATGAACCGTCTTTCTCTGTGTTTGTGTGAAGATCTGCGAGGTTTACGGAGAGGGTTTGGTGGTGTGTGAAGGTGACTGCAGCAGACAGTTTCACCTGGACTGTCTCGGTTTGACGTCCCTACCTGAAGGCAGATTCACCTGCTTGGAATGCAGAAATGGTGAGCGAATCAGAATACAGCTTCACTGTATTACATGTGCTGTGTTTGACTCTGTACTATCCCAGACTCTCCCTCATTCTTCTTTCTAGGCAATCATACTTGTTTTAGCTGTAAAACGGCAGGCCGGGAGGTGACACGCTGCTCTGTGTCTGGATGTGGTTGTTACTACCACAAGGACTGTGTCCGTAAACTCCCAGGAACCACCAGCAGTTCGGACGGAGGCTTCTGCTGCCCTCAGCACAGCTGCTCTACCTGCTGCCTGGAGAGAGACCTGCAGCGAGCCAGTAAAGGTAAAACAGCCTCTGCTTTGCTTTCAGCTATTCTGATTTCCTGTTTGAGCCTGCAGTGGAAGCTGTGGGACGTTGCTAGGTGTCTGCAAAGTGTGAAGAAAGTGTATGAAAAATGAAACTTTCTGTTTCTGTTACAGTTTAGGCTTCTGGCTGGTGTTATTGTCCAATAGCAGCAGAAAACAAATAACTAATGAGAGGTGCAAGGGTCAAGGCTGTACTTCCCTGTTAGAATATGTGAGAGAGAAGTGCAACAAATAATAAAATGTGCTACTTAAACTATCTTGCACTGAATATCCTGCAAAATATTTGATGAGCCTTGCTACAAACATCCGGTTTCACCTGAAATTGAAAGTGCTCTATTTGGTTTGAGGTGAGAGGCATCTGGAGGCTGGGGACCCTTTTTTTTAGAGAAAAATAAAGCAATTGCCATGCTCCTGAAAATGTCTTTTAGATGATGGTGCATTATCTTTCTGGAAATGTCCCATCTGAAAAAGGGAAGAGATGCGACAAAGTTTAGGTTTGTGTCAGATTCTGATCACCATAAGTACTACATACAGATAGTATGGATGCCTTTTTACATATTGATAGAGAGGAAATTATTTAGAGATTCTTCAGGGACTCGTCTCAAATAATTCAACTAGTTATGTTGCATGTTATGTTATCTTCAGAATGTATCTAGGCAGTTTATAACTCAACGTTTTTGGCTTGTGACTCTTTATAAAAACATCGAGAGAGAGAGAGAGAGAGAGATCGTTAAAGTGCCCATATTATGAAAAAATCACTTTTTCTGGGATTTGGAGTGTTATTTTGTGTCTCTGGTGCTTCCACACGCATACAAACTTTGAAAAAAAAAAACATCCATGCTGTTTTGAGTTAGATACGGGTTTCCGAATGTGTCCTGCCTTCAGTCTCCGGGTGAGCTGTTCAAAATCTGCACGGCTTTCTACGTCACTAGCCGAAACGAGCTGGCTAACCGCAACCGTTAGCATGCTACCTCGTTCTCAATGGCAAAGCACTGCTACAACACACACAAGTTCACCATAATCTACAAAAGAACTACTTACATGTGCACCCTCGTTTAGAAGAAGTCTCCCGGCTAATCCTGCCTTGTAACTGACCGGAGTTGTAGAAACAGCCTTTCTTTTACTGTCTATGGAGCTAGCTGATATGATCTATGATCTGAGCTGTGCGAGTGCAAACAAAGATAGTACAGAAGAAAAGATGTCTCACTCTGTAGCTAAAACAGAGACCTGAACACAAGGTGAAAAGAGGAGCTGCAGCAGTGAGAGAGAGCTGTGCAGTACAACAAAAATATGGTGTTTTATGAAAATTAAACCATGTAGACCTATTCTGGTACAACCTTAAAATACAATTCTGAACCTGAAAATGAGCATAATATGGGAGTTTTAACGAATTTAACATTTCAGCAGAGGTGTTATTTCCATACAGGTTTAGTGGCTTGACGGTTAACAGCGAAGTATGAATTTGATTCGCGGGGGTATTTTGGCGACAGTAATGTTATTAGTGTTGTAAGTTAGCAGTAGACTTAATTAACCCAACCCAGGGTGAGTCTGATGAAAACTGATGTCTGTCCGGTTCAACTCTGAGATTTTCTCGCATTGCACAGCGCTGTGAAGGAATAATCTCAGAGATTACATTATGTTTTGCCAGCTCACAGCAATTTAATACAATAGCAAGAAAAGAGTCCCCCCGCTGTTCTAATGCGTTCTGCATGTGGAGTCTACGTGTGATGTGCAGTTTACCTTCTCCCCAAACATGGACACATATATACAGATACGTCTCGCTTTATAAGAAAGATAGCCTGCATCACGCTCTGTCTGCCACTTGTTGTCTGTAGCTGGTTGTGCTTTGCATGTGTGGAATTCTGAAATGTCCTTAAATTTGTGTTTATTCAAAGTCAAAAACAGTCCAAAGTAGTGCAACTTTGCACATTTTTGTGGATCTGAGGTGTATGTCACATTTTAGCTGCTCTGTCTCTGGTCCACAGTGTGAGAGGGAGAGTGGCCAGCGGCTATAGCGGCAAAAGCCAATGTTTGCTTCTTTTACCGATATATTTAACGATATCTTTTGCTTTCTAATCCAAACAACGTCAAACTTGGCACTGCACTTACTCATGCCCGTAATCGGTTCGAGAGATATGCGCATAACACACAGACAGACAGACAGACATTCCTGCAATTTATAGATAGATTTCACACAAAAATGCCTGTAGCAGAAATTTGTTTGTTTTTTAACCCCATTAAACATCTCACAAGCATCCAGATTTATTTTGTGACCTTTTGGACCCATAGGTTGGGAACCACCGGTCCAAAACATCAAGTCTTAGACATCATGTTTAGTGATGATGATTTTTTGCCTTTTATTTGTCGTACAATGAAGCAGGGAGGAAAAATTACATTTTAACAACTGAAGTCTTGATTGTCTTAGCAACCAAAGACAATACCAAGTGATCATATTTTTTTCCTTTAATTACAGCTGGAACACGTAAAGGAATCTGACCTGATTCATTATAAAAACTCTACAGTTACTGGGAGTGCAACTTCTCACAGCTCTATGTGTGCCGCACAGTATCACAGCTACATGACTCATGAACAGAGTGAGCAGTTCACCTGTTGTAAAGTGACCAGTGAGTCTGAAGCTGAAAACCAACTGTCCCTCTCCTCTGCCTCCTGTCCAGGTCGTCTGATGCGTTGTATCCGCTGTCCGGTGGCCTATCACACAGGAGACAGCTGCGTGGCGGCAGGCAGCGTCGCCCTCACCCATCACATTATGATCTGCAGCAGCCACAGCAGCACCAAGAGGAACGGCCTCCTCACCTCCCCTATCAACGTGGGCTGGTGCTTCCTGTGTGCCAGAGGTAAGCTCTCACAAATGTACACGCCTACGACGGCCTTCCTCTCCTGCAGCCGTGATTTTTAAGTAGTGACCCTGAACAGACAGAGCAGACAATTGTAAAAAGTTGTAAAACTTAATTTCACCACACTCGATGATTTCAGTTCAATTCAATTCAGCTTCAGTTGTTGTGACAAACCGCAAAATCAGTTCTTCTTACTTGCACTTCACATTGGAGCATCAACAGGACCTTATTGCTCTCCATGATTGTAGTTTTTTTTTACGAATATAACCTTTTTTTTACTGCAGTTTTACTAACTGCAGTAACATCTCATGAGTAAAAAATGAAACCTCATGTACTTAATTAATAATTTTATATCTTTTAATATTACATGTTTCCTGTTTGGCATTATTGTTCATGAATAGCAGAGCCGTGAAATGTTTGTTTTCCATCCCGATAATACTATACCTGTACTAATACTATGAATGAGCCAGGCTGTTACACTGCACTTAACTTAACACAATCCCATCTGTCCTGGATGGTGATGAGGATTTACCTTTTTTTTAAAATGACTTTTAACCAGTTTAGATATGATGTTTTGCCTGTTGATCAATAAGTTTAGTGCACTGTTTGGCCTCTTTGTGTCAGGACAAGCTTTGTTTTACTTGTTTCTTCTGTGTGTGTGTGTGTGTGTGTGTGTGTGAGAGACTGTGAGTGTTTGTTCTCTTTTTGTGAATTTTGGGTAATTTCAAGTTTGACTGCGGCTCACCCCCGTCTCTTCCTGTGTGTCTTGTGTAGGGCTGTTAGTGCAAGACCTTACTGACACCATATTAAGTTCATATGCCTATAAGTCCCACTACCTTCTGACTGAGTCAAATCGTGCTGAGTTGAAATTACCTATGATTCCCTCTCCTTCGTCAGCTACCAAAAAGAATGTTGGGAAAGGTAACTGAACAGTTTTTCTCTTTCTCCTTTTGTCCCACTGGTCTGTGTTTGTGTTGTGCCTGCCCCCCTTTTTGTATGCATCTTTCATTTCAAAGCCTTGAGGTGCAAAGTTAATTAACTGGTTAAAAATGCAGTTAATTTGAATGCAGAGGGGCGCAAAGTAACCTCAGCCAAGTTCCCTAACACATTAACAGATAACAGTGGGCCTCATGCAAGAACAGTTTTGTAGTCTTATCCTAAACCTCTCTTTTCTGGGGCATATGAGAAGTCAGATTTTCTAAACTGGCCTTATTTACAGCAGCAGTTTGACAAGCACAGGTGTAAATAACAAAATAATTTAATTTAAGCTGCTTCTGAGTTTCGGTGTCCTGCTATTGTGCATGCTGGCTGTCACTGTCACACAGGCGTGGACACAGCCATTGGTAATGTTATTAATATCACCTGTGCTTTTCCTAATATGACAAATTAAAATGTCTGCTGTGAAAATGGCCCATTGCTTGTTTCAACCTGATGAATGTCACCTGTTTGCTGCATCATCATTAGCATAATTGATGCCCCCCAAATTGCTGTAAAAAAATAATATATAAAATCTTATTCTGCCTATTTGTGGGCAACTTTTATCAATTAGTAAAAAAGAAAAACTTCAAGTCCAGCTGTCTGAAAACAGAACACATTTAGCAGTGTCAGTAGTTATATTAAAGGACAGGAAACAATTAGAAAATACATGTATTAATACAGCTGCCAGCGATGTGTCATCAGAACAGCGCTGCACTGAGACGGAAATCAAGATGTAATAAATATTCTACACTCCAAGTTCACTTGCTTAGCTATTCCCGGAGCTTTCGGCAACCACGACCTTCTTCACAGGTGGAACTTGCCCAGGTGTCATCACGGGACCTGGGTTGCTTGATGACAGGTGGTTAAATAACCCCTTTCTCTCTCTGGTGTTGAATGTGATGTCCCGTTGGAAGTGAACCTTGAGTTAAGAATCTTTATCACAGTATACGTTTTCCCAAGGTCAAGAAGGAACCTCCACGTTCAAAGAGGAAATGGTTTGACGTGAAGTTAAATGCTAAAAAAGAAAGCAAAGTGATCCGTAACATGATGTGATGGGCGAGAAAATAGTCAGAATCAAAATCTTTCCAAACTTCTCAGTAAATTGGCAAGCCATGATGTTTTGGTCTGTTTTAGTAATTCATCTTTATTTAGTTATTAATATTTATTTGAGTGGATTTAGGCATTATATTTAAACTTCAAATTAATTTAGACTGAGGCATTATGATTCTCTCCTGTGAGAGAGACTGATTTTATGTTCATGACGTGTGCAACAGTTCTGGACGGCTCATGAATTTAATTTGTACCTAAGAAGAAATTACAATGCGACAAGTTCTCTAAATTCACTTGTACGTGCCACTTAAAAACAAATCTGTCCGTATGAGTGGTTCTTGCACGAGGCCCATTGTGAGATTGGTTTGTGCTGTGCATGAACAGTCAATCTGGGTATATATCTCTGCAATACAGGTGAGATAAATACGCTGGGAAAATATAATTGGTCATCAAACCTCAACCACTGTATGATGCAGGATGCTCTGGATTAGTTCAGGTTCTGTCTGTGGTTTGTGGAGCTAATCGCTGCTCGAGGCGCTCTGCCTCTCTACTTCAGCACTCTGAGCTTGTTTTTGATTTGAAAGTCCTCACCTCTTTTAATGCTGACTGCAACTAAGTTTTATTTTTGACTGAAATTTTCAGATGAAATGAAATTTTGGCTCACCTCATTTGTTTTGAGTTTTGACCTGCCTTGGATGGAATACATTCTCTATCAGAAATAGATTTGATTACAGTTAAGCAAAGATGAGTGCAAGAATAGTTTAAAGTTGTGATGTATAGAAAAAAACCTACAAATTGCAATATTATTAAATATATGATTCCATGCAAGCTGGTCCATGCAGGATGCGATATGTGTGATGGAAAAAATGTGCTTTACTGGCAGGACTGCATGCCTGCTTTTTGCCAGTAATTTGTTATTTGAGTGTAACCCTGATTCATTGTTAACTCTCTGGCTGATTTTATTCCTGTGCTGCCGCATGTATTTCCCATAGACTGGTCTTGGTACAGTGCTCTGAATCTGATTGCCAGACATGCGTAACTGCTGCAATGAAAGTTGTAACCGACCCGAGAACCCCATGCAGTGGTCTTTTTCATGTAGTATGGCTCTCACAGGAGCCTCCACTTAAGCAAAAAGCTCCTGGCCTTAGTTTAATTTCAGAATAATGACCATGTTTGCTTTAGATGAAAATGTTTTCACTACAAGGACACTATTTATATATCACAGATGTAGATGTTGGAAAACCATGACTTGGTGCTGTAGCATTTGTACTTTTATAAGGCTTGTCTGCAAATGAGATTCAGAGTTTGTCCAGGTTTTAAGGTGCATCACCTAATCATACACTCCTCCTCTCTTTGCATACCCATTTCCCACAACGCATGCACACACACACACACACACACACACACACACACACATATACATCCATACAAATGTAGGAGGCAAGTTGCTGTGCTGCGACACATGCCCGGCTTCCTTTCACCCGGAGTGTCTGGAGATGGAGATGCCGGAGGGGGCGTGGTCCTGCAGTGATTGCAGGGCAGGAAAGAAACCTCACTACAAACAAATTGTCTGGGTCAAACTGGGCAACTACAGGTACGCAGAGAGAACTGGTTATAGACTGCTGAGGTACGGTTACATTTAAAGGATATGATATATGATCTATTCTATACAAAATCAACCACAGATTTCTGTCTTCAGTTGGAACAAATGGGCTTGGGGCTGAGGAGCACTGATAGGCTAGCGAATATATACACACACACACACACACACACACACACACACACACACACAGAAATATGGAATATCACCGGTCTTATTGTTTAAGTTCAGTGCAACAAATTTGATGTGCACCTCACACTGAAACAGGATGTGATATTAGAGATGCAGGTATTCAGAAAATACTGAGCAGAGCGCAGCAGTCATGCTCTTTAACATTTATGCCGCAGTTAATAGTCTGCTGGCATAGTACTAGATTAAAATGGACACAAATAATGTCTCTTCCATTTAAGAAGAATTTCATGTTCTCAAAACAACAACATTTGGACAAACTTATATACTTAACATAAATCTTATAGGTCAGAGATCTGTGATTTTGCAGGGGCTTGTGAAAATTAAGTAAGTCTAAGTTTCAGTTAGAAAGAATAAGAAGCAAAGTAAAATGTTTGAAAATTTGGTGCAAGTGTAGTGCAGGCTATAATAACTTTAGATGACATGTTTTATGATTTGCTTTCACCACACTCTTCTCTGTCCTTACTTTACAATGTCCCTGTCCTGTTTCCCTCGCAGGTGGTGGCCAGCGGAGATCTGCAACCCTCGCCTGGTGCCATCAAACATTCAGAGCCTTCGCCACGATGTCGGGGACTTCCCTGTCTTCTTCTTTGGCTCCCACGACTACTACTGGATCAACCAGGGCCGTGTCTTCCCCTACGTGGAGAATGACAAGAACTTTGTCACTGGTCAAATCAACATCAATAAAACCTTCAAGAAAGGTAATTTCTTCCTAGAAAGTTTCCTTGTACTTTTAGACAAATCTGTTGCGATTGTATCCTTTTTAAAGCTGTAGAAACGATCAATTTCTGAAATATTGTTGGCGTGTTTTAGCTCTGGAAGAAGCAGCCCGGCGGTTTCAGGAGCTTAAGGCGCAGAGGGAGAGCAGGGAGGCTCTAGAGCAGGAACGTAACTCTCGCAAACCCCCACCGTACAAATTCATCAAGGTAATGTCATTTTAATATCTCACTTTAGACAAATAACCCAAAAACTGTATACGTTAAAGTTCTATTCAATAAGTCTTCAGTGTTTTTACTTATTACGTGGGTGTTTTCTTGTGTCAGTCCAACAAACCAGTGGGGAAAGTGCAGGTGCATGTTGCTGACTTGTCAGAAATCCCACGATGCAACTGCAGACCATCAGATGAGCATCCCTGCAGCCTCCACTCTCAATGTCTTAACCGCATGCTGCAGTACGAGTGTCATCCACAGGTCTGTGTGCATGTTTGTTATTTAGCTAATTTCCTGAACAGTAAAACCTGTGAGACAGCCAAGAGAAATGGCACCTCTCAACTTCTTACCTTTTTATGTTGTTGTTAGGTGTGTCCTGCAGGAGACAACTGTGAGAACCAGTGCTTCTCCAAGCGGCTGTATGCGGAGACAGAAGTGATAAAGACAGACGGTCGTGGCTGGGGCCTCAGGACCAACCAGGCTCTCAGGAAGGTGGGTGTTGAGCTTAATCCTTTCACACAAAACGACATCAATGTTTCACTGCAATTCATGTGCCTAGAACAAAGTCCGTGCAATTTACAAAATCAGTAACTGCAAATAGGTTAATTTGTGCTTCTTGCAACATGCTATGGGGTCAAGATTTTCTTGAATACATTAAATTTGAAAGACTATAAGTCAAGGTGGAGGAAATGGAGGAAACTTTCTTTTGCTAAGTGACATTTGGATGAATAAAACGGTGGGCCCAGAGGAGAAAAATATCATTCAAGTAGTTGGATGAAAACTCCGAGCATTCAGGTATCATTAGGGCAGTTACAATTTATTTGAGCTTATGTGAAAGAGATCAAATATCAGTGAGAAAGATGCTCATCCAAACCAAGACCTAATATTTTCATTCATTGTCATTTGTTCTTTTATTAGACAAGTGACAGTAGAGAGTGGCAGCAAGACAGGTTTTACATGACTAGGGTGCCGATCTTTATAGCATTTTTCAGACATGTAAATAATACACAAAAACCTCACCATGGTTTTCCCTGGTTGATTGTTTTAAAAGTTTAAAATTACCTTCATCTGCCAGCTAAATACCCAATGACCTAAATATCACACTGTCAATTCAAAAGGCTTTGGAACACATGTGTTCAGTTCATTGATTTCCACCCTTCTCACTTCTTAAATGAGGGTGTCTGTGTAAAAATGTGATGTTTGTTGTTTCCTCCAGGGTGACTTTGTGACAGAGTATGTGGGAGAGGTGATCGACTCAGAGGAGTGCCAGCAGCGAATCAAACGCGCCCATGAAAATCAAGTGGCCAACTTCTACATGCTCACCCTCACCAAGGTAACATCAGTGATGCTGATAAACATTGTTCAGTGGAGAGACCTCCATCGAGCATGTCTTAAACCCTGGTGACTTTATGGCCATCTTTCCTCGCAGGATCGCGTGATAGACGCCGGCCCAAAGGGAAACTCGTCTCGGTTTATGAACCACAGCTGCAGCCCGAACTGTGAAACGCAGAAGTGGACAGTAAACGGAGACGTTCGCATCGGACTCTTCACCCTTTGTGATATCGATGCTGGTAAGTTCAAATGGAAGCTATACGCTACATGCATTAGGAGCGAGCCAGATGATCCATTTGATGTGAACCTTTTCTCTCATGTTCCTGCAGACACAGAGCTGACGTTCAACTACAACCTGCACTGTGTGGGCAACAGGAGATCGTCTTGTCACTGTGGATCAGACAACTGCTCTGGATTCCTCGGGGTACAGCCAACGGTGAGGACATTTACGTTTTGTCGTCATGACTCCAGTCCTAGAGCAATCCTGACTTTGGAAGCTGATTGATACCATTTTGTCATTTTATAATGTCTCCTCCAGAGTGCTGTGGTAATGGAAAAAGAGGAGAAGGCCAGGAACGCCAAGCTGAAGCCGAAGAAGCGGAAGCTGAGGCTGGAAGGCAAACACGTGCACGAATACTTCTGTTTTTGCTGCGGAGAAGGAGGGGAGCTGGTGATGTGTGACAGAAAGGACTGTCTGAAAGCGTACCACCTGCTGTGTCTCAACCTTACCAAACCGCCATACGGTAATGTGTGTGTGTGTGTGTGTGTGTGTGTTTTTAATATTGAAATCTATGTCGAAATCTTGCTGATAAAAAAATATTTTTCTTGGTCATTTCATCTGATTTCAACTAATTAACATACCTGCTGTGATGCTATATTAGTACCTATCTACACTGTTTCCAAGTGTATTTTATTCACTGAAGGAAATGAGCAAACAACAAAGCTTTTTTTCAACAGGTCGATTCCTAAAACATACTCAACATCTTTGGTTTGTGACCCCTCAAAACAGGCAATGTCTATTGTAATGCCTGGTTGTCACTGGCTGCATTATGTCTACCGGTGTAAACAATTTGTCCTTGTTTTTATTTTTGAAGAAGTAAACGTATATAGTAATAGTTGAGGAAAAAGCAAATATTACTTGAAGGTTTAAAAAAAAAAGAAAAAAAAAAGAAGGGACTTTTTCAAAAGCTGAAATATAAATTTTCTGCTTTCCTGTCCTTTTTAATCGTCTCAGGACCCGATGTAGCTTTTGACTCTTAGTGGGGGTCCGGACCCCCAGGTTTGAAACCATAATGACCTCTATGTCTGTCTGCAGGTCGCTGGGAATGTCCGTGGCACGACTGCAGCGTTTGTGGCGCCCCGGCCTCGTCTCTCTGTGACTTCTGCCCTCGCTCGTACTGCCGGGATCACGAGGCGGGGGCACTCACCTCCTCCTCCCTTGAAGGCCGTCCCTGTTGCTCCAGTCACAACCCCATCAGTCCCCTGGGCTCCAACTCCAGCTCGACCAAGCCGCTCCGCTCCGCTCTGAGCCCCGTCAGCGTCAAAGAGGAGCCGGAGCCGGAGGCGGGCCAGCTGGCTTCAGAGTGACACCGCAGCTCCCTCAATACCTCATTCCCTGTAAAGTGCACTCCTGTTGGCCTCCTGGGCTCCGGTCCACCTCTGATCTGAAGCAGGGCATGACAGAAGGGAAACACAGTGCTTTTTGACCAGTGCGATGGCCGAGCCGAGACACGCCGATGAACACCTTGATGCCGTTTGTGGTGAGAGCAACTGGAGTGTCGGCAGGGGAAGTGACCAGGCATCATTGTGCGCCGTTTTCCCTCCTCTCTTGCCATAAAACGCCACTACAAACACTCTCTACAGCTCGCCTCCGCCCATCGGAGGACCTAGATCACCACCTCATTATGTTTCTTTTTAAATTTTTTACAGCTGTGGAAATTTTAAGTGTTGTCATGTCGTCAGATACCGACACTTTGAAAAACTCAACGAGTGAGGTGGAGGGAGATGTAGAGAGAAGAGGAAGAGGAGGAGGAGCATGTGTGAAGCTGAACCTCTCCACCGACATGCTGCTCCTCTCCTTGTTTACCTGCTGTAAGCTGTGGTCGGCATCTCGCTCACAGGATGGCTGCACCGAGACGAGCCAGCCTTTCTCCTCCTCCACAGCGGATCATCACTCCAGACGTAAGCCGTCATCGTATTTATCTCTTCTTTCTCTCGGAGGAAAAAAAGGGTGGAAGTGACCGATTTTGTGCAATTTTTTTCAGGACCACACTACATTCCAACCTTCCTTAGACATGGTTTTAATATACTTCTGAGTATAGATGAATATAATTATATACAGTATCTATGTTTGTTCATGTTTACAGACAGATTCTCTCACTTCATCTCAGTGAGTGGTGTATTATGTTTGTTTGTTTAGGTGTTAAGCATTACGCAGACCTCCTTGTGAAAATAGTCCTATTAAGGTGAAATATAATGGTATATAGTGTAATGGTATGACATTACAGAAGTACTTGTGATTTTCATATTGCCAGTCTCACTTGCCATTGTGTACATAATTGGCTCATAATATTGTAAAGTACGCAAAGATCAGGAGGGACGGAGCCTCGCCTCTCTGGTTGTTCCTGGAAGAAGGAAACGCTTTTTTAAACAAGACAGATCCTTTTTCTTTCCTTTTTTCGATAAAGTTCTGTTCCCACATTTCCCCTGAGCAGTTTATGTTATTTGTATTGTAGATGGTGGGGCTCAGCTTGTGATCACTGGTGCTGTCTTAAAGTATTGTTACTCAGCCTTAAGTTTGATTCTGGCTGTAGTAACTACTGCCCAGATGCAGTCCATTTCAGTAACGTTGTGTACTGTGACCGCTTTGATGCTTGTTTTTGTTTCCGTTTTCTGTTTTGCCAAACTTTTCTGAAAAGCACTTTTACACGGCTTGTCGCTACACAATTTAGCTTGGTCATACATATACAGAAATGTATATTTAAAAAAAACATAAGACAAGTGTTTCAAAATGGATACCTCTTCTTGTAGTAACGTCGGGATTTAAACTGTGTTGTAACTTTTCCTCTCAGTCAGAAACGTGGTGAGTTGCTGGGCGTGTTTCTTTTTTTGTTTGTTTGTTTTTTATAATAGAGGAAAGTGGCCTAAATGCTGCTGGTTTCTTTTGGCACAAGTAGGAATGACTGCCAGCCCAGCTCCCTACAGAAAAGTCCACGGTGTCCTCAAGGGGCACTTCTTATCTTTTTATTTACCACCTGGAGAACATCCTCAAGGCTGGGCTTTATATAAAGATGTAATGGTATAACAACAGTCCAGTCCAGTATGATGTAAAAATACAAACTTCTGTACAGTGTTTTTAATCGCTCATCTGTCAAATCCAAATTTTTTGTATTTATTGCACCACATTTTATACCAATTTCTTTTTCAAACACCAGTGCAGTAATTTGTCTCCCTCTCCAACATGGCGTAAGTGAAATAGACTATTTAAAAAAAAAAAACATGGGGAGTTTTACATGATATATCTGTATTTAGTCATTGCATACGTTTGTTTTAAATTTACATTTGGTGTAATGATTCCACACTTTGGTAACAGCCGCTGCTCATCGACCTGTATCGTGACTCACTGTAATTGGTGTTAATAGCAGTGTGAAGCAGTTAAACATAGGAATGTAAAGTTTCAGTTTCAGAGCAGTTTTTGTGCTTTTTATAAAGCCTGGACTCAAGGAAGTTTATGCTTGTGATTCTACCCCGGTTACATGACTGTTTGTGTTTTCTGCCCCATCGTGGTCTTTGTTTAAAGTCGAGCCGCAGGGTTAAACTGTGCCAATGTTTCGAAATCATTTCTTTGAATGCAAAGAGTACAAACACTCCAGTTTTATTAGGACTGCTGTACTAGCTACAACCTCTACAACGGTCCTGCATTACATTCTACTTTCATTAAGGTTTTAATGTTCCGTTTTTGTTGAAACCGTTTTAGGTGTTGATTCAGGTGTTGACTGTTATTTGGTCAATTGGTTATTATATCAACGAGGGTAGACTAAGACATGCACTTAATTGGTTAAAGAATACAGAAAAAGACTTGGACTTCTTTTTCTGTATTATTTATGCCATATTTGTGCACAAATTTTACCTCTTAAATCTTCTCACTCTTTAATTCAACAGCTGCTCTTTTGTCTTTCGGTTATTACCAACCCTTTTTAGGAAGCCCTTTTTTTGTGGATTCCTGAAAAAAAGACTAAACTTGCTGATTTCTTGCTGCTCCCAAATTTGCCAAACTTCACATTCAGAGACGCATATTTGTTCATTAGTCAGTTGTAGGAATAAGGGCCGCTTCAGCACTTGTTCCCTATCAAGTAGGTGCATCATTAAGTCACTGTTACTTTCTTACCAACTCAAAATGGTTTGCATGTCTAAACTTGAATTTTTTCCTTTTTATTTTTTTATTTATTGATGGGGTTTTTGGACACAGGATACATACATGTGTGTTTATCTGACCGCAGGCATCCTACACTCTTGTGTTTGTGGCTTCAGAAAAAATGTCTGACTGATGAGTTGTGACTATATAACTGGTCTTAAAGCCAAGTCTTTTTTTATTTGTTCACCTGAAATGCATGCTTCCAACATCAGTCTTTAATGCCAGTGTTTTGTCTTTATTTGTTATCCTTTTTAATTTTTTTTTCTTCCAGCACGGCATAGAAATTGTGCAACAGCCTTTATGTTTTTCACCTGCAAATCACATGATCACAACTAACTTTGTGCCAGTTGGTCCTATTCTGCTCTTCTCAGATGATACAGCAGCAGTATTATCTATAACTCATTTAAATGTCCCAGCGTGAATCATTTCATTCACTTAGAATACTCTTTGATGTGTAAGTTCTGTTGGTTTATTCTCACTGTAGTGCCCACATTTTTTTTTTTTTTTAAAGAGACAGCATGTTTGTTCTCATTTAAGTGACCCTTATATGTCAAGGATTATTATTTTTTATATACACTTAAAGTAAGGATGGACCCGATCCCCCTGTATGTCAAAGGGTATATTTTGTTTCAGTGCGACGTCTTTTGGTTTTTGTGCAATGTTGCCGACTGTCTCTTTTACTTGACATACTGTCAGAGCAGAAATAGTGTTTGAATAAATAAATACATTCACCTTCACGAGCACTCGATCTTTTTTACTTGTAGTAAAATTACTTACATAAACTCTAACTGGGGTCATATCTATCTCTCTTGGTGTTGCTTCAATTAAAACGTGGATGAACACAAAATACCATGTTGATTACTGTTCCACCTGTGTTACTGCATACTGCATATTGTTGAAGAACTTGTAAATAGTTTGCATTGAACTTGCATAGAATCATGTTACTGTGGCGTGCTCTTTTTGCCTGTACAATTCTGCTTCTAAATGTGTGTGACTGTTGAGATGACACTCTTTTTGTACATGACTGTCTTTTTATTTGAGAATAT
This sequence comes from Sander vitreus, assembly GCF_031162955.1. Taxonomy (NCBI): domain Eukaryota; kingdom Metazoa; phylum Chordata; class Actinopteri; order Perciformes; family Percidae; genus Sander; species Sander vitreus. Next base: position 23,834,115 of record NC_135859.1, read on the forward strand.
TGATTCTGTCCTTTTTCATTCTAAAGTTGAGTTTGAAGAGTTCAGAAATGCCTGAAGTTTGACTTTAATAAAGCTGTACTCTGTCTCAGTGAAACGCTCTCACTGTATGGGATTTATTTTAAAAGTTCCAATCAACTTCTTTGAAATCAAATTGAAACTTGATTAAAAACATAAGATAAATTTGAAATTATATTGATTCGAAGCTTAGAAATAAAACAATCTTTTTTGTGTTAATGGTGAAGGATTTCCCTAAATAAAAGTACTACCTCTAGTTAAAGGTGCATTCATTGCAATGCTTTAATGTATACTGTGAAGTCTGAAGACATTCCCATTTGCATGAGTGTCATTAAAGCAACTTTAAACTACAGGACTTTGTGAAATTAGAGGAACAAGCAAAAGTTTAATTGATTTGATGGGAAAATAAAAATTCTATTCTAGATGGCTGTGACGTGGCTTTTTGTATCCACATGTCAAGGCAGATACAATTACCTACACGACCATTTCCGGTTTATAGAGCACTACATTTTCTACTCCAGTGCATTTTGAATAAAAAACTGACAACCTATGTATGTTTTTTTTAAACCCCTGTGGTCAAACAGCAAGCTCATTTAATCTATAGGGCCTAACTAGTACAGTAAATTATAAATAGTGTGCAGTATGAAACCAAAGAATATGGCAATAATACGTGATTCATATTGAGTAATATTCTAAATGTTTGTTACAGAATATCCAGCACTAACAAACAAATTTGCCACAAAAAATCCTTCACGTAACTTCATTGACCGTCAAGATGTATTTAAAACACACGTCACAAGATACAATGAAAACAACGGAAGTACAATAACACATGGATACATTCTAAGAGTCGTTTACTTAAAGTAAGTTTTACTGATTACTTTTTAAATACGTATTACAAAATAAGCCTCTTACTTTTTTTGGCAATGTTCATATGGATAATATATAACTGAACTGACTTCTGCTTTATAGAATACGAATATAATTGTATATTAATGAGTAGTTTCATCTGTAACTGTGCATGATAATGATATTTAGAAAGAAAGTAAAATACCAAGGAAAACATTTTATATTTTTCAAAATTAATTTACTGACATTAGTGTGGTGCAGTCGAAATCTCAAGAGCAAGCGCTGTTGACGTTATTTTCACAAATTAATTTGTACATTTAACTACATACTTTTATTTTGGAAATCCGTAACCAGAAGTAGCTCATATGTAGCCGCAAGCTTCACGCAGCGCTCATCTCCTCCGTGGCATCCTTGTTTCTTCTCAAATGTGCGACTTACACCGTCGGCAGAAACAAAGGATATTGAGGCCTAATTCATGTTAACTGCACACGTTAATATGAGGATGAAGAGATAAAATAACGACTTGTTGAAGGTTAGTAACGGAGCTGGGATTTCCTGTTTGACAATGCGGAAATGGGCCAGAGATGTCTTGTTTGACAGATGTTGCTAGCTGGCTTAGCTTAGGCTGCTAACATCTGGTTTCTACAACACAGGCACTTAATGTTAGCCTGTTTGTCTTGTTCTGTATATTGGCAGAAACTGTGCATTTAGTATTGTTATTATAAAAACAGGCTTGATGTTATATGCAATTAAATAACATAGCTTTTAAATGTGTGCATCACCTAGAAGAGGAGGGCACAGGTGCACCATGTTGGCCTATATCACGTTTTAGACAGGGCAGGGGCTTAAAGGAGGAGTAAAAGCTTAAAGATATTCAACATTATCTTTACCAGCATTTCACCAGATCAGAGTAAAAGTGGTGGAGATACTTGGTATAAAGCAGAATATGGTATTTATATTTCCATTTTTTGTATTGTTTTCCCACAAAGATCCTTTCTCCTCTTTACACTGACATCTGTATAAATGTTCAAATTCAGTTTGTTTGAGGGGGGAAATCTACGTTTACAGGCTTATAAATCAACTAATATTAACTGTTCATAGATACTGTATATCAGTACCAGTGTGTGTATATATTAGTCAATAAGTAATAAGAAATGTTATACTGGTCTTGTGCTCAAAAATCCAATTTCAGTTAGGTGATACAGGTAGTTAAGTGATAGAAATATCCCATCCTAACAAAAAATAACATCAGTAACAGGAAGATGTCAGATGAGTTTAATCTGTACTTTCTCAAAAGAGGTCTTTCAGGCAGAATTACTGAAAACACCTGTGTGGGTGTGTGGAGGACCTTTTTGAAGCAAAGCCAGTTTATTATTTTCATCCGATAATCCATCAGGATTATATATAGCAGATATGTGTACTTTTAAATGAATTTGTCCACGTGTGACTGAAGTATATAGTAATTAGATTTACTGTTTTTCCACTTGCACACTCACAATCTCTCTAACTAATGAAATATGAGCTCACCACTCTTTTTTTTTTTTTCTTTCAACACCCAAATTAATGACATAAATTTAAACTCCGTTCTTTCTTTTTCTAGTCCCAGTTAAGTTAAATGAAAGTGGAGTGACAATGTTTGCTGTTGACTGAAGTCCACTCCAAGAACCAAAATGAAGAGGAGGCTGCTTCGTGGTTTCCTGTCGGAAATTTCCATCCGGATGGCGCTGTTGATCGTGTTCCTGTAAGTATATCCAACTTTGAATCATTTTCATCGTTGCTTTATGGATCTATTATTTAAAAGGCAGGCATTGTTTTTAATGATGAGAAAACAAACATAGCTCTTTTTGTGTTGGTGTAGTGTCACGGAGCAGCTTCCTCCTTTCTACCGTGAGATCCAGCCAGAGGAGATGTGGTTGTATAAATTCCATCGTGTGGAGAGAGACCATGTACCCACTTCTCTTATGTTTGTAAGTAATATGGCTGCACACCTCTGAGTTCAAATGGAACATTATAAATCCCTTAGTGCAGTGTTTTCCCCCTCGTACCTCACCCCTGACAGCAGTCAGTATATCTGAATTTACTTCCTTCCTCTTACTGTGTTTAAAGGACCATACCAATGTTTCTTTTTAGCACAATAATCGCAGTTTACATCACTTTGACCACCATTCTCTAAAGCAAATCATACATTTTTAGATTCATTTCCTACCTTCCACACAACCACTGGTCTCATTACAGTTTGAAAATCAATTTGCAGGGTTAGACTTCAGATGAGGTCATTACCACAGTGAATGTCACGTATTTTATTTGTGTCAAAAACTTCAGTTTCATTGTGTGATAAAGCACTGCAGATTTATTTTTAAATGCAGTACTCCTCAGCAAGGACAGGCAGAGATGGTGGACATAAATGCAGTATTGTCATAGCTTTCATTTTACTCATTCAAGCCTTTGCATGTTGAAGTTCTTTCTGTAGTGACATAAATAGAAACTTATAAATATAAATAAAAAAACTAGTGTGTGCTTCACAAAATCTTTAATATTGGTAGAATTTTAGGTGTAAGCAATTTGTAGTTAAATGGAGTTATTAATGTATACACTTGCGTACAGACATGCATATGGATTAAAGTGGATTAGAGTTGTATTACTCTCCTCTCTCTATATCTCCATCAGAGTGTAGCAGTTTTTACCCCACTGATTGTTATCCTGGTTTTCACCTTCCTGATGAAGTCGGAACGAGGCGATCTAAAAGAAGCCTCGCTGGGTAAGAAAGCTGCACGCAAACATCTGGTTTTTCATATTAAAACAAAAATGTCAACTAGTTTTTTGCCTTTTTTCAATGACTCTGTTCTGTTTCTCTCTGTCATCCAGCTGTGACTTTGACTCTGGTACTGAATGGAGTTTTCACCAACGTCATCAAACTTGTTGTTGGCAGGTAAACATTGTACACAAACATAGCAAATAATAATGAAACCCAGTGCCAAAGTGGATAAAAGCCTAAATCCGTCTTCTCTGTGTGTGTCACCTGCCCCAGGCCACGACCAGACTTCTTCTATCGCTGTTTCCCAGACGGTCAGATGAACCTGGAGTTGCGCTGCAGCGGTGACCCAGATGTAGTCATGGAGGGAAGGAAGAGCTTTCCCAGCGGGCACTCTTCCTGTAAGGGCCTTTTATGTTTGATGATGCATCAGTAGCTGGTACATTTTCATCAGCAGGCAGCAAGGACAACAAATGCACAAAGTGGGACAATAGATGTATATAAGTGTATTTTAGCCCAGGGTTATTATATTCAACTAAAATGAAAACAAGCAGTGAAAAATATTTTTATTAAACTAAAACTAAACTGGAACTACAGTATATTACCAGGTTTAAAAACTACTAACTAATAAAATAAAATAAAAATGAACGTAAATCATTTTAGTTTTAGTTTTTTAGCTATAATATATTTCTACTGAAAGGTGATGTGAATTTTCACGTTAACTCTTGTTGACATTGAACCACAGAAATTGAACAGACTTGACATTCCAGGAGATGGTGCTGCTCTGCAGTTGCTTCACATTAGGCACTAAGGCGTCTGGTATATTCGCCGCAGCCGACTTGTCGTGCGCAAATGTGACATCATGGGAGCGCCGTAACCATTTATACTCATGCGTGGTGGTTGCGACACTAGTTGCAGTCTTTTCCTGAACAGAGGTGGAAAAAATAGAGTGGTCGCGCACTCAAAATCCTGGCGCGCCAGCGAGATCTACGTCATTTTGACGTCACATTGGCGCGCAACAGGTCTGCTGCGGCGACTGTAAAAAGGCCTTAAAGTAGTTCAAAAGGTAAACATTAAACATCATGGCCATTCCTACACAGTTCACCAACCACATATTTTGTATGTATATAATGTAGCTACATATTTCTGAGACATTATACCTGGCCCTAACAAAAACAAATCAAAACTAAATATATAAAAACTAAAACTAAACCTAAAAAAAATGAAACTAAACTAAAACTAGCAAACACACACACTGGAATATAACTAAAAATGAAATTGAAAATTCAAAACTATTATAAGCTTGTTTTAGCCTCCAGGCTTTTATTTTGTCATATAAGAAAGATAGCATCAGATGTTACTCCCCATCTCTAATCCTTGCCCCTTCTCTTTTTGTTGTTTTTTCTTTGAGTTCTCTCTGTTCCTGTATACAACTTTCTCTGGCTCTGATCACCCTTTCCATCCTTTCTCCTCGGCCCCAGTTGCCTTTGCAGGTTTGGGTTTCACAGCGCTGTACATCGCAGGAAAGCTGCGCTGCTTCAGTGCAGCAGGCCAAGGCAGAGCGTGGCGGCTGTGTGCCTTTCTCACACCTTTACTCATTGCGACTGTGATCGCCCTCTCCAGAACCTGTGACTACAAACACCACTGGCAAGGTCAGTAGCAGAAGATGGTTTAGAGGGACACAGTGAAAGAGGATGTGTGAAAAATGTCGACACTATTGACTGGTAGCTGTTGCTGGGATCATTTTTAAGGTTTTTCATGTTGATTGAAGAAATATGACAATTTACAGTGGTGCTCATAAGTTTATGAACCCATGCTAAAGTTGACTTAAAAAGAGGAATAAAAAAAAATCATCTTTTGGAAATTGATCTTAATGCCTTAATTAAAAAAATTAGGATAATCCAACCTTTAAGGACACCAATTTTCGTTTTAAGTTGTAAGTTAATGGAATATTTTAACCTAAAACAAATCCGTCTTAGGGTTAATATTCTCCCAACATGTTGAATATAGATTGAAAGCATTCATGCTGTGGAATCAAACTCTCTCTGTGTGTGTGTGTGTGTGTGTGTGTGTGTGTGTGTGTGTGTGTGTGTGTGTATATATATATATATATATATATATATATATATGATGTATATATATATATAGTGTGACAAATAAACTCTTGTCTTCTCGTCGCTCTGCATAGTTTCTCTGAATATTACACGCGTGCGTGTTTCTCTTTCCTCCATGTAGATGTATTGGTGGGTTCTCTGCTGGGCCTCTCCTTTGCCTGGTTGTGTTACAGACAACACTACCCTCCTCTTCAGGATGCTGAGTGCCACAGACCTCTGCGTCACAGAGAGACTGTTCCCGCCGCACAGGAGCGCAAACTTGCCAACTCCAACTACATCCTGCCCCTGTAGAACAGCTATCTGTTCTGTTACTGGTGTCATTCATACTGGGTTACATTGTAATCCTTCTAATTCCAATTTTCACACCCATAGGGCTGGGCAGTCAATATTTATTGTTTATCGTCAATCATTTTAACTGTATTGTGGCATTTTTTATTTATTTTTTTGTATGGTGACACATGGTGTATTTCCTAAACTAAAAAAGACTAATGCCACATTTCTTCTGAATGGTTTCTCAAACACTTGAGAGTTGCTGTAAATAACAACACCAGTTTAACAACTACATAAACAACTTCCAAACCTAAACCGACATCATTACATATAAAAGTTATCAACATTGAAGGGCCTGGTGGATACGATGACTTTTATTATTTTCCATAAGGCCCAGCCCTTCACACGCTGTGTATTGTGCCTATAGATTACATAACTTAAAATACGCACAACAGCTGAGCAGGTCAACTACACAAGCACTGCACTAATGGTCCACTGCCCATCAACCACCGGCTCAGCTGCTGTGAGGCAGTTTCTCATGTTGGAACACTTTTTGGGGATTGTTTTGTAAACTTTTTTCAACAAGCAGGGTTGAGGTTCGTGCACGGATGTTCATTCTTGACTTTTGGGAAAAACAATACAAGGTAAAGAGAATCAGAGCTCAACCATATGCCGAAACGATTATGTGGTTAATTGACAATACTTTTGATAATTGACACATTTTTTGGTTGTTAAACCCTTGGGTTTTTGCAGCTTCTTAAATGTGAAGATTTGCTGCTTTTTGTCATTGTGAATTTAATATATAAGGGTTGGACTGTTGGTAAGACAAAACAAGCAATTTGAAGTTTTGACATTTATCAGACTAAATCGTTGACTAATCAATTAATATAAAAGAATAATTAAGATATTAGATAATTAAAATAATCATTATTTTTAGCTCAAGCTCAAAAGGGTCCTTTTTATTAATGATTGAGAGCTTTCAACTGCATCTCGAAGTCTTCTTCTGCAAATGGAGCTGGTTCAGGTGTAATCACGAGACCTGAATGTGAAACAACAGCAGACTGAACACTTTAAGGAGATCCTTGAACCAATACACAGGTTAAAATCTCTCCTCCATACACGACCACTTGTTATCATGACATGTACCCAAGTGTTTAAATCATTTGATCACTTGAGCCGGCTCCACTCGAAGACTGAGATCATTTTGACGGTTCCAAATAATTAGCAAGTGGTCCTTTGAGCTTAGATCATCTGCACCATATTGTATTTGATTTGACAGCAACAAACTGGTGAAGTAAGAGGTGTTTATGTGGGCTGTTTGTATCTAAAAGTAGGGGTGGGTGATACGGATACAATCCTCTATCAGTATATGTCATTTTACATCATCATATCAATACTTTAATATCTGAATAAAAGGCTCAGAAATGTCCTAAACTAACTGGGCACTGTAGTTTTTAGTAAACATTACTCATCCAGGAGTAAATAGTGCATTTGTTGGGGACTAGTTTCAGCTGTGGATTAATACACATTTAGTGGCCAAGTTGCTTTGGGACGATGAAAATGATATGTCCGGCTTTGTTTACACACAACACTTGTTAGTAGGATCAATTCATTGTTGGTTTTGGTTTTTGATTTGTCAAAAAACAAAAGTACGGAATATCACCAGACTTTAGGATAAAAATCTCTAACATTTGACAAAATTGATATCGTCCCACAGTACATATGGCCCACCCCACTCTGAAAGCACCTTTATGTGTAAAGCAGGTTAATCTAAACCACTTGGTTAGCTTTATATCTTCAATTTATCTCCACATTGCTCCGCTGTTTCTGAGTGCTTTAAATCGTTCTGTCTACCTATATTATATTTAGAATGTTTCCATTCACAGATTGTTTGATTAACATCTGGAAAGGGTTCATATGCCCAGTCCTTAGTATAACGCACTGATGTAGCAGCTCCACTCGTCTCTTCTCACAGTTTTTGCAGTGCTTGCTGTACTTTCTTTGTGACAAACACACATGATATAATCACATCTTTGCTCTAACTGGACAGCACATATGTTAATATAGTTAATATGACTGTAAAAGAAGGTTTTCCTGCACGAGTGGTCTCAGGCTGACTGCAGGTCTGGTTCTCGTAACTCTTCCTGCTCCTTTGCCAACACATCTGAAGTGTGAATGTTCACCAGAACTGTACAGGAGTTAGTTGTTGGAGTGACAGTGACACCAGATCTTTCTGATGAACCTGAGTGAGGTCAGATTGTAACCTCTTCAGGTGATGGTGCTAGCCTCCCAGTGCTCCTGCTGGTGAGGTTTTCTATCCTGTTAATTGTTTTATTGGCCCGTAAAGGTTTTTGTTTTCTGGAAATTTTCATCAACTTTAACTTTAGTCAGTAAAAGTCTATGATTCAGTTATGATTTTACAACTTTTTTTCTGGTCTTTCCGTTTTAATTTTTTTTTCTTTCTGTTTTATCTTTCCGTTGGGTTTGTAAGATTGGTTTTCAATTGGAAAAAAACATCACAATGTTACATAGACATGACTGTTTTTTCAGGTTGAAAACATGAGAAACAACCAAACCTCTTTATGTTTCTGTTTGTGTGTGCAATCAGCCAAAGTTTTGCAGGGTCAAAGCACACACGTCGCTGTGAATCAAGCAGCTGGATCACAGTGGTTTCAGACCAAACTTGGCAGAGAAAAACAGATGAATTTGTGCCTTTGTTTACTACATTACTTTGTTACTCTTAGTTAAAGAATTAATTATATACTGCATGTGCTCCCTGTCATGTACACAACTTTGTTCTGAATATTTTTGTGTAGAGGAGTCAGTTGGGAATATACTACATGATGTTTAAATGTGGCATGCTGCCTTTCTTTACCTCAGAAAAAAAATAATATTTCTTTCCATAAATGTTATTGTTGATGGAGTCAAATGTGAAAATTTCTGGGTGAGAGAGAAGCTAAGAGGAGGAAAAACTTAACTTTTTACAAAACTTAGACACAAATAATATCTTACATTTCTTGGTCAATCTTACAGTTATTATGATATGATGTATAGGTCTAAGTGTATTTAATGTTGGGGCATGTAGGAGTTTACTTGAATTTTAAATATTTGTTTGTTTACCTTAAATGTGATCATGTTATTTCATGAAAATAGGAATCATATTTGTAGGCACGTGGCTTTCTGGGGGATCTTTAGACAAAAAAAATGTATTAGACTTTGCTGCATTTTGATAAAATCCTGCATGTTTCACAGCTACAAGTAAATAGCAACATATTTACTTCATTACTTCCTTCCAAATCCCATCAATCTCCAATCCAATCCATTTCCATCTGTTTCTATTAATTTATGTGATTTTCAGTACATGAATACTGTATCAGGTTGTGGATTATGTCTGTTTTTTTTCAGATCTTCTGTCATTACAAGGGATGATACTAAAACTTGCCTGTTTGCTTTATTTATGTCATGCTTATCATAATTTGCCTTGGCTTGTAAACAGCCACTTTTGCTGATATCCTGATTGTACATGTTGTGATGCTTTTAACAACTCTTTTGGTGACATTAAATGATGTTTCTAAATAATCTCGCAATACACACTGTATTTTGCTTATTTTCCTTTGAGTCAGAAATGTGTGATGAATAACAGGCACTTATTTAGACACTATGAAATGTATAACAAGGACATGTTGAAAAGTGGTATAGGATAACAGGATACAACAACAAAAAAGAGAAAATTACAAATGTATTAGTCAAATTATGAAGCAGTTTATATTTTAGCAATAAAGGTGTGCAGAATAGTCACTTTTTCAAATGTATTTTCTGGTTTTAAAGCTGCAATCTCTATATTCTCATATTTCGGTGTACTTCTTATTGTTTTGATATGGGGAAGTCCTTTAGTTTACATTTTAACAAGAAGGATTGTCAAACCATAGTTTAAAAGATTAACTCTGGGGCAAATATTCACTGAATTGAACATTTTTGAATTAAGAGAATTGAAGGAACATCACAGTCAGGATTGTGGTTGTAGTAAGGATTTTAGAATCTAAAATTGTCTAAAATGTTCTTCATTCATTTAACAGTATTTTGTATAAAAGTGATGTCCATAAAAATGGTTTGAATGCTGTTTGGCCCTGGTCACAGTACAGTAAAGTAACTGTACAATTGCTGCAACAATATCTTTTCTCTTAGTTGTCTTGTGTATAAGCAGTAGCTAATAGTTTTAACATTTTAATGGGGGATCATTTCTTAGTAGGGTGGGGTTGCATTGGGGAATTTGGACTCGTGACCTGAGCATTTCAAAAATGGTGTTCCTTCAGCCTTCCCTATTTAATCAGGATTAGGCAGTGGTGGATAAAAAAGGTTAGGGTTAGTCAAAAATACCAATACTACAGTGTTAAAAAATACTCTTGTTACAAGTAAAAGTCCTGCATTCAAAACATGCCTTAAGTAAAAGTGCAAAAGTATTAGCATCAAAATATACTTAAAGTACGAAAAGTAAAAGTACTCATTATGCAGAATTGCCCATTTCAGAATCACACATAAGCCTATTATATTATTGGATTATAATTAATGATGCATTGTGGTCATCGCTTTAATTTTGCAGCTGGAAAAGGTGGGGCAAATTTTCATTACTTTATATTCTGCTGTGTATCTTAACCTATAACAATATTTCATAATGTATTAGTTGATTTATATTTTGTATTATGCAAAGTAACTAGTAACTAAAGATGTCAATAGATAGTCAATAGATAGATAAATGTAATGAGTAAAAAAGAACAATATTTGCCTTCGTAGTGCAGTAGCTCTAGCAAGTATATATTTAGTATACTATAGTAAGTATACATTAGCATACAATGGAAATATTCTAGTAAAATACAAATAGCCTACCAGAAATAATTGAGTGGGGAATATAAACTGATGTCCGGTTTCTCTTTGTTTTGGGCCGTTTTTTCTTCAGTACAGCGGGCGTGGCATCTAGTGTATGACGTACGTTAATTCCTTTCCAGTGATTGGTTGGATGTGACTGACTACAGATTTGGCGCCACATTTCCAACACGGAACAGCAAAGAAAGCTCCGTGACAGCAAACCAAAATAACCCGTTGTTCATGCCACTTTAGCGTTATTTTACCCGGTCTGTCCTCATCTTAAAACATTTTAATTTTTGAAAATGTTTATCACGGACATAAGGAAGGAATTTTATGAAGTTGTTGCCAACCAGGTAAGTTGTTACCGAGCTACCGTTAACGTTACCTAACCGTAAAGTAAGGTTAACTAGTTAACTTGAACCACGAATGACTGTTTGCTAACGTTACTTAACGTTAATGGATAGGTACCTTATAGTCAGTTATGGTATTTGAGACGCAAAGTATTTATTTTATATGCTATACTTAACTATGTTAAACTAACGTTAAACATGTTGTACTTTGCTTTCAGAGAGTCGCACTCCTGGTGGCGTCAGACATCGACGCTCTCTGCGCCTGTAAGATACTACAGGTAAGAGTCAGACAACCAGCAGGCAGCTAACGTTAACTGTTAGGCTCATTGGCTCATGCTACCTCTGTTTAGACAGGGCACATAATGAGATCCCCTCAAATGAAATATACCATATGCTATGCTCTATTAGAAACCACTAGCTTAGTATTTAGTTTGACGTTATCAATAAGTAGCACTCTTTAGCTATAATGTAGTTGTGTCTCTTATTAAATTGATTCAGTGAGTTCTTTGTAACACTTTAGCAGCACCTTCCTTGTATAATGTATGTTATGTACAATAACTGATGTGAGACAAGACTACAGGATCTGTTGAAGCTTGTTAACATGAGAACATAGTTATTAAATACCTCTAGTTATGTCTCTTACACTTATGGTCAGCAGATTGTACTTAGGTAATGTAAAAGCTGACACATTTAAATCATGTGGCAATGCACATTTCCTGAGATAAAACTAATGGCTACGCACATTAAATGCTGATGATAAAAGTATTTATATTATTTATACTATAGATTTGTCTGTAAATTTTCTTACAGGCTTCATTTTCAGTGGCTCAAAATTCACTGTTCCTGTGTGCGTAGTTTTTAGTGAGCAACTAATGATGAATTAATAAATTCAACAATATTTGCTGAATCTTTTTCTCTTATTACCAGGCACTGTTCCACTGTGACCAGGTCCAGTACACACTTGTGCCAGTTACAGGCTGGCAGGACCTTGGCACTGCCTTCCTTGAACATAAAGAGCAGGTATGATCAAATCAGACCTGAGCTTAGACGTGACTAAATGACCGAAGGATACACAAAGAAGAACTGTTGATGTTTGCCACACTGTCACTTTACACTAAATGTAATCTTTTGGTGTTTGGTGTGTTGTAGTTCCGGTATTTTGTTCTCATCAACTGCGGGGCAAATGTTGACCTTCTTGAGATGCTGCAGCCGGATGATGACTCCATCTTCTTCATCTGTGACACTCACCGGCCCGTAGATGTGGTCAATGTCTACAATGACACCCAGGTGATGGATAATTATCAATCTAAGTCTTTATTAGCTTGTTCAGTGGTTAAGTACTTTCTCCTGTTTAGCTCTTGAAGTTTGTTCGCGAAACCAAAACTTCTGAAACTTAACATTGTGTTAACTCCTATCCTTTCATCCACAGATAAAGCTGCTAATCAAACAGGACGATGACCTTGGTGTGCCCCCATATGATGATATATTTCGAGATGAAGATGACGAGGAAGGAGGTGACTCTGGAAATGAGAGTGATGAAGGCTCAGAGCCGTCTGGGAAACGGAGAAGATTTGATGAAGTACGTATTGAACAGAATGAGAATACATCACTGAAATTAATCACAACAGTGTTGACGTGACTAATGGTTGTGTGACTGATCATGTCATTGCAGGGGGCAGTTGAGAGGAGAATTGAAAGACAGCGCGCGAAGAGGGAGTGGGAGGCACGAAGGTGAAGTGTTTTTTTTAAGGAGGTGTAGGGGTAGTGTTTGTCATGTAGTGATTACAATTACTAAATCGACACTAATGTTTCATTCATTTCTCAGGAGGGAAATCTTGTTTGACTATGAGCAGTATGAATATCATGGGACTTCTGTGAGTAGACAGCTTTTAAATTCATGCATTTCTTTTGAGTTCTGGAAACCTTAGATGAGCATGGGCAATTAATTTAATGTCTTAAACTTAAAGTATATCGTTATACACAATTGAGAGTTCATTATGCATAGCTCTATGTTAACTTTCATTTAACATATTCTGTTATTATTCCTGAATGAATTCTTGAATAATTAACGTTTTAATCGTAAGTTTCTTCATGTGTCTTTTGTCAGGCGTCAATGATGTTTTTTGAGCTGGCGTGGGTGTTAACTAAAGACACCAAGGACATGCTCTGGTAAGCTTTGTGATAAAATATTTTTAATGACATTAACTGAACATTGTGGAAATGCACCGCGCCCTGTACAGACTTTTAGATGTAGACTCTTAAGGTTTCCTCTTTGCAGGTGGGCCGTCATTGGACTGACAGACCAGTGGGTTCATGATAAAATCACACAGTAAGAATATCTTCAATACTTCAAAACATAATTCTCAAAAACGTCAATTGAGTCCCTTAGAATTAAATAGGGGGACTCGCTGCTGTAGTACAGTCATTACAAGATGTATTTACTTCATGTTGTTTACCCACACTGAATTATTCTTGTCTGCCTTGTTCCTTTTAGTATGAAGTATGTAACAGACATCGCCACAATGCAGCGACACGTTTCCCGGCATAACCACCGAAACGAGGATGAGGAGAACTCTCTCTCTATCGACTGTATGAGGATCTCCTTTGAATACGAGTATCCTTAATTCATATGACATGTTGTCATTGTGGATCTTTTATATTTTTACCCCAAACGCTCAAGTGTCATAGTGGTAGAAATCACTTTCTTTTGAGTTTTTCTTAACCCTCATCTTCAGCCTCCGTCTAACCCTCTACCAGCACTGGTCCCTGTATGAGAGTATCTGTAATTCCTGTTACACGTCGTGCAACTTCAAGCTCTGGACGTTAAATGGCCAAAAGAAACTCCAGGAGTTCCTAGCTGACATGGGGTAAAGACATCAATGAAACACCATCAACAGAAGCACCTATGTCATTAAATGGAATTTAATGTGAGCCTGTGATATGAAATGGAGCTCCCTAACTTGTTTTAATGGCTTGGTATTTGCTAATGATCCTTTAACAGGCTACCTCTGAAGCAAGTGAGGCAGAAATTCAACTCAATGGACATGTCGATCAAAGAGAACCTGAGGGACGTGATTGAGGAGTCTTCCAATAAATACGGGTATGAATCCATAAATGACCTTAACACACTTACATGCATTTATTGACAGACAGCCTGAAATTATTTGTCTCTCTCTCTCTCTTACCCCCCCCTTTCCATCAGTTTGAAGGACATCCGCATCCAGACATTTGGTGTTCACTTTGGCTTTAAGAACCGCTTCCTGGCCAGTGACATGGTGCATGCTACTGCTGCCCTGCTGGAGAGCACTGACAAAGATGAGAGCGACAGTGACAACTTCATCAAGGCTCTGGACTCTCTTTCCAGGTTTGTAGCAGAAACTTAACCAAAATCCTGATCCTCTTAGAGTTGTAAAATGTCGATAAGATCACCAGAACAAGGGGTTTAAAGCTGTGAAATGTCCCCTCTTGGTCTCCCTTTTTGTGTAGGAGTAACCTCGAGCGTCTACATTCAGGCATTGAACTGGCTAAGAGGAAGCTGATGGCCATCCAGCAGACTGTGGCCAGCTGCATCTGTACCAACCTCATCCTGTCACAGGGACCCTTCCTCTACTGCTACCTCATGGAGGTACGAGTGTCTAAATGACCTGCAGGTGTGTGTGGCTGCTTCTCAACAGTATATCCTGCTCAACTCAAAGCCTCCTGCTGCTCTTTCATGTGTAGGGAACACCTGATGTGAAGCTCTTTTCTAAGCCCATTGCCTTGACTCTGCTCTGCAAGTACCTCCTGAAGGCTTTTGTCCATTCTGTAAGTATCTTATTGTTATATATTGATTCAGACTGTCAGAGAAGAAGCTTTTAATTGCACTGAAAACACACTGTTGTTAGTGTCACTCTTTCACTCGTGGTGTTTTTTTGTCGGATAGACGAGAAATAAGCGCTGCAAACTTCTTCCACTCATCATGGCTGCTCCCAAGGACGTGGAGAAGGGAACCGTGATTGTTGTGGGAATCCCACCTGAGTCTGAAACATCTGACAAGAAGAAGTAAGACTAGAGCTTAACGATTCAAAATTTTGCTGTACAATTAATTGTCTCAGAAATAATTGGGATTAACAATATAATTGTCTCTTTCATTCAAATTTAAAAATATTTATATATGTGTTACTTTTGCAAACAAATGAAAGTTTTGAATGAATCCCAGAATACATATTTTGGTTATATCATGGTTATGTGACCCAGATAATGTAATAACACAGGTACACAGCCTATGAAGTAAACCACACCTCTTTATTATCATAAAACATTGGATATTTTTCTTAAGTGAACATAAAACTGTCAATTACTATCAACAATCATACCTATTACGACCTTAGCTAATGTTGGCAATTAATTGCGGTTAAACAAAGAATTGTTGATTATGTAAAAAAAAGAAATTTGCGATAAGACAATTTTGTAATAATTGTTACAGGGTAAGTAAGACCTCACTCTTTTTTTTTTTTTTAAATGTAGGATATTACCAAGACATTATGTGTTTATCCAATATACAACTTGAAAGTGCAATACCTTATTTACAAATCTGTTTTAATCGCTAATTTCTGTGTAAAATATAACCCTGGAATCCTGAATCTTTTACTTTATAGTTTTTTGCTATTTAATCTGCAGACCTGCTGATGAGTATACGTTTCCACCATGTTATGTGATGCTTTGAGAGAAAATAATACTTATACTTAATAACTGCAAGAAACAATTACTTTTTTTATTTGTTTGTTATAAAGTAACAGGGTGTGTTATTATAGAGTTCAGTGTTATCTCTTCAGACTGCTTTTTCTTTTATTCGACCAACAGTCCAAAACCCAAAGATATTCAATTAACAATGATGTAAAATAGAGAAAAGTCTTCACATTTGGAGAAGTCGACACCAGAAAATAGTTTTTTTTTAACTTGAAAAATCAACTAATTATGTGTTGTGAACCGCCAAAATTACCTAATTTTCTCAACTCTCCTTCTTTTCTCTGTACTCTAAAAGTTTCTTTGGTCGAGCATTTGAAAAAGCTGCAGAGAGCACCAGCTCCAGAACTCTTCATGACAACTTCGACACTTCGAGTAAGATTAATATTGTTGTTTTTCTAATGTGCTGTTTTATTCCTCATAAATGTTTTATATCTGGAGTTGTCCAACTCTTCATCAGACACTAGGTGGCAGCCTTGTCTTCATTTCTAGCAGAGCTTCTAGCGTCAAACATCATGAAACAAATTGGATTTTTGTTCTGTGCATTAGTTGAGGTTGTTCTTGTCACTACAGGCAATATCACATTAGTCATGTTTCAAATGCAGAATAACATTTGTTAAATATTTCTGCGCCTTCCTGTCCGAAACATGTATCCCAAACTACCTTTTTGCTCCTTACAGATGTGTAAACTGTTTCTTCGAGCATGTATTCATTCTTACCTGTGTTTTGTTTCTCTGCAGTAATTGAACTGAAGACGGATGACAGGAGCAAGTTTCTGGATGCACTCATCACCCTCCTGTCATGAGAGGGATTGGAGGATGAGTTTTGGGTCTTGAACAGTGTAAGTGCTGCTACTGTTCACATCTTTATGTCAGACATGTACAGTGTCACCAGTACAAGAACTTTATCCATGATTTTAATGTTGTTTGTTTTTTTTAAATCGATTTTGTGTGTATATTGTACAGTCGTTCTGTAAATGTGTGTCTTAGTTTTGCTTTTAAATTCTTGAAACATTTTGTCTTTTATTCCTGTCTGTGAGTGGTTCATCACCTTTTTACATTTTAAACAAATTTAATAAATCATAGTAAGTTTCTTAAATGCTTTGTTTGTTTTCCTCTTTGTCTATATGACTTTACCTTTGCTCTTTAGATTCATATTGTTAGCAGGTACTTTTATGTTTTTAGACACGCCTTCTATATGTTTTATGTGCTCATGCTGCCAAAGGAGAGATCCCATGTTCCATATGGATGACCTGTTTTAATTAATTTCACTCAGGGTATCTGCCAATACCAAGAACGATCTAATATAAGTTGTCTCTGTTTCCCAAATGAAAAATCTGTATCTCATAAATTGGAATAATTGTTATACAACATAACAAGAGAATGTCATTTTATAATGATATTGACAAAGAGATCCAGCGTGTCTAATCGGTGCACCGCACTCTAGCGCCGCCACTTTGATATTTCAGTCACTTAACTCTGTTAGGATCTGTAATAATTAAAATGTCTTTCAATCATACTGTAGAAGGTGGCAATGTGTTAAACCAGTAGTTCTAAACCTGTATACATTTTTAAAAACAAACGGGTGCGCACTGGTAACTCACCTGGTTGAGCGTGCGCCCCATGTACTAAGGCTCGGTCCTTACCGCAGTTCTGATTAAGAACCACCATTGTTGGTTTGTTGGCTAAAAGACCACAAGGACCTAATCTATTCGTCAAAATGGAAGTTGAACTTTCGCTCGTGTCACTTAACAAAGATCTGGCAGAGTGTTGGCTGTTGGCAGTCACAGCAGGTGGTGGCAGAGAGTGATCCAAACTGATTACAGTCTTTTCATCTTGATCCAATCTTTTGTTTTGCTGACGTACAACTTGTGGTTACACAGAAAGTACAACCCCTCTTATTGTATTTGTGAGACTTCTAGTAAAAGTATTTTAGATGTAATGAACTTCTTCTCCTGAACTCAGCCCGCTCATGTGGGGCAAAGGTGAGGGCTGTGGCCTTGGCCCACATTGGAGAATGTAGGCCAGGCCTCCTGGTGGTGATTTAATGCCGGCCCAGAGAGTGACTGGAAAGGTGGAGCATGAGCTCTCTGCGGGGTGATTAAGATGCTTATCGCTCTTGGATCAGGATGTGATCGTGACCTCCACAGTGGAGGGGGTTTTTGGTTTTGCAGGAAAGTCCGGACTGAGTGGCAGCAGTGGGACTGAAACATGCCCTTATCTACATCGAGCTGCAGCAAGGGGATGTTAATGCAAATGGTTTTGTTGTCACCAGTTGAGGTTGTGTGCATCATCATCACTTAATTGTGTATGAACGTGTACATCTCGCTGCTTCACCTGTGTCAACTGTTTGAGAACTATTTACATTCATAATGATATTGTTTACAGTCACAGCAGAGTGATGTTATCCAGGAGAAATAATCTCCCAAACTTTGTTAGAAAGGAAGACACATTTAAACAATTAACAGGGCGGAGAGACTGGTTAGTTTGAGACATAATTATCATGAATTGCTGATAAATGCCTCTTCAGTGGCCTCTCTGTTTTTCACTTATCTCTTTTTAGCTACTTGTTTTTTGTTTATTTCTGGTGAGTGTGCAAGTTTTAAACATATTTAACATTACTGCTTTTCACAAATCATAAGAAATAGCTGCAGACTTAGTTCAATGAGACTTGGTAATTAGCGGCATGAGTTTCTGATTTAGAAAGTTTTGATATCTGTATTGTGATTGATCATAACAATTTTTGCCATGAGTTAATATTGCATATTTTCATTATATATATATATATATATATATATATAATCTACATCTACATTTTCAGTAAAATATCAAGCTATCAATGAGGTTATCTTAAACTGTCTGCTAACAAATATGAAAGTAATTTATTCATCTTCTCCAACTGCAATGCATTGTGGGTGATACACACCTCTGGAAAGACCGTCGTTCGTTCGCTCCCTCAGCCCTCTGAGGGTCGATCTCACCAAGTTGACTTCAGGTTTTCAGATAAATGCAACAACACTTACTGTATGATGGCGGCGGGGATTCCCCTGAGTGGAAAGGAACGAGGGCATGTTGAACAACTAATAAAACGCAGCCTTAGTTTAGTTTTCCTCTGTGTCCCTATGCATTTTTCAAGTCTTGTCCCTGTTGGCTGTTGAGGACAGGATCAAGCCTCAACAGCTGTTGTTTTAAATCACCTGACACTTACCTGGTGGATGAGCAGAGACGGTGTTAGCGTCAGTCGGTCTGTTGATATCCCAGTGAGGAGATCCACCTGTTCAGCCCTTCACTTGCCTTCTCCTCTCAGCCGTCAATCACTTTGCTCTCCATCCCCCCTCTTGCACCTCTGCTGAAGTGGAGCCATGGCCCTTTCCACCGCTCTGCATCTGAGGAATGTGGCATGCAACAGACCCAACACACACACACACACAGGCACACACACTGAAGTAAACATGCCCCCCCCAGAGGCAGGATCATACAGCCGATGTGCAGAGCTGTATTTTTGAAGGCCTCACACTCAAACAGTCATGGGTAGTAGAGCTTTAATGGGGGTAATGATGTGGTGATGGGGGTCGCTGATACAATATGTTCTGGCTTATATGATGCAGTATTTTACCATATTAACCACATTTCAATCAGGGGAGACTTCGTTGAAAGGTGCAAAAATAAATAAATGTATTCATCACATCACACAATATTGAAATGTACAGAGTCTTTAGCGATTAAATAATTTTATAAGGGATAAAGAAGCCAAGAGTAGGCATATCCCCCGATGGAGTCTAGACACTGGTGGTGGTGAAGGAGCCTGAAGACTGGATGGAAGTACAGGAGCGGTCTTCCAAAGGGGGACCTAGGGTGCTGTGGTCCGTGGATGACGATGACCGGAGGTGAATGGGGAGGAGGAGGGTTGCACGCTTTGCCTGAAATGACAACTGACAAGCAGCAGAGAGAAGAACAGATTTAAAGCAGGGATGCTATGATGTGATTGGCTCATGGAATTCATGGCCAATTCGCGTTAACTGAAGAGTGAACGCCCAGAATCAGCTGATCAGTTTAGGAAAGAGAGAGAGGTGAATGAAAGCTTAGAAGTCTTCCTGAAAGAATTTACGCTGAGCTTCATAACTACCTGTACTTAAGATTTGATGTCGTATATACATACAGTAGCTATATGCTTGTTATACATGCAACTCACCAAGAAGCAACTTCAGATATGAGCATCTTATGATCCTTACTGTTAACTTTGTTTATATTTCAGCTTTCATATTTTATAATTGCACATTTTATTAATATTTATATTTGAACAGTTTCCTACTCTGTACACACAATATTTTGTATCTTATTCCTAAGGATTATTTATTGCTTGCAAAAAACAGCCTCCATGTACGCCAGGGTAAGATGCACATGAGAGTAAAGGAAAATTGGTTGCATCGCAAAATATATTTGAATATTATTCTTTGTTACAAACAGGTGCGTGATAATCAACAAGGTCAGAACACAGGCTACCCGGTCGTCCCTTTCCGGTATACTGTTTTTCATAACACTTTGTTACACTTTGAAGGCCGCTCTCTGCTCCCTGCGCCTTTACATGCTCACAGTCTTCACCTGGAAACAGTTGTAGTTGATATGCAAATTGAAATGGACTACTTTTACACAGTGTGTCATTTTCACAGAAACACAGCAAGAAGCCTAATACTTCTGCTGGCTTTGTTGCAGTTTCACAACAGTCCCTCTTATTTAGGCTATACTTCATTATTATTATTATTATTATTATTATTATTAGTTTTGGGAGCTACAAGCACATGAGCATTTTACCACAAGAATACCAATACCAAAATAAAGTACTATCTTATTTATTTATTTATTTATTAAATGTCTGTCTGAGAATTAGGAAAAATTGCTTCACTTCCTTTTTCTCTGCTTCCTTCTCGAACAGATTCAGTTGTTTTTATCCCTCCTCTCTGCCTCTCGTGTCTCTCTGTCTCTAACAATCTCAGATTCCAGATAGGATTAGTTTTACTGGACAGCCAGAGACAAAGAACTACAGCTGACTGTTTCTGCCTGCTGCCTGTCTCCCCATCATGCTGTGAGAGGATGCTCTCACACACACACACACACACACACACACACACACACACACACACACACACACACACACACACACACACACACACACACACACATACACACACACACACACTCACATACACACTTACTCACACACACTCACATACACACTTACTCACACTCACACACATACACACTCACACACACAGTCACACATATATATACACTACACTCACACACAGAAGCTCAGTATACGGGAAACCCCACACAACTTCATAAACAAACATTTCACTAAAACCCTCAAAATCAGCTTCGCTTCAGACCTGCTGCTGCTGGCAGCTTTATGTCAGCCTGTCAGCCCACAGATGCTCTTAATGATCCCTAACCCTTGTGACCTTTAACCCCTAGAGACCTCTCACAGTTGGGGTGTTATTCCCTGAATTGCTTTCCTCTCTTTCATTGTTTTAAAGTGCTTTCAGGCAAAAGAGATTAGTATTGCCTGGGAAATATTTGCATGAATTTGATACTTATTGATGACTTATTATTATTATTGATTCTGTGGCTGAATCGGCTTAATTCAAACATACTGCAAGTTCACTGAAATGAGTTGTGTAGGTGTCATTTATTTCAATACATAATTACATATTAAATATATACTGTACTGTATATCATTTATTTCATTTTTATTCAACTGCATATTCATGTCCACTGTTCTGCACCATGCCATGTAAATGGTGTCAGATTTTGAAATGTAATTTAGAGACAAGCTAATGATTGAGAAACATGATCCACAGACTTGTGAAAATGACAAGCCTGTAATCTGACTTCTTCTGCTTAAATACTGTAACAAACATCCTCTCACCCACCTTTTATAAATATGGTTTTATAAATACAAATTCATAAGAAATACAGGTCAGTAATAATCCATTATAATGCATAAATGAAAAAAGTTTAGTGGCCTGGCTGTGACGCCATATTTAAAGGAATAGTTTGACATTTTGGGAAACACGCTTATTCACTCTAATGTTTATTTGTGAGCTTTAGATGCTGGTCAGCATATTTTGTTACCTTTGGACAGTGCCAGACTAGCTGTTTCCCCTTATTTCCAGTCTTTATTCTAAGCTAAGCTAGCTATCTACTGGCTGTATATTTACAGTACAGACATGAGAGTGGTATTCTTCTCATCTAACTCTTGGCAAGAAAGCAAATAAGTGCATTTCCCAATGTATTGACAATCCTTAAACCTTTATGCTCTCAACCTGCAGGCAATCCAAATGTTTGTTTTTTTGTCTTGCAACATCCTGATGCATTTCACATTAATATCAATAAAATCATTAGTGACATCTTATAAATCCTGTGCGAGTTATCAGTCCTTGTGTGTCCAGATTAACGTGTTTTGTAGCCTCAATAACCACCCACCCCTCCCTGTCTCTGTAAATAAGCTTAGACTTTGACGTTCTTCAAGACCCTCAAGACATAGAAGGCCTTTATCATGCCAGTTAATATTGTGCTTTAGTGCACAATATTCCCCACAGAATTACAATTAATGAAATTACCATAACTAACTGTCATTAATGGAGCTTTTTAGGCTCCTGGGACTCTGGGCAGTTGCTGCTTCTGTATTCAAGATGGTGTATGTATATGTGTAAATATGTTTTCCACAGCTTGCTTTTTAAGCCACAGTGGGGGAAAAACATCAGCTGGCATGTCGTTCACATTTCATTTTACACAGACACTAGGATGCCAGGGAGGAAAACTGAAAGAGGCCAGGCTGAAAACAGCTTCATTCTGCGGCCGGGTGTCTTTTCTTTCACTCTCAGCGGTAGGTGGCTTAGTCATGCTGGACTCCCTTTAGTGGATGACATGCACAACAACTTTCATTCTTGAAAATACACTGCAGTCTCATGCACAAAGACAGAGCTCAGAAAGAGAAAGACAAAAACACTTTAACATAGGTTTATTTTGTTATGTATGCAAGTTTTTTCACATATCAAGTGTTGACTTATTTAAACAGTCCTGAGAATAACAAGCAAGAGTTTTCCTGCAAGACGCAATTAGTGTGGAAACAATACACTTAGTACACCTCGAAATCCTGTTTGTGTGTCTGTGTTTTAGACAGGCTGTTTGTTTACTTAGCCACTGATTGCCATATCCTATGTTAATATGGGACTCCAAATTACCAGAAGAGGCTGAAGCCAAAAGCAACCTGTGATTGCAAACATGGTGTATAAAGAAAGGGAGTTTTTATTTTGTCCTGAATTGACATCACATACATCTTGCTAACCATGCCAAATCAGAAATGTCTCCTAATCCCACCCAGACATTCCTCATGCTGCCAGGCCTCCTCTTCATCTCAGCAGAGGGCTGTCATTCACCTCTTTGTCTGCTCCAACTTACCTTTGGGTCTGTGTCTGTTTGTGTGTGAGTATCTATTTGAAATTGCCAACGATATACTGTATGGAAACATGATCTCACTCACTCAGGCATGAAAGGAGTTCACACTCCCTTCTCCTCGCTCATGTTTTTGAGATAAAACCTTCACTGTGCACTCAATTTATTATTCTGTTAAGAAAACACATCATCTGTTGCTGTAAAACTGTTGTTGGCTTGTCTCAAAATACACATCAATACTTAAATATTGTGTAGTTTTGGGAAAGTGTGATTGAATACTTGGCAGTAGTTTTTAAAAATATTAAGGTTATGTTGGGCTGTTTACGTGTGATGCTACAATTGTATCAATCTAAGTGACCCTGCATTAAAAAGCAGCACTTTTAACCCCTTACTGTTCAGTTTACAACCTTGAGGTAGCTTTATATAGTTATAATAGATGTTTTTAGGCCACTTGGGGACATCTGAAAACAAGTTGTGAACACAACATTGACATATAACCTTTTAAGTTTTATATGACGAACCGGTTAGCAAAGAGATGCTTTTTTACATATCCAGCAGATACGGAGTAAAATAACTTATTTGGAGTCGTGTTTCTTTTCACCTGATGATTGAAGTCCAATATTCACTCTCCTTTTGCTCTGCTTTGGTCTCCACCAACTCCTGAGCTCTAAATGCTCCACTATGTTCACCAGATAGTCTCCGACTGTGTCTGTCTGCCATTTGGTGCTGATCAGTAGTGTCATGTACAGTGGGTTTTTAAGAGATTTTTCACTGAAAATAGCTGCCTACTGTGGCAGAAAACTACTCTATGAGACACTATTAATGCTTTTTCACATTCATGTTGAGTGAAATACTCTAATCCAAGTTGCTGTGTTGTCTAAAGACCCACCATTGATCATTTTGTGGTACTCAGCTTGAAACCTGTGGAACTTGACTAGAATTTGATGTAACATTATGTGGATTTAAACTATACTCGTTTACACAACACAAGTGTGGAATAATGGGATGGGTTTTAATCTCTGCAATTAGTATTTTAAAATGGTATATAGGGTAATTTAATTGTGAGATTTTATTCCTCATTCGCTCACAAAAACAAAATCCTGTGAAACTTTTTTTAAATCCTAATTTCTGAAAACGAAATGTCCCTATACCCTGAATTACCCTCCCAATTCCACTCCTGAAGTCCTGCCTCCCTGTCCTATACCCCTACCTCACTAACCTTTTCAACTCCTCATTGTCCCTTGGAACTGTCCCCTCTGCCTTTAAAACTGCCGCTGTCACCCCAATCCTTAAAAAACCTGGTCTAGATCCCTCCTCCCTCAACAACTACCGCCCAATATCCAACCTCCCCTTTCTGTCTAAAACCCTAGAACGCATAGTCGCCTCACAACTACAAACCCATCTTCATGCCAATAACCAATTTGAACCTCTCCAATCTGGTTTTTGCCCCCTCCACAGCACAGAAACCGCTCTCCTCAAAGTCCTCAACGACCTCCTCACCTCTGCTGACACCGGTTCCCTCAACATCCTTATCCTCCTCGACCTGAGTGCAGCCTTCGATACCGTGAGCCATAACATCCTGCCAGACTAAAAGACCTCGGTATCGAAGGTACTGTACTTAGCTGACTCCACTCATACCTTATCAACAGATCCCACTTCATCTCTCTCCATAATCATACCTCTGCCACAGCCACAGTCACACAAGGTGTTCCCCAAGGCTCCGTACTCGGCCCCCTCCTCTTCATCATCTACATCCTCCCTCTTGGTCAGATACTCTGCCACTTCAACCTGGACTTCCACTGTTACGCCGATGACACCCAGATCTACCTCAGCACCAAATCCCCTCACAATCCTCCCCTCTCCCACATCAACTCCTGTCTGTCAGCTATTAAAACCTGGATGCAACACAACTTCCTCAAACTCAACAGCGATAAAACAGAATTCCTCCTCATAGGCTCCAAATCCACACTCAGCAAAATCAATAACCCCACTCTCACCATTGACGGCACCATTGTCTCCCCATCTCCCCAGGCCCGTAACCTTGGTGTGATCTTTGACTCCACCCTCTCCCTTGAGCCCCACATCCGTCATGTCATTAAAACCTCCTTCTTTCACCTCCGCAACATCACCAAACTCAGACCCTCTCTCACACCCCCCGCTGCTGAAAGACTCATTCACACCTTCATCTCCTCCCGACTGGACTACCGCAACTCACTTCTACTCGGCATCAGCTCCACCAACATCAACCGACTCCAACTGGTCCAGAACTCAGCTGCCCGACTCATCACCCGCTCCAAATCCTGGCACCACATCACTCCAGTCCTAAAACAACTCCACTGGCTTCCTATCTCCCACCGGATCACCTACAAAATCCTGGTACTCAACTACAAAGCCCTCCACCATCTGGCCCCCTCATATCTCACTGACCTCCTCTCCCCGTACCAACCCTCACGGTCCCTCAGGTCCACCTCAGCTGGTCTCCTCTGCATCCAAAAGTCCAACCTCCGCAGTTTTGGGGACAGAGCATTCTCCAGGGCAGCTCCCAGGCTCTGGAACTCCCTCCCCCAAGAGATCCGCACCTCTGAGTCCCTCACCATCTTCCAGTCTCGCCTCAAGACCCATCTCTTCACCACTGCCTATCCCTAGCCCCACGCCCCTCCCCTTTTCATCTGTGCCTGAATCTTGTTTTGTTTTGTTTTGTTTGTTTGTCTCTATTATCTATACCCTGTAAAGCGACTTTGAGTTCGTGAAAAGCGCTATATAAATCCAATTTATTATTATTATTATTAGAACAGGAACTAAATACACCAGGTAATGAACACTAACGAGGGACAGGTGATACAACAGGTGGAACAAATCAGGGTGGGGCAGAACAATCAAAAAAGGCGGGAAACAAACAAAGACAGGAAGTAAACTAGACAAGATAAGGGAGACAAGACCATGGGAGACCATGACAGTAGTTTAATAAGTAGGAGAATTATCTCAATCATCAAAATTGTTCATACATGGTTTTCATTGGACAGCCACAAAGGATACATGTGGGTTTTTGTAAGGGTTAAATCAAACTGATGAAAAAGATGTTACCAAACAAATGAAAGTTAGAAGTTACAAACATAATTCCTGTGTGTGTGTGTGTGTGTGTGTGTGTGTGTGTGTGTGTGTGTGTGTGTGTGTGTGTGTGTGTGAGTGTGTGTGTCTGCGTGTGCGTCTGCCTTTGGGAATGCTTTAACCAGCAAACTTCACATGCACCCCTCCTCCTCTCCCAAACCCTCCATGTTCCTTCCTGTTTCCTGTTCCGCTGTCCACTCCACAGGAAGCCTGGTCGTGCTACTGGGCTGCAACAAAAACCTGTGAGTCATGGAGCCACAAACTTTGCGAACATGCATGAGAAAAGAAAAGTGATGTTTTTTGTTCTGATCTCTTACCTCTAACATTGTTTCTCAAACAAACGGCTCATTGGGGCTTTAACTCTGTACACAAAGCCACTTTTGTTCTTCATGTTTAACCACCTGCTGACTCTTGGCTTTGCTATCTGTTAGTAAGCTCCATCCAGCTGGGACATCTGTGGACTGTATGCATCTGCTGGCTCTGATGTAAGTCTGAGTCAATCAATAATAACATTGATCAAATCTCAATTATCTTATGACTCACTGCTACATTCATGGTTGCTTTGAAGAATCTATGTCATATGAAGTTAAAACTTCAAATTGGCAAACTTTCCATAAGCTGACCATGTAGCTGATGGTTTGAGAAGCTCTGGGTTGGAGGTTGTGTACCCCCTTGAAATGCAGGGGATTCTGCTTGGATGAAATCATGCCTGGTCAATAGAGGGAAGTGACTTTCGACTCGCCTGACCTGAGGCCAGATTCAGAGTTCAAAGTTCGTGTCATGAGAAAAAACTCCCCAAGCTCAACCACCCCAAAAAAAATGCTCACTGGCTGCAGCACAAATCTGAAACCAGTATGCAACCTGACCGACTTCTGACATGACCTTAACCATGTGGCCCTCGCTCTGCCGGGCTCAGGGAGGCCAAGTTTGCAGGTCTGTTTTGTCATTTATTTCTGTGAGAGGTTTCTGAGATATCAGCAACATTTATTTCTCATTTGTTTATGTTCATGCCTTCACTCCTTTTGACCGGAGCTAGAGTTTCTAATGTGCAACATTTATGGCAACACAAACAACCAACAACATTTGCTCTTAAAATGAAACACAATGTGTTTCTGCTGTCACAGCTCTTTTTGCAGTAATCATTACAAGCTTTGAGTAAATCCCTTCTTCATCTTCAAGACTGATGTGTGTGTGTGTGTGTGTGTGTGTGTGTGTGTGTGTGTGTGTGTGTGTGTGTGTTTGTTTGTGTGTTTGTGTGTTTGTGCATGTGTTTGCGTGCGCGTGTGTCCATGTGTCCATGCTTGCAGGAATGTCTTTTATTAGGCTCATCCATACCACCACATTATAGGCTCCCGTAACCAGGCAACTGCAGGTTCTGGCTGGTTACCATGGCGAGCGCCCATTGAGTGACGTTGCTGGCCCTATTTGCCTCTCTCCTTATTGGAATGAGGGCCTTTTTAAAGGTGCACCCCCTCAACTCTTTCAACACACACATACACTCACTTAACCCCTTGCTCACACACACACACACACACACACACACACACACACACACACACACACACACACACATGACATGACACACACACACACACACCCTGCGCTTCGTCACCCTCTGTGTGGTGACTAGAGGAGTGGAACTAACAATCCCACAAAAACATCTCACTGAGGCAGACCAGACTGGACCTTACAGGGAGAGTCTTTGTGTAGAAAAACCCATACAGGTCCCAAATTAGGAACACCTACTGTAGCCAACTGTGCTGAGAATGTTGAGCAGTACTGACGAAATCACATATCCTAGTATTCTTGATAGCATTACTATATGTAGTCATTTCAGTCAGTTACAACAATCTGAATAGTTTAAAAAACACTATCTGTCAGTTGACATAAACATGAAAGTATATAAGCAATTATTTTCATTACCAATTACTCTCAATTATTTTCTCAATTAATTGGTTATTTGTTTGCTTATGTCAGATGTTAGAGCCCAAGTTAAAATAATAAAATAATTTTGTTCAACCAATGATAGAAATATTTAGTTCAATATCAAATAAGACTAATAAACCAGCAAATATTCACATTTGAGAAGCTGGAACCAGTGAATTTTTGCCATTGTTTTCTTTATAAAAACACTTGCTAATTAAATTGTTGTTGATATACTTCATTAATCGCCTAACATTCTTGACTTGGAATACTTGGAAGTATTAGATATGTAGTTTATAATTATGATATAATTTGACACTTACTACACTTTTTTCAGACCTTTCATCCAAATTCACATGGTCATCAGCGCATGGAGGCCAAAACACGTGAGAAGTCTTAAAAGTGCTGTGGGTGAAATCATGACAGATCCATCTCCATCCACTGATGAAAGCTGTGTTATATGGTTGAAAGCTCTGGAAAATGTTTGCACCATAAAGTGGAGTTAGGATTTTTGTTAAACCTATATCTTAATTTAATATGACATAACCAGTATTGTGTTCTATGTCAAATGTAAAACAGTAACTGGGCAGTGAGTATTTGTTTTGAATGGGGAGGATATTCTCTGGTAAATAATACAATTAGCCTACAGAAAATAAAAATGATTGATTATTGATTTAATTAGAAGTTCTCTTGTGAAGTGCACAAGTCACACACTCCCCTGACTGTATTCAGACTTTCTGCACAGCAATGTTTTCAACTTTTAAGAAGGCATATGACCTGCTAAGATTCTTAAGTGACCCACAAAAAAAGTATGATAAGCTTTTGTAATCCAGTCCAGAGGACTGATACTCATAAAGTGAAATATGTTTTTCTATTGTTGTTCTATTGATGTTCAATCTTGTATATGTAATACCTATATCACAAAATTGTAAATTATCTCCAGTGTACAGATAGATGTGGGGCCCATGAAGCAGCTGTGGATAAACTAATTGCTTCAAAGTGATGGTGTGTAATCTTTAGTGGTAAAGCCAATGTATTTTAGCAGCGCCCTAATGGAGGGAGACGGGGTTGTGACGACGAATGAATGGTGACTTGCGGGAAGACTATTCCAGGAACTTCTCCATGGCTCTAATTTGAACGCCTTTCATTGACTGCGGACAAGGGGGTGGGGGGGGGGGTCTGAGGTTGTGGAGTATTGTGAGTTGAACAGCAGAGCCCCACTCTAGCTGAATGGGCATTGTCATCTGGATTTCTATGGCTAACCAAAATACTTTCTCCCGCCGTGGGAGTTTATAGATTCACGATGGGAACGGCATGCATTACGCACAGCCGTGGAGAGCTCTCCTGCTTCTGCAGACTATCACAACTCAGTTGTCAGTTGTTTAGTTTAAGAACACACTTTGACTAAATATTTCAGACAATATATTCAGTTTAATCTTAATAAAATGACACAATATGGCATCTTCATATATAGGAATAATGAATCATTACATCAAACGTCAACAAACCAAACAGAAAACAAAGTTTATTCCTAGAATTTCTGAAAAGAAGACTTCCGACGATGCAAAAACGTTGCAGGTGTTCAGTGCAGCCGAATAACGGACTGTAACATTTCAGGTTGTGACCTACAGCTCCCAGGCTCTCCGAAATCTACAGGTCCAAAATTAGACTGCACACTGCACACTTTAAAGTCACCGCCATCAACTTCTGAACAACAAAAAAAGCCTGCCCGAGATTTATTGGGACTTTAACATGTCTAGACTTTTCTTTTTCGGTCTTTATTGCTTTTAGACATTGTTGGAGTCCTCAACATGTCGGCGTAGTTCCACTAAAGGAAACGGTTCTTTGAATGTGCGAGAGTGCAATCATTCTCAGTTACTGTACAAGTGTGTGCTCACAATGCACATCAAGGCAAAAAAACAGAACAGAGCTATATATTTGATAGCAAGAGTTCCTCTAGAAAGGAAACACTTTGTAGTTACAACGGTAAAGAATTTAAAATAGCCTATAATAATGTCGAAGACTTACAAAAAGCAGGTACCTAACACAGATACTCCCTTTGTCGTGTGCTGCCTTTTTTAGTAGATAGTCTTTTTTAATCTCCTGTAGATGCAAAAAGGATTTGTGAATTTGTGGTCCGAATGTACTGAAGGGCCAGTGTAAAAACAGCATATGTGCTTCCATTGATTTTCAGAGTTCATATTTCTAAAAACAAAAACTGCAGGTGCAAAGAAATCGTCCGTCAAAAAACAGTTTTTCAGAAGCTACAGGTCACTTTTACGCACCGCCTGCTATGGGCACATAGCTACACATAATTCCTCTTGTCATAGTCCCCGTTCGGCGTGGCTCTCTTAGTCGGTGCGTACTTTACCGAGTATCCAGAGTTCCCGCTGGAGGGACAAGAGCAGCACAGCAGCGATCCTCCGAGCAGCAGCATCGCTGAGGCCGCCCAGCCGATGTAGAGCGCAGCGCCGATCTCCCTCTTCTGTGATGCGGGTACCTGCCGGTTGTAAAAGTCCGATATGATGCTGTTGGCCATCCAGCAGAGAGGCACCAGCACAAACACACCACTGATGATGTAGATGACCCCTCCGGCGTTCACCACCCGGGCTTTGACGTACTCAGCGCGGATACAGTTGGTGCACTGCGCCCCCGCAATCACAACCATGAGCCCCAGCACGCCCATCACCGAGGAGATGATGGTGAGCGCTCTGGCCGCCTGCAGGTCGTGGCTGAGGGAGAGGACGGAATCGTGCACCTTGCACTGCATCTGTCCCGTACTTTGCACCACACACGTCATCCACAAGCCGTCCCAGATTGTCTGAGCCACCACGATGTTGGCTTCGATGAAAGCCGTCACCTTCCACATGGGCAGCCCGCACGAAACCATCACCAGGAACGAGCCAATTACGCACAGCGATAGTCCCACGATCTCCAGTCCGGCCGACACCATTTTCGCTCTATACGTTTAGTCAAAGCCTGTCTGAAACTTTTCGAACTCACCCCTTAATTTATCTTCTTGAGAGCAAGGTGTATTTCTACTCTTTATCTCTTCGTTCTCGCCTCGATATACAGGAGCGTCAATCGTTAGTTGCGCATCACTCACCACATTTACTCGGAGATGTAAGAGACAGCAGCTGAGTCTCTTTGTTAGTAAGGGGTTGTGAAAACAACTGGAATCACAGAAGCACCGTACCATGAATATCTGCGGGGTGGGGGGTGTATGGACTAGAGGAGAAACTTTCCTCCAATCAGATGTCGCCGCATCCTCAAGGGACCAATGAAAACGCAGGGAAGTTGTGAGGCTGAATAAAGCGGTCCAGATTGCATTGTGCGTTTGAACAGTTATTTACAATGAATAGAGGGGGGCAGGAGAGGGGGTGAAGGCGCACGGGAGTGTTTTAATGGTATGGAGCAGCTGAAATGCAGTGGTTGGGTGACTCACGGCACTTGTTATTGATTTTTCAGACATGGAGGCTAATGCCACTTGTCTGCGGTAGACCTATAGCCCTTAAAAGACCATTTCACACCCACTGTGATGTGTATAATGCTCTTCATCGGCTGTTTTAAAATACCAGAAAAGAAGAAAGAAAAGAAAATCTTATATTAATTTTAAATGTAGCCTATTCACTTCAGTTTGAAGCAGTTTTCACAGCCCTATCTCAGTGTGTTTACTAAGAAAGCCGGATCATTTCTGTTTGGTCTACAGAAACATGTAAAATGTGTAAAGCCTTCCTTTGATTGAAACAATTTCCCTTCACACATAAGTTATTATGCACCACACACAAGGACAAAATTTATGAAATGTAATGACTTGTCAGGGCCTTTATTCTAAACAATAGGCCTACATTTGTTCAAATTTACACCAGAAATATTCCCTTGATGTGTACCCTTGATGGTGTTTTTATACAACCTGGCAACATCACAATGTAAAATAATAAATAAAGTTGTGCATTTATTTAAAGGTTAGGCTACTTCATGAAGTATCAATCAATTCATTTAAATCATTTCAATTAATTTTAAATGCGTTATTTGCTATATCTAATGTATATTCATCTCAATTCATCTCGAATATTTTAAGACCTCATTAGGCTGTGTTTTGCCTGCAAAATCTTAATCTGTAAAGTAGGCCTATGTGCGACTGTCAAATGAATATATAGGCTATTTGAATTTAAAGAACATCATCCTCCGAAAGTATAAGTAGAATAAACGGAAATGTGGAAATACCAGGTCCATCCTAAAATTGCACAACATTTGTAAATATTTAAGAATAGTAGGCCTACTTATTTTCCACCACTGGATAGCAGATTATAACAAAAGATATCCAGTGGTTTATGGACACTTTTTGTATACGTAGGCGCTTAGGCTATTCTGAAATGTAAGAAAACATAGGCTAATATGACCAATATAAAATGTATTTTCACCAAGCCAAATACAGTTTGCCAGCTGCCCGTTTTAAATGAATAGCAAATAGTTCAATATTAGGTTACAATAAACTTTTCCCACAAAGTTTTGAGTCGACAAGGGAAAATACCCGTTACTGGGCGGAAGAAACTGTAACACTCAGGCAGCCATGTTGGATCTAATAAGGAATGATGTTTTACGGGTCAGCCGTGCTGACCGTTGAGCCATAATGGCGGCAGTGGCGCAGCAAGATAGCTGGTGGAAATGAAAAGCTTCTGGGACGAGGGCGAGGGCGGGGGCGGACTCACAAGAGACGGTTTCCGGGTTTCCCTTCCTGGGCTGGGACAGCGGCAAGAGGCAAAAGCTCCAGTTGATTAACAATAATTTAAAGTTACGTCCAGGTAAGGCACTGCTCAGTGTTTTTTGTTTGTTATTTTAGAGACTGTTTGAATTAGAAAGAGCAGGGGGAAGAAGACACACTGGAGAGTCAGTTGAAGGCTTGCTGGAAACATGACACCAGCCGCGGTGACAACTGTTGCTTGCTAAAGTTTGATATGTAACGTTAACAAACTTCCAGTGCTGTATTACACTCAAATTCGGTTTATGAAACGAGTTTTAAAAGAGTGAATTACAGTTTTAGGAACTACGGTATTTAACTGCGTACGTACAACTTATAACTTAATGCCATTGTCCCAGTTAATGTTTTGTAAACTCAGTCAGTGTCAGACTGGGTGTGGTAACTTTAGACATCCACAGAGGCCTTCACACACGTTTCAATCTCCCATATCCAATGACTGAAGCATTGATATATAATGTCCTTTAATATTTGACACAAATGTCCAAGTAAACATTTCGTCCTCAGATTTTCATAACAATGATGATATCACAATACCTTTTTGAAAACACTCAGTGCTTTTGAACTGGTTTACAGTCCTATTGTCCCAGTTCATTACACTTAAGTGGCCCTCATATTCCTAAATCAGCTCCATATAAAATCTGCATCAGACGTGCCTTTCAAAGCATTGACTTCCACACATTTCCTGTAAATCCCTCTTGTGTAACATTCCTGAACTCTGAAATCGCTTTCTAACATCCGACTAATCCTTGACCTTTTGATTGTAAAGGCACATTTGCGCAAAATAAATTTTGTGTTTAGACAACTTCACAATAACAGTGGGAAATAATAACATATTCTTATTATGTGTCTGTCTAAGATGGTGGCAGAGGGCCACTATTGAAGAATTATCATCCATCTTTGCTTGTGTTTTTGGCTCAGTGAAAACATGCATATTTCACTTCCTTTTTTGCTGAGTGGTGAACACTATGGGCACGATGGCAGACTGTGAGCTGTAATCTCAGGCTAGCAGCTGCCATTTACTTCAGAAACAATTTCTCTTTTAACCCATCTGGACACAGATCAGTTTGCTATCAGAAGGACAACATATCTTACTGAAAGATGTCTCAGGCTTGTGGTCCAGCACCTTCACCGTTCTCTGACCTTTCCCCTTCCTGTGACCTTGTCTCACAAACGCTGGCCAGCACAGGAGCGCCAGGGAAGACATCTGTCGTACACTATAAACTACAAGGGGATGTTTCCTCCCGTTTTGTCTGTGGTGTAAATGGAAAAACAAAACTTGATTCACAATGACAGACCGAAGTGGACCTGAACTATTGTGTCAGGTTTGAATGATGGTGTTACACAGCAAGATACCTTTGTTCACTAGAAACACCGGGTGAAGAAATGCATGTACAAAATTACTTTGATCCCTACAAGTATCGGATTAATGCCGCGTTCTATTTACCTCGCAACTCGGTTTTAACGAGGTCAAAGTCATAAACACGCCCCCTGACCTCGGATTTACGAGCTCGGAACTCGTACAACCTCACAGTAGTCCGAGTTCAAAATCCAACATGGCTGCCCCCTGTATCAACAGTTGTGAAAAGCTGCAGTAACATAAAGTTATAAGCACTTCTGTCTTATTTGTGTCACTAAATCAGTCGTTCACACAGGCATGTTCAACTTCTATCTGCGGACATGTTGTTACGCTGTTTGCATGCACAAAAAACGGCGTAATGCGTTGTTATCAACTGGATTTTGCTAACAATAGCTAACCGGGCTAGAGCTAATGAAAACGATGAAAAACCGACTTTTAAATAGAACGCGTTCAACTCGGGTATGACGTCATTCCCAGCTCCGGCTTCCGAATTCCGAGGTAAATGGAACGCGGCATTATTGTGATAACATTGTCTTATTTTACATTTGTTTTACAATGCTGTAGTCAGTCAAGTAAATATGTTTGCCCTCACTAAATGTAGGCGCGATGAGGATGTGATTACCTCAAATTTAGGGCTGCAACTGTTTATTTTCATAATTTATGAATCTGTCATAACAATATTTATTGTAATTTTCAAAGAGTACGGAGGTGACATGTTCTACTTCCTTATTTTGTGTGACCAACAGCCCCAAAACCAAGGATATTAATTTTACCACGATAAAAACAGAGAAGCGCAGTACGTCCTCACATTAAAGAAAATGAACTATCAATTTCTAATTTTCTGTTGATTGATGGTTTCTTACTTGATAATGTATGAGTAATGAATCTAAGTTATAATCAAGTGATTTGTGTTGAGATTCAACACTTGTTATTAAAAATAGTCATTTATTAATTCATTAATTTGCAATATTCTCACATTCAAATGCCCGTTAACCAAATTATACAGATGGCCAGAAACAAGCATGGAGATTTAATTTTTTTTACTTGCAACCTTAACTGCACCACATTGTTAGTTTCACAATGAATCATCAGTATAGAGCTTTATTTTTTCCACCTAAACGTCATTGTACTGTTCAGCAGCTATTTTGTTGCTGCATGACTCCCACTTGTTCCCCATCATCATAAACGGTCCATCCTGTGCTTTAAACTGTGTGTGTTTGTTTTGAACAGGCCTGCTGGTTTCCTCATGGTTGAAAGGCTTTTTCATACCGCTTATTGTGGCTTTTTTTCCTCGCTCTGGGCCCATATTATAAAGGGTTTTTAAAACCAAAACCTAAAAAACAGTATCATATCTTTATTGTTGTTGCCCACCACCACTACCTTTGGTCCCCAAGGGCTACTTAATTACTCTCAAGCCCCCCTGTTTATGTGTGTGTGTCCCTCCTTTTCTCAACAACTCCCTTTCTCAAGTTTTATCCCAAACTCCCTATTTCCTACATCTCCTCCCTCTGCATTCCCTAGGACTTTGTGTGTGTGTGTGTGTGTGTGTGTGTGTGTGTGTGTGTGTGTCTTTACATGTGCCAAACATAGTTTTATTATGTTCAGTCAGTAGCTTTGGGGTCCCTGTTGCTGTGATCAGTTGCCAGTAAATTACCATTTTTGTTGTTGTGCCACCGAGTTCACTAAATCTCCATGGTGTGAAATTATTGTTTCAATGTTTCCAATAAAAGCAGAAAGACTTTAATCCACAGAGAGTGGGTGTGCGGACCCTTGACACTGCCTGTCAGGAAGGTGAATAGTTCTTTCAGCACTGCTGCCTTTAATGGCTTCACTCCAACCAATAAACCAACCACTATAAATGCATTACATGCCAAGAACTTTGGCTTTACTAAGGTGGCATTTTTTCCCTTTTGGCCCAAACTGTTTAATCTCCCCTACGTCTGGCCTGTTGATAGCTGTGTCTGTAAGCAGCTCAGCAGCTTGGCCGATTAAATGGCCAGTATTAAGAGAGCATTTTTGAAGTGTGCCTCCCGCCTGTCTGTCCTGTAGTGTTGTCTTTGTGATATTACAACTGCGATAATGGAACGGTTTAATTAATCTGCTGCCGGACTAATGCTGGTTCCCACAGAGAAATAACACTTGGGGTGTGTGTGATACACATGAATACGCCTGTGTGGGCCGCTACATTAAATGAGAAGTTCATTTACAATGAAAGCACATTTATTATTGTCTTTGTTGTGTTTTTAGGGCTAAAACTAATGATTAAGCCACACTAGTGTTGAGGCTCTAGGGAGGGTCAGTCCATCTCTTTGCTCCAAGCCTTTCTTTAGCGCCACCATGAGGCTGAAATTTTAGTGTTTTGTGTGAAATGTCTCAACAAATATTAGATGGATTGCTATGAAATGTGATACCACCATGCTGCCCAGAAGATGAATCCTAATGACTTGGTGATCCTGTGACTTTTCCTCTCATGCCACCAGCAGATCAACGTTTTATCCTGGTCCTGGCACATATTTTGTACAGAGATTCATGTTCCCCAGAGGATGTATCCTAATGTCTTTGGTGATCTTCTGAACCTTCCTGTAGCATCCCCATGAGGTTGTGTTTTTTATGAGAAATGTTTCAACAACTATTGGACTGCCATGAGATTTCGTACAACCATTCATATTTTCCACACACAGGATGAATTTTGATAACTTTGGTGATTCCCTGACTTTTAATTCAGCTCCATCATCAAGTCCAAATGGTTGTGAAAGATGGTAAACGTGGTAAACATTATACCTGCTAAACCTCAGTATGTTAGCATAACATACACATTTACAGCCTCACAGAGCTGCTAGTGTGGGTGTAGACGGTCAAGAAAATGTCCATCACACTTTCCTAGAGCCCAATTTTACATATTCAAATGTCTTGTTTTGACTGACCAACCGCTCCAAGAAAACCAGCAAATATTCACATTTGATAAGCTAGAACCAGTTAATCTTAGCTTTAAAAATGACTTTAACGTTAACCTTTAGACCTCTACGGCCCTAACCTGGCACCCCTCCACCCAATATTATTGGTATCTCTTCTTTCTGTCCAAATATGTAGTCCGAGCTGAATGTAATCAGGGGTGCGGCACGTGTTCTCCCTTCTCCCCATAGCTGAGCTGCCCTGTATAGGAAAGGCTCCAGGAACCAGAGGGATAAACAGCCATTGTTCTCCCTGCAGGCTCTGTGAAACCACCCTGTCAGTAAGAGAGATCTTTGCCCACTTCCATATAGATACAGAGGGCCCTCCGACTATCATCTAATAGATTTAACAGTGTCAAATGGTTCCACAAGTGTCCACAAATGTACGTTTGTTGCATGCCAATGGAGAAAGGGCAATCCAGTTTCCCATGCCACCTCTTTTCCCCCTAACTAACATTACATAACCAGAGTGCATCTCTGTTTGGCAGCGCACGACAGCCTTCCTCTTTCTAATGCTTATCACACTCCACCTGTCAAGGGCCAGTGTGTTGGTGATAAAATGGAGCCTGTTCTTCCTGCTCAGTCATTATGTAGCTAATTTATCAAGGGGGCTTGTTGCTCTGTTGTCTGCTCAGGGTCATGGGGTAGGAGCACGGGGTATATAAGACCGTTTAATGGTAGTCTGGGAACACACGTTGCCCAGAGCTTTTAATCTCTGCTCCTTCCTTGCGATAGTGGTAAAGAACATACAGTGTAGTCGTTAGCCTGAATGAATGTCTCAACTTGGACTTAATGGGCAGAGTTGCTACAATTTACAACATAAATATCCTGAGGTGGAGTTGTCTTTTGTGATTCCTGCTTGAGAAAAATGAGCCTAAGGAAGATTTGTGATGTCAAGATAACTGCGGGTCCTTAACGCCTGTCTAATTGCTATCTTATGGCTATATGGAAGTCTTGCAAAGTCAATTTTAGGACAATGTATATACCAAGAAAACATTTTTTGCAACCGTCAGAGATTTTGCCATAGTATTTGCGCATAACAGCTTTATAAACAGCAGTATATCATTTAAAAAAAAAAGGGCATTTCCACCTTTAATGATAGGACAGCTCAGACATGAAAGGGGAGAGAGAGAGAGGGGGAAGACATGCAGGAAAACCATCACAGGTCAGACTCAAACCCTGGACCTTCTGCATCGAGGAATAAACCTATATATATGTGCGCCTGCTCTACCAACTGAGCTAACCAGCCACACAGTATATCATTTTTAATATGATTTTAGTAATAAAGCACCATGATTTGTCAGGTACTTAATTTGCTGGATTTGCCAAAAATGTTTTATCCATAAACAAAGTCTCTGAAGAAATGTACTGAATCTTGAGATGTATATTAATGTCATGATATAAAATAACATATACTGCAAGAAAGGATTTTATCCATATCACCAACCCTTAGTCTAATTTCGATAATTACATTTACCTATTTATACCAAAGATTTTATTTAAAGTGCTCATATTATGCTTTTTACTTTTTCCCTTTCCTTTATTGTGTTATATATCTTTTTGTGCATGTAATAGGTTTACAAAGTGGAAAACCCAAAGTCCACCCCAGAGGGACTTACCATCTCCAACAGAAAACACTGTTCGCAAACTGCTCCAAACAGCTCTATCGTAGTCCAGCCTTTACTTCCGTGACGAACGTGCGTCACTTTGTAAAACACGTTTATAATGCACGCCCTCATACTCTGCAACTGACTAGCTAGTACAGTAGTGCTTACCTAGCTACTGCGCATGTGTGACTCCCAACAAAGATTGAACAGAAGTGAGACGTCTCACTCTGTAGTTAAAACAGAGAGCTCAACACACAGGGTGAAAAGAGGAGCTGCAGCAATGTGCAGTACAACAAAAATATGGTGTTTTTTGAAAATTAAACCATGTAAACCTATCCTGATATAACCTCTAAATACAATTATGAACCTGAAATTGAGCATTATATGAGCACTTTAAAGTTTATTTTTTACAAAGAGAACTTCAACAACCAATTCAAAGCAAAATCTCACATTTGCCGAATATCTTTGTCTAGCTAACACAAGATGTAACCAGGAGGATTTGCGAGTCACAGCAGCAATATTTGAAAATCAAAAGAAAATTGGTTCAAACTGAACAAAGGAAGAAAATCAAAACCCTTGTGTCATGTTGGGAAGCACAAAATATTCCTGATTAGCATTATTATTAATGTGGCAGGTCATTTTCCATGGACAAATGTTGCAGCCAGGACTTGTCTTTATGGGTGTTTATGGTTTTTTTTCTCACATGCTGTGTGATTGTTCAAAATCGCATCTTTTTTTTTTAAAGGTAATTTTTTCGGGCATTTTAGGCCTTTATTTCCATAGGACAGATGAAGACATGAAAGGGGAGAGAGAGGGGGAATGACATGCAGCAAAGGGCCGCAGGCCGGAGTCGAACCCGCGGCCGCTGCGTTGAGGAGTAAATCTCTGTATATGTGCGCCTGCTCTACCAACTGAGCTAACCCGGCCGCAAAAATCTTATCACTTTTACTTTGGATAGATAAAACATGAGAATTACATTACAATATAAGTGTAAGCAACTTTTTTATTTTGAGAAAAACTTTAGTGAATTCTTGAGAAAGCTTTTAATCAAGATGCCTGGAAGTAGTGTTTTGCTGCTAGTAGGGGGGAAGTTACTCTCAACTGTTTTTAAGGGGATTTTATTTGATTTATTTCACCGCTATATCTCTTATTTTTTCCACCAGCAGGCTCGTCAGCCATCCAGTAAACAGTAGCGATGTCTCAGTCTGGAGAGAAAGGGAAGGTGAGTAACAGGCTGAAATATCACTACATTACAGTTTTTAAACTAAACTATGACAGATTACGGAGTATTCAGCACGGGTTTCTAAAAAGGCAGTGGTGATTAAGGTTCATGGTACTCGTAATCTCATGCACACATGCTTGCCCCGGCATCTAGAGAGGATATCCTGTATAAATGTGTAAGTGTTTCATGGCTAGGCTTTATTGCCTGTTGGAATTTCTCAATGATATGCATCATCATCAATCTCACTCTTATACACTCACTTTCACCTTTACACACCTCATAAACAATGAAAAACAAGTAGTAAAACGTAGTGTAGGAAATCACATAAAATAACATAATTACTGACCCCTTTAATTACATTTCATATATTGACTAGTTCAAAACTTCCTTATGTGCAATTTGTATGTATGTTGTGCTCCACAGTTCCCAGATGCAGCAGGTTATGTAGGGTTTGCCAACCTCCCAAACCAAGTACACCGAAAATCAGTGAAAAAAGGGTTTGAATTTACCCTTATGGTTGTTGGTGAGTGATCACTGTTTTTCTTTTAATGTAGACAATATGATTTCTTTAAAGAATAGAGCTTTATTTTCATTCTCTTTGTTTTTCAGGAGAGTCTGGCTTGGGCAAATCAACACTTATAAACAGCCTGTTTCTCACTGATCTCTACCCTGAACGCTACATCCCTGGTGCCGCAGGTATACTCCCCACGCACGCACGCACGCATACACATACACATACACAAAAGTGCACACTGTAATACTAGAGGAACGTCTACTGCAATGTCTCCAGCAGCGCATTATTTCAAGAGGAATGTTGGGAATGCCTTAGTCTCAAAATATGACCCTGGCCTTCTTATGACTTGACTTAGGTTAGGACTTGTGCTGGCTTGAAAACAATTATCCAAGCCCTCCCTGGTCCACGGTCTTTGTGCAGATAAGAAAAAGCGTCATCTTTTAAGGTGTATCCACCTTCTTGAAGCCTACGGTTTCTCAGTGTCTTGTGAAAGCACATGTTCCACTTGGCTACTGAGATTACTCCTTTGTTTATGCGAACCATCATTTGTTCATGTACTTCCACTTTACAGAGAAGATTGAGAGGACGGTGCAGATTGAGGCATCAACTGTGGAGATCGAGGAGAGAGGAGTAAAGCTTCGCCTCACCGTGGTTGACACCCCTGGATACGGCGATGCCATCAATAGCCAGGACTGGTGTGTTTATGTGCTGTGTATGAGTAGGAAATTATATCTCGGGACATGTTTCCTGCCCAGAATGCTCTCTCATCCTTCCCTCCTTTTCTCAACAACTCCCTTTCTCAAGTTTTATCCCAAACTCCCTATTTCTTACCTCTCCTCCCTCTGCATTCCCTAGGTCTAGATTTCCTTCGTGTGTGTGTGTGTGTGTGTGTGTGTGTGTGTGTGTGCATGTCTGTCTGTCTGTCTGTCTGTCTCTGTCTGTCTGTACATGTATTTCTTGTTGATGTCCTGACATAGCTTTTAAACCCCTGCACCCATCCTACAAAGGCTACCAAAAAGGACACAACAGCAAAAGAGATGAAATAACATGAACCTTTTATTTCTCACTGCAGAATGTGTCTGATGTCACAGTCTCAATAATTTAATAAATAATGTTTAAAAGTGAATCAACATTGCACTTTAGGCTCTTTAACTGGACAAAGATCAGTTAAGTTAGGTGCAATAGTAGGGCTTTTAACAAAGAAATATAGTGGGGTTTTTGCTCCAAAATAAAGATATCCTTTCTTACAACTTGATTTTCATACTATGCCGTCTTCCTAGAAGATAATTTAATGTGTTCATTGGTTAAACTTTGTCTTTATCAAACCAGCTGAGCAGTCATTAACAGAAGGTGTGAAAATAGCTTATATCCTGTTTTTTTTGTTATAAAGCCTATAACAAGATGTCAACTTTTCTGCAACTATACAAACAGCAGCTGTAATTTTACTTCGACCACCTGTATTTTGAAAATTTGTAGAGTTTAAAGAGTTTCTCAGCTCATAGAGGAACATAAACCCCCTCAACTAAAATGAATCCATCTAATCACAAAACTGAGATACAGAATTGAGAACAGTGGTATATCGCCTGACATAAAACCACACTACTGAGTCGCCCAAAACCATTTGGATTTACATGTATTACTCGATAGCCTTCAAAATGATGTGTATGATTTCCTTTCCTTAAACTGACAATATCATACTCAGTGTTGATGTTAAATATTGTTTACATGGTTATTTGGTGTAATTAAAGAGGCTTACATATCTTTCTCTGCCTGTGTCCCTTAGCTTCAAGACCATCATCCAGTACATTGACAATCAGTTTGAGCGATACCTCCATGATGAGAGCGGGCTGAACCGAAGACACATAGTGGACAACAGGGTGCACTGCTGCTTCTACTTCATTTCTCCATTTGGACATGGGTAAACAGACACACTATTATACCCCTTTCACACTGAGTGCTCAACCAGGGTTGAACCAGGGTCGCACAGTCGTGCTCACTGGACAACATGGATGTTGTGTAAAGCTCACTGTGCTTTAGAATGTAACCGCTGGGAAAAAAATAGAAAAAAAACATTTATTTCTCATTCGCACCACTACCACTCACGTCTGTAGCTGGCAGCGAATCTTAAAATGAGTCGGGAAACCAACAGCAAAGCCTAACTTTACTTTTAATGGTATTAAACAAAGAGAAATGTTCTCCCCTCATCCTAAAATGGTCATACATCAATACTAGAGTAGCTTACTTCCTTGTTTACTGCTGCACCTGCAATTAATAAAATGCAGAGGAGAATTAAATGAAGAAATCATCTGTTTTGTGATTATTTATTTGTGCTTTAAAACATAACTGCTGTGAAACAATCAGAAAATATTGTTTTATTTCTCTCATTTACTGGTCCATTCCACTCTCTCTCTTCATTCTGCTGAGAGCC
Source organism: Sander vitreus (assembly GCF_031162955.1). NCBI lineage: Eukaryota > Metazoa > Chordata > Actinopteri > Perciformes > Percidae > Sander > Sander vitreus. The sequence goes on from NC_135859.1 coordinate 23,877,379, forward strand.
TACTGTACAATGAGGAAGTACAAAACACTAGTTCTGGTGGTGTACAGCTGGACTGGAGTATGCAACAATGTTAGCTGTTCATTAAATGAGTATAAATCTCCCCACCATTTTTCAGCACTGAGGTAACTGGTATGCATTGCTCCCGGGTTGTGACCCAGGTTGCATCTGAATTCTGTCATGACCAGGGATCAGTCCGTGTTGACTGGCTTGAATTGACAAAAGAAGGCCGGAACACGGGTCAGATAACCCTGGTCCGACCCTGGTCATTGGTGTTAAAGAGGTATTACACTCTCTGAGTCTATTCCAGTACATTCAAGATTACCTCAAGGAAGACTAAAAAAGTATGTTTCCACACTGTAAAGTAAAGTTATATTTATTATTTGGCCTTTGGTGTCACTTCCTGATTTTTCTCTTTCCCCCTAATTTTTTCTTTTCTCAAAATGGTCCCCTCCTCTGTGTCCGCTATCCTCGGTTTCCCGCTGTCCTAGTTGTTCTTTGTCTTCTTCTTTGCTAGTCTAAAACCTCTGGATGTGGAGTTCATGAAGGCCATCCACAGCAAAGTCAACATAGTCCCAGTCATTGCCAAGGCTGACACACTGACACTGAGGGAGAGGGATCGCCTGAAGAGGAGGGTGAGTTTGATGTCTACACACGCGCACACACACACAATTTTTATCTGTAGCTGTTTTATATTCAGGATATGTAATCATCTTTCCCCTAGATTAGATTCTTGGCACAAGGAAAAAGCTGAATTGTCTAAGCACTTATTGTCAGGATGTTGGGGACTTTTGTGCTGTGTTATGTGTTTGTTTTTGTCACATCTACAGTTATATGGTTTAGCCATTAGAAAGTGGATCACTGAATAATACGTAGCAAAATCACGTATCCATCCTTATTGGCAACCTGGTATGTCAGACATCCGTGTGTTCATGTGAGAAAGCACACGTGTACTTCCCCGAGTTAATTGCAGTGATTTATGGCTTACATTTCGTGTTCTTGATGATACCGCCAGATTGTTTAAAAGTAAAGGGAGGGACGACATAACAGAGGAAACATTAGGAGGAACATGCGTAGGAAAAGAGTGTTGTATATAATGTAGAAGCAGAACATCTCATCCAGTCTCAACCCATCCCAGATACTTCCTGCTGGACGTGACCTAAATGTCTGCCTTGCTGTAAGCTCCTTAGCTTCCTGCTGTCCAGAGGGGGAAAGACACAGTAGTGCAATACAACACACATACACCTCACTGCAACATGTGCAGCTGATAACCTCTACTCTACTTACCTAAAAACTTTGAAAATTAAATTCCAAAGAAATTCATTGCTTAAAGTGGAGATTGCCATGCTTGCTCTGGTCTCTATTTCTTGATTCAGAATAGAGCTGAAACAATTAGTCAATCAGTCGAACAATGGAAGATTAATTGGCAACTACTTTAATATTTCATTAAGTATTTGAGCCATTTTTTAAGCAAAAATGGAAAATGTTCTTTGGCTCCAGCTTAAAAAAAGTGAGTATTTTGCTTTTCTCTGATTCATGTCATCCTAAATGGAATATCTTTGGGTTTTAGATGTTGGTCAGACTTCACCATGTGAAACTTGTGTTGGGCATTTTTCACTCTTTTCTGACATTTTATTTTATTTCTTAATGGTTATTGAGAAAGTAAGACCAACTAAAAATGGAAAATAATCATTAGTTTTAGTTCATAAAAAATTGTGGGCAGGGTATGGCCTGGTGTTGCAAATTACTTTTCTTTTTCATTACTGTTTTTAATTGGAAGTCAGCCTGTATCCCCACCTGCTCGTTCATGCCCAGACCTCCCACCTGCCTCTCATTCAGGTTTGGAGCCAGTGGTCTGGCAGGGTGTCAGGCTGAGCGGGGTCCATGTCAGCTCTGTTCCCTTAAGCAGTGAGTCTGCTTTGTTCAAGTCTCACACAGTCAGATTGACTGAAATTGCTGATGTAGCATCTTAGGCAGACAGGGTCACAGATTCAGGACACACACAGTCTTTCCTTCTGAATTTCCTAAGACAAGATTTCACATGTGCTTCATTAGGACAATACGAGAACTCAGTAGCTCCATTTATTTTGTATTTTTGCTAGTATTTCGCCAGCATCAAAGGTGAAATTCCTTCACTGCGTTGTCCTTAAGGGGCCTGCCAGTTGAATTGTGCCCTGTAGAGTTGCTTTGTGTTTTGACCTTCCTCAAAACTTCTGAGTGGTTCCTCTATGTTTCCTGCCACCACTGGCCCCCGCCCTATTCTCCAGAAAACCCCCAAGCTTGTTGGCTTTCTAATCCAGCATGCAGTAGGTCAGCTGTCTTGATTACAGTTATAAACATAACGCTTGTTTAATTTTGTTCATGTTTTGCTTTTCATTCAAATCACTGATAGACATCCTATACTGTAAACACAATAGTCAATAAAAGTGGGGCAGCTTAAATACTGTAAAATTATCACTCTGATCTGACCTCTTTGATCTGACCTGTCCACAACACTATCTAACAGTTTTTTCACATGCTCTGCTAAGTGTTCCCTTAACAGACATTTCCCGCTGTACACTATGTACAGTAAACACACACACACACACACACACACACACTACCCAAATCCATACGCTTTCCAATTCTAGCAATGAAGAAAACATGTTTATTTCTTAACTAAATTTACACACTGGTATTTTTTGTACTAGTAACACAAACAAAAAGTTAGTTTGACTATATCTGATGATGAGGTCCTGGACAAGCCATTATTGTCAGGAAATGCAGATGGTTAATTTGCCCCACATTAGAAACAGCACCATGTGTCCCTAAAGAGGGCACATTATCTCCTGTTTCGGCACATGTTGGGCATACACAACTTTTTATCTTCATCTCAATTTATAAAAAAAGTAAGTATGCTTCAGTGGTGCTTCTGTGCAGTCCGAATTTGTTTCCGTTTCCGTCCGTGTATTTCAAATCTACACAGTAGCCCTGAATTTAATCAACAGAACTCGCTGCATTTAATTAATATGATTATTCCTGGCTTTTAAATTCCTGTTTCGCTTTAACAGGCAATGGGATTACGAGACACATTTTTAATGCAGCTGAATTCCTGAAGTAGAAACCTGAAAAGTTAACCATGTACATCCTCAAACAGGTTTGTGAATGTTCTTTTACATGCAAATGTGTGTAAAACAAATGCCAGCACAGGGAGCAATCCATCAGCAGCAGGATAAATCACTTCTCATTGCTGTGTGTCTTCCCAAAATTATTCAGTCGAAGCTATGACTGAACCTGTACAAAACTGTACTCGTCTTCTTGTTGAGTTCAATCATTACATAAGTTGTTTTTCACAGCTGAACCGCTAGGCTTTGTGTAAAATCTAAACACTAGTACACAGTACAAATTCTCTGACTATTAAAAAAATGGCAGCGTCACATCCCTAAATACTAGTAAATAGGTTTCTTATGACATTTTATACTTAATATATGTAATGATTCCAGAGCTTTTACAAAAGATCAGATTCTTCACTAATTTCAGACAATAGTAGCTATCGAAAATGCACTCTTCCTGCCTTTACTGATTTATCACAGTAGTCTGGTTTCTTGTGTGCTTGTAAACGTAGTCATTGTAAATGGTAAGCGTCATAGTCATGCTCATTTATCTCTTCAAGTGTCTCTCAGGAGAACAAATGTATCTGGCTCGAGTATTTGTTGGTTAGATCAGATTAGTTGAAGTGGCTCTCATGTATACGTGCCTGAGTCCTTCCCTACAGTCCAGTACAGTGTAGCGGGGCATCAGGCCTTCCTTTGAGATCAGAGCACCAGCAGCCAAGAACCTGCCACAAAGCCGAGTGCTGGAGGATGATTAATAACCCGCATTTTTCCAACAGTATTTATTAGTTTTTGTTTTTTACTGGGCACTTTCTCACCGTTCGGAGCCATTTGTCTCTCAGTAAATAGGCCCCCCCACCACCTCTCTCAAGGCAGAGCACAGCTTGTACAGAACAATATGTTTCCTGCAATGTGTCAAGAGTGTTTTACTGACAAGACACAACCTGCTGCCCTTTGCAGCTCAGGCTCACAAACAAGGTTAACAAACTTCTCATCATGCTTTCATCCCCTTAGTTCTGCTTGCATCTTGCTCAGTCCTTCCTCTCCTGGCAGTGCCTCATTCAGCTGCCTCTAATTTCTTCCTCTGTGTCTTTGTGTCCTTTTTTTTAATTTTTTTTTTTTATTTGCTCTAATGCCAATTTCCTTCACCGGGGTCACTTTGGTCTCTAGCTCATAAGTTGCCCTGAGGAGGGTATATTGAGGGACTGATCCTCTCAGTCTGGGACCTTAAAGTCATATCCTGTGCAGGGCTTTAGTCTCAAACTGCTTTACTGGCTGTTTTCTGTTTGAACATAAAGGACCAGATTGATTCATGTTTGGACTGGAATCCTGATGGAAACAAAAACGTAGAAATGGCTACTTTTGTGTCTGTTTAAAAAAAAAAATAATTTATAGCTAGAAAATGAATCTGCAATCTCATTTAAAATACATAAAATAATTACAGCTTCTCAATTGTGAGTATTTGCTGCCAGAGTTTTCCCTACCATTATCAGGCTTAGGTGCAGCGCCCAATCCGATTTGGGGACCACCTAAGTTGAATGAATGTAAAATCAGTGTTAGCATCAAAACTAACCTAGTGACTTTTCTCAGATGTAAATGGTTGCAGTCAGTCCTCAGTGGACGTCTTTAGCAAGTTTTGTCTTTTAAGCTTTTAAGAGTGTTATTTATTTATTATCTGCTCTAGCTTTTCCAACGTTTTAGACACAAATATGGTAATAATAATGGTCCAAAATGATCTGAAATTGCATATTTGTGCACCTACTGTACATCTTCCACAACGCTAGGGAAAACACTGGCTGCTATTCTTGTCTTATGTGATAGTTAAAGCAACATTGTGCAACATTGAATTTTTTTGTGATTTGGTAGTTCTCAGCAGTTAGCGGTTACTTTAGCAATGAGTAAAGCTTTCTGTCCATCAGAAAGCTCCATAAATCAGAGAGTCAAGGCAGGGCAGCCGGAGGACGTCAGAGGGAAAACCAGAAAACATTTTCTCCATAAAATATGATCCAGTTTAACCAATATCAGTGGTAGTGCCGTAAAGCGTTATAGCGCTTCTTCCGGGAGATTGTACACGATTGACAAAGTTACATAGTACAAGAACAGGCGTTCAAGGGCGCACAGTGGGGATGACAGAGGCACCATTCTCCCTATTTCAAGTCAGTGTAGCATCAAAATGATTTTCAAACGGTTATTTTTAAGGTAAACTGGTAACATAATATTGCTTTAACTGAATTTCTTCAGATAGTTATTCAGACAAAACTTTATTTCACAAGGTAAAATGTGTCCAAATATTAGTATTTCTGCAGCAGTGTACAAAAACACTGATGTGGTTGCCTTTTTGATATAAAAAACTGAAGTAAGTTTAAAAAGTGTAAGAAAATTGTATTCAACACTTTAATTATGATCAAAGGTTATCTGAATACCAGAAGCATTTTTGCCACAGACCTCACTGTCACAGTTTTCCCCTCATTGTCTGACTCGCTGTCTTCTCCCCCAGCCGCTCCACCACCATACCCCCGCTGTGTGAACCAGCGTTACGGCCCCACTGGGACACATTATCAGTGCTGGACTGCTCGTACCGGCCAGTATTATCACCAGTTTTTTTTTAAAAATAGCAATAACAGAAAGTTAAGCAGTTGTAGCTCAGAGGGTAAACGTCAGCGGTCAGATCATCAAAGCTCGAAAGGGAAATTATGAGGCAGGTATAGGCAGCTGATCAATGATGTGTAATTATGTGAATTTGATGTTCAATTAATTTCTTAATATTCTTTCTTTGTACACGTCTAGGCAGGCGCCCCATGAGTAAAAGTTGAATGGTGATTAATTCACTGCTCCTTTGTGTGTTTGTGTTTGTGTATAAGTTAGTTTATGAGTCCTTGGTTGGTTTATGCCCGGTCCTTTTCCTGCCACTGTTTCAAACACCCGGGTGTATTTATTTTTGCCCTCAAGCATTCATTGTGCCAGGGCATGCTCCATGTCTCTGCAGATTTTAAAACAATAAATATGCGTTTTTCCTCATGGAGCAAGCAGCTCTATTACACACAATCACCTGTTCTCAAGTAAAGAAAGTACAAGCCAGCAACAGTGTGAAAACAACAAGTTTTATTGTTAGAGGGCCAACCTGAAAAGATGGTTTCCGGCCTTTGCAGTGCTGCTAATGAGTCACTTTTTGCTGTTGAGTTTGCTGTTGAGAGCCTTTTTGATTACCAGACCAAGTTACAAAAACCTGATGTGTGGTTGAAATACTAAACTCGCACTATCCCCTTGTAAATCTCATTTAGACAAGATTACATGAATAGCTTGATTGTTCCTCCCCATGCTCTTTGATCAGAGAGAGAGGTGGGTGGTCGTAACTGTACTACTACTTAGCCCAGACAATAGGAGTGCGGGTGTGTTTGTGCATGTGTGTGCGTGCACGTGTGTTGATCACCATAACTCGTGTGATGCCTTCACGTTGCCATGGTTGTGGAGACTTCCTCTGTACTTTCCATCAGTGCCTCAGGACAAATCCAGCTGTTCTCACCCGGTCTGTTCCAGTCTGGACCGTCCACTCAGTCTCTGACTCTGACTGAATATATCTGGAATGTGTTTCTGTGCATGCATGCAAGTGTCTTTAATCCCGTGAACAAAAGGGTATTGTTTTCCCAGTGCTGCTGCATGTCAGAGTCTGTGCTTTATGGGTACTTTTAGAAGGAGATGATATTTGAACAGTCAGAGGGATTTGCTCTGTAGATGGTCTGATGGTCATTCTCCATCTGTGGTGATCCACTGGCCTCCTGGAGCTACAAAGCTCCACAAATGTAACGCGTAAACTCCTACTCGCCAGATTATACCAGTTCACAAAGTGTGTGTGTGTGTGTGTGTGTGTGTGTGTGTGTGTGTGAGGCTGGTATGAGGTCTAAATCCCTCCGACCCCCACTAGTTCAGGTATTGTTGGGGCTCCCTCACCCCCTCAGACTCCCTGCAGGCAGGAGAGAGCCGGTTAGTTGAAAGGCGTTTCCTGGCAAGAGAGAAGCATTTGTTCTCATGTGTCTTAAGGTTAGCAAATTAAGTTTGGAAACTAAAGAATAGTTGTAGAAATCAGCTTTGTCTTTTCGTGCTGCCAGATTGCTGTTGTTTGTCTAATAATTTTGTAATTGAAGTATGCTAATATGTGTTGTTTGAAATATGAATTACAGTGTAAGTGTAAATATGTATATTTCCTTGCAAATGTACTTAAAAGCCACATTGATGCCTTGTGTGAGAGACTGACTAAATGGTAGCCATTTTTATATAGAGAATTCTTGTCTTGCTTTGTTGGCAGAAGATGGTGGAGATGCCGGTACTCATAACGGTACTTTATTTTTTATCAAAAAGTGCTTTGGCCCTTTATTTTATCTGGGAAGAGACTATATTTCTACATGTCCAGAACTCATATTTTACATAGTTTATTGGCTGGAGAGTTAGAATTCATCAGACCCATTGGTCCAGCGTTTATGAAATGTAAGAACTCTCACCTGGATTGTAACTTTTTATTACTATTATATACTGCCTGTTGCATATGGTGGTAACATATCACCTTAAAGCATAACTCTCGCCAAAATGCAACCTAGGGTCTTTTTGTGAATGTACCCGAGTCAAACTTTTGTTTAAAAGCATATTTAGGACGGAATCGCCACTTTTAAGATTTACCGTATTTTCGTTTTTCGGTCAAATGGCCTTTTGAATGGGAGTGCTAGGGGCATTTTTATGCTAGCCTCAAAATAGCTATTTTTAAAACACTAAGAAAGCTCGACACAACATGAAACTTTGCTCGAAGTATCACCAGGGGCTCTACACCGTAACGATTGACAACGAAGCATTGACATCATTGTTTGTGTACCCAGAGTTTACTAAAAAAAGGTTTTGAACAACTCACCGTAGGTCATGTTGTTTCCGGCCGCTACCACCTCGGCATTCAAAACGAGTAAGTGCAGAGATTTCTGTGTCAATGAAATGGATTTAGTAGGGGGAAAGTAAGCAGTTGTTTTATTCACTAATATGTAGACACATACTGTAGTTGAACCTACAGCAGTCTCACAAGGGATAGAGAGCACTCAGTAGAACAGATTTAACGTTCACCATGGCCAGGATTTTCCTTTAATAAACTGCAGTCTTGAAAAGAAGAGGGCCCCTGTCCCTCAATGTGTTTTCTCAGTATGAAAAGGGTTTTAAAGCGACTGAAAGCTGATCAGATCTACTACTTCTAATGACAATGATGCACTGTTTCCTTCCCATGGCCACTCTGCAGAAGCTGGCAGGCAGCTGTGAGGTTACATTAACATTACCTCTGAATTCGAGATCTTTGCTCTTCTCAATCAGGGTTGATTAGTGTCGAGCCTATGGGTGTCGAGACGCAGTTTGATTGTTTTGCTTTGTAGAATTTTTTTGTCTTTCTCTCTGCATTGTTTATTTCCTAAGAATGCTCTGGTACGTGTTTGTAGTTCGAAGTATTGTTCCCTGTAAGAGTTTTAGTTTAATGGATACAAACACCATGCCAGGCCAGAGGAGGCTCAGTTCTGCCCTCAACAGTCACACTGCAACTGTATTATTGTAAGTGTGCTTGTGCATGCGGTTGCCTGTTGAATGTCAGGTCTGCAGTACTCACCACAATCCCCTCTTTTGTCTCTTTGCTCTTTTCTTCGGCAGCTTTTTGTTTTCTGCCAATGTTGTTTGTCCAGGGTCCATTTGTCATTGCGTAGGAGGTGTTTGAGTCATTCATATTTTTGTGGGTTGTGAGAATGAACAAATCATAAAAATATTATTCCCTCGTCAGCTTCATGTGATGAAACGGTTGATCCCCGTAATGATGTGTTTTGCACCCTGTTTCTTTATGATTGGAGGTTTTGGTTAAACCTGCTGTGCCATTGCAGAAAAACTGCTTAGCCTCACTCCCACGACTTCACCCTGTGTAATTATATCTATGTATAGACCTGCGGGGATGCTATATTTGGGCTACACATAACCAGTACAGTTTATTTAATACTGCTATTCCTAGAACTGAAATAACCATGACTTTACATTGGAAATGCATGTTTCACCTGCAATTTGTCTCATATCTAACCCATTTTTAGCTCGATGACATCGGCCTTCACCCTCTCACTTATCATAACTGCCTGAAATGATGGAATCATTTCCACAAACAATGCTTCATATTCAGCAATGTGAGCCAGAAACATGAGGCAATAAATCTTCGGCTTCCTTTTCTAATTAATACTGGGGCTGAATCTTGTGTGGCATTGTTTGTCCCCTGCCCTGACAGCATTGAGTGGACCTGCACGGCCAACCATAACAGCACAGGGAGGGATGGGGGTGGGGGGGCTGTATTATAGCCACACAGGATGGTCATAAAATCAAAATCTTTTTTGATTTTCTTGGCTTCCACTGCCAACATGTCCATGCCAATAAAAATACACAACTTTGAGAAGGAGGCTGGCGTAACATTAGGGATTACGGCCTACTTTGTGTACAGTAAATCAACAGGAGACTACAGGGATTTGGAGCAGGCAGTGATTTTGACTTCTGATGATCCCTGAAAGTCTTGATTATAGGTGTCAGGCTGTACTAAGCACATGTTACGGAACAGAATAATTCAGATAAACAGCCATTTTGCAGCTTTTGGCTTACCAAGGTCTGGAAACAGATGATGGCAGACAACGGACTCATGCTTGTGTTATGACCAGATATTGTTTCTGGATGTTTAATGTTGGTTTGGATTCATAAAATATGTTACACTATCTTCGTTGGTTGTTCAGTTAACTGGTTAATTAGTGGTCTTTCAGTTTGATTTTTCCTGTTTTATCGGATTTTTATCTAAGTTTGTCTCTACCTTATCTACTTGTGTGACTGAATTTGTTGTTTGTTTCATTTTTTCCTGCTATTGTGTCACAAATGTTTATTTTCCCACTGAGTGCAGAGTTTCTCAAAATTCTTTATGCTCTGCCCCACCAGAGTGATGTTTATCCAGCCTCCATGTTCGACAGATCTGTAAATCATGTGTGTTTGAGTGAATGAAGGAAGAAGAGGCTCTGCTCCTGAGTCATGCTCTCCTCTGAGTCCTGCAAAGCCTGTTTGTTTTTAGATCTGCCCCACAACAATACCCGAGTCTCCCCGCACACACATTATCTCACACACACTGCGCACAGAGCTCACTGAGAAAACAAGCGACAGCCATAACAACGGCTCAAACAGAAGCTGCGCTCTGTAGGAAAACCTGTGCTCACTTCCCAGACTCCTGGCTGACTGACCACTATCCTTTTATACACTACAGTACATGAAAGTCCCCCCAAAAGTCAGTAAAACAACAATTGACATTTTTTGGCTCCATTACATAAGAATGCATTGTGGATTTAAAAACTCTGCTCTTGGGAAAACAAAAGAAAAATGCAGCTTTGATGTTTAGAATAATAAATACGGACATCTGTCCCCGAGGTAGCAGGGAAGAAAGCGCCTTTGTTTTAACTTGTTTCTTCACCGGTCGGCCTGTGAATAAAGGAGGGTGAGAACTTTGTTTCTGACTCTGAAACACACACAGACCATTATTTTTCACCTGTCTACCCTTTCTGTCTCACCCTTCTTTTCATCCATGGGGGGCTTTAATTAAATGTGTTGCTGCAACAACTAGTACTCTCTCATACCCTCCTATTAGTCTATAGAGCTCGTTTACTTTCTGTTTATGGGTCACTTTACAGTGACTACACACATTTTATATACATATATTTAGATAAATTACGGAAGTCTGTGACATTCTGGAATTGGCTGTAGATTTTAATTTATCTTTTATTGTCAAGTATTCTTTAAGATACTATAAGATAAACTACAAGTACAGTACAACTAAAAGTAAACTACAGTACAAGAACAGATGCATAGTGTGTGGATTAGTAACTTTAAAAAACTAGAATACTATATACATTATGAGCATCGAGTACACACAAAATTAAACATGAATACAAAAAAAAAAAAGTTTTACAAATGGAGACATTTTTATTAAAAGATATTTCGTGAGGAGACTGGTCCTTAGTGGTTGTGACGGTCAGGACGTTTTTACTGTTTTTCAATCAAGTGCTTTTCTACATCCTTGGTTTCTGCACTGTTTGAGTACAGTTTGTTAATAGAAAGTCAAGCTGCCCCTCCGGTAGTGTCTGCAGTGACACCTCTGCAGGGTTCAACGGTCGCGTTTTCCCTGTGCAATGGGACGTGTCAGTAGGTCACGACCCTGCCGGCTCACCCTAGGTTTCTCTTGTGTCCAGATCCTGGATGAGATCGCAGAGCATGGGATCAGAATTTATCAGCTACCTGACGCCGACTCTGACGAGGACGAGGAGTTCAAGGAGCAGACCAGAGTCCTGAAGGTATATAGATACCATTCTCTTCCTGTTCATCATTGCTGTGCTTTATTTCACCCCCCTTCTCTCTGATACCATTATTTTCCAAACCCTTTTTCTGAATTTTGAAGTTTCTCTCTGGGGATCCTCTGACATTTATCTTCCTCTCCCAGGCGAGCATTCCCTTTGCTGTGATTGGTTCCAACCAGCTGATTGAGGTGAAGGGAAAGAAGATCCGTGGTCGTCTCTACCCCTGGGGAGTTGTTGAAGTGGAGAACCCTGAGCACAATGACTTCCTCAAACTCCGCACCATGCTTGTGTGAGTCTCCTTGGCAACAAAACTGCTTAAGTAATAGGATTTTCGGAAAGAACGTCTTTTAAAACCTCGACAGAACTTTATCTTCTTTTAAGCTGCTTTTAAAGGTCCATTAAAAAGAACGTTTGCAGTGAGTCTCTACTGCCTCCCAGTGTGTGAAGAAAGGATTGCATGTCTGTTTGTTGCAGGACCCACATGCAAGACCTCCAGGAGGTAACTCAGGATCTGCATTATGAGAACTTCCGTTCAGAGAGGCTGAAGAGAGTGGGCAGGTGAGACACTGTTTTGTATCACTTAAACAGCACATGTTGCTCTATTTCAATAGGTTTTTAAACTAAAGTGTTTTGTTTCTTTGCAGGGATGTGGATGAGGATGTGATGGACAAGGACCAGATCCTGCTACAGAAAGAGGCAGAGGTAAGAACACACAAACCCATTAGTCGATTTTTTCAAGTTCATATTAATATAATACTCACATGCCATATGTACAGTATGTTATAAGAGTTATTGGTCGGCGTAATAATTCCTCCTCTCCTTAGGGGCTGTGAAATGTGCAACTCTAGTTTAGGAAATAGGGGACAAAATCAACAGTTCTTCCATCATTCTGTGCAACAAAATAAAACAAGTTAAATTGTAGAACATTTTCCAAGGTTTTAATACTAGGCAACAGCATTAAGTTAAAGGACAGTTAACAGCTAAACGACCATGTCACTGCTTTTGTACAGCCAAGTTAATGTGTGCATACAACTCAACATTACTGACAACTAAACTATTACCCAATTCATGCTCGTGGAGCAGATTGGTTTCAATTCATTTTTGTACACTATCAAAATCTACCCATAGACACTTTGAACCTGCTCAACATAGCTAATGCATTATAATTAAACACACATCCGCACTGGTTTCCATTAAAGTTACAGAACTACACAGAAGGAATGTAAATCTCCACTATTTAAATTAGTTCCAGGAGAAAATATTGTTTTATGAGCAAAATCATAATTACAGTGAGTTATGAATTGTAGGTGGTTGTATCACCTGAACATCTCATTTTGAAAACAATTCGGCAAAATATTTCAAATGGTTAAATATGGCTGCATGCTTTGGTAAATTGGTACTTATGAAAGGTGTAAATATCTGTGCAATGAACTGTATCTCTATTTTAGTGTACATATGAGTATTGTATTAAGACAGATTAAGATCAAACCTATCCTTTAAAAACACACGAGTATCTGATCACTTAAACCACAGTAACCTGTGTTAGTAAGTACATGTGTACCCTGAGCACCGCATATAATGAAATGTAAATGAAGACTCCGCCTGACTGTAGAAAAACGGCTTTGTCATCTTTGTTGTACATACGGCATTATAACATTAACGTTATGGCCCTGGTTTTACTGACGGTCAGTTCTTCAGTGTTATATATTTTAGAAAGAGAAAAAAAGTTTTATTTATTTTCATCCCACGATCTTCTCTTTGTATTGTTTACATTTTGGGCAACGGAGCCTGCATGTCACCAGGCAATAACTTGTTTCCTGATTGCTCTTGATTGGCCTGTTTGTGTTGCTGGTGCAGCGCACCATAGAGAGCGGGCGGGGTCCAATCAGAGCTGTTTGTAAACAATGTGCCCAGGCAGGATATGCCATCACATCCTGTCTGGATGTCCGGGACCAGTTTTATGGTGGGAATGACCTCAGTTATGTAGGTATCCCGAAACACAAAGCTGGAGAGACATTTGTTTACGTGTTGTCAGTGTTTGGGGTGGGAGGTAAGATCACAGTAAATATATACATATATATATATATATATATTACAGTGTGTGTATATGTATATATGTGTGTGTGTGTGTGTGTGTGTGTGTGTGTGTGTATATATATATATATATATATATATATATATAGTACACACTTCCCTAGGTAAGTAAGTAATCTTACATTATTTTATTTGTATTAAATCTAGGTTGAATATAAACATTTTAAATCAATGTTAAACTTAGAATTAATATTAATTTTCAAGTTTAGCCAGGTGCAATCTGCTCTCTCTCTCTCTCTCTCTCTCTCTCTCTCTCTCCAAACACATAAGACAGATGAGAGAGGGCTACATAGGTTTGATAAGAAAAACTTCTCTGAAGATGAGTCGTTTGAATGTCTATTATCAGCCACAAGATGGCGATAGACATCATAGAAAGCTACAGAAGAGTTTATTGTTTAACAGTGGGACTCATGATAGTTTTAAAAGCTTTACATCCTCCTTATCTGTCTCAATAGATCATTCACTTATTGATGGGCCCGTTTTTTACCTTATTAACCTTTCAACCATTATTAATTTATTGTTTGACATTGATTCTATGCTTTATTATTTTTATTTTATTTTTGTATTTTAACACTTTATTCATCTGTTATTACAGTCACTGTGCTGATATAAATATAGATTTTATCATTACACAAACAACATATTGATTTACTCCATTTGATTGAATAATGACCATCTGCAAACCTCTGTTTTGTGTAATGGTAAAGAAAATCTCAAGTTACAACACTTGTGGAAGTGGAAGTCCATGAGATGCTTTTTCATGTTGGTGATGTCTTTTGGTGCTAACTGCTTATCGCCTTGTTGTTTTTGCACCTGCCAATCAGTCAGCGTATGTTCTCTATTGAAGTTTGTCTCTCTGTAGATTTCACTTCCTTTCTTTGTTTGTTCAAGCCATTGTGCTTTGCCTTAATACGTGGTTGGATGACATGTTATACAACTTTCAAGCATACTGAACCTTTAAGAACTCAAGCATCTCAGAATTCAGAAAGGGTTTTATTGCCAAGTACGTTTTTTAACACATACAAGGAATTTGTTTTGGTGTTGTTGGTGCACGTCACACATTCCCTAGATGGAATATTAAACAATATAAGTATAGGTATAAACAATATAAGTATATGTACACAGTTTGTATTAAATTAAAAATAAAGATAAAAATAAAAAATAAAGAGCATTACAGCAGAGAGAGAACAGTGGCATGAAGAGCCAGGGGTGGAGTGTCAGGGTGGTTTCCGGGCCTTGTTAATAAGGCTAGTGGGGTGAGTGAGGTTTTGGTCCTGATGGACCTCAGCCTCCTGCCAGAGGGGAGTATCTGATTGGTTAAACCATGGAGCTTACATTTATATTCACCCCAACTGTTGAAGGTTTAAACCTATTAAGGGAGTGTTTTACCAGCAAGTCAAACCAGGAATCCCATTAGCTCTTCAGTTTGGCTTTATTTAATTTAGAAAAAGAAACGACATGAACTTGTTCGCTGATTGCTCTTAATTGGCCTGCTACTCTCTCTATAGTTTGTGCTTCGTTAAAAAAAAAATCTATTAAACTTGAAGATTAAATATTCCTTTATGGGTTGAGAAAATTCTCCTATTTATTAAGCTAAATAAACCATTTTAAAAACCCATTAGATTATCTGAAAAATACATTGTCACAAAGCAGAAAACGAGGCTGATTTTCTCTGCTAATGAAAACATTTTGGAGATGTGGTTTTCACAGGACAGCAACGTTATGCCTACTAGGCAGATCATAAGAGCAGAGTAAGTGTAAGAATAGACCGATACATATTTCCTGTTTCAAGCTTTTGGTTTTAATTTAGAACAAACATTAGGTCCTAAACTATCATCACTATGTGCTGGTTATAAAGTAAAACCAAAAGATTGATTCAGCAGGTATATTCATCTGTTTGTTTTTTTGGAGTAACTCTACTCTTGAACACTTTAAATATCAGTGAATTTGCCTGGTTACTCAGTTCTTCTGTTTTTTTCCAAATAAGATTTCTTTTTCTGCTGCCAGAAAACATGAAACACTTCACTTCCCTGCAAGGATTTTCCATGCAAAGATCTACACACTACTGGATGTTTTGGAAATATAAAGTTTACTGAATTGTTTCTGAATTATGTTCCAAGATCATTTCTGATCATTCACTGATATAAGCAAACACTATGTTGAGAAAGAAAAAGGGAAACATTTTAGACTGTAATTGTTGAAACATGTTAAAACATGAGAGATATCAATCAAGTGAGGAACAATATTGAAATGTATTGGTGGAAAATTATAATGGTTATATGAAAAAAAACTCCATCGTTGTGATTTTGTTAACATTTTTCCTCTTTCTCTGTAGCTGAGACGCATGCAGCAGATGATCGCTCAGATGCAGGCACAGATGAAGATTAAATCAGACGAATGAAAGAGTCAGAGCAGAAGGGAAACACGGTGATACCAACCCCCTCAACACGCACACACACACACACCACACACACACACACACACACACACACACACACACACACACACGCACACATACCTGGTCCTCCTCTGAATCAATCACTGCCTGCTGCCACGCTGCAGGTCCACCAGGAGTCAAGGTATCCAGGATCAAATCATCTTTATCTGCACACTACTTCTTCTTCCCTCCAAACATCCATCCATCAGCTGTTCATAAGCTTCTTGAACATCTTGTCAAGACTCCAGTTACAATCCACATATCATATCTTATTTTTTGTATAAGTTACAAGTTTGCCGAGTTGGACTGGGAAAATAAAAAAGCGAACACAGCAATGTTTTCATACTGGATGACTATCATAGACATATCCATTATTTAGTCTTTGATCTTAATTATGACTCCACAGAGCTGCCAGTGATAATGTTACTAAGATGTTTTGCCATCACACTATCTTATTTACAAAAATATATGTATGAATTATGCATTTTGCTGAAGTCCAAGCTTCAGATGGCACCATTTTCCATTTATATTGCTATCAGGTCCAGACCGGTTTTGAACATATTTTAATTTAACATGTTTTCTGTTAGCTTATGAGCACACCACCCATCAGCCCATCACCTTTACCTCTGGATGGTTTCAGACCTTCACTGCGTTAGTCTAATACTGCAATAACTATAAATATTATCACAGTGAAATGCAAGTGTGGTTGTGAATGATGTAAACTGTCCATGCAGAGAACGAGGAATGCTTTGTCCCTAATTGTGCTACTAGAAACCTTATTTTGTAGCCAACACTACAAACTTAATTCTAGGCATTTTATTAGGCCTTTAAGCTGAAAAGCTACTATGCAAGTAGTCAAACTAATACTACTTTGTTATAAAGAAACACAACCAGCCCTTAGGATCATGTTATAGTTGAATAAAAGTGCCATCTTTTATTATTTTATTATCTATTTTCTGTATTTATCATCAAGAGCTGCATGATCTCAATGTCAATGTCATTTAAAGCTACAGTTGGCGACTTTGATAAAAAATATTTTAATATTTGCTTACACGAATCAGATCATCTGTGGACAAAAATCCACCTCCCTCTGCCTCCTCCTGGTGTTCTTAATGGCATTAGGAAAACAACCAAACTTCAGCTAAACTGCACACTAAAATAAGTTTCTGAAAGAATTTGAGGCGAGAAATAGGCAATGCACTAACAGAATATTGATTCATATTTAATCAGTTTGACAGTTTGACTGCAGTTCATGAGCAGTCATTGACACTGCATAGAGATTCCTCTGCTCTGATTGGTAGTTAATCTTGGAAACTTTCAAAGATTGTCTGCGTAATGTGCTACTGTTTTCAGCAAATATGGCAAAAAGTTGTTTTAAAAATTTTTTACCTACTGAACCTTTAAATGTGTAGAACTGTCTAACTACAAATGCAGCCTTTCATCATACTGTATTTGGGCCCATTTAGGAATAATATATATTTAACTGCACCCTCCACTCTTCTGTTTAGCAGTGCTATCTAACTGTGCTGTCATTGATGTGTTGGCAATATTTTAGTTTTTCTATATTTTGCTCTTGTATGCAAATCTGTCTTTTGAACTTATTAAGACACACATTTTTATTATTTCTTAACCGTTTGTCAGTAAAGACTTGTTTTAATGGCGTAAACATTTTTTTGTATTTTTCTCTGAAATAAAATTTGTTTAGAGAAAGTTGATGTTTGTGCATCCTGGACTTACTTTTGAAAGACTTACATATTGAATGCTTAAAAGTTAAAAGATGGTGGAACAAGCATTTAATTGTTGACATATTTCTATGAGAAACATTTTTATAAAATTAGCACCATCCACCAGCCAAATGCTGGTAAAATATGCAAGTGGCTGGTAGATTGCTTCACTCACCAGCCAAAATAACAATGGAAATGTATTGAGTGGCTGGTAAAATTTTAACATTCACTAGCCATTTGGCTGGTGGACAAAAAAGTTAATTTTGCACCCTGCCTGTAGAGCTTCAACTTGACTCCATTCGTTATTCATTCATTCATATTCAAGATGTTGGGTTTTTTTTGTTCAGTCTTGTTGAGGAGATACTAAAATATCATCGACCGTATGCTACAATAAAAAGCCTTCAATAAGCCTTCTTCAGGGTGTAATAAAGTAAAAAAGAAACACTACAATACTAACACCTGACAAAGGGAAATTTGAAGCTAAGTGTTGAAGTTTATTATATGTTTTTTTTTTTATTGTGGGTCCATGATATCTATGAATATTCACCTATAATTGATTGTAAAATATCTCTAAAACAAATGAAAATTACAACCTTTTGGGCTCCTTTTTCAAAACCTAAAATCTATTTCTGACTGGACACTGGAGAGAAGTTATAAAGAATATATAGAGATTGATGTCAAAGTGAGGTTGGTTTGGACCCTAACCCCCTCGTGGCATCCCGTAGGACCCCTGCTTGTAGGAAACCGTGCAGTGTGACTGGCTGAGTGTGAGGAGGAGGAGGAGGAGGAGGAGGAGGGGCTTTCATCTGTCAGATCAGCCCGCCCTCCTGCTGTCTGTCCGGGGTTTGGAGGCGAGGCGAGGGGCCGCTTTCTGTGAGCCGTCGCTTCGGTAAAATCGAGGGAGGAGAGCGGTCAATATGACGACCAACATCAGGTACAAAAGCCGGATCCCGGTGAAAACAGGTGAGCGTGGTTTCTGGATTTTATTTACAGCAATGTGTTTATTGAGAATCATAGCAATGACTGCTTCATGTTTCTGTCTCCCTGGGCGTCGCTCTGCATCCCTGCACCTGCGCTTCCTCCTCATCCATTCTGCAATGGCCAATAGAGGATAGCGCAGAGGTAAGAGACATCATTTTTTAATGTATTTATTCAAGTGCTGTTGAGAATGCATTTTCAACATAGTGCGTGTTCAGAATATAGCCTCGAACTGGACGGCGTCGGTTGCAGCAGCATCAACAATATTTACCTTTCAGATCGTACATTTTTCTTCCCCTCCCGATGTGCGCGTTTTTCTGTCAGTTTTATAAACGCAAGATCTCCGGGCAGCCATGCCATCACAGGCTGAGCTGTGATCACCAGACTGACAGGCGGTGGGGGTCAGGTTTCATTTTTAGACGCATATGTGGAGCAGGCCGGCGTCACAAAAGGCGAGCGGCCAACATGGTACCCAAATGGCAGCATCCTTCCTCTCCATCCTCTCCTCGCATGAATCATTAGCGATTATCGGTCATTAAGTCGACCGATGGACTGACCTAATTATCAACATTACATAAGCACGCCTCGTGAATTCTTTCTGACCATTGTTAAGCTCAGAAATCCAGCTGCCACACGAGCCTGCATGGGAGGTCGCATCTCTGATGACCCTGGGCCTTCCTCCTCCCCCATCTTCCTCTTGGCATATAATGTCTGATGACAGTGGAGGAGTATTTGCACGTGCTAAGTGTGCTTGGATGATTCAGCGAACCTGACTGTTAATAGATTTAGATTCGAGTGAAGCACCAAAAGTCAACCTTAAAGCTTAAAATGCAGGTGCTGTAATAGCAATACTCTACTTCACAACACATGAACACTTATAGCATATTTTATGTCTATACTGCATAAAGATTTACTCTATAGCTGCCAGTTAGATACACAAACTAAAATGCAGTCTAATACAACAGTTAAATCCTACCTTCATGAATGTTATAATGTCCAGGTTTTGCTTTTGCTTTACTGTTTTAGTGCTATTTACTCCTCTTGTTGATGTTAATGTGAAAAAAATACTCTTTTATTACAAATAAAAGTCCTGCATTCATAATAATACAGTTATAGTTTAGAAGTATAACAGTAAAATGTACTTTAAGTATCAAAAGTAAAAATACTACATATTAATTTATTTTTATTTAGCTATTTCTCCCCCCCCTTTTTTTAGATAGCATACAGTACAGGGATGGCAGGAAATGAGGGGAGTGAGAACATGCAGCATTGACTCCAGTGGGACACTGAATCCCTTAAGGTCACCAGGACACCACAGAGTTGTATATTATTTTCATATTGTATATTGTATCAGCAAAGTAAGTAGCTGTAAAATAAATGTAGTGGAGTAGAAAATTACAATATTACCCTTTGAAACTTAGTGGAGTAGAAGTATGAAGTGTACATAGGTCCATTACTGGTATTTGGGTAAAACATATAAGTTGCTTTGCACTAAAGTGTATGCTAAGAGTGAGATGTTGCAGTTGAAATGATTGTGACCACTACAGTGCATCCTTTTTTTTCCTTTATTGTAGTACTTTTTTTAGTGTCAAGTGCAACAAGCATTACATTCTTTATCGTACTACTTTTTTTTTTTTTTATCCCCATTTTAACGTTCAATAGAAACACCAAGGGAGAACAGGAGGAATACATCACACAACAGGGGGAAAAACACACAAAAAAACGCATCCTTATGCATGTGCGCGCACACACACACACACACACACACACACACACACACACACACACACACACACACATATATATGAGTGGATTGCTGGAAGACCTGGATTAGTATGATTGTTGTAGAGTGATGTGCTTGCAGATGTAACATTACAGTTTGTGCAGAAACAGTGAAAATAACAAAGTACAATCAAGCTGTTATAAATATTCATCCACTCCAAACGTGCAGTGACTCACTCATGTTCAGTATTTAGATTACTACAGTTTTTATACCTTCTTAGTTTTGCTTCTTGGCTTTCATCCACTCTTCGCTCCCACATACTCTACAGCATCTGACCCTGTTGGGCACTTTAATACCTCATATTCTGGATCGTCCAGGCTGTGGAGGAGGACTAAAAAAAATAATATTAGTGCTCTGCTGAGATCATAACTGCTGAAAGACTCATAACTGATAACCAATCCTAAATCAATATTTTTAGAACATTCCCCTCCCTTCTCCTCTTCCTCTTTCCACGTCTCACTCCCTCACATCGCCCTAAACGTTCCCTTCACTTCCTTTGCTGTGATATTACGTTGCCAGGCAACAGTCGTTTTTTTATCTGTTTTCACCACTTCTCTGATACGAAGTACGTAGATGATGCCATCTGACCTACCCACAATACTGTGCTGTGATTGTTCTGCGTGTGGGTGATGGGTATTTAGTGAGCTTTATTTTTTATCACAGATCAGAAACTGAAAAAAAAAAAATCACAATCACAGTTTTATTATCAACAGTTAGCTGAGATGTGTCACCTAGATATAGTGAAGTATGAACCACATCCAGAATAATATGGTCACCGTTGTGAAAACATCCTGAGCAAATGTTCATGTCTTGACATCACTTTCAGATATTTCCAGTGCTGCTACAATCAAAACAAAACAAGGTCCATTTAGTGTATGGTCCATGTAGCTGTTCCACATCAGTTTTTAGATTCGGAGCTAAGACAAACAGCAACTTCATTATAGATCATACAGACAGAAGAAAAAAATGATAGAAAAGCAGTTTTCTCAAAAAGTTTCTCTTCTGACTGGTGCCTCAGCGGACCAGAATACGTCACAGCCACAACTACAATTAGTATTTACTTAATATTATATGTTACATGTTACTTACAGTGAGGGACTGTAGCCACAAGTGACAATTAAGGGATAATGGATAATGCTTACATAGTGTAACAGTAGTAGAAAAGAGCCACAATAAGCTACTGGTCACACAAGAGTAAACCCTGAGTGGCTGTTTTATGGCTTACAAATGTAATTTTTT
Source organism: Sander vitreus (assembly GCF_031162955.1). NCBI lineage: Eukaryota > Metazoa > Chordata > Actinopteri > Perciformes > Percidae > Sander > Sander vitreus. The sequence goes on from NC_135859.1 coordinate 23,899,095, forward strand.
GTTCGTATAAGGAAGAATGTGTGATTTTTATTTGTTTTCCATCTTCTGTCGTTCCTCCTGCTTCTTCTCTTTTTCTTGTGGCATTTTTTTCCAATCTGCATTGAGCATCTAAGAAGTAGTGTTGTATTTTAAATACAGATTGCAAAAAATTGGTGATTTTTAGCCTATATAAACAAAATGTACTGGAAAACAAAACCCTGGATTGCCACTAAAAAAAAATCTGAGTTGTTGAAGTAAGTGTAAGTAAGTAACCACTTGCTAATAAGACACCATTTAAAAATGGTTTATGTAGTATGATGATTGGCTTTATTAATGTTTGCACTAATGCTTTATAGATCGGTAAGTAATAGGGTTGCTAGGTCGTGGAAAGTTTCTGGCTATTGTTTATCCTCATTTAGTGGGATGCTTTCTTTGTAGCTCTTTTATTCATCCAAATTGACCTCTGACCTTTTGGAAAAGTGTGCAGAGCATCTGGACCAAAGTCCTTTTATTAACAACATTAACATTCACAATTAGAGCCATAACAATAACCCTTTATTATTGACATTTATTTACAGTTAACTTACTAACTTTTGCTGTTTCCTCAGAAAATTTGAAATCTGTTAATAACTAACATTTATAACCACAGACTTGATGGGTAATTACAAAGTAAAAACCCCTTTTTTGAATGACTATCAATAACCTATTAATGACTCAGCAGACATATTTTTTTACTACTTGGCAATCCAAAAGTGAAGAACACTTAACGATTGTCTCTAGTTCACTTTGTAGTATTTACCACTTTTTTGCAACAGAAATGGTTCCGTCTTTATATTTGTCCAGTATTTAATCAAACAACTCTTTAGAAACAGAACATTAGAAAGTGGTGATTTAAAGATAATTATGAGGCAATATCGCACCACGTTGTCACCTCTGTCTGAGATGTCATGAAAATGAAACAGGTCAGCGGTCACATCACACACGCCGATTTCTCCCTGCAGCAGTGAACAGATGTTGTGTCAGATGGATTTACGTCAGTGCATGTGTGTCACTTCACTTCAGACGCAATCTCATCTGAATCCCTCCGCTCCCTCTCTCTTTTTAAACATACTCTCGCTGCCACAGATGGGACCCTCACAAGCTCCCAGTGTGGACCAGCTGCAGAGCAGGAATACGCGTATCTCGGGGGGTTGGGTGGGGTATTGAAACTGGGATTTGAACCCCCTGTGGCTCCAGCCATTCAACAGAAAAGTTGTCAGAAGAGATTTGAAGTTTAACTTTTTCCTTTTATAACTATTTAATGAATTAATTTCATGTCTTTTGCTCTCTAAGTACTTTTAAGAGAACTTATTCCACACTGTCTGACAGTATCGCATTTTCTGTATCACTTCATTGAAGCTATGGGATGTTACTGGAGTGAAATACACACACACTCGAGACGCTGCAAAGACTGTAGAAATACACAAAAGCAAGACAGCCACGTAGGATAAAGCAGCTTTTGTCATCTTTTTGTGTGTGTGTGTCTGTCTCTGCATGTTTTCTTTGGAGTGTTTTTCCTCTGTGGTGACAGTCGGTGCCTTTGTTCATGTGTTTGAGGCGTTTCTGCCCTGCAGTGTGTTCACATGCACAGTCATTTAGCATGCTGCAAACATGCATGTAATAATCCTGTAAAGTGTGTGTGGTGCTTTGTGTTTTGTAACTAAAAGCAGATCACCTCCTTTTCTTCTAACTTTTATATATGCAGTAACACTGCAGTGCTCATGTCTCGGCTCTGCATTTCAAGAAGCTTTTTAGAAATTAACTGGTGGGAGATCCAGATAGAGTATCTGTGAAAAAAAAGTAAGCATTTTGTCAGGCTTGATATGTTTGGGATTACAAATTATTTGGAAATAGGGATCAGGAGTCTGAGCAGTAATCCAATGAAACGTATGAAGAGAATTGAGATTATTTCATAACTGCTTTCAGTATAACTAACTGTTATATGAGCATAGAATAGTGGACCCAAAATGCAAAGAAAAAGGCAGGTAGGCAGGCAGCAGGTTAGAGCTCGAGAATTTTTTTAAACAGAGTCTATACAACAAAAAGGAGCCAAAAAATCCAGCAGGCAAAAACTAATGTCCAAACTGAAGCAACAAAAGAACAGAATATATAAAACGAAGGAAATACAGAAACAGAAACTACTGACCAAAAAAACTCGCGGACGAGAAGACAGGAGTGAACACGGTTGGGAAACTGACACGCTGACAAAGTCCAGAAGCGAAGCAAACACACAAACTGACTGGAACGAACACAAACAATGATCTGACACAGGATAAGGGGAACACAAAGACTAAATACAGAGGGTAACGAGGTAACAAGAGGCAGGTGACACAAGGGCTGGGAAACAGGTGGAAAACATCAGGCAATCACAAGAGCGGGAAAACACAGGGAGTAAAACCAGACAAGACAGGACAGAAAACCAGACTATCAAAATAAAACAGGAAACAGAACATAAAACAAGACAAGACCAAAAATCACACAATCACAAGGAGACAAGACAGAACACCAAAACCATAACAATAACGGCAAATAATCTGAATTATACTTTAATCAATCACATTACGTGCTTTTTTTAGACTAGAATATACTGAAATGTTGCATTTAATTCCTATTGAAGAATAAGGGATAGGTTGGTGTTATTCTATATTGTTATTGAGTTTGGCAGTTTGGAAACAACACTTGACAAAACAATCTCAACTGAAGTCCACTTATTTACCGTTCTGAAGCTTTTGACTGTATTACATTGGCTTCAGCATACTGAGTTTGCTCAGTTGTAATAGAATTATAGACTTTTTCTAAGACTTCTCAGAGTTCTCAAGACTTTTCATTTTTGACTTTGGAAACATCAGTTGAAAAATAGCGGGCTTAGTTGAGTTTAACTTTAAAGACGACAATGGATGAGAAGAAGGACCTTAAAGCTGTAATCTGGAAGATTTTCATCTAATTGATGAAAGTAATGATACACATATATATATATATATTTATTTATTTATTTATTTTGCAGTATTACAAACTGGGTGTCTGGCGTGACATCTCTCGGAAATAATCCTATATTACATTTTTTTTCTTAAAACTTGAAGCTCATGTATCAACAATACTCCAGACCATAGTAATAGAATGAGATTAATTCTAATTCTAATTAATTCTATGTTATGCTCCAGTTGCTAAACCATTGTTTTTACTCAAATAGAAATTTTAAATCAACCAGGACAAAAATCTTAAGGATTGCCACTTTAAGATTATTTTGACAACTATATCTTTCTTATTGTCAACAAATCCCATGAAAAGCCTAAAACCAACAATGTGTTGGTTAATCTCCCGATACCTTCTGACTATCGTAGTCAGCCTGAAGCTCATTTGATCCCACTGAAGACAGGACAGGTTACAAATATGTAGTTTAATTTTCTGAAAGAGCTGGGCACTGTAGTTTTTAACAAAGTAATAAATGGTGCATTTGTTGGGGACTATTTTCAAATGCGGATTACTACACATATGATGCTGTAGAGAGTATTTCAGGCTGTTTTTCTTATAAACCTTTAGCTGATTGAATCCTTCTGCTAAATGTTCAGGGATACTATGTTTATAGTACCAGTCAATGTTTCAGCTGTGCTCCCATAAGTGTCCATTGTCACTGAATGGGCTAATGCTAAAACTGGGCTATGCTAGCCAAGTGTCCTTCAGTGAAGCAATTTTATTGTTGCCTGAGCAATTACATGCTGTCAGATTAGCATGTTAAAGAGCAGAGTGCACGCAGGACTTTGCATCTCCAAAGAGAGAAAACAAAGGAGGAGGCCAGGGGGCTCAGGGTCCATTTCTGTTGTTTCTGTACCTCTCTCCTTCTTATCTCTCCCTTATACACTCTCTTGCCTCACTCGCTGGTGGGCAGGCAACACATTTAGGTGAAGCATTTAGAGTTAATGGTGTGAAAGTGTCAGCTGGACGGCTGGGAGATGCAGAGAAGTCATCAGTAAAGGTCACGCTTTTCACTGCTGCATCACAGACGGTCTGGCTGCTTAAAGCCAGAAACGCATTACACCATTTTAAGCCCAGTTATCACTAGATTTAACTGAGATGACTGAATTTCATGAGCATAGCACTGGTCAGAGCACGGGTGGAAAGTACTCTCATTACTGAAGTTGGATCGATTTTTCATAGTTGTACTTTTTTGACCACCAGTTATTCCTCTTTTATTTAGATTTTTGAGAAATTGTTATAGAGTAGCTTACTGTTATGCTGTTACAAATATAACGCACCTTTGCCTAATTCACTACACTGAGCGGTTTTGCTGCTATTGCCTGACTTTGTACCAATAGCTTGGCTAATGTTAGCAAACTTTAGATATTGTTTTATAACTGTCAGGTTGCTGACTATAAACTATACTATCTTCTCTACTTGTGATACTCTGTTATGCTACATTTAAGCAATTACCATAATCCTTAAATAACACCAAAAATGAAACACAATATAACATTGCACTCTTATGACATTGTCGGACTCACGATGTACAGTTTAAAAATAAACCTGACTCGTCTTTTTAATTCCACACATTCTTCTTGACTGTCAAAACTTCTCGCCTACTTTGCCCACAATACAACTTGACTAATGTGTTAAATTGGTGGAGTTCCCCTTTAAGAAAAGCCTTCTTATACAGACAAGACCGTTTTGGAGAGCATCATGGAGAGGGATTAGCTGGTAGATGTCATGTTAAAATGATTAGCATAGTAAGTAAGTCACTTTTAAATCAACATACTCTTCCAAAGAGTCCTTTTATACTTTTGTTTTCAAGTTTGTTTTTTTTAAGTTTTATGAGACCTCTTTGTGGAAGATATTTAAGTCCTCATTCGCACACTGGCCTGCACAAAATAGGATATGTCGTCATGGATACTCCACGTGCGTGACGTTGTACGAACATGTTAACCAGTGGATCAATCTGAAGAGATCCTGCAGTTTGAACTGTCGTCTAAATGTGTGATGAGTGTTTTTATGGTCAGTTAAAAAATCTTCTTCAGTCTGTGTGTCTGTGTTGTGATGTCATCACTGTAGCTTCTTGAAAGTGTTTGGCAGCAGGAAATGATGGGTACGCTGTTAGACCAGAGTTATTCGGATTTGTGTGTGTGATTCTGTGTCTGTGTCTGTGTGTGCATGTGCGTGTGCGTGTGCGTGCATGCCCTGGCAGTGGAGTTGACTGCTGGGTCCTTTTGAGAGTCATTTCCTTAAAGGCCACGACTTTGTATGACTGAGAGGAAGAAGCTGAGCGCTGCCTGCTGATTGAGTGGCGGATCTCTGGATCTCTGCCACTGCAGGACCATCCAACACTGACTGACAAACAAACTGACAGAGTCATGGTGCATTTATTATTAATATTCTGACAGTGAAGGAAGCTTTTCTTGCACTTGTTGTAAAGAGCAAAAGGTACAGAAAACTTATATAAAGGCACTTTTCAATCCAGTAGATACAAAGTGTATTGAGTACTGAAATGATAAGCTGATTAATTGTTAAATTGATCAGCAACAATTGGGAAAATCTATTAATTATTTAAGTCGCTTATTGGGCAAAAATGCCAAATATTCTCTGGTTTGTGATTTTAAACATCAAAAAAGATGAAAAGACTTTGCTTTTTTTCTGTTTTATATGATTGGAAATTAAACATTTTGGGGGTTCAGACGGTTGGTCAGACCAAACAAGCGATTTAAAGACCTCATCTTGAGCTCTGTAGAGTTATGGGGACATTTTTCATGTTTTCTGATCTTTTATAGACTGAAAATTAACGTATTTGACACAGAACATACTTCAAAAGTAGTTTTAAAGTGCTTTACGGAAGAGAGAAAATTAAGACAATGTCCTGAAACATGACAAACCATAACATATAGAGTTCTACAAATGTGAAAGCCAAAGAAAACAAGAGGGTTTGAAGATGTTTTTAAGTTGCCCCTTGACATTCTGCTGCCCTGCTGGCCTTCATTACTCCTGACTCATTATTTGTCATTAATGTCCCTCTGCACCTGCCGTACACTCTTCCAGCTGAGCAAACACAGACAGGGAAGGCAGAGGCCAAAGAGGTGACGCAGAGTCGCAACTTTTACAACTTAGTCACTCCACAACAGCAATGACAAGTCTGTTTTTTTCTTACAATATACAGTACGATTGCATAACAGCAACTATGACCATTTCTTGCAAGTTTTTAGCCTTTTTTATCCAAATGGTTAGGCAATGATAGACTGAGGTGGATAACTTAATGATAACTAATTGATAACTTAATGTAGTCTGTGGTGTGTGTGTGTGTGTGTGTGTGTGTGTGTGTGTGTGTGTGTGTGCGTGTGCGTGCGTGAGGATCTGTTTGTTCATTAGTAGTTTTTTGTACATTTTATTTTCAGTATTCCCATTTCCCAAGAAGGAGATAATAAAGTGAAATGGGTTACAGAATAACCAATACATTTGGTTGTATCTCTTTATTAAGCCCCTTTAGATACCATCCAAGTATATTTAGCTAATAAAAACAAAAATAAATGAGAGAATGACGCCTCAGGTAGTCCACATCTGTCACCAGATTAATTTGTATCTACAGATTTTTAATCCACCTCTGTGATCTAAATAGTCCCTTATTACAGGAGCCCTGTGCAAGAGCTGAAAGCAGCAACAAAACATGACATTAAGTGTCTGAAATTAGGGTATGAATGCAAAGGATTATACAAGACACAATTTTTTGGCTTCACTTAGCAATTGAGAAATGTTTAATTGAACGTAATGTCGAATTTGAAAGTAACAAAATAAGTGTGACTGGCAAAGATTATATTTAGTTTGTCTGGCTGGTGATATATGGGAGAAAGGGACAGCTGGCCACTAAAAAAGACTGAAGGTGGGGGGGGTTTTAGCCGGGGGGCTATTGTAATACCATTTCAAGACATCTGTTCTTTTCTTTTATTCAGATTGACCCTCCCACTCCCCTCCACACACACTCACACACTCTTTAATGTCAACAATGACCTCAACTCTTCATCTAGGATCTCTTCTAATGTTTGCATCAGCACCACCATGGCTGAGGTTGTTTGTTTCCTTTAATAGAGGCATCAGCAAGCTTAAACCATAAACTTTTCTTTTTAAATCTGAGTTGATTACTGTGTCGCCCTCCAGTGGTGTGGAGTGGGGCTGTCACATCCTGTACGTGGCATCACTGCGGGGTGTGCTAACTTTAGGGAAAGAAAAAAGAGAAAAAACAGGTCATTTATTTCAAAGAACATTTAAGCTCTGCGGCCCAACATCATGTATGAGCCAGACACACCCACACATACACACACACACACACCACTGACACATCTGGAAGCAATTGGCTGCAAGTTGCAATCTTTGCCATGAAATGTACCTCGTACACACACACACACACACACACACACACACACAGTGAGCTCCTTTACTGTACATCCTTTTCATTGCAGTCTGGACCGGAGTGATTGATAAGAAATGTGACATATGTGAATTAACATCAATATAATAGGAATAGTTTGAGGATAATTTGGGGAAATATGTTTATTTGTGTGTGATGAGAAGATTAAGACGTGATGGTAGGTTAATTTGGTTACCTCCGGACAGAGCCAGGTTTCGCCATTTCCACTTTTTGTGCTAAGCTAACCGGCTGCTGGCTGTAGCATCATAATTATTGTACACAGATGAAAGTGGTATCAATTTCTTATCTAACTCACAGCAAAAAAGGGAATAAGAAATGTTTTTTAAAATATGAAACTATTACTTTAATCAAATACATGCCTAAGAAACAAAACGCAAACAAAAAGCAGTTTTAGGCTGTGTTGTTGTGTGGATTTCTCTGATAAATATTAGACCTAAAATAAACAATGAATACAAAATGTATGCTAATTAGCTAAAGTAAAATGAATACAGATTAGTGTATCAGAACTTTGTTTTTTTATCATTCCTTCCATTAGTTTTATATTGTGAACCTTTGGAGCCCTATGTTAGGAAGAATTAAACTTCCTTACTTTATATAAGATATCATGCACAGGGGCCATTTGTTTGCAGAACAAGACTTTATTTTTTACTTTTGTTAAGTACATTTTGCTGTCAATTCTATACTCACTTGTTTTATTGGTACTTTTACTAAGAAAACTACAGTATCTGAGTACTCATGGATTGACAAGTTAATTTACTTGTTAATCTGATACGCTCACTCTACAGGCCTTTACTTGCTGCGTTTGTGTCTTTATCTGTTGTTTGTTCTACTGCTTTTGTCACAGTCAAGTTCAAACAAGTTATTTTTTGCATCTAAACTTTCTGTCTGTTTCTTCTCGTTCTGCAGTTCTTTGCGAGCTGGTTGTCATTTTTCTCGGTGTAGAGTTTTAGAGCTGGGGGAGGGAATACAGGCTGAATGAATGAGTTTCTTTTAGAGGTTCGCTTCTTCCATCCCTCCCTTGTTTCCTCCCTCAAATTGCCACCTCTTTCTTACTCCCTCTCTCCGTTTTCCTCCCTCTCAGTGAGAATTCCTCCATACCTGTCTGAACAGGGAGAGTCAGACCGCTGTAGGGCAGAGGAAAGAAAGAAATAGAAAGAAAAGAAAGGAAATCAGGAGAAGGAAAGTAGGAGGAACAAAAGGCACATATTTAAAGAGCACAAACGGAAAAGAGGTGTGTTAGAGACAATTTCGGAACGGGCACAGAGCGAGAGACGAGTTTATCAAGGTCTCAAGGCTTCACATTTGCTTTTTTTCCCTGCTCCCTGCTGGGCTGTTTTTCAACTTTCTGAGACCCGTGGCTATTTTGGTCCGTCAGTGTCGGAGTGGTTTGGGATGGATGCCATCATGCTGCAAGAAAAACTGGTGGAACGGCTGCTGTGCCCACGAGTGAGAACAGCCAGGCAGAAGGTAAAATAGTTGCATTTATTTGGGTAAAATAGACAAAAAGAGTGGAAAATGATCAGGAAAATTTCAAAATAATGAAAAATATAGACACAGATTTCAGGATTACTTTACAAATACATAAACAAGAAGCCCTATCACCTGTGGACTCACTGCCAGCATCTTTTGGTGCTATCTCTGCTTTTCTGTGGAGATGTGTGATATCCCCAGTGACAGATTTACTGCTGAGGTGAAATGTTTTTATGATTACTCACTGATTTATCTACAGCTTTTCTCATTCTCACATCTCTGGCTTTCTGACAAGTGTGTCTGCCAAGCACTGATTGCACCGCCTATGGTTTTTGTGTGTGTTTTTGTAAATCCGATCCTCACCCGAGAGGGCTGTCGGAAATGCCTATGACAAGTTATGACAGCTTATAAGGGCTCTGACTGTTTGTTTGGCTCTGTGTTTGCAGAGTGAAAAAAGAGCTTTTCAGGTCTGTTGAATGTAGCTTCTGTCTGTGTGTGAATGCTCTCGACGGGCCTAGAGTGTGTATTTATATCTATACATGTCAACACGTACTGTCGGGTAAAGATGACGTTCTGCCAGATGCAGCAGAGAAAACCTGCAGGACTGAGAGCTACTGTGTGACACAGTGAGTGACTGGTATCCTGTGGCTCTCTTTGTGTGTTTATGTGAGAGTTTTAGTGGAAAATCTGAGACGCTGGTTTATTCTCAGCTGCTCGCAGTGGAATGCTGTGCACATGTTTTTCCATGCAGTTGTAGATTTTCTGTATTGTAATATTTCTGAATGTCTGGTGAGGTCATTTTTATTACATCAGGAGCTGATAGATACATTTACTTAGCACTCTTACAGTTATTTGGTGTCTGCTTTGCTTATGATTTTTAAGCTGTTGGCTTTTGATGTTTTATTGTAGAGCTGGAAAAATGAATCGATTATTAAATTAGTCGAAATGTATTAGTAACTTTTTTGATCATCATTTAATTTTTTAAATCATTTTTCAAGCAGAAATGTAAAACAATCTCCGGTTCTAGTTTCTCAAATGTGATAATATGCTACTTTTGTTTGTCTTTTGCAGTGGTGGAAGAAGTACTCGGAACTTTTACTGTAAAACGTAAAAGAAGCAATACCACAGTTCAGAAATACTCAGTTACAAGTTATAGTTATAGTAAAAGTGCATTGGCTGCAAAAAATACTTAAACTACCTTAAGTAAAAGTACTCATTATTCAGAATGGCCCATATCAGAATAATGGATATTATAATATTGTATTGTGCAACTTATAATATAAAATAAAGGGTTATACGTATAGGACACCTACTAAGTAGGCTAGTTCTGGTCAAACTGTCTGTTCACAGTTCTAAATTAATGCCCTAAATAAAAAGAGAAAAAAGAAAATCAGAATATCTTGTTATCAACATTGTGTAGTCCTTCAGCGCCGTGTTCTCTGAACACCGCAGGATAGCACTAACACACAAGCTGCAAGAATTATTTTACAGTGATCATCTCTCATCCCATTCGCTGTTCACATAATCAGGAAATGTGACTGCAACGTGGCTGCAATTAACAATTATATTAATTACTGAGTCATCTATATTTTCTCTGTTCAAGGATTAACTGTTTTGACTAAGAATTTCAGAAAAAAAGTGAAAAATGGCCATCAAAATGTCCTCTAATGACTTGTTTTGTCCAACCAACAGTCCAAAACCCAAAGATGTTCAATTAACTATCACATGGTATAAAAAAAAGCATCTGATCTTCACAGATTAGAAGCTGTAACAAGAAAATTTTTATTGTTAAATTAAACAATTAATCGATTATCAAATTAGCTGCCAATTATTTTTCTATCAAGTGATTGTTTGACTAGTTGTTTTAGCTCTACAATGATTTTCAAATACATTGATAATTGGAGTAGTTGGAGCACTATGATTTGATACTTTCTTCCTCAAAGCATGACTTTAAACTAAACACCTCCTTCTTCTTTTGTGTCTGTTCTTTTTCTGTCCCAGGAAAAACAGTATGTGGGTTTTGCAACTCTGCCCAACCAGGTCCACAGGAAGTCGGTGAAGAAAGGCTTTGATTTCACGCTGATGGTGGCAGGTCAGTTTGTAGTCAAAGATACAAACTGACAGAAAACCTACTTGTACACCTAGCTAATTTACCTAATAAATCAGCTTCTTGGTTTATTTGTAAATTGTAAACATTGTGGCCTTCCGTCTGTCTGTCCGTCCGTCCATCTGTGCAGGAGAGTCTGGTATGGGTAAATCCACCCTGGTCAACAGCTTGTTCCTCACAGACCTCTACAAAGACAGGAAGTTACTGAATGCTGAAGGTGAGTCTTTATGCTATTTATTATCTCTCTGCACCAGTAATGAATGCACTGCTCTGGTATTATAGTAAACCAGACCACCATTCGTCTAACATTTAACTTTGTCACGCAGCAGCACTGAAGAAGTCCAGTTTAGTTTGTACATTTTCTAATTGATTAACTGGCAATTAATCTGCAGACAACCTGCACTATAACCATCATAAATGTCTCAGTTAGTAAAGCCTTTAGTAAACATGTTACTAGGATACATCTGTGGCCAATCCTTTGTGAATGTAGCTATGGCTTTGTTTTTATAAAGGTAGTAATATTCATGCAGTTTAGAGTGAGGGAAACATCCGATTATCCAATGTAACCAAAGCTACTCAGTTATTTAGTCTGACATTTCTAGCATTTTCTAACTATTTTGTAATATATTGTGTGATCTTTGGGAAATGTAATTTCAAATTTTCCCCGTTTACATTATAATAACAGATCAGATGTGTTGGCAAGAAAACGTTGGTTTTATCAGTTAGTTCAGTTAGCTACACAACAGTTACACCAGGCACTTCCTGGGTGTAAATATTTAGTGACACCTAATTGCTACATAAGAGGTAGTTGGTGTGGTGCAACCCATTTTAATTTAGTTAAGTGTAACAGGTTTCAACTCAGGATCAGCTGGTGCAACCAGCTCTAGAGTACCAAATGTCTATCAATTCCTCGCTGAAAATAGTCCCCAACAAATGCACTATTTAGTCCTGAAATAAAAAATGAAATATATTCATTACCTGTTTGGTAAAGATTTGTAGTGTAGTATTGAGAAACATTGTTGATTTTGGTCTTTTCATGGGATTTGTTCAAAACCCTTATCCTTTATTCCAGATGCATTTGTAAAGCAGCTTTGTAATAAGTTTAATAATGTCTATCAATCGTGTCACTATCGCTGAGGGCACACCCCTCAATTACTCCATCAGGGCTTATGTTGCACCATTCACTGTCTTGTTCTACTTTATCCCTGACATGCTGTTTCAGCTTCTTCACCTCATTTTCTCCCTGTCTCTTTCTCTGTGTCGGTGCTTTACAGAGCGTATCAACCAAACTGTGGAGATCATCAAACACACTGTAGACATTGAGGAGAAAGGAGTCAAGCTCAAGCTGACCATCGTCGACACGCCGGGGTTCGGAGACGCAGTCAACAACAACGAGTGGTGAGCTGAAAGACCTGCTGCTCTGACATGTGCTCAATTTAGCCTTCTCGCTTGAATTCACAATGCCTAGAGGAGCTGTTAATGTAGTCTGTGGTGTGTGTGTGTGTGTGTGTGTGTGTGTGTGTGTGTGTGTGTGTGTGTGTGTGTGTGTGTGTGTGTGTGTGTGTGTGTGTGTCTGTGTCCTAGCTGGAAGCCGATCACAGACTACATAGATCAGCAATTTGAGCAATACTTCAGGGATGAGAGCGGGCTGAACAGAAAGAACATTCAGGACAACCGAGTCCACTGCTGCCTTTATTTCATCCCTCCATTTGGGCACGGGTAAAAACAAATACGCATGCACACACACACACACACACACACACACACACACACACACACACACACACACACACACACACACACACACACACACACACACACACACTCTCTCTCTCTCTCTTTCTCTCTTTCTCTCTCTCTCACACACACACACACACACACACACACACACACACACACACACACACACACACAAAAAACAATGTTTAAAGTCAGTGACCAAGTGGAATAATGTATCATGACAATTCAAAAACGTTTTCTGTTTCTGTTTTACCTGTTTTAATTTGAAAGACGTTACTCTTACTTCACTCTCATTCTGACTCTGGATTTCTCTCCACAGGCTGCGTCCAGTGGATGTTGAGTTCATGAAGGCTCTGCATGAAAAAGTGAACATAATTCCTCTCATTGCAAAAGCCGACTGCCTCACGCCCAACGAGATAAAAAAGCTCAAAGACAGAGTGAGTCCCATGACTGCAGCTCCACAGTGAATTCAGCATGTTTTACTGTATGCAGATTGTTCACTGTAACCATTAATCGGATGTATCTTCAGATACGAGAGGAAATAGACAAGTTTGGGATCAAAGTGTACCAGTTCCCCGAATGTGACTCAGATGAGGATGAAGAGTTTAAACAACTTGACAAAGAGCTGAAGGTGAGTCAGTCAGAGACCTGTGGCAGAGTCCAGTTAATTAACTGGTTCACTGTTAAGTGGAAGTCACTGTAACTTTGGCCACAGATTTAGGTCTTTTCACTTCTCTGGGGTGCCGGAAAACATATTTTGTCACTCAGGGTCCTAACCAGGATTAAAAGAACACAACCTCTCTCTGAAAATACTGACAAGACACCAAAAGAAATGTTTTTTCAAATGTTATTTGTTCAACTGTGTGGACATATTTTCTTCTAAGTTTTATTTCCCAACATACAGGTCTAAATGCTGTTATAAAGTCATCATTTCACTACCAGGAATACAATTCTGTTGTGGAAATAGTACATTTCTTTATTTTGTTGGCTAAAGAGTAGTTAAAAATAAATATATTGAGTCTAAAAAAAATCTGCTGATTAAACACACTTCTGCTGGTGGCTAAAACCTCACTGTTCCCAGCCAGAAGCTACAGCCCTGTCCTCACTTACCTCCTCGTGGGATGTCCAGCAGTCCAGATGATATCAGTTTTATGTGCCAAGGTTTTGAGAGGTCTGCCTTAATCTTCACTTACAGTGGAAGTGAATAAAGTTTAGTTTTTAGTCCTCAAAGCACTGAAATGTCCCATTTGAGAGACCTAACAGCAACATATCTGTCCAGAAACAGTTTTCTCAGGAATTACTTTGTAACAACAGGAGAGGTCTGTGGACTGAGTTTTGGTAAAAGTAAAAGTAATTTTTTTTTTTTTTTTTTGTGTGCTACAAACACCACAAACAAAGAGAAATCTCAAGACACATACCTCATAACCTGGGCAGTGGGCACATAAAACTAAAACTATCTGCATGGCTAGATCACACATGTTGACTTGTCAAACAGGTGTAACAAGTGACATTATTGCTTGCTGCTTTGCATTGTGATAACTGCAGCAACTGAGCCATTGTTAATGTTGTGACATGAATCCACTGATCAGCTGGGAAAATATGTGCAAGAAAAATAAACAACAAACTGTTTTTTGTTTTTGTTTTTTTACGTGTCCCAACAATTACAGTCACGCCTCTCTTAAGCCACTCAGTAGGCTTTTGTGAATGTGTATAACTTTGTGAATATGAATCAGGGCGCAGCTTGCTCATCCAGCTCTCCCTGGATAGATCAGGGTAAGAAAAACAAACCCACCCTCATGTCTTTGTGTGCAGGAGTGCACGCCGTTCGCTGTGATCGGCAGTAACACAGTGGTGGAGGCTCGAGGGCAGAGAGTGAGAGGGAGACTGTACCCCTGGGGAATTGTTGAAGGTATGTTTGTATGTTCATTCTCTGTGCAGCTGTCATCAGCCTGCATCACAGTTTGAATGGCATAACCTTTTAGAGATTATTAATTGATTTTACGTATTTCTTTTGTCAGTGGAGAACCAGTCGCACTGTGACTTTGTGAAATTGAGGAACATGCTGATTCGTTCACACATGCACGACCTCAAAGACGTGACCTGCGACGTCCACTATGAAAACTACAGAGCGCAGTGCATACAGGAGATGACCAGGTATGTGGAGACGTGAGAGAGAGGATGTTTTGTAAGCATCTCAGATAACTGCTGATGTTACAGATTTTAGTACAGTTTTGTCTGCTTCACCTCTTCTTCTTCTTCTTCTTCTTCTTCTTCTTCTTCTTCTTCTTCTACTTCTTTGACTTCTTCTTCCCAGTAAACTGGCTCAGGACAACCGTATGGAGAGTCCTATCCCCATCCTGCCGCTGTCCACCCCGGATGCGGAGACTGAAAAACTAATCAAAATGAAAGATGAAGAGGTATGAAGCAATCTTTGCTTTTTGATGTTTTAATTTCTGTTTGAAGATGTTCTATTTTTCATGAATGTATCCCAGATAAGTTACAGGTCTCACTGGAGAGGTAATATGATTTCCCTGTCTCAGTACAAGATGGCCGCTAACTTAACTGTGAAATGATTACATGAAACTCATTCCAATCCCGACTGAGGGAATATTTCATGTAACTTGATAGCTATTTAAATATCCAACTAGTAACATCTTATGTGACTAAAAGGCCGTTACTTGAAATTAATGACTTAAGTTCATTAAACTTATTTTCTCTAAAACCATATCACCTCATCATTTTAAATTAGAACCGCTAATAAGTAAACTATTCAGTGCTACTTCAATTACTTATTCAGTACTTCGACAGACCCAGGCTCTTGGTGGGCAGACATCTACCGGTGCTGGTTGGGGGTATGATGAACAGTGGCAATTATAGTAACAATAAAGATAATGGAACTATGAGAAATACTAGTTGTAGCAGTTCAGGGCGTAGCAGGGCACAGCAGGGCGTAGTAGTGCTTAGTAGGGCGTAGTAGGGCTTACAGAACTGATTAGTGTGGCTAAAACTACAAATATGTCGCAATACCAGTAATAACATCTACTAACAATGAACAACCTGGCATGGCAAATACTTGTAAATTCACATACAACTATTATCAAAGTAGTGTTCAATGTTAAAAAACAATGAAAGAAATACACCCTGTCAGTCATTAACCTGAACAACTCAAAACAATTACACTATCTGAAATGTCAACAACATCAAAGTCAGGCTTGTGCATGTGTTTTTACAGTACACATACAATACCTCTATATATTGATATATATCCAATAGTTTCTCCATTTCAAAGTATATTGTTCTTTTCTCTACCTATTATTATACCCTTGTGAATCCAGTCTGAAACAACAGATTCTGCTACATCTTTGGAGTTACTTAATATGTATAATTTGGGACTAAAATCCAAACTTTCATCAATAAAATCCTGACTGAAATTATGTATTTAGTGCCAGTATTTCTGAATTATTGGTCAGCCTCACAATATGTGTCCCTGCCATATATTTAGAATCCACAGCAGTGATTACTATCTTTAAGCTAGTCTGTATGATCTTTAATCTGTTTTAGAATTAAACACACACTGGCATTAGATTCAGGATTTATTTATGAGTTTAACCAAACATCCTCTCTGTCTACAGCTGAAGAGGATGCAGGAGATGCTGAATAAGATGCAGCAGCAGATGCACGACAAAGACTAGTCTCCTGGAGCAGAGCTGGTCTGCAGCGCCACCTGCTGTTTCTCCCCTGACCGACAGTGAGACCTTCAGACATTGAACATGGATATGACGTGTTAGTGGCAACTCTGGCTGTACATTTATCCTCAGTTTGGTGCTTTGTATAGTTTGTCTGCCTGGACGGTTGTTTGTCAGAGCATTTTTTTTGTCTCTGAAACCATCCGTTTGCCCAATTTGAGCCCCTCGCTGTGGTTTAACAGTCTTAACATATATAATATAAATGCGTAATTTAAATTACTACTCAGTGTGTCTAATTTATAAATGCAATGCTAAACTTTTTGGATATTTTGTCAGGGTATGATGTGTACAAGATGTTTTGTAAAGAAATTTAGTTTGTTGGTAATGTTAAGATTTGATGGATATTGTTTTTTATTATGTGTTTGTGAGTTTGTGTTTGGGTGTGTGAGTGTTTGTATTTTATGACATCCGTCCATAAAACTCCATTTTATCCATAGTGACTTTACTTTTTTTATCCAACTTTTGTTCTTATTAATTTGCTCTCTGATCCTCATAAATACCTTCATGTGTAATTTTTTTCACATATGGCAAGTCAAAATATTCTCTCCCAGCAATTGTATATTGGCTGGCTGAGCTGAAAATGCACTTATTGCCAGTGGCTATAACTGTGAATGGCGATCCTTTGACATAATGCGAGGGGTCGGTGCGTGCAGGGTGCATGTGCAGGCATGTTGCCATTACTCATATACGCTAAATGCTGTGGGCCTATTTTTACTGCTTTATAGCTGATGCCCTCTGCTTGTATTAAATGCATCATGACCTACAGTATGCTTTGTTGCTGCTTGTGTGTGTGTGTGTGTGTGTGTGTGTGTGTGTGTGTGTGTGTGTGTGTGTGTGTGCGCGTGCGTGCGTGCGTGTGTGCGCATGCATGCTGAGGAACATACTTATTTTGCCTGAAAGCTGAGCTCAGCCTGTGCCCCATTTATAAAAGTGTGACAAATAAACTCTTGTTTATCGTCGCTCTGCATAATTTCTCTGAATATTACAGAGTTGTACATTAAGGTCCAGTGAGCGCAGCTTTGACTTCCTCCGTCACTTCTGGCTGTCACTCTCAATGGCAGCACTCAGAGCTGGAGCTGCTGCAGGAAAACATTATCTGCTGATTCATGTTTATCTCCCGCAGCCATTCTTCCTCTGCACTGCACACAGCGTCTTCTCCCTGCCAGTCAGAGCAGACACAAGCCGACATAACATTAGTATGAATGATAGAAATATCTGTATTTTCTTTATGAGGACTTTGACACATCCATGTTTGTTTTATATGTAAGATTCATTGGTGGAATGAGCACTCACATCTTTTACTTAGTAAAATTAGTAATACCACAGTGTTGAAATACTCTGTTACAAGTAAAAGTCCTGCATTCAAAATCTTACTTAAGTAAAAGTACAAAGCATCAAAACCGTCCAAATATACTTAAAATACTAAACGTAAAGTATTCATTATGCAAGATGGGCCATTTTAAAATGTATCTAATATAGATTGTATCACTGGATTATACTAACTGATGCATCACTACATCATTAATGTTGCAGCAAGTAAATGTGGGGCTAATTTTAAGTATTTTATATACTGCTGGGTAGCTTGTGAATTCCCCCTCTGGGATCAATAAACGTATATTATTCTATTACCTCATAATTCATTTATTAATTGTATATTATTAATCTGAATATGCAAAGTAACTAAAGTTATCAAATAAATGTAGTGGAGCGTCTGGGCGGGTTGGCTCAGTAGGTAGAGCAGGCACACATATACTTAGAGGTTTATGCCTCGACGCAGAGGTCAAGGGGTCAAGTCCGACCTGTGATGATTTCCTGCATGTCTTCCCCCTCTCTCCCCCCTTTCTCACCTAGCTGTCCTATCTATAAAAATAAACAAGGTGGAAAAGCCCAAAAAAATTATCTAAAAAAGAAATGTAGTGGAGTACAAAGTAAAAATGTTGCCTCTAACTTGTGGTAGAGTAAACTAGCAATTAATTAAAAAGTATATATATTTTGTAAGCGTAATAATTGAACACTGTCTTTATTTTATTTTTAGTTAGTAAACAATTCTTTCCATAGAAATTCCTACAGTAGAAATGTATTAGAAGTGAAGGATCCCTAAGATAAAGAGTTACTGAGATACTTCATTTCCTGTTAGACATCTGTGCTTGTGTGTGTGTGTGTGTGTGTGTGTGTGTGTGTGTGTGTGTGTGTGTGTGTGTGTGTGTGTGTGTGTGTGTGTGTGTGTGTGTGTGTGTGTGTGTCATATTTGTAAGTGGTCTTTATCAGTGAGGGCCAGCTGGTAAACACATACACTCGGCCTCTCAGAGAAGAGAAACACACGTCTTCTCCTAAAGACACGCAACACTGAAGGTAAATGACTCTCCTCAGACATTATTAGACTGTTTTGTTCTGTAGCTCTCTTTTACATTATTGACATTTAGACATTGATTCCTGGCCCATCGCTCAGTTTCTTGCTCTCAAAATATCAAAGCAATTAGAAAGCTATCAAGTTGGTGTGTGAAGTTCAGTTTGGCAGAAGTACTCTGTTTTTAAAAGCATAAAAGAAGCTTGTAAAACATACATTTCAAACTTGTTTTATTATTTTAATGTAGTATCAAACTAGCAGACATGATGGAAAGGAGTTTTTTTTTTTTTTTGATGTCAGTGCACTGGATAACAAAACATTGTAAAATATACTAAATATATTACTTCTTAGTTATATGAACACAATATCATGTTAATACTATGTTTTGTATGTGGTACATTAGTAAATTGTAACATGTAGCCTACGTGTTCGGTACTAACGTGTTCCGAACTGTTTTAGATTACTCAGTACATCACATGTATAGTACCACATATTTAATTGTTTAAATGTGTATGAAATTCACCATACATAGGCTATTATATTAATTTAAGAGAAATTGCACAAACAATGTCTGATCATATACAAAGTACACAAAGTGCACACTCCAACAACACTTAAAAGTGTATCAAATTAAAAACTGAAGTTGCATAAAGATGGTAATTACTGCAGCACTCTTGTTGGATTGCATTCATATTTATTTTCTGATAATTTTAAATACAAATAGCTCTTGAAAATATATAATTCAATTGGTTACAACACAGTTTTCTCTTTTCTTTTCTTCTCTTCTCTTCTCTTTTCTTCTCTTTTCTTCATTTTTCTTCTTTTTTTGTTCTCCTCTTCTCTCCTCTCAAGTCAGTGATTGGTAACCATGAAGGGGCTTCTGTTCCTGTGTCTGCTCCCCTTGTTTGGAGCTCAAAGGTCATCAGCGTGCCCCCACCTTTGCTCCTGTCATGGCAGTCAGGTGGACTGCAGCAGCAAGTCTCTCACCTCCTCCTCGCTGCCCACCAGTTTCCCTACTGGAACCACTTCCCTCCTTCTCCACAACAACCGGCTGACGAGCCTCCCCAATGGGCTCCTGGATGACTTGACCTCCCTCCGCTCTGTCTCCCTTCATGGTAACCCCTGGGATTGTGACTGTGGCATCCTCTACCTGCGAGCCTGGCTACTGCGTCAGCCTGCAACCCTCACATCACACCTGGGCGTCAACTGCAGCTTCCCTCCTGGCCTGAGAGGGCGGCTGGTGGTGTACTTAACAGAGAAGGAGGTCCTGGATACCTGCCATTACTGGTACTGTGACTTGGCTCTGGCCTCGCAGGTGTGTCTGTTTGTGTTTGTTGTGGTGCAGGCGGCTCTGCTGGTGGCTCTCATCGTATTCCTGAGGAGGTTCGAGAGGCTGTCCAAAGAGGCAAGGAGAACCACGGAGGAGAGCTTCACAGCAGGGGAGAGTCTGAGGGAGAACGAGTACGCTCCTTTGAAGGACAGCAACATCTGAGATGGAGCAGTAATGATTTGTCTCTCACATGCATTTATGTTTCAGACTATGCCATAAAAGTTAGTTTGTATGCATAATCGAGTGACAAATTAAAGGAAAACCCTGAATAAATGAGTAGAGAAAGAACAAATGCAGATGCTTACAAACAGGGAACCAGTGGAAAGGTTTGAGAAGTATGTAAATAATAATGTATCAAATGGCACAAACTGAGCACCTATGGGAGATTTGTGATGGCCCAACACCTCACTAAGACAGTTTATGTTGTTTTTTCTTTTCATTTGTCAGCCATCTGTTTAACACCGTAGAATAAACTAAATCAAAAGAGATTAAATGTAACATGCACTAGAGCCTGTTCGATATTGGAGTTTTGAGGCTGATGCCATTGTAGTTATTTGAGGCAAGGCAAGGCAAGGCAGCTTTATTTGTATAGCACATTTCAGCAACAGGGCAATTCAAAATGCTTTACATAACACATTAAAGAGCAGGTAAAAAAAAAACAACAAGCTGTCGCTACAAAGCTTAGTTTAATCTCGGTAAACCTTGCTAAATCTGGGACAGTTCACAGTCTGTCTCTTGATAAATTCACCGAAATATCTGACAAGTTCACAGACGTTGTCTTTCTTATTGACCTAGTTCACAGACTAAATCTGACAAGTTCACAGACGTGGTCCTTGTATGGATAATCTATTGTCACAACCGTGTTTTTTGAGATGTAATATTTCAGAAATATGTCCGTTATCTGTATTTTCGAGGCTTTCGCATAGCTCTCATTTTTTTTCTCTTCCTCCTCTAAATCCTGTTTTTAATCTATGTCACACCCGCGTAATTCTCAGAAATATGTCCGTTATCTGTTCAAAAATACCACTAGATAAAAAACAAGAATAAAATTGACAGTGCAGTATAAGAAATTAAAGAACTGAGAGATAAAATACGCGGATAAAAGTTACAGTGCAGTATAAGAAATTAAACATTAAAGAGCAGTTATAGAATGTCATACAGTGTCATCAATGCAACTTCAGTATAACAAATGAACAGTTATTTAAAGAAAGGCAACATCAAACAGATGATTTTGATGACTTTGATTTAAAAGAACTGAGAGTTGCTGCGGACCTGCAGTTTTCTGGGAGTTTGTTCCAGATATGTGGAGCATAAAAACTGAACGCTGCTTCCCCCTGTTTAGAATAAAATTTCCAGTAACAATATACTGGATGAAATTAATTTTAATAACATTGACAGTTTTGGTAAGAATCCTTTAAATGTGGTTATTAAACAATTGTGACCCAAAATATGTACTAAGCTATTGAAAAATGAACTTGCCAGTGCTGTGTTGTGTAAAACTGTGAACTTCTATGAACACATCACTTTGTTACTTATCAGCCATACGTTCATACAGATTTATCTATTTTCACATCAGTTGACAATATTGCAAATTGGTTGGCCTGCATTGCACATTTGTACTCATTACACTTGCTCACAATAACCTCTTCTTATGGACATGATAATAATGATCACATGAAGAAACGCCAAATTTCTATGTACGGTTTGACAACACAGATCCTTTCTGCCATGTGGTTGAAATATCCAATAGCAACAGCAATTTGTTTTTTGGAACTGTATTCTGATTGTATAAACCCAAACCAAATGTTACAGATGAAATTAAAATGTACTCACATTGTATAGCAAAGTTGTGCTTTTCTTTTCTTTTTTAAAAACAATATTTAAATTCTTGCATTAGGCCTATGGATGAAATAAAAAAAATAAATGTAATGAAAAGATGATACTATGCACTTTTTTCTGAGTGAGTTGATATTTGAGTCTAACTTTGATGATTTATTTAAACAGACACACTTTATCGGGTATATTGTTCTTTTCAACAGCTTACAAAACACATTTGTTTCTAAATTATTATCAACAAACAACACAACGTGTATAAAACACCAAATACTAGTTGGTAGGTATTGGGGGAATGTGTTTTCTCATGCGCCTTTGTAGCGGAACCTTTCTGTGGAGAAACGTTCAGCGCGGGGCAGTTTTAACTGATGGGCCATCGTATGTTTACACGTGAGGTTTGTGCTGGGCTGTATTTTGCAACTTCAAGTGTTTACATCTCACATGCCGTTCTTTAAACAATTCAAATAAAAGGTTTGTATTTTACAATATTCATAAAGATGTAGTTGGTTGTGTAAATTACGTTTATTTTTATTTATTTTTACCATAGTGGCTAATCTACAGTTAGCTAGCTAGTTAGCTCTTGTTACGTTTAGATGTTTCGTGGTGTCTAACGTTACAAGTTATCAGATGGTGGTTTTGAATACATTGCTATTTATTAATTTCCAGACCTCAGTTCAAAATGGGAAAACAAAGGAAGAAACACAACTGGAAGGGAAGACAGCAAAGTGACACCCAACAACCAGCAGAGGAAGAGAAGACAAACGTTGTTGTGGAACTTCAAGGTAAGAAATGGGATCCATAAAGTGGTGAAATGATTTGGTCTATACTGCCTCTTAAACGTCTTGTCTGTTTGGGTTGTAACACTTGTTTTCATCAGATGGGGCCAGGCTAAAAGGTGTAGACCAGAGCAACGCTTTAGTCCTCCCAGCCAACAAAACCAAGAAGAAGAAGGCCTCAGTGACCCCTGTCTCCACCAAGAAGCCCCTCACCAAGAAGCAGAGGAAAGAGCTGCAGAAGGTCCTGGAGCGCAAAGAAAAGAAAGCTCAGGTGAGACACAGTTTGATGCAGGTTCACACAAAGCTGTGAAGCTTTAAGAAGAAAACAATCTGTTCATCCAGGATAACCCAACTTTCCACGTCATACTATGTACAGTTATGACCACAATAATGTCTTTAGTAGCGCTGAGATTTATGGTCGATTAATGGTTCAGTTGATTGACAACAATGAGAAATGTATTTGTCAAAAACGTATTGTTGCTGCTTTTCTATGTTTTATTCCACTGTAAATTGAATATCTTTGGGTCTTGGACGTTCAGTCGGGCAAAACAAGTTTTTTTAAGACTTCATCTTTGGCTCTGGGAGCTTGGGATGGCTATTTTAACCTTTTCTAAGATGTTATAGACTTTATGATTACAAATGACAATTTGGGGGTTCAATAAAGGTTTGTTTTTCTTTTATCAAAAACAGCTGAGAGATTAATTGAAAATCAAAACAATGTTAGTTAAAGCCGTAGTCTTGAGCATTATTAAATATGCATATATCTGGATTTAATGATAAAATAAAATGTTTTTTTGAAATCTGCTAAAAGGTATCCAGACTTTAATCAGATAGTTCCTGATTAACATGAAAATGTAAACACTTTTAAACCCTTTATTTAGAATGTTTTGTGCAGCTGCTTGTGATAATACATCATTTAACTTTGGTTTATATTTAGATATAAGATATTTAAGATTTATTAAGAAACGTGTTTTTTATGACATGTTGACATAAGATGTTCTTTTGGGCCATTTTTATTTTTTTATTACAGACAGTAGAGCGATGACGGTAAATGAGGGAGAGAGAAAAAAGAAGACATCGACCAAAAAAAAGTAGTGGTTTTGGGATCGGTACTGAAACTCAGGTGTTATTATTGGAGCTAAAACTGAAATTTTATTATATGACACCTAGCCCTACCTAGACACAAGATTGAACCAATTTATTCCTACTTAGTTATTCACAGTAACTCTTCCTCCATAGGATCATCAGGTATACTGGATATAAATTGTTAAACATTTAGTAACCCACTCACCTGTCCTGCTGTCTGTCCCGTCCAGAGAGCAGACATCCTGACCAAACTAGCTGAGGTGCAGCTTCCAGAGTCTGAACTGAAGCTGCTCTACACCACGTCCAAACTGGGAACAGGAGACAAACTTTATCAGACCAAACAGTAAGTGCTCATATGCAACATATAAGCTAAGAAAAGCAAAGGTATATAGATATAGGTATATATCTCTCATTGGAAGATATGGAGAAGGTGGAGTCAGTGGTCTTAATATGTTTGGGTTATTTTTAGTTTACCAGAGGAATTAACAGATGGAGACTCGGGAGCAAAGATCAGCAGTGTCAGTGGAGCGAACAGAAAAAGAAAATGGAAAGAGGAGGAGGAGGATGAAGAAGAGGAACAAAAGGCAGAAGAAAGCAGTGATCTGGACACCTCTTCTGATGATGAGGAGGAGGATCAAGAAGAAGTTGATGAGACCACAGAGAAGGAGGACAAACAGGAGGTGAAGAAAGAACAACACAAAACGGAACAAAATGGACAGAATAAGAAGATTTCAGATCAGGAGAAAGTCGAAAACAAGACACCATCGCAGCCGGCTGTCTTCATTCCTGTTGACCGATCACCTGAAATACAGGTGTGTGAAAACGACAGGTGTTCCATTCAGACAGATGTGTTTTTTGTGAGCTTGCTTTAAGCGTATTTCAATCTGTTGCTGCAGGAGGCTCGTCTGAAGCTGCCCGTGCTAGCAGAGGAGCAGGTCATCATGGAGGCTGTGAGAGAAAATCCCTGTGTCGTAATCTGTGGTGAGACAGGAAGTGGAAAGACCACTCAAGTGCCTCAGTTCCTGTATGAAGCCGGCTATGCCAGGTAGGTCATCCTCCTTATAGTGCTGATATTTACCTAGAAAAATGGCTCGCATGTGGATGCGCATTCATAAATGATATCATGTGGTTACTGTTGTCTTCTTCATTCTGATTTCCTTCAGTGGCAGTGAAATAATAGGAATCACAGAGCCAAGAAGAGTGGCAGCTGTCAGCATGTCCCACAGAGTGGCCAAAGAGATGAACCTGTCCACACGGTAACATTCAAAGAATTTCACAGTAGACAATTTCAAATCCACAGACAGAGTATAAAGACTACTTTGTTTTTGAAACCTCCTTGTGACAAGCTTGGGAAGGGAAATTATGCTGATAATGGAAACATTTTGTAAACTTTATTGTACATGTTTGTGTGTCTGCGTTTAGGGTGGTGTCATACCAGATTCGATACGAAGGGAACGTGACCAGCGATACTAAGATCAAGTTCATGACAGATGGTGTTCTACTGAAGGAGATTCAGAAGGTATAATTGTTACTCTCAATTGAGTCATTTAATAGAATATAATAAACATGACAGACTTTGGCCTACTGGTATTTCTGATTTCATTTTTACCATGGAGCTAGGCAGTGGAGAAACATCCAGTTCACTACTGCTTTCCTTCGTGACTACTGAGAGACAGACAGATATCAACAGGGAGAGTGTTGAATGTGTGATAACGTTTTATGTTTAGTCTGTCTATGTAAAAGCAACCAGATCTTTCAAAAAAAGTAAATGATTTGCATCCACTTTTTCAATTTCAGCTCAGTGGGTTTAACCTGAAACATTTTTCCTTTTTGATAAAAAAAAATTGTTTAAGGTTCCTAGGAGTGCTCGCTGCTCACTAATAAATGATGTTTGTGACAAAAAAAATCCTGCTCATATAGTAGTACTACCATATTAATAGTCCGCTTTAATCTTTTGAAGGATGATGTGAGAGATTAAACACCCTCATATGAGGATTTGTTTTCAATATACATGAGTTATTTTTTATTTATTTAATTTCCTTTAATTACCTTAATGTTTCTGCAATTTATTCAGTGCCTCTGTCTTGTCTCGTAGGATTTCCTGCTCCAGAGATACAGTGTGATAATCGTAGACGAGGCGCATGAAAGGAGTGTGTACACTGACATCCTCATTGGGCTGTTATCTCGTATCGTCCCGCTCAGAAACAAGGTAAGAGACTGCTCTTCATGTTTTTGGTGTAAAAACTTTGACTTTTTAAATCCTGAATTACAGAGCACATGCATGATATTATCTAATCTCTTTTTTTCACTACCATGCTCCCACTCTTCATGTCGCTGCAGAAAGGTATGCCAATGAAGCTGCTGGTCATGTCGGCTACTCTGCGAGTGGAGGACTTCACAGACAACACAAAGCTTTTTCGGACCCCACCGCCCGTCATCAAAGTGGACGCTCGCCAGTTCCCAGTCACTATACATTTCAACAAACGCACCCCGATGGAGGATTACACTGGAGAAGTTTTCCACAAAGTCTGCAAGATCCACCGGATGCTGCCTCCAGGTGCACATTTGCACGACCCATTTCTCAGATTTTGTACTTTTAAGTATTAAGATTTGTTTACTACAAAACAAAATTGACCTATAGGGTTGAAATCAAAGATAATAACAACTCAACACAACTTTTTATGGTCAGTTTTGGCTATTACATGACCTAAAAGATGATAAAATGTGGGGGAAATGGTTAAATATTTTTTAATTCATACAGATTCAAGGAGACCTTTTTGCGTTTGTTGAGATATTGTGGTGGAATGCATGAAGAATTGCACATTGTTCGTTAATATTTAACAGTGTAGTTTTTTTTTTAAAATGTGAACTGAATATTCATACAGAGTAATTTGCAGTAAGTAAGCAGGACAAACCGCAGTTAATGGAGATAAACTTACACACCCACACACCCCACCACCACCAACCTGATGCCACGCCTCTGTCCTTCAGGTGGTATCCTGGTGTTTCTGACCGGTCAGGCAGAGGTTCACAGTCTGTGTCGAAAACTGAGAAAAGCTTTCCCCTACAGAAAGGGTAACACAACCACTGGTGAGTCTAACGCACACATTTTCCCCCCTCACACTCTGGCACATCTCTGTGTTTGTATATTTACATGTTTTGTGTTCAGGTGAAGACGAGGACGAAGAGACCTCAGAGACGATGAGGAAGTTTAAGAAGGCCAAACAGAAGAAGACTGTCGTAAGTCCACTTTTAGTAAAATGCCCTTAAAAGCTTCTGTAACTTAAAAAAAGCCTTTTCTGTGTGTGTTTTTGAGACATGATTAAAGCCAATTCCAACCTCAACAGATGCAACTACCGGTCACTTCAGAAATTTCCATTTCACTCCATTATAGACAGAATACCAGCTGAGATCAGTTGCATTTTTTTTTTTTTTTAACCAGGGCAGCAGTTTTCAGATTACATTATGTGTTTACATAATTGCATAAGGGTTCTCCAATGTTTTCTCAGTTAGCCTTTTAAAATGATATCAGATTAGTAAACAGAATCGAGAACCCTTTTGCATTTATGTAAACACATAATGTAATCTGAAAACTGCTGCCCTGATTAAAAAAACAATGCAACTGATCTCAGCTGGTATTCTGTCTGTAATGGAGTGGAATGGAAATTTCTAAGTGACCCCAAATCTTTTGACCAGTAGTGTATTTCTTGTGTTCATATTTTAAAAGCGTTATCTCTGTCTCCAGTCTCTGCCCCGAATCGACCTGGATAACTACTCCGCCCTCCCGGTGGATGAAGGGGACGAGGACAGAGAGGCGGGAATCGGAGACGAGGAGGATGAAGGCTCTGACCTGGATATTGGAGACGATCCCGCTAGTATAGGCAAGCTACTCCAAATGAATAATACTTGAATAATTCTTTAAATCAAGTTGAATGTACAGTGGGTACGGAAAGTATTCAGACCCCTTTACATTTTTCACTCTTTGTTTCATTGCAGCCATTTGCTAAAATCAAAAAAGTTCATTTTATTTCTCATTAATGTACACTCAGCACCCCATCTTGGCAGAAAAAAACAGAAATGTTGAAATTTTTGCAAATTTATTAAAAAAGAAAAACTGAAATATCACATGGTCATAAGTATTCAGACCCTTTGCTGTGACACTCATATTTAACTCACATGCTGTCCATTTCTTCTGATCCTCCTTGAGATGGTTCTACTCCTTCATTGGAGTCCTGCTGTGTTTAATTAAACTGATTGGACTTGATTAGGAAAGGCACACACCTGTCTATATAAGACCTTACAGCTCACAGTGCATGTCAGAGCAAATGAGAATCATGAGGTCGAAGGAACTGCCCAAGGAGCTCCGAGACAGAATTGTGGCAAGGCACAGATCTGGCCAAGGTTACAAAAGAATTTCTGCAGCACTCAAGGTTCCTAAGAGCACAGTGGCCTCCATATTCCTTAAATGGAAGTAGTTTGGGACGACCAGAACTCTTCCTAGACCTGGCCGTCCAGCCAAACTGAGCAATCGTGGGAGAAGAGCCTTGGTGAGAGAGGTAAAGAAGAACCCAAAGATCACTGTGGCTGAACTCCAGAGATGCAGTAGGGAGATGGGAGAAAGTTCCACAAAGTCAACTATCACTGCAGCCCTCCACCAGTCGGGGCTTTATGGCAGAGTGGCCCGACGGAAGCCTCTCCTCAGTACAAGACATATGAAAGCCCACATAGAGTTTGCCAAAAAACACATGAAGGACTCCCAGACTATGAGAAATAAGATTCTCTGGTCTGATGAGACCAAGATTTTGGCGTTAATTCTAAGCGGTATGTGTGGAGAAAACCAGGCACTGCTCATCACCTGCCCAATACAATCCCAACAGTGAAACATGGTGGTGGCAGCATCATGCTATGGGGGTGTTTTTCAGCTGCAGGGACAGGACTACTGGTTGCAATTGAAGGAAAGATGAATGCGGCCAAGTACAGAGAGATCCTGGAAGAAAACCTCATACAGAGTGCTCAGGACTTCAGACTGGGCCGAAGGTTCACCTTCCAACAAGACAATGACCCTAAGCACACAGCTAAAATAACAAAGGAGTGGCTTCAGAACAACTCTGTGACCATTCTTGACTGGCCCAGCCAGAGCCCTGACCTAAACCCAATTGAGCATCTATGGAGAGACCTGGAAATGGCTGTCCACCAACGTTCACCATCCAACCTGACGGAACTGGAGAGGATCTGCAAGGAAGAATGGCAGAGGATCCCCAAATCCAGGTGTGAAAAACTTGTTGCATCATTCCCAAGAAGACTCATGGCTGTACTAGCTCAAAAGGGTGCTTCTACTCAATACTGAGCAAAGGGTCTGAATACTTATGACCATGTGATATTTCAGTTTTTCTTTTTTAATAAATTTGCAAAAATTTCTACATTTCTGTTTTTTTCTGTCAAGA
This sequence comes from Sander vitreus, assembly GCF_031162955.1. Taxonomy (NCBI): domain Eukaryota; kingdom Metazoa; phylum Chordata; class Actinopteri; order Perciformes; family Percidae; genus Sander; species Sander vitreus. Next base: position 23,928,394 of record NC_135859.1, read on the forward strand.
TGGGGTGCTGAGTGTACATTAATGAGAAATAAAATGAACTTTTTTGATTTTAGCAAATGGCTGCAATGAAACAAAGAGTGAAAAATGTAAAGGGGTCTGAATACTTTCCGTACCCACTGTATTTCAGATAAGTGCTTTTACTAATTCTGCCCCGTTTTGTTTCTGCAGAGGAGAAGGCTGACCCCTCTATTCCTCTCTATGTTCTCCCTCTGTACTCTCTGTTGGCCCCAGAGCAGCAGGCTAAGGTGAGATATATCATCTTATGTCAGCACAAAACTACTAAAAAAAAATAAACTAGCTAGCTAAATATTTATGAGCTGGGCTAGAAAAAGGGAATGTCTTGAAAAGGTGCCCATGGTGTGGATGTGGGTCCACTTTATTACATAATATATTTAAGATTTATGCTGTTCCCCTGAATGGTTCTAGTTTGTAGCCCAAAGCACATTGAGGTGTAAATTAAGAGGAAACAGCTCAGGTGTTTGGCTATGTTTGTAACAACTTCACAAGTCCATAAACTAATTAAGTGAAGTAACTGCTAAATCCATAATGAAACAGGATTTTGAGAATATTCAACATATCTAGACTTAATGTTGGAACAGGATATAAACAAATGGAATACAACTTTGAATGATGACAGGCAGTTTTATTTGATGAGTCTTACAGGAAAGAGGAATTAATTAAAGATCCACTATTTTCCAGAAAACAAAACAATTTGATCCAAAAATACAAGAAGATAGATATATTGGCATTACGTGTTGGTAAGGTTTAAGTTGTGGTGGGAAAGAGTGATTTTATCATGTAACTACCACTACCATCTGTTTTATTAGCCATTGTGTAAATCAGATTTATTAAAAAAGACAGTGGTGGTTTGATAATCTAAAATGATAATAACATCAAAGGTAAAACAATAGCTGAGTTTGAGTCCATATAATGCAGTAAAATAAGTAATAACTTTTACTATGATATCCTGTATGTGTTGGTGTCTCATGGCTGCAGGTGTTCAGGCCATCTCCACCTGGGACTCGTGCGTGTGTGGTAGCCACCAACGTGGCCGAGACGTCTCTGACCATCCCCGGCATCAAGTACGTGGTCGACTGCGGTCGAGTTAAGAAACGTTTCTACGACAGAGTAACCGGAGTGTCGTCCTTCAGGGTCACATGGACTTCACAGGCCTCAGCCAATCAGAGGGCAGGTAGAGCGGGACGAACAGAGCCGGGACACTGCTATAGGTCAGGACTTTTAAACTGTGATGTGTCATCACATGGTTGTTTTCTGTACTTGAGGCTTCACAAATGTTTCTATGATGTTTCTGCAGGTTGTACTCATCTGCAGTATTTGGAGACTTCAGTTTGTTCTCAGAGGCAGAGATCACTCGCCGGCCTGTGGAAGACCTGGTTTTACAGATGAAGGACCTCAACATTGATAAGGTCAGTAAAAAGTGAACAACTCAAACTTACCAGTAGGCTTCTGAGTGAAATCCTGCGTCCCTCCAAAAAAACGCTTCATATTTTCTGTTTTGTGCAGGTGGTCAATTTTCCCTTTCCCACGTCTCCCTCTGCCGAGGCTCTTGTTGCAGCAGAGCAGTTATTAGTCTCGTTGGGAGCTCTGAAAGAGCCGCCTCGCACCGGAAGGTAACTGCCTGTCGATGGGTGTCCCTGTCTTTACCTGCCTTGACCAGTAAAACTATTTATTAGAACAGTATCGGTAGTGTTGAGGGGTATTTGTTTCTGCTTACACTCAGATTTTTACAAGGAAGTCTTAAAAATTAAAGTGACATCAATGAAAAAAGGGGTTATTTTAATATAAAGTTATTTGAGAGCATATTCAGTTAATCAATAGCAAGATTTTCTTCCCTTTTATGTGGACATTTAAGAGAATAACACAGCCTTTTATATTTTATTATTATACAAATTGAGCTAATTAGTGGTCATATCATGTGTCTTGAACGGTTTATTTAATTTTTAATAAGGGTGAAAGAGATGGAGCAAGCGAGGCTGAGCTGTCCCATCACTCCCCTGGGCAGAGCAATGGCTTCGTTCCCTGTGGCTCCGCGTTACGCTAAAATGTTAGCTCTCGGTAGGCAGCAGGATTGCCTGCCTTACGTCATTGCTGTGGTAGCAGCCATGACAGTTCGGGAGATCTTCGAAGACCTTGACAGGTGAGGACACACGTTTGCTCTTATGGGCCGTCTGTGGCACACCGATTGGTAGTGGCCGTCTACCAATCGGAAGGATGGTGGTGTCGAAGTGTCTTTAGGCAAGATACTGAACCCCAAATTGCTCCTGTTGGCTGTGCCATTGGTGTGTGAATGTTTATCTGATGAGCAGGTGGCACCTTGTATGGTAGCCTTGGCCACCAGTGTATGAATCTGAATGGGGAGAAGGGTGCCTGTAGTGTAGAGCGCTTTCAGTGGTCCATTTTCCATTTGCCTTAATATCTGTTTATAATCTGTTTTTTATAAAACATGTTAAACTGGAATAGGGGCTTCCAGGGTCTTGCTTGTAGACTAACTGACACAGATGTTGGCTTCTCATGCTGCATACTTCCTTTTGTTTTTATTTTCTTAACCCATTTTTGTGTCTCCTTAGACCTGTGTGTAGTGAAGATGAGAGCTCCAAACTCACCCAGCGTCGAGCTCGGCTGACCCAAATGAGGAGGTTGTGGGCTGGGCAAGGCGCATCGCTCCTGCTGGGGGACCTCATGGTCATGCTGGGTAAACTTGCTGGTTTTGTTAAGGTTCTATACCGGACAGTTTGACTGTTGACATTTATAAAGTCCCCAAGACATGTCTTAAAAAGAACATTTTCAAAGCAGGATTTCAGGGTGAAACTTAAAGGTGCAATATGTAATACTGACAGCTAGTGTTTTTAAAATAGTTACTGCAGTACAAATTCAAAATACTGGAGAGAGTCGTCTACCCGCCCCACCTACCCAGACTCAAAGCTCACGTTGGTTGCCAGGCTGAGACCGGAGAATCCAACAATGTTGTCCAACTCACATAGCCAGACATCACTCCACAGCGCAGTTTCTAACATTAGATACTGGCTATATTGACAGTCATAAAAGCCCATGCTCACATGGTACCCAACTGACAGACACACGTTTTGGCTTAGAATTACAGTAGGATCCGCTAAAAATCCCACAACCTCGCCTTCTTCTCCACACGCCAGACAGACACACTTCCTCGGCTTAGAATTACGATAGGAGCCGCTAAAATACCACTACCTTGTCGTCCTTTTCCACCCGACTGAACACACTTTATCGGCCTTGGAATTACGGCAACAATCGCTAAACACACTGCAAACTCAAGGTCCTCTCTTCCCAATTCTAAGCTGTCTCCATCTTTCAAATACATCTCCAATTTTTACCCGGGGTTTGTTATTCTCCAGTCACGCAACTGTTAGAAACATGCTGTTTTTTTTAATGTCGGGTAGAATCTATCTCCGTTGATCCCGTTAGTTTGTTTGCTGCTTTCATGGCTGTACTAACGTTACAGCTGTAGCACGCTGGGTTTATGTTTTTAGAGCTATATCTGGCAACCCGGCCTGGCTGACAAACTAGGCAGTTGATAACAACACACAGGCCAAAACACAAACAGAAATTCCTTCACGGAACGGATATTTCAAAAGGAGAAAATACTGGCATTAGCATTGTTGTCAGAAAAGATGGTATTTCAACTTAGCATGTTTCCTTAATATCTCATGAGGCATTGGGGTCATTTTTGGATTTATTACAGTAAATATATTACATATTGGACCTTTAACATCAGAAGGCATTTGATTTGAGGGATCTAATTGAGACTTGGTTGAGGAGGGATTAATTCATTTAAATTTTATTTAATGTGTCAAATCATAACAGACGTTATTTAGGAAACTTAACAGATAAAGTAGGTCTAGAACACACTATAATTGACCAAGACCCAACATTTCCCCCCCAAGAGCATGCATTTGGTGCGACAGCAGCAGGGAAAAACTTTCTTTTAACAGGCAGAAACCTCTGACCTGGCTCTTGGTGGGCAGCCATTGCCGCGACCGGTTATGGTGCCATAAAATTCTACAACCACATTTTGTGACAAGATGTGTCAGCAAAAAATGATGAAACTTTACAGAGTAAAAGGTGGAATTTTTGAAAGATAAAAAAAAAAAATGGATGACATAGACAAAAGCATTTTTTATTGCACAGAATGTTTGTATTAACACATTAATGGGGTTATACTATATTTCTGTACACATTTGACAACAGGTGCTGTTGGTGCTTGTGAATTTGCTGGCTGTACTCCTAAGTTTTGCGAGGAGAACGGCCTGAGGTATAAAGCCATGGTGGAGATCAGGAGGCTCAGAGGACAACTTACCAACGCAGGTACACAAACACACACAGAAAACCTAACACATAATGTGCTGCAGAAACAAAACGGGAAATCATTTGTCTTCTCTCATCCCAGTAAATGCAGTGTGTCCAGAGGTGGGAGTATTTGTGAATCCCAAGATGACTCCGCCGACAGAGCACCAGGTGGTTTGCTTGCGGCAGATTGTTCTGGCCGGACTGGGAGACCATCTTGCAAGGCGTGTACAGGCAGAAGATATACTGGACCCAAAATGGAAGAATGGATACAAGGCAAGTTGGTCTGAACACTGTAATTGTGATTAAGGAGGCTCTGCTATTGCTCTCCTTCACCGTCTCACCTTTATCCGTTTTTGTTCATAGACGCCTCTTCTGGACGACCCGGTGTACATTCATCCCACCTCCGCACTGTTCAAAACACTGCCGGACTTCATTGTCTACCAGGAGATCATGGAGACCACCAAGATGTACATGAGAGGTAAATGAGCTTTGTGAAAACCAGGAATCGATTTCCATCAGCCAATCATAACTCAGACTTTTTGCAGGTGTGGCTTTTATAAGGCACAAATTTTTTTTCCGAGTGACTGCCTGTGTGAATGTTATGTATTTTTATCTTTTTTCTTATTGTGTATCTCCTGTAAATTTTGTCGACAAGCTAAACTGTCATAATTCAGGACAACAAAGTACCTCTTGTATTGTATGACTTGAGAAGTCTAAATTTGCAGGCTGGTTGTCTCACCTGGTGAAATGCCTTCATTTCTGTATCCATCAGGTGTGTCAGCAATAGAAGCAGAGTGGATCCCTGAACTTCTGCCTCAGTATTGTCATTTCGGCTCCCCTCTGGAGTCGCCCTCACCGTGGCTCTGTTCGTCCACTGGCACCATCAGATGTCACCGCTCAAGCACCTTCTGTAAGTTTTCTACAGCTGAGCACCATGGCTCTGTTTGTGCTCAAAAGGTGTATCTGCCTACATTTGTGTAAGTGTTGTGTTTGTCCTGCAGTCCGTGTAGGTTGGCAGCTGCCAGCAGTGGAGATGGACTATCCAGACGACATCGAGCGTTATAAACTGTTTGCCAGGTTTCTGCTTGAGGGACAGGTACTGCAGCAAAACCTGAAAGTTATCCATCTCGGCTCAGTCTTCATTCAAGTTTCAGTTAGGCATGAAAGCTTGAACCTGACAATTCTGACAGTCCTGATCAATGTTAGAGGCCAAAATAATTCTGGTATTCCTCCGTGTTGGTAGCCTTGCATTGGCAAAAACTATTCTTTCTGGGGTTCATATTACACTATACAGTATAATAAGCAAATATTTACATTTACATTCCATACTGTAAATACAACAGTTTACACCGCTACACCCAGCCCAATAAAATTACATCAAAACCATAAATAACCATCAGTATTAATTGAATCAATCCACAAATGTCAAAAATGAAGTTTACATTTTTAAACATATTAACTAGTCCATACCTTTGGAGACATTTTAGTCTGAATAAACTTTATATACTGATGTGTTGTTCCATCTGCATTGTTCTGTGTGCCAGTCCAAATAAATGTGCACTTAAGGTAAATTATAAGTAGGAAAAAGAATATTAAAAACCTCAAATCTGAAATTCAATCCTGACACAAACACAAAAGCTTGAAAAAGTATGCCTGCACCCACCAGGAACTCGTAAGTCTGCGTAGTAATGTTGGCTTTGTATGGTTTGCAGGTTTGTCCTAAACTAAAGAAACACAGTGGTTACCTTCTCTCAAACCCCTCCATCATGCAGAAAACCTGGGCAAAGTAAGTTGGTACTCTCACACACACACTGATATGCCTTCTTTGAGGCATTTCTGTTTTTGTCAATGAGCAAATTGACTGTTCTAAAGAAGGACTTTTCTCTTGCTGTTGTGTCTTTGCTGCTTTAGGCTGCAGCCCAGGACAGAGGCTTTGCTGGGAGTGCTGTTGTCAAAGAGGGTTGACTGCAGAGATGCCCTCCTCTCTGTCTGGAAAACTGAAGATAAATGTGAGGATTTAATGTGCTTGGCATGACTTGTATGAGCTCTTGTCATTTTATTTTGTTGTGTAATTGTGTATTTTTCTCCTCTTACAGTTCTGTTGTCTGCATACTGCCAGTGGTTACCTGAAGCTATGCATCAAGAAGTAGCCAAAAGTTGGCCTCCGATATGAAGGCTTACATCAACAACGACAAAAAAGACAGAACATTTTATTATACACTTGATCAGAGACTTATGTTGATCTACAGATCCATCAACCTCCCTTCCATCATCATCAACCCCTACTATTTAACGTCAAATGGCTTCTTCAGACCTTAGGATTTTTATAATGTTCTCTCAAAGTGCAACTACAAAATCACAACACTGCCTTTTCTCAGTTTTGTATTTTAAATACTGTATCTGTGACTTGTACAGTTTTCAACTAGAGCTCTAAAATGACTTAACTTATCAGTTTGCTGCTGTCAGTTATGTCTGATTTGGTCTTCATAAGACTCATTAAAACTGGCTCTGATTAAGGCTGCTGTGTGATTTATTCATTATGTATGTATGTAAACTGTGGTTGGTAAATATTGATTTTACACATAAATTTCAGTTTAATGATCATGTGGAGTCTTCATCATCCTGTGAACACAGACGTTTGAGACATAATCTTGTCTTGGGTATGGAGATATAAATAGTTTAACAGAAAGCCTGTTACAAACTGGTGGAGAAACAAACTAATGAGAAAATGGTATTGGTTGAGATTGAATGTTAATTTTTTAATACACTCCACTTAGTCCATTAAGTAGCTGTTCTGGAGCTTTCGATTGTTTCACGTGATCTTCCTCAGCAGATGGATTTTGCCCTGTTGTCAGAATATATATAGACGTTAACATTTCATTTATTTTTTTTAACACTTCACAGACTTCACATCCATGTTTTCTTAGAAGTTGAGACTGAAAGTTTAGACAGCCATTTGACAAAACAGCTGAAAGTTCCTTAACTACTACTAAATGGACCTCAGATTCATTCAAGACTAAAAGTCAGAATACAGCCTCTGTTGCCTCTTCGATTTAAATGTTTTGTTTAAATCAAACTTTATAGCTTAGCATGATGTAATTTTTTTATGTTCTTATGGGAAGCTTAAATGAAAGTTGTTTTCACCTCAAAATGCAGAATCGTGCATGATTTTACAGGAATCAAATAAATATTTCAATTAGGCTGCTGTGATTGGCGAACGTCGTGCCGTCATTTCCTACAGTCACCGCGTACACTTCCGGAAGAAGCGGAAGACAACAGTGAAAAGTCACAGCTTATATGCAACGTTTTAAAATAACAAAACAGAAACAGACATTTTGATTTGAGTCTTTTGACAACAAAAGACTTAAACTGTCGCCATGGTGAGTAACACTCCGATTTTGTACAACGTTGACGATACATTTATATCAAAACAGATCGTACTAAGAGCAGTTTAGCTAACGCTATCGAGCGAGCGGCTAACAACAACACGACAGCAGCAGAAAGCTGCCCTGTCATGATGAAATTAAAGGCATACGTGGATGTAACAAACTCACGTTAAAATATCGAAAACGTGTGTTTTACTAATAGGACTTTGTTTATTCCACAGTTTTCCTTCCACGTATTTGACCACCCGATGTCCCGGGGGTTTCAGAACCGCTTCTCCACTCAGTACCGCTGCTACTCGGTGTCCATGCTGGCAGGTCCCAACGACCGCTCCGACGTGGAGAAAGGAGGCAAAAGTAAGCGTTATTGTCATACGTATAAGATGTCCGTGTACTTTCGACACTGCCAGTAAAATCTCGAGAATTATACTGTAAACGTGTTATGAATACATAAATGTGTTTGGGTCCTGAACATGTCTGTGGATCTAGGTTTGTTAAAGTGTTGTCAGTTCATGCTCTTTCCCATTTCTAGATGCCTTTTGATAAAATAAGCCACAGTGGTGAAAGATACATTACGTTTTCAGCAGTTTCTCTGTAATTCCCCAGAATAATTATTTTAAGGACCAGACTGGTACCATACTGGTATCATACCTGTATCTTAAATGTTTTTTTTATTGGAAGCAAACAGCAGTGTTTACGTGATCTCTTTTTTGTTGTTGTTGATCTCAACAAATAAACGGTTTCTTTTTCAGTAATAATGCCACCTTCAGCTCTCGACCAGCTCAGTAAGTCAAAGTTAAATCAAACAGCTCTTTATCATAAAAGTCCTGTATGAACCTTCCATGAATCTTACCTTTCTACTCATTTTCATTGTACAGGCAGGCTTAACATCACCTATCCAATGCTGTTCAAGTTGACCAACAAGAACTCAGACAGAATGACCCACTGTGGTGTTCTGGAGTTTGTGGCAGACGAGGGAATCTGCTACCTGCCACACTGGGTGAGAAACAGAAAGAAGTTTAATGTCGGAATCCAAATGTTCTCTGCTAATTAAATGATTTTAAAGCCACTTTGTAAGTATCCATCAAGGTAGCACTGGTATTTGCTTTATTTTGTTTGCTGCAGATGATGCAGAATCTCCTGCTGGAGGAAGGTGGCCTGGTCCAAGTGGAAAGCGTTAACCTTATGGTGGCCACCTACTCAAAGTTCCAGCCACAGAGCCCTGACTTCCTAGACATTACAAACCCCAAGGCAGTGTAAGAAATATCAGTTGGGAACATTATCCCACTTTGGTCCCTCTACAGGTTGTCTCATTGGAACTACAGCTGCGAGCTGTAGTTCCAATATGACAACCCGTAGGGGGACCAAAGTGGGAAAAGTTACATAGTGTTGCTTTAAATTGACCTTTTCCCATTGTGTTTAACTATAGTGATTAACAAAGTTGTCACTTTATTACAGACTGGAGAATGCATTGAGAAACTTTGCCTGCTTGACAACTGGTGATGTCGTAGCTATCAACTACAATGAAAAGGTAAACCAACTTATTCAAATTGGTGTTGGATTAATATGTAAGAATGTTTTTGTCTTTATTATTTTCTACTGATTACCACTGCTAATAGAATCTGTGTTATTGTTTCAGATATATGAGCTGCGAGTAATGGAGACCAAGCCAGATAAAGCAGTGTCCATCATCGAGTGTGACATGAACGTAAGATCCTCTACATTATCACAGACAACAGTGAATTATTCTGTTGTTCTCCAATTTAAATGTGTTGTGACTTTGTTTCTCAGGTGGATTTTGATGCTCCTTTGGGTTACAAAGAGCCTGAACGACGACCTCAGCACCAGGAAGAACCAACAGTAAGGACCAAACCATAAAGGTAGCTGTACAATTTGTGCTCTGAACAGTTTGATAAAACTAATTTCTTCACAGGAGGAAGAAGCAGATCCCCCCAGTTACGAAGACATGGACCTGGGATTCAGAGTGAGTAAATGTTTCTGTGGGTTGGAGACAAATAAATTCCCTTACCACTACTGATAACCATAATAATTGGAGCTAATGTCACTTCTAATCTGTTTCTTATCCTCAGGCTTTCACTGGCTCTGGCAATCGTTTGGATGGTAAAACAAAAGGAATTGAGCCCAGCCCTGCCCCTCTTGGCCCAAGTGACATCAAAAGGTGATGCTCAGTATTTCATTAATTAAATTAAATATTGTAACACAATGGTTTAACTATTCATCATGATAACTTTGCAACATTATAATGTCCCTCCTCTAAGATTTTTGGCATTGTATGCCTTTATCAGACAGCAGACAGTAGAGAGATGACAGGAAATGAGGGGGGAGCGAAGAACTGTGATCTCGATCTGAGGATGTTGCAGTTTAAGCTCTAAGCCAACAGGCCTCCCACACTATGTATTTTTGGCCCTTTGGCTATCTTAGACAAGATTTCTCAGATAGGACCACGTTTTTTTATAGGTTGGTTGTAGGTCGGTTGGTGAGCTGAATTTGGACATACAATGTGACGGGAGGCACAGCAAATTGTGTAGACTCTGACAAAGTTCTGGAAGTGTGAGCAATTTTGTATCATATTCTCGCTTTGTTGCTGCTGCTGCTACCTATTGCTATAATTCTGTATGAGTGACCACTATGGTACAGTAGAGCATGGCAGGAAATGGTTATGATGTTTGTGACACACAGCTGTAAATACTAAAGTGTAACGCCTATTGTCTGTCACTGCTAAACCAAGACTTTGTCCACACCCTTCTAATTTTACATCTTGGGTTTCTCCGGGCATTAAACTCTCTGCTGTTTGTTGCTCACTTGTGTCCCCATGTCATCTTGTTTTGGTGTCACATTTCATGGTCAGCTTGCAGACGTAATTCATAGTTTGGCCCTTCAACAAATTGCAAGATGTAACAATAGGCACACCTTGACTTGCAGAATTTGTCAGCTAGTCTGAGATAGTCAGTTTTGCGCCTGTTAAATCTTTATTTAACTACTCCATCAGTGAACATTGAAGTATTCTACCAGTGTTTTAGCCTTGAGTGTAAATTCCTAACCTTCAACTCAAATATTTCATCTCACAGAGGTATTCCCAACTACGAATTCAAAGTTGGCAGGATCACCTTCATCAGAAACTCGAGGCCTCTGCCCAGGAAAACTTTAGATGACGTAAGAAGTGTAACGGATTTTATCATACGTTTGTACATATTTAACTAGCCTGTATTTACAGTATTACAGTGCAGTTTTTCATATTATTTTCCCATACAACCTTTTTGTTAATATCACTTAAACTAATTTCATTATGTGATTCATTCGATTTGTTTTTATTGAATTTCTAAGTACATTTTCTCATATAGCACTTGTGCTAATACTTCCAATTATAACTAACTACTACTACTAACTAATTATAACTAACTTTTAAATCTCTTAATCCTCTCAGGATGATGCATTGAACAGATTCATCGCTTTCTCTGGAGAAGGACAATCACTACGCAAGAAGGGCAGAAAGCCTTGAAGGATTTCAAGTGCAGAGACTGGCTAGTGTACACAGACTCACCGTATCTATTGTCACATTCAACAGCAAAGTAAAAAAAACTGGCCTTCAGATGCATTGGGATTTTGTCTCGCTGTCTCTTTGAAATAGGATTTTTGCTGTTGAGTTGGGATTATATGTAATTGAAACTCTGACAGTAACATCTTGATCAGCAGAAGCTGAGCTCCATAAAATGCTGTCTGTAGTTTGTGGGATAAATAAAAATAAATAATATCACCACACCACCAACGCAAAGAATAACTTGTGGAGTATGGTTGTGATATTAGAACTTTTCCCCCCTTTTTCCATAATTGTTGCATTTTTACAATTTACTTTAAATATATTATAATCCAGAGTCCCATACTTATGATAAAATGGGAGCAATAATAGCTCAATACTTTTGTTTTGATAAATAATGAACATTTTATGTTTGGGGTTGTTTTTTTTTAGTTATAGGAGTAATTTCGAAGTTTTTTTTTCCCATTTTTTTTTTCTTGGTTTATTTATAGACTATAGACTAATAAAGGACTGTTTGAAGTTAATTAATTGTGGCTAATAGTTACTTTTGTAATGTATAAGCATGTATATGAACTACCAAATGAAACTGGTATGTGATAGGATGTTTCTATATTCATTTTTCCCAAATTAGACACATTTATTTAGGAATAAGCAGATGCTTTATGTTTGATTGTCCAGTTTTAGTTAAATAATAGCAGGATAAAATCACAAGTAATAAGTGCTTTCTAACACCAATAGATGATAGAAAAACCACAAAGAGTAAATGTCCATATTTGTCCAAAGTAGGTTTTGGATTTATCAAATGCAGATTATTAGAAATTGGTCACAATTATGGGATATTTTGTTAGTCATTACTTTTAGACTAGTAGTATTAGTTACTCATTGTTTTATTTTTTACGTTTGCTGAAAGTGATTTATAGCCTTAAGTATGTATTTTCAAAGTAATGGTTGTAAAACTGTGTGGTAGCGCTTTTATTGTGAAATGAAATTAACCGGAAGTATTGCTAGCGCAACTAGCAATGGACAGGTCTGGAGAAGCAGCGTGGAGGGTAATTTATCGTAACATTATACTGTTAATAACGTTCTTGACAAAGTCCTGATGTCATTTAATCTACCTGGTTTTTGATAGTCCGGATAATGAGTAAAAAGTGCCAAATCTGACACTGAATAGTTGGCAAGGTGATTAGCTATCGTTGCTAAATTCCCGAAGTAACCTTAACGTTAGCTAGCAATAAGCAATGTCAGTTAGGCGAGGAGCTTTTATCAGAAAGCATTCTATGTCAGAAGCTCTGTTACTTATCTTAACTTGCTTTGAAAACTAGATTTGCTAATCAAATTTAAAACTAAATGTAAATATAAATATAGATGTAACATTAGATCAGCTCCACAGAGCGACCTGAGGGAGGTGATGTCAGACAAATCTTTTTCTTTTTCTCCTTTAAGTCAACACTCGCTTGTTAGTGGATGATTCATTCATTATAATGTATCTGGAAACCCAAAGTTTTAAATAAATAAGACATAATGAAATAAATACTCCTATGAATCATAACTAAATAAATGCTAGACATTGTAAAATAATTCGGATCATTGCTATGACATTACTGAATCCTGCTTATTTTTACAATAACTATTGCAATTTTTTTTCTTTATTTCCAGGATTTTTATTTTCAGAATGGACTTTTTCTAGTCTTAACAGTGCCATTTCTCCCCCAATAAGTTTTATCTAATAATCAGTGTTTGGAATAACGCCATTTAAAAGAACGGCATTAGGTAACAACGTTATTTTTTCAGTAACGGGGTAATCTAACTAATTACTTTTCCCGTCGTTACAACGCCGTTAACGTTACTGGACGTTAAATGCGGTGCGTTACTATGCATTGATTGAATAGGCTAAACTGTGTAATCCGAACGCACCCCTGGCTCACAGCTAGTGAGGAGGTGGGTTAATAACGAGGTGAGCGATTATGATTGGCTAAAGGCAGAGTCATGTTTCATGGTAGCCAATCAGAGCCAGTGTTTTTACACACACACACACACACACACACACACACACACACACACACACACACACACCAGCTAAACAGAGATTCAAGAGGAGCAATCCGATGAAAAGTTCGCATTTTCAAGGTGGAGATATAAGCACTACTTCAAATTCATTGTGGTCAAAGGCAAGAACGTGCATGTAATGTGTACATTATGTCCAGGAGCGAAGACTTTGTCGACATCCGTTGTAAGCAACTATAATTTAATGAAGCATCTCACAACGACACACACATCTACACCGCATTTTGCTAGTGGCCAAAAACACCGATACCTCCACCACAGATGATAGCTCGCCATCCACTAGCAAAGAAGGACTCGGAGCAAAGTCCTCCAAGCAGCAAACGCTAGATCTTTCTGCCTCACAACAAAAAAAACTGCTCAAAAAAATCCAAATTCTTTTATAGCAACTTTTTTTTTTTAACAGTAACGCAAATAGTTACTTTCCCTGGTAACGAGTTACTTTTATTATAGAGTAATTCAGTTACTAACTCAGTTACTAGTAGTGAGTAACTATAACTAATTACTTTTTTAAAGTAACGTTCCCAAAACTGCTAATAGTAACTCTTATTTCCAATTAAGTCATTCAAGGCAGCCTTGAATGAGGTTGGAATTTCAACCTTTCTGAAGCAAAAAACATAGCAAGCTGCATAAGTTTAACACACCCCAAGTTGACCCTTTATATATAAAATATGTTTACAACTTGGTTTGGTGGTGATTTCTGCCTTTGTCTGTTCGTACAGCCGCCCCGGGCCTGTGATGACTATTGGAGTGAATTCAGACATTGCAAAAGCTTGAAGAATTGTTTTCACCACTATTACACTTATGGTACCTCCCCATCTTGCAAGCAGTGGAAAGAGGACTACCATAACTGCAAAGAGTGGGAGAAACACAGAGGCGCCGAGGCCAAGGTACAGCAGCAGGAAGTCATATTGTTTAAAGACCTTGACTTGTAATCTTTCTGACAGTATTCATGGTGTCTAAAAAATACACTTGAAAGTGAAATCAGCCATTTTATACATAATGTATGTGTATTGCAGGACGCCTTGCAGAAGAGTGAGAGGAACAGAGTGGCAGAGCAGAGAAACTTCACCCCAGTATGGAAACTGAGGCGAGACCCTCCCAGAGACTGGCACATGCCCTTGAACCAGGAAAAGCCTCAGGACTCCTGAACTGTCACTATTAATCAGCTGTCTGTTCCATGGTGGCCAAAGTAAAATGGAAATTTGAGAATATAACGAAATCGTTGAGAGCCACTTGCTGGAGAGACAGCGCATCACTCATTGCCATCTCAAATTGTATTTAGTAAGTTTCTGTTTGAAAATAGATGTTAGTGGCAGCCTCTAGTGGCCGATGATGAGTATGACAGCATCTATTCAACCAGAGAATTACAATTGGATCTGTGCAAAGGCAGTGTTGTTTTTCCCGTCATAAATTATTGGTTCTCCAAAGCTTGTGTGAACTGAAGCACAAACGCTGCTTGCAGATACAGACTCACTGTAAGTTAGTTTTAAGATTAAATGCCTTGTTTTTTTTGGTTTAGTGTAAGAAAAGGAATATTGGGTTAAAATATGCAACGGAAACATTTCATGTATTCCATCTAAGTAATGAAGGACCTGTCATGCATTGTTTTGATAAGGGTTAAATTAAAAATTGCTGCTGCACAAGAACGTACTAACACCTTTGATGGCATCAAACAGGAGAGTTGGCCCTAGGACTGTAAAAACCATATTATCTTTAACCTGTGCTGTTGATAGTCCTCTGTGATGAATATATTAAATATGTTATTGATGCAATAATGACAAAAATGGTTTTACAGTTTCAACCCATACAGAGTTGTGCATTAGTAGTTTTCTGCCTTATGCATTGATTATGGCTTTAACCTTAACACAAAAAGGTTTAAATTATTCTAAACAAATTGGATCAATTAAAAAAAAAAAAAGTAATTTTTTATTTTCATCTTTCTTCCATTATGTTTTATATAGAGATGTGAATGTTGGGGGAGGGAAAACAAAATTCAATTCATAATTTCCATGAATGTTTTTGCATTTGATACAGAGAAACACTGAGGGGACTATACAGTTCAAGAAAAAAAAATAAACATTTGCAGCAAAGTGTCCTTCACACCTACACATGCAGGCTTTTAAAAGGCTGCATCTTGCCTTATTGGATCATGACAAACGCAGGCTGCCCCCGCAGCCCTTTCCTGTCCATCACTGTGTGTAGACTTTAGTGATGTTGTTGTATTTCCCATCAGGAGCTTCATACTTGGTCTTTGGCGGTGTGTAGGCAGGACCTTCATGAGTGAAGGGAAACAGAAGGGGGTCTGGCTTCAGTGCTGACTGGTACAGCTCCTCAGACTCTAACTTCAGCTCCTCCAGTGCCTCCCTCTGTGCCTCTAGAGCAAGTTCAACAGCCTCCACTTCAGCAATGTGCTGCTCCTGCAAGAACAAAGACCGAAGAGCACATCAAATATAGCCCATGAAGTGTACATGATGAAGGGCAGAGGTCAGAGGCAAGATTTTCAATAAAAGCTTATGTGATGGGGGCGTTATAGGTAAGTGGTGACCTGTTTGTATCGACACCACTCCTTAAGTAGCAGGGCTCGACCCTCGCTTTCTTCAAATGACAGCCTTGGCGGAGAGCGTTCCCTTTGTAAGAAAGTAAGAAACACCAATTTATAGCACTTCAATGTCAGCAAGCACCACACTAGCAAGGAAAGAACAAAGGTACAGTAAGTCAAAGAAAGACGAACGATGTATAAAAGCATATCCATAAAAACATGTTTATGTATGCGGGTGTTAATGCCAAATGAATGTTTGGAACAGCCAATAGGGGCCTTTCTGCGATCTTGTTCAACAAGAGTTACGGTACAATTTATGTCAAATCCATCCGAAAACCCCTATCCTAGAGATGATCAATAAAAATGTAAAACTTGACGGAAGAACAATTCAGATGGCTAGGATTTTGGCTATCATGATTTTGGCTAGGAACCCCAAAAAATTGATTTTTGTACACATCAGATTAAAACCAAACTCATGGCAATTTGGAACTCTGATGCGACTGAATCTCTGGAGAACAGATCGAGATTCAGTCTATTTGCTGAGTTTGGATTTCCAGCATTTGTTGACAATAAGAAAAAGATTTAATTGAATTGCTTTGTTCTTCAATGTATGTTACCAGCCTCCAAGTGTGCCTGAACTCAAATCTAACCTAGTTACCTGCAAATGGCCGTATGGACAACAGTGAAATGAGCTGTACCTTGTTTCATCCAAGCATTTGGCTGGAGTGATGAGGTCCTCTATGGGGATAAGCTCAGGTGGAACCTTCTCCAGCTTCTTCAGCTTTTTTCTCATCCTCTCTCTCAACATCTGCTCCCTTCTTGGGTCCACTTTCTTCTTCTTTTTCGGCTCCGCTCTTAAACACAAAGCACAGCTCTTTGTGAGCATACGCAAGATATATTTTGAAACAATTCTGGGAAATAAAAATATAATTTATATGATATATTTTAAAAAACAACTATTAAAATTAAACTTTTTTTCACAATATTCTAAAAATCAACAAATGCCATATTGATATCATTTTACAGTTCTATAGTTAGACATGAGTAACATTACGCTACCGAGTTGACTTGAAACTAAACTGTTTGGTAAGCAAGGTTGGACACACCTCTGACTTTATAAGTATCATCAACTCGGATTTAGAGCTTTTTATTTTTGCTAAGAAGTATGACAACACCTTAACTGTACAATCTGGACTAAAAATCATTAAACCATTGGTGGATTAACTTGTAAGGAGTCCCACTGACCATCCAGCCCTACCTCCAGCCCACTGTGCATTGTGAACAGTACCCTACCACCTCCAATTTCCATTAAGTGCAGTGCACACAGAGATCCAGAAACCATCTACAGCTGAAATAACGTTGGCCCCTGATTTGCTGTGTCACACTTAGTTTGTTGAACTGGTGTTGAAATTATTAGGCGGGTAATCGATAATTTGTTCAACCTCAAGTGCCAACCATTTTGACAGTCAGCTGTTTGGATCATCAGGAAGTAACAATGACATTGTCATTCATCTCAAATATGAAGACTGCTTTGCTTTATCTCCATTTCATATCATTGTAAATTACATTTCGGCAATATGTAGACTTTGGATTCTTGAAACTTGATGTTCACATGATAGACAGTTTTAAAGCAATAATTGATGAACAAAGAATAATCAAATGAGATACAAAAATAATAGAGGTGTTAAAAGTAGATTTTGGCTATGTAAGACAGGGCCACTAGATTAGCAGTTTAATGCATGATCTGTTTTAGTTACTACTGCGTTTTAGTAGTGCATGTTCCCCAACAAATGATTAATTCATCAAAATAAAAAATATTGACATGCAGTGAACCTGGAACTTTTGAGGGTTCACTGTGGGTCCTGAACATACCTCAGTGGAGCAGATGTCTTCAGTGTCATCACTGGTGCAAACCAAGGACTCTGGACAGTATGGCGATGTTCTCCCAACAGGAAGCTGCAAAACAACAAACAGAATACAGGTCAAAACCATAGACTGCATATAAAGAGGTCAGAACGTGCCACATGCTGGACCCCGAGTGTTTAGCACCCACATAACTGATTCAGCAGCATTTCTCTAGTGAATAAGTTTAGCTATGTTAACTCCAGGTAAAATGCGCCTTGTTAACTGTTCACATCGTGCTACAAACACTCACCTTGACGGAGCGGTCTGTCGGGATAAAACCCTGCAGAGACAGCGCGATAAAGTCACAGACATGTTGCCACTGGGTGTTGTTTCACACTCGGGGTCAAAATTGTTCACGGTACCGCCCGTCGCTTTCTGAGTGACAGAGCAGACGTGACGCGGAAGGATGTCGTTGTCGAACAGTTACGCTCACAATTTCAAGGGCGCACTTTCGAGTATTTTGTTTGTGCGCATAATGAAATTAAAGTAGTTAAATATAGAATACTTCGTACATATAATCAATAATAAAACAATGCGTGACAATGTTTTTTTTTAAAGATTTTAATAATGTCTAAGTTTGAATTTACATGTAACTTTTCTGTCGAATCTTGCTGGACGAGTGGAAAGTTAGCGGCTGCACTGTACTGTGTTCTCTCCTGGTTCTCATCATTTAGGGGAAAGGTCGCAGTAGTCAGGTTTATAATCATCACGGACTGATTCAGAGTGCCACAAGAAGACATCAGCCCAAGAGTTTGATCCTGCTGATTTGTTGGTTCTCCATTATGGCGCTTCTCAGAGGTAAACAAACACGTTTCAATTCAGCAGGAAGCTAAACAAAAAGCAAGTGGGTTTAATGCATAGACTGTATATTAACAGTCTATGGTTTAATGTTAGGGGTAACTTTACATTGTTCCTTCTTTTTTTTTTTTGTCGCAGTGTAGCTAAATGAATGGCATCGATTTAAAGTTGACTTTATGTAAATGTCAACAGAGTTTAAAAAGGTTTTCTGATCGCAATCCTACTGCAAAGTAGGTGAAAGGTGACAAGATGGTGTCATAAAGTCATTAACAGCTGTTTGTCCGTTGTTTCGACCCATTTAAGTGCAAATAATAATAGTGGTGGAGGGAAAGACTTGTGTAAAAGTACAGCATTTAAAACATTTCATATAATGTTTATTCAAGTAAAAATATCAGAAAAATCTATCAAAAGTTAAAAAAATGAATTAGGCTACGAAGTAACCTATTTCAGTAGAAAATAAGGCACAGTTTAATCCACTTAATCTTTTCATTTATTCTTTAAAATGAATTGGCATTAAGTTATGTAAGGCATTACAAGTGTTAAATTATCTATCTATCTATCTATCTATCTATCTATCTATCAAATCGGATTATACGATTTGAATGTAAAAACACATCTTGAAAAAAAAAGTAAATAGTTAACAACAGATCTCAGATAAGGGAAGTAAAAAGTACAATATTACCCTCTGACATTTAGTGGAGTGGAACTATAAAGTAACATAAAAGGGGAAAACTAGAGTAAAATACAAATACTTAAACACTTTTTTAGTTTTAAAAAAAGTTTTACTTAAGTTAAACTTAAATGTTTTACTCAATGTTTACACAGGAAAAATTGCACAACACTAAACACCCCTCCTGCACAAGTCAGGTGCTATAGGTTATTGACAAATGTCATGGCACATTAAGGCATGCAGTGACTTTTGGCACATATCGTAGGATAGCCAATAGTTTAATGTCTGATTAGAAACTAAAAGGCATGTCAACACAGAATATTAAGATAACTATCATACCTACTAGCTACGTATCACTATTGACTTGTTTATTATAAAAACACTGTGCACGTGTTGATGACATTTTGCATGAGGTGTGCATGTTTTTCAAAGCCATTCTAGGCAATTCTGGTTTAGATCAAGTTAACTGACCAGGGTAATGAAAAGTATGTATAAATAAAAAGTGTTTTCGTTGTTGTCTATTAAACAGTATGTTCTTTCAAAGCAGGCACCACAATTTTGTGTAACTTGCTGATTAAAAATATCATGGGTCACTGTTGTAATTAGATTTGTATACAGCTCTTTAATCCATAGGCATAATTTCTAATTATATATATAAATAAACTCCATAATCCCTGAACATGAATTGGTTGTATATTCCCGGTCTACCTTGAAGATTGAAAATCCAGAAGTAGTTACTCCTCTTGTCCCTCCAGTTCAGTTTGAGCCATCTGATGTTAGTTTCCCTATACTGTATCTTTATCTCCTGCATCTCAATGCACTGGCTATGCCGGCCATCTCTGTAGTATGTACCACCCAGTACAGATGCTGTGATCTGGCTGTGGCTCAGTGGTGGGTGGTTTGAAGTCTTTGTCGCTGTACTAAAATACTCTGTTCCTCTGCAGGTGTATTTGTTGTAGCTGCCAAGCGCACTCCGTTTGGTACCTATGGTGGCGTGCTGAAGGATCACAGTGCAACAGACTTGGCTGAGCATGCAGCCAAAGCCGCCCTTGCTGCAGGGAGCGTGGCACCAGAACTTATAAACAGTGTCATCATGGGAAATGTCATGCAGGTACTTAAAATCCAACAGACATATTTAACAGATCACAACTACCATCACATGAAAGTGAATCTAGTGCCCTCAGTTTGGTCCCTACCTTTTCATTTGTCTTTATCTACGCCCCTAATTTCAGAGCTCAGCCGATGCACCCTACATTGCTCGTCATGTGGGTTTGAGGTGTGGTGTTCCCATCCCAGTGCCTGCTCTTACTGTGAACAGACTGTGTGGATCTGGCTTCCAGTCCATCATCAATGGCGCTCAAGTAAGTACTCCGCCAAGAACAAAAAACATTCTGGTGGAAATACAAATGTAGAATTATCTATACTATTGTATTGTACTGTACTGTACTGTATATGTGTGTGTGTGTGTGTGTGTGTGTGTGTGTAAAAGACTGGAGATATGCCAAACAAGAGCATGGTCCATACGATAATAAAAGTATAATATTTCACATATATCAATTTAACATAATGTGTCTTACAAAACCCTGTTTCCTTGGTGTGTTTGTAGGAGATTTGCCTTAGGGAGTCAGAGGTGGTCCTGTGCGGAGGCTCAGAGAGCATGAGCCAGGCTCCGTATGCTGTTCGCAACATTCGATTTGGTACAAAGTTTGGAGTCGATCTCAAGGTTATTATTATTTATTTAAAAAAAAAAAAGTATATTTTTGAATATTTGACATACATTTACATGTGGCCATAAAGACAGCTTGTTATTAAACTCTAAAAGCTTTTGACGCAAAGATAAAACCTCTGCTGGTCTGCCTGACAGCTAGAGGATACCTTGTGGGCGGGTCTGACTGACCTGCATATCAAACTCCCAATGGGCATCACAGCAGAAAACCTGGCAGAGAAATACCAGATCACACGAGAAGAAGTTGACAACTATGCATACCAGACGCAACAAAAGTGGAAGGCCGGTAAGATGGGTTTCATTCTTTTCAATATTTTCACGTTCTGCTCACCTTCCACATAGTAAAACTGAAATATATTGCTTTTGAAAAAGAAAGGCTGGAGTGAAGAAGTTAACTATGCTCATTCTTAAAAGTTAAATTGTAACTTTTTTTTCTATTTACAGCTCATGAGGCTGGTTACTACACAGCAGAAATTGCTCCCATTGATGTGAAATCTACAAAAGGCAAGGTGTCCATGGCTCAGGATGAACACCCTCGTCCACAGACAACACTAGAACGGTTAGCCAAACTGCCTCCTGTCTTCAAGAAGGGAGGGACTGTTACTGCTGCCAATGCTTCAGTGAGTTTACGCCTACGATGTTCACTTAACTTCAGGTTCTGAGGTGGTCAGTTTATTTTTTTGTGGTCTGTTCTACTTTAATCAAAAAAAAGTTTATTATTTTATCTTAACAGTGTCCAATTGATGTAACATGAAAAACTAGAAACATTTAGTTGATAA
Source organism: Sander vitreus (assembly GCF_031162955.1). NCBI lineage: Eukaryota > Metazoa > Chordata > Actinopteri > Perciformes > Percidae > Sander > Sander vitreus. The sequence continues at coordinate 23,950,155 of NC_135859.1, forward strand.
AGGAGTTATGACTTGTGTCATTTAGAGTTCCACAGTTTGATTTATAGTAAAATATATTTAATATAAATATCATGCAACTAATGTTACTTCTACCATGAGAAGTAGCCTACTCTTATTAAATCTAACACTCTTCTTGATCTCCAGGGTGTATCTGATGGTGCTGCCTGTGTGGTGATTGCGAGTGAAGATGCGCTGAATCAACACAAGCTCACTCCACTGGCCAGAATTGTGGCTTATCATGTGTCAGGCTGTGACCCGAGCATTATGGGAATTGGTAAGTGACACCACTGTTGTTGGATGAGTTTATCCCTTTGAAATAAAAAGGAATGAATGACTAAATAAACAGTTGTGGTATTTGACATTGGTTTCTTTATAGTAAGAATTTCTGGTTTCCCTAAATCATTTTAGGTCCCGTTCCAGCAATCACAGGAGCTCTTAAAAAAGCCGGACTGACTCTCAACGACATGGATCTTGTGGAGGTTTGTTTTCAGTGAAACGCCAATATCTGTGACTTTATCCCTCAAAGTTCAAGGTTCAAGGTTCAAGGTTCTTTATGTCATGTGCACAACAATAACCAAGGTAGTCGATGGCAATCTTTGGCCTCAGGCACCTCCAACAATGCTCATTAAATAACTAAAAGAAGAAGAAGAAAAAAAACACAAGTAAAAGCAAAATCTGAATCCAAGACAATAGAAAATATAGTGCCTCTTAAGATATAGGGTTAAAATATAAAGAAAATGTGAATTAAGTAATATCATTTGTGTAGACAGTGTTGCAAATGAATAAGACTGAATATAAAAAGGAATGTAATGTATATATGCATAATGAGAAGTATGTGCATATATATATATATATATATATATATATATATATATATATATATATATATATATATATATATATATATATATATATATATAATCTCTATCTCCAATCACAATCACAGAGAGTGGTGTTGAGTCCCATGTCTCTGAGCTTGGAGGGCACAAGTTGAATGCAGAACTATAGTCTATGAACAGCATTCTCACATACGTGTTCGTCTGGTTCCAGGTGAGAGAGCACAGTGTAGAGGGCCAGGGAGATAGCGCCGTCAGTTGATCTCTTTGGCCTTAGATTGTGTCATACATTTTATTAGTGGTGGAAGAAGTACTCAGGTCCTGTAGTTACAATTGCATAGTTGCATTACAAGTTAATGTCCTGCATTTAAAAGTTTACTTATACAAAAGTAAACTTTTAAATGTTTTTTAAGTACTGTTAGTGAAATGTACTTACAATATCAATCAATAAGTATTCTCTTTTAAGAAAAATGTCCCCTGTAACTGATAAATTATTTATATATGACATTATTAGATTAACTGTTGTAACTGGTTGAGGTGGTTTTAAATACTTTATATACAGTTTTGTAGTTTAGTCTTGATCTGACGTGTAACTTGTAACTGTAGCCGTAAGATAAATCTACATTTCAATCCTCTGAAATGTAGTGGAGTAGAAGTATAGAGTAACTTACAATGGAATACCCAAGTCCAATTTTGACGTAGTTTACTTACAAATTATTATTGTTATTTTTGAAAACTGCATTTCATATGTTTTGATTTATTTAGGTAGCTATTACTCAGTTGTGTCATTGATGTAATTTGGTTTGCACAGGTGAACGAGGCTTTTGGTGCTCAGTACCTGGCTGTTGCTAAGTCTCTTGGACTTGATCCAGCGAAAAGCAACGTTAACGGTGGAGCTATTGCCATCGGACATCCTCTCGGTGCTTCTGGAGCACGTATCACTGCCCACCTGGTTCATGAGCTCAGGTAATTTTGTCCTTTTAGTTATAACATGTACAGTATATCAGGCAAGATGTCTGCACATTAAGTTTAAGTAACTTTGAATAATGATCTTTGTTTTTGGTAGGCGACGAGGAGGCAAGTATGCTGTTGGCTCTGCCTGCATCGGTGGTGGTCAGGGCATCGCTATCATCCTTGAAAAGTACTGACCAAAATAGGTGCCAATATCAGAGGAATTCCTGTAGAAGAATGTCTTGTCCCACCGTCTACTCGCATAAAATAAAACTCAGGTCATACCTGCTAAAAAGAGATTTCCTTCACGTACAGATCAATGGCAAATTTATGTTAACATGAGGTACTGCTGGTCTGTTTGTCCCTGGCACACTCAACATTCATTTTTTGCTGTAACTCTTATAACTTCTTTCAGCCTATATAAAAAAAATAGACAACAAATGTTTCAGTCCAGTTTTGCCTTGGAAGCCATGTGAAGATAAAGAGCTAACTCATGTTTCTGTGGTCGTTGCACCAGACTGTTTATGGATGTGCCTGAGATGCATAGCTAGGTCCTTGGTCACATTAACTTGTGTAGCATAGCATTAACTCAAAGTACAGTTTGTGTTGGGTTATTGTAAGGTTTAAAGGAACTCTGAACTCAAATGTTTGCCATTAAAATGTTCTCTATCAGTCCATTATCATACATAGGAATCAGTATTTGTCTAAGCTGTGATGGCTCCAGCAAAAGGTGATCTTGTATTTCTGTGTCAAAGAATCTCAATAAATAAATTTTTCAAAAAATAAGTGAAGTTTTTTTTCTTCCGTGACCAGCCCTTGACAGCAGCCAATATTTTTCCTAGATTAGCAGGGAATTAAGATTTACCAGATAACCACTACTACTTCTTGTTTTAGTTTTAATGGTTGTTTTTATTTACAAATATATTTTAAATTGTCTTTTTTTTCTTCTTTTTTTTTATCTCTTTAGGAAAGTTACATTTGATTGTTTGTTTTGTTACATATGCCCAAAACCATAACCATAGAGAATGGATTACTGAATGTACTGAATGATATTTGATATCAGAGATTCATGTACTCGTAACAACCCCCTTAAAACTTTTTAAAAAGTAAACAAAAGTCTGGAATTGATGTGTACAGTTTGTCTGCTGTAACAGAGATTAAGGATTGTTTGATTTTTTTTTCTTTAGTTTTTTACATTAATTAAGAAAAGTACAAAGTTAGGAACATTGTTTGTTGTTCTTTATTTATGAAAATTATATTTTCCTTAAAGAAAAATAAGCTCTATACAAGCATTCATTGTGTTTTTGTTTGTATGAGCAGATAAAACAATAATATATAGAAATACATTTGTTTAGTAAAGAAACCAAAAAAGAAAAGATTGAAAATGTTGTTCTTCGTTAAAAACAATTGCAATGTTGATTATCTTTCAAATGTATGGTGAGGATAAAGGGGAAATATATTTAGGACCACCAAATCCTTAAAACTCGACGCAATTACGTAAACGTCATCGTGCAGCGTCCTTATATACGTCACATCCCCGGATGTCGGTCTTTTTTTCATAGCAAAGGTAAGACACCATTGCCTTCGTGTTTCTGTTGGAATAAAATCTGTTTGCATCTGTGTTACAGAATAAAAACTATAGTCTCCAAATATCAGGAGACGAATTCTTGTATTTAGACGATGCGTTAGACATCGTTATTACTGTGATTCATCCACCATGTGTATAATAATGAACAGTTTGTTCTATCTGCAGTCGTAGGCCGCCGGTTAGCCTTCGTGCTGTCCATAACGTTAGCTAGTTGGCTAATAGAAACGTGTTGTCCTTCGTCAGTCTTCTGTACTGTGTTACCATGTGATTCCGCTGTCACATACTTACATTTTCCTTTAAAACCGTAAATTGTCAGTTTGAGAAGACAAGTGGCTGGCTAGCCAGTAAAGCGACTCTTCTGTGTTATGTTGCTAATTTCTAGCTTACGTTACTTGTCATGCCTGTTCTGCATTGGTGGTGGTTGTGTTAGCACTCAACCAAACACATTTATTTTTTGTTTTGTGGTATGGTTGTGATGTTTTCTGCTGTTTACCAATTAATTGTGTAACATGTTTGTGATATTCTTCTGTTTACAAATGCAGTATGTAATTTCGATTGAGAACATGATTTATCGTTACTTGAAGGCTATAACGTAGTATTGATACAGTGTTAGTCGTCTGTAGTTCATACAGAACCATAGTACTATTAAACAGTATACAATGCACTATCCAATCAAAGATGGAATATGGTTTGTGGTCTGAGGATTATTAAAAAAAAAAAAAGAGCCACGTCAAATAAAATCCTTGGAGATTGACACTAAACATAATATTGTTGTAATTGGTATACTAACATGTCTTACTTTTGCTTTGTGTCAGATGGCAGAGGGAGACAAAAAGGCTGCCAAGAAGAAGCACGGGAGCCGTAACCCGGTTCTGGTCCGGGGCATCGGCCGTTACTCCCGGTCCGCTATGTACGCCCGCAGGGCCATGTACAAGAGGAAGACCAAGACCACTGAGACCAAGGTGTGTACAGATCTCTGATACCCAACAAAATGAATGATAAATACACATCAAACTTGTTGATGGTGTCTTGTATTGCTGATAATTTGCTTTGGTTTCAGATGGAGAAAAAGCTTAAGGTGAAACCCCAGGCAACTGTTGTCAAGACAGTTGGTGGAGACAAGAATGGAGGCACTCGTGTCGTCAAGCTGCGCAAGATGGTAAGTAATGTGTGAATTAGTTTTTTCCCCTTATTGTTTGAGTTGGAACTGTAAATGTCATTGTGCTGACAGAGTAATGGAATTAGCACACATGGAGAACCGTCTAGGATGTGTGCCTGACTGAGAAATAACTGTGTGCCGACTAGCGATGGGATCGTATATCAACGGTTAAAGGGATGATCAACTTTTTTTTCCTCATGCCAATATTAAGACTATTCTACCGTACTATCAGAACTAAGATGTTGTAAAAGAGAAAACGTAGGGCTGTGCAATTAATTGAATTTTAATAAATCACTAAAAATGGAATATTTTGCACATTATGTTTTGCAAGTACTTATTGTCTTCTGTTCTGATTGAAAAGTTAAATGGGGAAAGTATTGGATTTGGTCCCTCCTCTTCCACCGTAGGGAGAATTCTTTGCTTGGAACAGATGACAGTCTGGTCAGCCATCTTCCAGTGTCTGCTGTTTTTTTCGGTGGACAGTGAAGCAGAGGGACTGTAGGCTTTGTGTGGTTCTGCCGCTGCTGATTAGAGCAAAACGCTGGTTGTTGTGGGTAGCATAGCAATGTTTCTATCTGGTTTCCCTTTTTGAATGATGAATAGATTACTGCCGCCTGCTAGTATGGAGTTATTTCTTTGCATGCATGCCCACAACGTACGTGATACTTGGTCTGAGCGGTGTGTTCCAGTACTAATTTTTGGCCAAGACAAAGTTGACGTGGGCCGACATTAGGCAACGCCACAGTCGGCCTTCGTCACCGCTAGTTCTCGGCTGTCAGCTTGGTGTGTCAGGGCCTTAAGTGAAAATGAATAAACCGGTTTTGTTTGTGCTTGTCTCCACTGGGTTTTTGCAGCAAACCTAGATTTAAAATGGTAATATATATTTTCATGTGCTGCTGTTGTAGCCTCGCTACTACCCCACAGAGGATGTTCCCCGTAAACTGAAGAGCCATGGGAAGAAACCCTTCAGCCAGCACAAGCGGAAGCTGCGCAGCTCCATCACCCCAGGAACTGTCCTCATTCTGCTCACTGGTCGCCACCGTGGAAAGGTGAGAAATTCTGGCATGTCTTGACAAGGATTTCTGATGTTCTCACAGACTAGCAGAAATGATTGGTACACACAATGCTTCTAGTGCGTTGGAAAAAGCTTAACAGGTCAATATGCAATACCCCTTGTATGACAGAGTAGCCATTAAATGTCATACATGACGCAGCAGTGATAAAGATTGGAGTCCAATGTTGGGGTTTATTTGTTACTTAAACAGGATCATCTCTATATTTTACAGAATGTTTGACTGATGTCATCACATACAAGTATTGGTAATTATAATCTGAAGACACAATCTATGATCCAGATTAGGCCTGCACGATTCGGAAAAATATGAATCGCAATGTTTTAGCTTAGAATTGGTATCACGATTCTCTGCCATGATTTTTTTTTTTTTTTTTTTCCTCCCCCCTCATGAAGTGTAATGTTTTATGCACACATGAACCATGACAAAACAAATTGGCAGTACCAAACAGACTTGTTTTTTGGCACCTATAGCACATTGCGCATCACCACAAGCCTGTAAACAGAGGCTTTAATGAATAAAGAAAATAAAGTACATACTGGCCATTTAAGTACAGTAGGCTACCAAAAAATGGTGACATAACACATTGAACTAAATATGGCCCTAATACAGGCTCTATCTGAACTTGTTGAACATCTCTTTACATAATTAAAACATCAATCAACATGCTACAGCTTCAGTCTCTAGAAAAAATGAAGTTTGTCAATTGCCAACAAAACAAAGTACAGTTTCAAACAGAATGTTTCTTAGCACACTAACTGCCTGCCTGCATTATTGGACAACTTTCGGACAGGCGCTGGTAAAGATTTGTGGTGTTAAGGTCCAGACACACAAAGCAGATAATCGGCTGTCGGACAGTCAGGCAAGGTCAGTGACTCGAGTCTGTTCGGTGTGTTCCGTGCCGTCGTCGGTCCGAAGGGCCGTCGTCCTTCATTTTGGCCGATTTGACATGTATAATCGGCGGGGCGCACTGCCGGCAGTCGGACTCAAATGACCAATCTGATTGGTAGAGTGCTAACCCGGAAACGGGGAGCGGAATGAGTGTGACTAGAGTCTCTCAAAATCTGACAAATCTTTTAAACTGACCTTTTGTCGATCTGAAATGAAGACGGATTCAGCAACTGCACGGCCTATTTCTTGCTTAAAATGTTTTCAGAAACCTGTTTCAGTGAACTATTTTAGTAAAATGAGTATTCTGAACAAGCCGCCATGACAGTCTGTCTTTGAATTTCTGGAGAAACCAGACCCACGTGACGCGTTCGTCCAATCAGCGGCCAGTTTTCATTTTGGGCGACAATACGATTAGCGCCGCCTGCTGTTATGGAGACGTATTGCGTTGCTTTGGTGTGTTCCGAGGCACTTTTTTGACCAACTCAGGGAGACTGATCAGTCCAACTGCCTTTTCTGCAGAGGTTCGTCCGTCTGGTCGGTGTGTCCCGACCTTTACCTTGCGGTGCTGCAGCGAGGGCAAAGCATGCCTTGCAAATCACATCAGACTGACCGTTGTCTTGCTTGAATCCAAAATACTTCCACACCACCGAATGCAAGCCTTTTTTCGGAACGAGTTCGGTTTGAGACGGAGTGGTTGGCTGATTCTCATCCTTAGTACCTGGGTTTTCATCAATATCCATTTTGTTCATTTCCTGTCACACTAGACGATGCTGCAGCCTTTCCGAACTACCGCGCTCGCTCAACGAGTGAAAGGCGCTTTGTCATTGGCTGAGGGTGAAGGCCTGAACTTTGAGAACCTAGAAGGGAGAGCACTGCAGCGCTTTAAAACCTGTTTTATACAGTCTGTTTAAAACTCACAGAAGAAAGTAGTAGCGTTTGTGATGCAGTCGGCTCGTAAAATTGAGAATCAAAATCATTTAAAAATTAAATCTCGAACGTGTGAATCGAGATTGATAACGATTTATCGTGCAGGCCTAATCCAGATGTAAACAAAACGATCTCTATCAAAATGTTCAAGCTGAGAATATGATCCTGCATTTATTCCCGTTGACCGACAGGTTTTTTTTTTATTATGCAAGCTTGTCCCTAGACAACACACACATGATCTGTTAAATATAGTTAAAAGGTTTGTTTACATACAATGTATATAACAGAAGTCAATCTATTTAGAAGTTGTGGAACAAGATGTGCAATTTTATCTAACTGAAAATTTTAGGTTGTCAAAATGGTTACTGTTTCAGACTATGGAATTTAATCATGGTGATGAAAGGTTTCCATTGTCTTGTAGAAGCAATTAAAATCAAATGTCGGAACATCTCAAACATAGTTTGTGTCAACAATAGTTATCAGAGTAGATGGTTAGTTATCATAGCATCAATACTGATACAGTTTTATGGTTGAACTGGCAGTTAAATTAAACCCAAAATGGCAAAACGATTTTTGGACATTTCGATCTTACAATCGACAATTTATAACCTCCATAGGGGACTAATGCAGAAAATGAGGGACTAAAGGAAATGCCCATTTAGTCTAATGTCCGGTTGTGACACTTCACTGTACACATCTCACTCTTAACACTGACAGTAGGAGGCAGTATTTTTTATTTATTAATTGTAATAGAGGTGGACTAGAGACTCTCAGAAATGTCTTAAATTGACAACATGATGCAGTGCAGTCCAGCTTTCATAGGAAGGGGTACCTAAAGATATTGGCCCCAAAACAAATAAGTGGTGTGTCCTTATTGTGCATGAAAAATATATTTTCTACAACAAGCATGCTTGACACTATAATCCCACACCCTCGGTACCACAGACATTGTCCCTCCCTCCCACACTCAAAAGCTACATTGGCAAGTTATGGAGGCATGCTAGTGCCCACACACACTTTGAGCAGTAGCTGACCTAAATAATGTTTCAGCTGTGAATCTGACAGGCAGAGCGCCATCCTTATAAAATTAGGAGTGTGTCAAGTCGATATTTTTCGTTGTCTAAATAGCTTGGCATGAAAGTGGATTGCTGCTGAACGGTCTTATCCAAATGGCACAAATATAAATGTTTATGAGGTCAATACTGGAGTTGAATAGTGTGCAAAACCCCAATACAATAGCTTAATACTAAAGAGTTGTTTTTGTGTTTTTTGTTTTTAGCGTGTGGTATTCCTGAAGCAGCTCTCAAGTGGTCTCCTGCTTGTCACTGGTAAGGATGACTGTTATTGGTGGTAAAGATTGTACAGGTCATACAGTAAGATGCTGGACATCTTTATACTCCTTTTCTAACAGTGTTTTCTTGTTTGCATACTTGTAGGCCCTCTTGCCTTGAACAGAGTACCCCTGCGCAGGGCTCACCAGAAGTTTTCCATTGCCACCAACACCAAAATCGACATCTCTGGCATGAAGATCCCCAAAACTCTCAACGATGCCTACTTCAAGAAGAAGAAGCTGAGGAGGCCACGTCACCAGGAGGGAGAGATCTTTGATACAGAGAAAGAGGTGAACTAACTGATTATCTTTATTACACTACTGTGCATATTTTGGCCATTTCTATGGACTTCTGGATTTATGATGCCTGAGTCACTGGTTTTCTTTTATCTCCATCTGCAGAAGTACCAGCTGACAGAGCAGAGGAAGGAGGACCAGAAGGCTGTTGATGCTCAGCTCTTGCCCCTCATCAAGAAAGTACCTCAGCTCAAAGGGTACTTGCGCTCTTCCTTCAGCTTGTCTAATGGTGTCTTCCCACACAAGCTGGTTTTCTAAATGTGTTGTAATAAAGAGTACCATCGTCTATACCCTCTCTTGCCTCGTTTGTTCTGAAATTTTTGTGTGTAGATATATAGATAGCTTGGATGTTTCCTAGCTATTACCTTGCAGCCATCCTTCCTAACAGAATACAATTTAGTATTTTAAACAGCTAAAATGGTACATTCAACAGGGTTTCCCCCAGAAAAAAATAGCTTAGCCTAGTGGCCTGACTGGGGCCAGTCCCATACTGATGGCAGCATTCATGTGGAGCCTAATAATTTGTGATAACGGAATCTTGGACAGAACTGCAAACTAAGAATTAAAAGCAAAAACTGATCTTAGGGCCCTATGTAGTTGGGGCTAAAAGATAACTGGAGGTTAAAAATTGACCATTTCCAACTGAGCTTCCCTACTGTAACTAGATTAAAATAAAATCTTCATACATAATTCCCAGTGGCTTAGGCCTGGTGGGGGTCAATTTAGGCCCAGTGGGCCACCAGGCATGCAATACACTGGGGAGGAAATCCTGCTCCACTTCTAGTTATGATCTTTGAATTTACCATTATCAGGTTTTGTCTTCTGCAGGTAAAACTATCCCTGGCAACTAAATTAAATGCCAAGGAAATCTTGTAGATTAAACTGAAACTATTTAAGTACCATGTCTGTTCAGTATTTTTGCCTGGATGTTTGCTCAGTTGGTCCTTCGGTAACTATAAATGAGCATCAGAAATTCCAAGGCTAATGCTGTTCTGAAAAAGCTCAGTCGCCCACATAATGCAAGTGACTTGAATCATATTGAAGTAGACTTTAACATAGTGTCGAAGACACTTCTTTGATATGTTATTTTCCCAATGATATGCCTTTCCAAGATTGCTGAGAAATGTCATACGCATACACTACCCTGGCTACTGCAAATTGATAATTCCATCCCTCTTGTTAAATGCACTGCACATTTGTCAATACACAGTAATCTATACATATCAAAACATGTTTCTGGTCATATTGGACTATAAATATCCTGGTTCAATTAGTGTATAATGAAGCAGTGCAATGAAATGACTTCACCAGACATTTGGACCCAGACAGCTTAACAGCTACGCTTTAATTAAAAAAGACGTCTAATTTAACAAGACAAAAATAAATACAAGTGTTTCATCTCTTTAACATGGCCACGTTTTTTTTATCCTCAAAAACAGAACAAAGTAGAAAGCAGCACAGAAAAAGGCAGCGGCCCCTTGCCAAGGAATGATAAGTGCCTTTGTCAAATCAGTCAGTACTGTATATGTGGTCATCTGGTGTCAAGAAAATGCGTTCCCTCAGCCAGACTTGAACAGCAGAATGGCCACCTGACCCAAGTAGAAGTATATGAAATGCTTGGTCTCATGAGTCACGTAGCTGCCAAAGTTCCTCCCAACGATGCAGTGCCAGGTCGGGTTATATTTCTTGTCAAACTCCTGTGGTACAAAGACACATTGTTCACATTCAAACGTTTGTGAACCAACATGTTAGGAGGTGTGAAGAAAAGAGACAACAATACATTGCTTATTGCCAAAAAGTGACAAATCACAGATATGGTTTTAATCAGTAACAATTCCGTTTTCTGCACACTAGATTGTTGTTGCTGGGAGAAATGAAGAAAGTATACATAATATCACTAATGATCACACTCACATTTTTTTTTAAACTAAAATTCCCAATAACACAATTTTTGAGTCTCGGTAAAATATAGAGTATGGTCTAGATCTACTCTATCTGGAAGTGATTTGACACTAAATAAAATTGAATCAAATTTAATGATGTTACTGACTGAAAATATTTTATATAAGCTAGTCACTACATTTTTAAAAGTATTTACCCCCCCCCCCCAACTTAGGCTTGGTGATTTATCTTGACAAGTCTGGGAATTTGGCCATTATGATCATTCTAAAATGTCCTTTTAGGTTTTAACAGCTAAATTACAATTACATGGTACCGTTTGCTAGCTTATTCATTTTGTAAGACTTTAAATTAACAACACATTTGTTTAATACATTTCTTTCTTCTTTCAATTATCTTCTATGTAAAATACTGTATCTTATATTGCCAATTTTGCAAAAATAGAAACATGACAATTATATCAACATGCCCTAGGTGTAAAAACTCCTCCAGTAAAACTGGAATGTGTACACTTGCCAAGACTATGAAAGATAATATACAGCTATACCCAAGTTTTTAACAGTGTCCCTCACTAAACTGATCAGGAATGCCACAATGGAGATACAAGGTGGGTATTTGGCTTCTGCAGGACAGTCAGTCCTAGGGCAACTGGTTTACTCAGGAAGAGGGGAAACAATTACAAATACCAGGCTGGGTTAACATTAATTATGCACAGGGTTGTTGGTCAGTGAGTGCAAAATAGCTTTACATCACTAGTTGCTTTCAATTGAATAGAAGTACTACATTTTGCTTACAAGTCAGCAGGTTAAAAGTTACACCGTGTGAACGTACTTAATAAGGAATTGAACTAAATGGAAGACGCCTCAGCAGTAGTTTTACCTTTTTGATGTATGCAGCGATATCTTTCTCGATGTTGTACTTCTCCAGGGCCTGTGTGGCACACTCAACGGCGTCCTGCTGCATGTCCTCCGACATGTCGGCATTTTTTATCACTGCCTTTCTTTCAGACATGGTTGCCCTGGGAAACCAAAACACAGCGGAGGATTTATCATCATCTTCATAGGAGCATTGGCACACAAACTCTAGACTCTACACTCTAGCGCATGAGCATCCCAACAGTCCTCATCATCAATTGATTAAAACGATACTGTATGGAGAAGATACAGGGGAAAAAAAACGGCTAGTTAGTGACGAAGTTATTACATAATAACTGACACATAACGTTAACATTTAAACTAGCCATTTCTACAAGTGTTGCATAACAACTTCCATCAGCTCGGTGGATGCGCGCTCTGCGTAGTTTCTATGGCTACGCAAGACATTTGAGATTATCGTCTCAATTTTACCCGAGGTTTCAACAAAAATACCAGTAATTTGAGACTGCAAAATTAAAGTACGTTCTCCAACTAGCTAACGCATTAAAAACATTAACGTAAGACATTAGAAAGCAGCAAAAAAGCAAGCTTTGCTTCAACATTAGGATACCAAAATAAACATCAAATCCTTACAATAATATAACGTTTGGTATAAATAGGACTTAACATTATCAGATGTTAAAGGGAGATGGGTTTTGCCACAGGCATATTCAGCGAGCTGTTGATTTGCTAACGTTAAAGCCCGTTAACTAACGTTAGCTGCTCATTCATCCCGCAAAAGGAATAACAGTTAACGTTAAACAGTAAGCACAGATGTTACCGTTCGACAATACTTAAAAACTGAATCAATTAACCAACCGATAATTTTCAACATGCGAAATGTTTAAATTTACCTACTAGTCTCCCGTATAGTGTTTGGCTAGGTTTTAAAGAGACGACCGCTCCTGTTGTGACAACTCCCGCGAAGTGGTTGACACAAAAGTAATGTGGGTGTGTAGTGTAAGAGACTGCTGCCTTGACGGGTTCCCATTGGCTGGTATTAATGCACAGGGCGCTGCCATTGGCGGATTCAGGAGTATATTTCTGGTATTTCTGCCTGCATTTTATTTCAAACCATCATGCCTTGCGATCGTTGCCGGGGCGCGAAATTACGAATCTTCAGTGTCTAAGTTTACATCTCCCTCTTACAGTTTGATGTTGTCTGTATTGCTTTTTGTTTCATGTTTTCTTTTGTTATGCCTGATATTGTTGTTATTAGATGTTAAAGTGGCAAGATTTCAGTCAGTGGTTGATTTATAATTTATATTTGAGTGAAATCAATGGTTAAGCAGTTTGGAGAGAAAAAAAAAAAGCTTGGCCTGATACATGAGCTTCAAGTTTTCAGAATTGTGTGCATAGTTAAATTTTTTGTGTATATGCAATGCAGAAAAACTAAGACAGGACTTTTTTGGGGAGATGCCAAGCAGCACGCCAGGCATCCATTTGTAATACTGCAAATATATATTGCAATACTTTCATCAGTGGGCTCAATCACCAGTGTGTTACCTGCTTCAGATAGTGACTTAACAGACAAATAATTGAAATTTTTAAAGTGAAAATGTTTCAATGTCATTAACTGACATGTATCTTCTTATATTGTAATATTTCAAATATGATCAATAAAAATATATAAAATCAGTGCAATCTTTCTGGAGCAAGATGCGGAACTGGCTCCAGTCCAGGGAGATTGAGTTGTCACAAAAATTATCTTAGCAAAATGTCTACAATGAAAAAATTATAAAAAATGATTTGGCTTAAGAGACTACCTCCTTTTATATTGTTAAAGATTCCGATTTTAAAACATATCTGACAGCTTTAGAGAACTTAAAACTCAAAAATGATAAATTGGCAACAACTATTAGATTACAGTATTTAGACATTTCAATATTACTCCATTTGCTTAAGAAATGTGATTAAGAAAATGTCATGAAAAGTCATAGTATAAGGTTTCCTCAGAGAGTAAGAGATTGGCATGGTGTGAGGATTTAAACTCTGCAATCTCAACTGAGGAATGGCAGAAGATTTGCTTAAAATCTCAAACACAAACAATAAATACCCATTTTAAATGACTTCAGTATAAGTGGATAATGAGAACATATGTAACACCAACTCAGCTAAATAAATTCAGCCCCAATAATCCAGACACGTGCTATCACTGCCTATGGGACTGCCCACAAATCCAGGCTTTTTGGAGGGAAGTAATGGATATGATTTTGCATGTCACAGGTATAAAGCTATTATTAGACGCCAAACTGTGTATCTTTGGCATTTTTCCCATAAATCATAATCTCAGCAAAGCAAATAAATCTACGATTACTTTCTGCATCTTACAAGCTAAATATACCATAGCCAAATCTTGGAAATCCACTATCAAACCAAGTGTTAATGTCTGGCTTGCAGGACTGTCAGACTGTCTTGCACTGGAAAAACTCACTTTTACGTTAAAGGGTAAATATCTCGTCTTTGACAATATGTGGAGATCCTTTATGGTGTTCTTAGAGGGGAGGAAAGCATTGGAGGCATGCTCTCCGTGTGTGTCAACCATCAACAAATGAGTATTGTTATGTATTTAGTATGCGTCCATTTGTCTTTGCTTAATTTTATTTGAAGTGCTTTTCTCTTCGGGATAACGTCGGGATAAGTTAACATTTGGACCACCGGTGATTCTTAAGGATGACTTATGCTGACTTACTGTGCCAAATATCGCATATTATAGCCCTGTCATGTTTATGTTTATTTTATTGAAGATGAGCCTTACTGTGACAGTTCTGATTTGCACCTGTATTATTTGTTGTAGTGTGATTATTTTCTGAAAATTAATAAACACACTTGTTGAAAAAAAAAAAAAGTCATAGTCTAAAAAAGTTATTAAAAAAAGTCAAAGTCATAAAAAATTTGATAAAAAAGTCAGTATAGTGTGTCATGTGTCAAAAAAGTCATAGTATAGTATGTCATAAAAAGTCATAGTATACGTAGTATGCCATAAAGTCATAGTATAGTATGCCATAACAAGTCATAGTATAGCATGTCATTAAACATTTGATAAAAAAGTCATAGCATAGTATGCCATAAAAAATTTTTGATAAAAAGTCATAGTATAGTATGTCATAAAAAGTAATTGTATAGCATACCATAAAAAAGTCATAGTAGGCTATAGTATGTCATAAAGTCATAGTATAGCATGTCATTAAATGTTTGATAAAAAAGTCATAGTATAATATGTCATAAAAAAGTCATAGTATAGTATTTCATAAAAAAGTCATAGTATAGTATGTCATAAAAAAGTCATAGTATACATAGTATGCCATACAAAAAAGTCATAGTATTGTATGCCATAACAAGTCATAGTATAGCATGTCATTAAACATTTGATAAAAAAGTCATAGCATAGCATGTCATAAGAAATGTGATAAAAAGTCATAGTATAGTATGTCATTAAACATCTGATAAAAATAGTCATAGTTAAGTATGCCCTAAAAAATCAAAGTAATTGTATAGTATACCATAAAAAGGTCATAGTAGGCTATAGTATGTCATACAAAAAGTCATAGTATAGTATGCCATAAAAATGTCATAGTATAGCATGTCATTAAATGTTTGATAAAAAAGTCATAGTATAGTATGTCATTAAACATCTGATAAAAAAAAGTCAGTTAAGTATGCCCTCAAAAATCATAGTACAGTATATCATACAAAAGTCATAGTAGGTTATAATATGTCATAAAAAGTCATAGTATAGTATGTCAAAAAAATCATAGTAAAGTATGCCATTAAAAATGTGACAAAAAAAGTCATAGTATAGTATGTCATACAAAAGTCATAGAATGTCATGAAAACGTCATAGTATAGTATGTCATAAAAAGTCATAGTATAGTATGTCATGAAAAAGTCATAGTATAGTATGCCATAAAAAGTCATAGTATATTATGTCATACAAAAGTCATAGTAGGCTATAGTATGTCATAAAAAAGTCATGGTATAGTATGTCTAAAAAATGTCATAGTATAAGCCTTAAAATAAGTGTGCCATAAAAAGTCATAAAAATCACAGTATATGTCATAAAAAACGTGATCGAAGTCAGAATGTCATAAAAAATGGCATAAAAAAAATCATAGTATGTCATAAAAAATGCCATAAAAAGTCATAGCATAGTATGTCATAAAATAATCATAGCATAGTATGTCATAAAAAAGTGATCAACAAGTTATAGTATGTCATACAAGTCATAAAAAAGTCATAGTATAGTATGCCAAATGTCATAAAAATCACAGTATACTGTAGGATGTCATAAAAAGTAATTAAAAAAGCCATTCAAATGTTATGTGACTGTAATAAAAGTCATACGTCATAAAAAAGCCATAACAAATGTATAGGTTGTCATAAAAGAGCCATATAGTATGTCATAAAATAGTCATAAAAAATGTCATAGCATAGTACATCATAAAAATGCCATTACAATGTGAATGTAATAAAAATGGCATAGCATAGTATGTCATAAAAATGCCATAACAAGTCATTGTATAGTATGTCATAAAAAGTCATAGTATAGTACATCATAAAAAGTTAATTTAATAAAAAAGGCATAGTGTAGTATGTCATAAAAATGCCATAAAAAGTCATAGTATAGTATGTCATAAACATGTATAGTATGCCGTAAAAAAAAGTAAAAAAGCCATAGTATAAAGTATGCCATATAAATGCCATTACATATTTCATAGTATAGTCTGTCTAATGATCAAGTCATAGCAAAATATATGAAATTTTACATTGTATAATTTCTTTATCCATTTATTTTACTCATATATACACTCAAAGTTAACAGTTGGATATTCAAAAACACACCGTTTTCCTTTTTTTTTTTTTTATATTTTCATAAATGTTTGCAATCATTCACATACAAAACTGAATCCAAATCTTAATCTTTAAATTGTGTGTTACAAATTAAAATCTGTCTCCTGTGTACACTGTAGCAATATTTCAGTTACCAATTTCTTTAATCTACTGCTTTCAAAATGCCACCCTAAAAAGCACTGAAGATAAAATTATGTCCTGACACACATTATCATTTTCACACAACCACATAAAAGATTATTCAAGTCTACCCGTGTAACAGTCATATATTCACACATCAACTAACAACTGAGAAAATGTTTCTCATTTATCGCAACAAATCAATGATCTTTTTGTGCCAAATTAGCCTCATTGCATTTCTTCTTTCCAAATAATTAGTTTACCCAACTTAGAAGAGAAATACTATAAGTTTAAAAACGCACACTACTGTCAAGGCAGAATGCATTGATGAAAGTGGTCCTCATTATTCATGATGGACGAACAACTGTAACAGAATGTTCTTTGAGTTCCTCTCAGATTATGGTATAATGCTTAACATGAAAAAGTGTGGTCAAAAAATAAATTAGTTAAGTTTTTAAACATGATTTAAAACTTGCTTAAATATGGAGCCTGAAAGCCTTCACAGAGATACACCATGGAGAATTAAACCGAAGATACCAAAAAAAAAAGTTTGTTGTGCAGAGCATGACATTTTAGGTTAAATATCATTAAAGGGGATGGTTTCAATTTAAGACAAGTAAAATGTAATGTCAAAATGTAAATGACTTTCACAGTTCTTTTCAATAACATTGCTGAATAGAATACTAACACACAAATTGGTACACATGCTTCTCGTTTGCAGGAAAGCTGTAGCTTCAAATACAAATGTAACTGTACGCTGTTCTTTACTTCACTCGCTGCGGTCCTTTGGCTCTCTGTATTTGTAGTGAATGTATTCAAAGATGTCTCTCTCACTATCCACCAACAGAGGCTCGCCTGCCACACCTACAACAGATCCACAAAGAAAAATAGCTGATATTACAAGCTTAAAGCATGAATCACTGGTTACTGACTGATGCCAAAAGACACAGGGCTGGAACAGAGTTAAGCAAGGTCATATGTCACATTCGACTGAGACTCACCAGTGACCCCAACTGGCCGAATGGTGTACTCATTGAGAGTGAAGCCCTTCTCCAGAGCATGAGTTCTCATGTTTTTATTGAAGATATCACTTCCAGTGAAATACAGAACTCCACAGTAGTACTGGTCCTTGGGAATTAACCTTGGGTAAATGGAGAAAGGGCAGTTAAGAGAGCAGGAACAGACGGTTGATTAGAAGAACAAACAAATAAAAACAGAAGGTTGCCTCTTTACAGTTTTTGTGATATATCCAATTGTTCCAAACGTTTTAAGTGGAAGATCATAGATTTGAGCAATATAAAGTAGGGCACCTAATATCAATACGCCTGTGAAGGTATTCTTCCTCATCTTCATCACTCGGTTGCAGCTGGCAGACTCCCTAGAAAACAAGATCCAGCACATCACGACCACAGTCATGCGCTTCATGGGTTGGGTGTAGTTACTGTACTAACTGCGTTATCAATCACAACATCAAACACATACAGCTGAGCACAAGAGAGAAAATAAGCACAAGCCTCACCATGAACTTGGTGTCTCCTTTAGACAGGGTGTCGGTCACAAAACCAATAGACTCCAAATGCTCGACGACAGCATGGAGGAGCTTGGGCTGGAAAAGAAGATAAATAGAACAAAATAAATTGCATAAAAAACCCCCCCAAAAAAAACAAGCCAAACTGCGATTAATTGCATTATTAATGTAGTATCCATTTACAACATGATACGTGAGCCACAGTAAAAAAAGATTCTTACCTGCTTCTGAGTCTGAGAGGTGTAGTCCGGGTGGGTCAGCAAAATATCAATATCACCACTCGATGCTGCACCTGGAAATTATGAACATGTGAATCAATATCACGACTGATAGAGTTTAAACTCCCATCATTAACTGAACATCAACTGTAAGGGAAAGTTTTACCTCTCCTGTAGCTTCCACAGATTGTCCCAATATATTCTGTATCGATCTCCTTCAACTCTCCAAGAATAAGAGTCTAAACAAAACACACAGTGTGAGAACACTCAACAAAACTAATTTGAAGACAACAAAAACGTAAATGCTTCATCACCTCCATCTGTTCCATTTCAGCACGTGGAATCCTTTTCTCAAATTCCTCAAAGTACCTGAAGGTGGCAGAATAATCCATGAAACGCAACACGTATCAATAGAGAAAGACTTTAAAATATTTAAACAGAGGTTTATTTTGGTACTACTGAATTACACAAAAAAAAAAAAACATTCAGCTAAGCTTACTTGAGTCCAATCTGTTGATGATGGTTTAGCTTGTGCTCAATCTTTTTCAAATCTAAAAATATTCAACAAAAAACAGCAAAGAACATTACTCATTTTATATCATACCAAGGCTAAATCTACATTGTGCACATGTATTAATCATACAATACACTGTATGCGAAAATCCAATCATAAAAAAGTCACACAGACCAATAATAAGATTAAACAAACATGTTTGAACAATTCTAATAAACAAACCTTCTAACGTCTTCACCCCTTCTTCAAAAAACTTCCTGGCAGCAGCAGGGCTGAAGTCAAGACCCAAGAAATGCAGTTTGTTACATGAAGCACATACAGTAAAATGACATGAATAGATAAATGCTTAACCCATTCCTGCATCTCTCTGGAGTGGCCACTAAAAATGAACTGAAATGTTTACCCGGTGCATTTTGATTCGTCAGCATGCACGTCACTGTGAATGTCCATATCAAACATGAGCTTTAAAACAGGTTTTTACATTGGTATGTTTAACGACATACCCAATTCCAGTGACTCTGGTAAGGAAATTGATGGATGAGCTGGTGTCATCGTTACGGATCTAGAGGAAAACATAAAAGTAGGACATCAGCCTGTGTTATACATTGAAATTCAGCTATTTTTAAACATACTGTTACAGTGCGACATAGATCATGTATTACCACGCCACAACACCCACCTTTTCCAGTTTCCGTAGTTTGCCAGTTTGCAGGAACTCATCAATCTTTTCAGCTATTTTAGCTCCAACACCATCCTGTCAAAATGTGAGAACAAACATGAGGTTGCTGAATAGTGCAATCTACAGCAGTTACGTAAGATGGGCAGAGTAGTACTGTTAACAAACAAAGGCTACAGCAGAGGGCATTGCATAACACACAACCACAGCAACATGAGCACATTAGCGGTAGGGAAGGCAAATAATGATGGAGTTTTTTTCCAGTTTCCAGGCACCATTACACTGAAATAAACTGCCAGTAAAGCAAATCAAGTCAGCTGTCCTGGTTCAGTTTAATACAGAGACAGATATGAAGAGATGACTCTAAGGTGTAGTGAATCTGATCAATTGAAATTGATAAAAAGAAAAAGAAAAAAGTCTGGACATGCCAAACTCTGGTATGGCTGTAATTTCAAAGGGGGACTATGGATTAAGATCATTTTGAGAAATCAAGCCAATTCTTCTCCTGTGATGATCCTGATCATTGGTTACACCAACCTACTTTCAGACAGTATTAAAAGCATAAAAGAGAATTTCTTAATAAAGCAATGTTTGATGAGTAGTTTAATGAATTTATCCATGCGTACAAGGACATGTGAGCCAAAAGCACAAGGGTGACATGATACACATTCAAAATCAAACCTTTATACTGAAAAACATACTGAACAATACTGACCAGTACATCAGCACCATCTATCTTCACCTACAACTACTGACTCTTATACCCTTCAAAAAGGTAGGGTTTATTGCAGGACTGGACACTGCATTGCTGTGTCTCAGTTGGTAGTTGCTACACAAAATCCCATTATGCATTTAGATGAGTGTCACCAGGTCAAGTTTTTACATATTTACTTTGTGTCAAATAATTCACTAATGCGTATTCTTTTTAATTTTATTTAACAACTGAATACCTTAAAACCAAAACCCACATACCAGTTTCTTGGCCTCTTCGCCACTTTTGATTTTGTTAGGGTACTTGGAGATGGTAGATGCTGCTTTCCTAGACAGGGGATACGCACAATGATTTGTAAAAGATATATAAAGCATAAATTAGATCTTAAAGACATAAAGTAGCAAACATAATGTGGTGATAGAAAGCGCCTGTTAAATGCCTCAACAGAACCGTTTTGTTAAAATTACATTTTACACTTTAAGTTTTACCACATTTACTATTTAACTCTCCTCCCAATACGGCATCAAATGTATTATACACTCAGTGGCCAGATTTTTTTGTTCTCCTAGCTAAAACGTCTAAACAATGCAGAAACCTTACCGCCATGAAGGTTATAATTTTCAGTATTTGTTGAAACTGTTGTGAAGAGGTTTTATTTCAACAGTATGGTAATTTCGGAGGCTGTGGTATATATTATTTGACAGCCTAACTGTACAGTGATTTACAGCCAAAATCACTGTAAAGTTGAAGAACAGTTTCAATATAAAGTAATTGTTGGTCTTCATAGTTTTAAAATGGCAATTGAGTTTATGTTTTCTAAGCATCAGAGATTGATGTATTGCTGTATTGATGTACAGTATTACATTTGTTGTTACATTATTGTATGAACAATAATGAAACCCTCTTCATCTTTAACAAAGCAAGGTTCAAGTATCATGCATGTCATGTGTACAACAATTACAATATATTCGTTGCCAATGAAAATCTTAGGCTCAGGCACCTTCCAACAATGTTCAATAAATAACTACAAAAAGAAAATCATGTTAGTAAAAGCAAAATCTTCTATAAATATAATTAGCAAAAGACCGTATTGCAAATAAATAAAACTGAATGTAAACAGAATGCAATCAGAATGTAGTAATTATATATGCATAACGATAAGTACTACATAATATACAGAGGTGTAAACAGTTTTGAAACAGTACCTCAGACAATAATAAAAGCACAACTCACTGCTAAGGCTTGAGAGCTTACCTGTAAGCATTGTACTTGTGTATCGCCCTGTTGACGTTTTTCTCGTAATTGGCCAGCTCTGGAAACAGAATGGTTGATGGCTTTATATTTCCCTCATACTCATGCAGCTTATAGCCACTATTTTAAGAACTGCCAGCTCGGCTGAAGGCATTTAAATGACAACACAGTGACTATCAGCGCAGAGAAAAATCTGATTTTAGCTGCAAGCAGACCAGATAACAAACGCAAGACAGAAATAACACAATTTAGCATTTTTGTTTTACAAATACATACTAATTAACGTTATGCAAAGTTATTTGGTTGTTTTTACTTAAACACAGAACCCAGGTGTCACGCTAGCTATTGTTAGCTAGCTAAGCTTCTTCGCGTACCGACAAGAAAGTCTGTTATTCCCTCATTTAGGGATTCCTGTGGCGCTTTCCTCTTGCTCATTGTTGCTTTGGCAAGTTCTCAAATGTCCGTTTTAAACTTAAACGGCCTTGTTTGTATGCATGAAAAGTTAAAACCTATTTGTAGGTTAGGCTAGCTCAAGCTGAACAATGACCGAAGGACGTAGAGGGGGTGGGGCGTGCGTCACACGTCATACATACCCAGCGTTGTGACGACAGCTTTCGTCAAGTAGTAGTAGCAACGTTCAAATAAAATGACTTCTTCAGCACTCTGGAACATACCGACTTTTTACACACTGTTATTGTACGGTTTGATACCCAAGAATTTAAACCAATTTAGAAATTTTAGACATACAATGACTTAACAAATGTATTCATTATTACAAAACAGACAATTTTATACAAAGACAAAACACATTGTTTATTTTTTCTTCCAAGAGAAACCTGCATATTATTTAGTAGCATGAATTTTGTTCTTTTTTAAACTGATAATAACTAACCTCAATGGTTGATCTTGTGTAATAATCATTCAGTTTATATCATTTTAAATTTAATAAAAGGAAAATACTTTCCTCACAATAAAATGATCATCTATTGTACAAGGTTCCATGTTTTGTTACATTATGAAAATGAATCTCGACAAAGCAGTGAATTTACAGGAACATCTCCTCTTCCTTCCCTCTCATCCTCGTCATGTGTTAGGAATCTATTTTTACATAAACTTTGTCCCTGGAGAATATCTTAATGGCCTCCTCGATTTCGGAAAGCCTACAATCAAGATGAGCCCGACGTGAACGAACACTCAGATTGTCAGCTTTGAGAGGGAGAGACAGCAGCTCAGTCACCAGTGAGCGATGGGCTGAGGAAACAAAAAACAAAATTAGAGAAGCAAATACTCACTCTACATGTAGTACCTTAATGTAATGTTGCCATCATTAATATAAGGGCAGAGATAAAGAGCAACAGAGACATACTCTCTTTGAGGGACTTCAGTGTCTCCTGTCTCTCACTCTCAGGCATCAGGGTGTGACCAGCTGGGGCTGTAGGATCAGATGCGTTCCTCCTCCTCTCCTCCTCCTCTTTATGCCACTGCTCCTTCCTTTCCTCAAGACTGAGTGTGCGTTTATGTGTCAATGAGAGGGAGAATAGAAATGACAGCAACAGCATATAAAATAGAAGAATCACTCAAATCTGATATGAAGAGATGTGTCCTGTGTAGTAATATTATCGATTTGTGATTTTGAGTCACTGGATCATATTACATGGAAGCTATTGAAAAGAAATCATGAAATTTCCATAAATATATATATATATATATATATATATATATATATATATATTTATAAAATAGAAGAATAGAAGCTGTTCAGCTCTTCATTTTTAAAACAGACCAAACATCATACATATTTTTTTTAATCAAAAATATTTTTTTCCTTCAATTCTTGGTTATTTTTGGTTGTGCTTCTTGACCGTTTACAGTACTTGCTTTTATCTTTTATTTGCTCTACTATGTTTATTGTTATGCACCAAACAGCAAGGCAAATTCCTTGTATGTGTGAAACTTCTTGGCAATAAACCTCTTCTTGATTTTCTGATTTCAGAGAAGCACTAAAATCCTATATGAAGAGGTGTGTTCTGTGTTTCCAGTGTAGTAATAATATCTGGTATTGAGTGACTGGGTCATATTGCATGAAAGCTATTGAACAAACCATGAATTTTCCATAAAGAATATTTATATAACTTTTGAGTAGATAATGAAATGTGATTGTAAGGTTAGGATGTAAGATAAGGCATAAGAATACTCACTACTGAGGCACCTGTCCCTTGACTGCACTGGGGACAGGCTTATCTCTAAGGTTTGTCAGTGACTGGGACCGACGCATCACAGTTTTTCCTGCAGACCGGGCATTATGTTTTATGAAGTCTATTGTCTGGCCTTGCACCTGTAACTGTATCCACATACAACATTGTATGGAATTAAAACAAAAAAGGAAATAATACAGATACACATCAAAGTGAGCAAAATGCACATTCATGTTATATGTTTGATAACTACTTTTGGAGCAAATTACAAGAGTTGCCAATATATATAATCAATATACTATACCTCTTATTGTCTAATCATGTGTGTATAAATAAATACACCTTTATTGGCAATTCTCACTTGCAAGTTCTGGTCCTGTATGGAGTTGCAGGAGGCAGGGCGTTGCAAAGCTACAGGAGAGGTTTTGGAGCGTGGTCTTGGTGGGGCAGTAGAGTGGGCCTTCAAAAATGTTTGGCACTGTGGTTTAGTAGTTGGACTGGAAACCTGCATTAAAGAGACTGGATTAAAAGTGAACCAGAGGAAATCATTATAACTCAAGGACTTCCATCTTTTGCAGACAAGCTCCTTACCTGTAGCTGGACCATCACCCTGGATGGGACGTTCTCATATTTGGACGAGGTCCAAAGAGCTTTGACTGGAACCGGACGAGACTGTGCTCTCTCAGCCTCATGCTCTTTGCAGCGTCTCTGGATCTCCCTGAGCCGACGCACATTCTCTTTACCAAAGTCATGTACCCGCTGTTCTGAGGGTCAAGAATCGCAAAAGTTGTCTCAATTACATTTTTTTTCTCTTAGTTGCTGTGACAATTAAAAAATGGAAAACAAGAAATAAGAACATACACTGATACTATCCTTGAAAAGAAAACAGACCCGCTCTTTTTTGTATAGCACAAATTTACAAACCTGAAAAATGTATTGCACTTACTCTGTTTGGGAACAGGGGTGATAGAGACACCTTCTAGTTTGAGTAGTTCTCCCACTACCCCTCTCTGTCCTCGTTCCAGAATATGGGTGGCATTAGGACTGATACGGGGACGATGTGGTGGGGTACGAGCACTGTAGCAGCCAGGGTACAACATAGGATCTGGAGCAAGCGGCCCTGAGAGCAGGGCCATAGTCCCATCATGGTTTCCCTCTAAACGGCCACGTGCTGGAGAAAAAATAGAAAAACTAAACAAGGTCACTTAAGGCTAATGTTTTGTTAATAAACTAATGAGTTCAAACACATGAAGACAAGATGTCTAAAATAGCAGTTTCCCACATGTGATAGATTTGGGGCACTCATGGATGTCAAGAGATTAACTCCAAAGAATCCACAACAGTTCTAACAAATCAAGTTGTGTTGATGTTGTCAAAAGGAGACATCCATCTTATTATTATTATTATTATTATTATTATTATTATTATTATTATTATTATTATTATATTGAGTTTGCCCAAAATTACTGGAAAATAACACAAACTGTTTAAAGTTTTTTTTAAATATAGCAGAGCCCCATGGCTGCATCTAACCCGAAGCAGGTCGTGTGTAGTACTGAGGAAACAGAGAAGGATCTGGGGGGATTGGCCCAGATATTGATGAAGGTCCCTCACACATCTGAAGCTGTAAATCGTGCAAAAGAAGAAGAAGAAAACAGTAAAAAGGTACAAGCATCAGCTGAGAAATATAATCAAAGTCAGACATAAACATACATTTTTCACAATAACTTGATAATGATTGGTAAGTGTTAGTACTTAATGATAAGTAAGATAGAAAATAACTGCACTTTTCTAACAAAATATATCCTTGAGGGTTTAGATCACACCGAATGAATGCTTAAGACTATGCAGAAGTGTAGTTTATGTTTTGATCAGTCAGTAACGTTGTGTGGTGGGTACAGTGCAGCTATAATGAATGAATGGATAAATCAATCAGTCGTTCTTGAGATGCTATGAAAATCCTTGTTCGTCCAGCGTTACATTGCTAGCTAACGTTGTTACCTAACGCCGTCTAGCTATAAATATTAACTTAATTAGCTAGCTAGCTAACCGTTTGCAATTGTTTACGTCGACCAGACAACTTTAACCGGTTACGTTGCATTACTACGGACCGTTGCACAAAGTAATCAAGAAAATGTGTTTACCTTTATTATGTATCGTCTTGTTTATCAGTTGAGGATTTTGTTCACGCAGACTGATGACGCTAAGGTATCAACACTTGTACCAGGATTCTTCACCATGGCAACGGGGAAGCCGCACATAGAACTAGATTTGACAGAAGAGAGAAGTCCCCCCCCCAAAGTCCAAAACAACAGTCTCCGACTTCTATCAAAACAATTTAATTTTACCAAATCAATTTAACTGATATTATTAATTTATCAAAAATAACCAGCCATAAAGGGATTACTGATTATAATGTGAATAAAAATACACAACTCACACCGCATGATGTGTAGTTAGCCTTGTCAAGCCGGTGTTTAAATGCGCACCTGCAGGTTTGAGTTCTAGGTTATAGCAGGTGTATTTTTATTCTGATCCTGCTGGTGCCTGTGTGCAGGAACCATATAAATCCCTGAGTACTGCCTTTCAGGTTTACTAAATACCACCTTCTAATTAAATTCGACTGCCATACCAAACCCAAACTATAGCTCTAATCTTAACTATTGTACTAACTTAATTAAAATATAACTATTTAAAAATAAATTTGATTGCTGGAACATGCTGGAGAGGTACTCATTCTCAGATTGAGTTCTGCCTGACAGGTTTTCATTAGGGCAATACACCAAGTGTTCACGAGGTATTGCCCCCGAGTGGTCTAAGAGTCTTATTACACCAAAACAAATGAAGTGTTTACCAATGACTGTATATTAACCTAACCCTAATTTTACAGTCTATGGTGTTTACACATTTGTTTCTCCCAGTTGTTGTTTCACACTGGCAGTAGCTATTATAATTTATATAGGCCTATACAATTCAGGCATTGTAAGCATATTCCTCATATTTTTCTATTACTGAAACTTGAATGATAAAAATTCGAAAGAGTTTTACTTTCTAAACAAGATTAACTTTTAGTGACAATCTGTGGAAAAAGTAGATACAGTTGTTGATGTAAAAAAATGCATCATCAATGCGTAATAGGCCTAATCGGCCTAACCTAATAATTTTATATATAGACCTTTATGCATATTCTACCATTAAAAAATTATAAATCCTTTTGCCATTGACATTATAGAAGTATTGAGTGGTATTATCGGACAGATCGGTCGAGCCCGAAATTAAATACCTCCTGTGCACTAAAGATCTTCAGTGTTTACAATGTGAACCCGAAGTAGCTATGTAAACATTTACGAACAGTATACTCTTTGATACGTTTTTTGCTCAATGTCAATTGCACAACTGCCCCGCCCTCAGTCGGAGGTCTGACTCGCGCCTGCCCAGTGTGTTTGTCTCTGCTTTCTCCTTCACTGTGCCCCGCTGCACCGAACAGCGTCGTTAAACTCTGCACGCTCCGCCCCATAAACAAAGGTAAGAAATAACTCACATTAGCGAATTATTATTTTACAAAACTTATTGTCTCATGTCGGTTTATCTGCATGATGAATTAGCTGTTGACAATTTTCGCTTGAATGTCAATCAGATATAAGTCACACATAAGGGGTGTGTAACAGCAGCAGCGGGTATGCCAGGGTTTAAATGCCAGTTCAGGCCTGTATTTGCCATTAGTGTAATCTGTAAACCACCTGAAACTAATCCCCACAAAGGGAGTTTTACTTACTAAAATGTATTCTCAAAATATGATGATGACAGGGGACACGAGGGGAGTCATATTCTCTGCAAATGTTATGAAGTACAGTAACATATTTTACCATTGCGGTGCAACATCAAAAATGCGACAGCTGGAAAAAGAAATGTTTTGAAAAGTTAGCTGTTGCAGTGATGGTACCCCTCCGGCAGATAACAGACATATTATGGCCGCACGAACAATGGAAACCAAAAGTGGATGCATCTGGTAAATTAAAATAGCCTACTCGTCCACTTATGGACAGGGCGACGTGATGCCATAAATCTTGATTAAACTTCTTATCTGACGGTTTTTGTCTAGAAGCACAAGGTCCATGATGATCAATAACATGACAAGGGACGTTATCTTTTGGCAATAGCCACGCACGCTCATGTTAATGTAATTACTTATTCGACACAGAGTGGTAGTGAACAGGTTATTTATTAGGCAAAATAAACATCATGGTCGGCTTGGAGGAATCATTGAAAGTTTAACACTATTCGGAAACATTGTGGAAATTCATTAGCTTTTTTGGAGCGTCACTCTCCAAAGTTCTGAAATCAGAGCTGTGCCAGACTGTCTTAGAGCTGAACAACACTAATTATTAACAATTCAGGATGCTGCAGTGAGCATTACATACAAGTAGAGCTGGGCGATATGGAGAAAATCTAACATCATCATATTGTGGCAATATTGTAGGGTTGACAGTTGGTGCTTTCACAAAATATTTACACAATGATATTTTTGATAAACAATCATCAGTAATGTGGATAATGACTAAGTGGGTAAAGGCAAATAATAGAACAGCTAGTACAACAACGTAAGTTCAGAAAATTACATCACTTTACTGTAATGCAGCCTTAAAACCACACTTGTATTGTGTCATATTGCAATATTACGATATCCAAAATGAAGACGATATCTAGCCTCATTTATCGATATTGATATATTGCCCAGCCCTAATTACAAGACCCAATCGCACTGGTAAACAGGTGCTTACACACATCAGTCTTAACTGTTGTCATTAAACACATTGAAACTCCCTGGATGCTGAACACATCACACTATAACACATTTGTCACTACCTCATGCTCTTTACATTCAAGCTATAAATTGTCTTAGTGTAACATGACTGCACTTGACCTTATCTCACACCCACACATTCCTACCATTAATGCCACACACACTTGCCTTGGTTTAACCTTATCTGAAAAGTCGGCCAGTGTTGGGTAACTGCCTGTTTATAGTTTTTTTGTTCAGTGTATACAAAAAAGCAAGGGGGGGATCACCAGTGTTTTTCATATTAAACTGCTAAATTCTTGCTGTTATTCAACAATTGAATAAATGTCAAAACTATTGCTAAAATGATGTGTATTTAAATAGTAAGACAGTTGAATAGCCAATAACCAATTTACATTAAATAAAAACATCCAACACACTGGCTTCACCTTTACAAATATAAGAAGTGTTTTTTCTCCCGTCAACACAAATTGAACACTTACGTTTGACCCATTAATTGATACATCAGTTTGCTCTTTGACATTATACTTTTCAATAGATTTCTCAATAATGATATAATCATAGGTAGTCAGAATCAAGAGTAACCATCTGTTTATATCAATCAGAGTTGATGTAACACACTAGTGCTCTGTGAGAGGACAACCAGCTCTCCAATCAGTCAACTGGTAATAATTCTAACCAGCAAATAGGCAATTCACACTAATTTTGCTGTGTATATATAACACATTGACAGCTGTTCCCGATTTTTAAGAGCAGGTGTCTAATATATGAGGTCTAAATATGTCACAAAATGGTATGTGTGTCACAATCAAACTGCTTTTTCTGTACACAAAAATCTCTCAAGACTGAATTACTACAAGCACATGAAACAGTGTTATCCATGTTAGACCAACATGGAAAAACAGCTAATTGGCAAAATAAAGATATTGTCTGTGTTTGATTGTTGACATTATCACACAACCACCATATTGCTGTACATACAGTACCACTGTTGTTTATGGGTGTCATTTTGACCTTTGCGCTCAGTCAAGGTTGTCATTTTGTTGCAGTATATTAAAGTGTTAAGACGGGTAGCTGGAGTGTGTTTGTATATAAATACAGTGTGGAGTATACAGACAAATGAATTTGTTTCCGTAGAGATTTTAATAGGCAGAACCTGGAGGAGGACACATGCTGAAACCCTAGTCACATGTGTTGTAGTGTTAGGTTTACCTGGGCTAAATTTAGAGCTGCGTGTTGAGACTGATGGATGATGGCCAGAAGGGAAAGGGTAAAAAATGGACTGCGTAGGGGAGGAGGTAAGGGGTTGCAGAGTCTGTTGGGTGAAATGACAAAGACAGTCCAGGACTTACACGTGGTCAGCAGGTCAGCTGGCACACATTTGCTTACCGTTTGAGAAATAAAGAGCAATGCTGAGACAGCAGAGACGGACAGGATTCATTACACATACTGTGATTTATGGTCCAGTGTTTGTGTGTGAGAAAGATGGAGGCCCTGAAAAATATTTTCTCAATCAGTTTCTTACTACAGGTGAAGGGTTCCTACAAGACCACAAAGTTTGATCAGATTCCGTTATTTGACATTGGAGTTTTCTGTATTTCTGGTCTTTGTTTGTTGGTCTGGTTTGAAGTGGATGGGGCTTATTTAGTTGGGGAAGAAAAGGTGACTAATGGTAACTGCTGAATGTGTAAATGAGCAACTTTTTGCTAACAAGCTTAACTTAAAATGTGCTGATTTGTAGACGTGTTTAGTTCTACTGCGCCCAAGGGATAAGGGATTTTTTTGAGTTAATTGAAAGAGAGTATCAGTAGAAAACTGCTCTTTAAATTGTAACTTTTTTAATGGTGCCTTTTTTGTTCAGAAAAATAATAATATAATGTTGGAAATCATTTCCTTTCAGTTTTTTTTTTTTACTCAATAAGCAATTTGTTGTATTTTAGCAGAATAGTGAAAGCAGCAGAAAGGCATGCTATGAGTACACTTGAGTACACTTTAATATGTTTAGTTTATTATTGCGATATTCAACATCGTTATCGCATATTGCCTATTTTAATCATAACAGGGAACCCCTATATGAAGAAATATTTATGATTTGAAACAAGTTTGCCAGGGCTTAGAGGACTACACCACCTCTGAATGTGGAAAAGACACATTTGAAGAGAATACTGAACATTTAGGACTCTGCTCATCTTGCCTATAGGTGACATGTGAAGGACACTGTGAAACCAAGTGGCATCACAGCCGCATTTTTTTTCTTCTCCTTTTTTCCCCCCTTTTTTTGACATGACAGCTAGGTGAGAAAGGGGGGGAAGACATACAGAAATTGTCACAGGTCGGATTCAAACCCTGGACCTCTGCGTTGAGGCATAAACCTCTCAGTATATATGTACCTGCTCTACCACTGAGCCAACCCGGCCACACCATCACAGCTGCTTTAACATGCTGGTGATGTAATACTTGTGGACAGATGCTTACTTGTATGATATGCTGTGTTTTCTGTGCCCTTGTAAGCGGCATATTTCACCAGATCATCGTTTTGTACCCTTCATGTAGCTAATCTGTATTCTTTGTCTGATAAAAATTAGTGCCATACAGGGGCTGTACATAGGCCTTATCATGTTCACATCCTGTGCACAAAGTACATGCGTTCATCATCTGCTAGCCTGTGCACATACAGTAAAATGTTATGCAATAGTTGGCCAGTTATAGAAAGGAGACCTCTGAGCTCTGACTGAATGCTAAAGAAGCATGCTAATATTCTCAGCAGCTACAGACAAATCCACATATTGTGCACCGTTGCTGTCAAAACAGTGCCAGACTACTTGGCGAATTTTTCTATTGTCCCTCATTGCACTTCCCTCCTCTGAAGAGACATGGCAGAGAAAGGATTGGGGTGTGAGGTGCAGCAGGACAAGACAGGAAAAGGCATGCAGGCAGGCAACAAAGGCCACTGTGTGACATGTCAGCACCACGCACCTAAGGGACATGGTGAGTTGGGTGTGTGTGTGTAGAAAAAAAAGATCCCTGGATTGAGCATTGGCTGCAGTGACATTCAGCTTGTGAGGCCAGACTTGCATATCTATTAAATTTTCATCTTTTATCCTTTGTCAGTTCTACTGTGTTTGATTGCAGTGACAGCATTTAGATTTTCTGCACGGGCTCAATCATTGATTCATTAGCTTATAGAGGGCGCATTATCCAAAGCAAAGTCTCCATCTTCTGCAGAAAAGATGTGGGGAGATAAATAGTGAAGGGAGCAGCAGGACAAAAGCACAGAAAGGAATGCGAATCACTAGTAAAACATTAACATTATTACTGTAGGTAATAAGTGAGTGCAGGATACTCTAAATGCTTCTGCAAAGATGTCTTGTGTGCGCGCATGCACGCACACACACACACACACACACACACACACACACACACACACACACACACACACACACACACACGTGCACTGCACACCGAGCCAGGGGACCCTGATGACTGTCTGAAGCCCGGTGCAGTGCAGTGGTGTGCAGGACTCATAGTTGCTGACTTACCAAACCTGCTACTGCTTTGGTTAGCTCTACTGCATTGGCTTGCATAGTGTTTCTTTACACATCATATATATTAAATCTCTTTTCCTTCACAAGCATAGCATATGCCCATATAATGGGGGTGTGTTGCATATACTTACTACTGTCTTTGCATAGTGTTGCAAAGACAGTAGTAAGTCTTGCAGACGCATGTCTGTTGGATGGCTCTGTGATCTTTTAAAATATTTGCTCCTGTACATTTTGGGTCTCTTCCTCCCAGAGAATCAGTCACATTAGTTTAACAACATCCGCTGCTTGCTAATGGACTGCTGCCATGCAATCAATAGGGTTTACGTAGAAGATGGAGAGGGTGGAGAGAAGCTGGATTTCATCTAGACAGGGCCCCTCCAGATGGTGAGGGTCTCCCTGTATATTGATGATTGTTTGCCAGTAAATGTTTGCTAGAAAACGCTCTCTGTGATGCTTTGTGCGTGAGCAAATGCAGCACTTTACATGTGTTTATGCCTTCAGAAGTGCTCTCTGAGTTGCATTGCTTATCTTCCTCAAAGCTGCAGAGTTCCATGCGTTTGCAAGAGGTATTCAGCTCGTAGTTGTTTGTAGCATTTGTTCTAGCATTTTGATTTAAAGGGCATTCCACCGATTTGGAGGAGTATGTAAGATGTGGGTGCGTACTAGGTTGAGAATGAAAGACACTATCGAGTTGCATTATGGGAAATGCAGATTCCAGAATTTTTGGAGCGTGGCCCATGATAATAATATATATATAATATATATGTATAATAATATATAATATATAATAATTTATACTTTATTAATCCCGCAAGGGAAATTACAATGCTACATGCTAGGGCCACCAACTTTATGGAAGCGCATTATTCAATTGCTGGAGTATCCCTTTAATTATGCATTTAGATGGATTTATGCAATAAAGTGTGTATGTGCGTTTTATTATAATGTGCATGTCTGTTTCCTCAGGCACAATGGCCGTCCCTCCTTCATACTCAGACTTGGGGAAATCTGCCAAAGACATCTTCAACAAGGGCTTTGGTAACTCAACAAATTCTCTTAATGTATACATATACTGTTGATATGATGTTGTTGATTAGTTAAACAGTTTTGGATGAAGCTTTGCTGAAACCGGACAGAAATGAGAGAACTTTTTGTTTGCCCTGTGTCACTTTGAATGCACACTGTTTATTTTGCTGCAGCTGTTTCAGAGCCATGCTGTGCAGTACATGGTTATTTTTCCAACCTTTTTTTTTTATTTCCCCAATTTCCTTTTTTTCTCCAGGATATGGAATTCTAAAGCTGGATGTTAAGACCAAGTCCCAGAGTGGTGTTGTAAGTACTACTGCCGTCTTTGTAATTCTGACGTGTTTAGGCCTCTCTCTCAGCGCTCTGCGGCGCAGAACAAATGGCGGACTGATTGCCTTGCAGCACTTCATGTCAGAGTGTGTTTGCTGCCTGTCATGTACTTAGTTTAACCTACACAGTCAGCAGATTAACTCTGTCTGCCTGACAAGTTAACACTTTACTCTTTTCACTCAAACACGTCTTATCTAATGGGAAAAAGGTGCTCTATTTCAGAGTTTTCAGTTAACTCCAGACATGTTGTGTGTCTGTGTTGCTACATGCTTGTTGCCATGGTAAAATCATAATGATCACTTGGATACAGTTTCCCACATGCCACAAAACTCAAACCTCACTAAAATCAACAACATCGTAAATGTATTCCCCCTGTGTCTAAACTCACAGGTTTCTGCTTTCTGTCTCGCTGTGTTTCATTTTCCCAGTGAGCATGTAAACTCTGTGTGGTTCTCTCTAACTTTCTCTTTTCTCCTTTTTCTGCTTCCTCCTTGGATGCTCCCGTCAGATGGTAAGAGAGTGCATAAGTAATGATTAAACAGGTGCACTGCAGGGTAAGCCAGTGATACCAGTTATGTTTGTGTACAGACCATGCGTGCAGGCTTTCTGCTAAGTGTTTCTTTGCAGCTGTAGCTCGTCTAAGCGACAACCTTACCCCAAATGCCGCAGCCGTAACAGCACTAATCCTCAACTACACTCACAACCAACCTCTTCCTCACAGTCCTGCCTATATTTCCCAACTCATTTCTCCATCTTAAAAGGTTTTGTTTTTCTTTTAAATAACCGGCCATACAGCAAAAAAAAAGCAGAGAAGCAATTCTTGTTTCCCTTTGACTTTGTTTCTTCTTTTTTTTCTTGTATGCTTTCTCTCCCCTTCTGCCTCTAGTTTCTGTAGTTAAAGCTGTAGTGCGTAACTTTTTGATATTAATGGACGTCCGTTACATTTAAGCCATTGCCAAATGAGTTGCTACAAAGCTAAGTAAGACTACCATCGTGGTCACAGAAGGCTTGTATCATGTGGATGCGCTGACAGTTTTGGGGGCAGCAGAAACTACGCACTATAGCTTTAAGATCTAACTAATGTGCCGTTCTGCTTCCCTTCCCACCTCATTTTTCATCACCCCCCCCTTTATCATTTCATCCCCGTTTGTCCTTCAGGAGTTTTCCACCTCCGGCTCCAACAACACTGACACAGGAAAGTCAGGAGGCCACCTGGAGACCAAGTACAAATTGAATGAGCTGGGCCTCAACTTCAACCAGAAATGGAACACAGACAACACTCTCACCACAGAAATCACCATGGAGGACCAGGTGGAGTCAAACAAAAGATATTAGTCTTTTTAAGTACTTAAAGAATATATTACTTTACTAGCCTATTAAAAATGTTCCAACATCACTTTCAGATAGAATATTAGCTCATGGTCTGTTCTCATTTATCTGTCTGTAGCTGGCTAAAGGTCTGAAGCTTGGTTTGGATGCGTCATTTGTGCCCAACACTGGGTAAGAACAATCCTGTTCATGCTAAGTAGTTTATATATATATATATAAAGTGAATACATTAGTCAAGCAATACAGATGTATAGTGTAAATATATTACCACTATATTAATGGCTGCCCCCCTTTTCTTTCCTTGTTATTCCTTCTGTAGCAAGAAGAGCGCCAAACTGAAATCAGGCTACAAATGTGACTTTGTAAATGTTGGCTGTGACCTGGACTTCGACATGTCCGGTCCCACTGTCCATGCAGCTGCTGTGTTGGGCTACGAGGGCTGGCTGGCAGGCTACCAGTTGGCTTTTGACACATCCAAATCTAAACTGACCCAGAACAACTTTTCCCTTGGATACAAGGCCGGTGACTTCCAGCTTCACACCAACGTGTGAGTCACTACATCACAGTAAAGAGAGGCAGGAAGTGGAAGGGATACATTAGATATGGGAAGCAACGAGAGATCTGATCATCATGTTCAGACTAATATGCACTCCTGCTAATCTCCTCCATTATTATCTGTGTTTTGTATTTCAGTAATGATGGCACAGAGTTCGGTGGCTCCATTTACCAAAAGGTGAACAGCAACTTAGAGACGGCAGTCCACCTGGCCTGGACAGCTGGCAGCAACAACACAAGCTTTGGAATTGGAGCCAAATACCAGCTGGATAAGGATGCCTCCCTGTCTGTAAGAACTGACTTCTAAACATCATGGGCACATTTAAAATGCTAAAACTCTCATCACTAGAGTTAGCAGTGACAATGGCTGCAGTGCATAAAGAATTATATATTCCAATTTGGGAGAAAACAGGGAAAAATCCTAGAAATAGATTTCACAAGACTAAGAGTCGACAGCCACGCTAGCATCTCTGTGAGACTTATGCTTTGAGCTTAATGCACACAATGACAATGTTAACATGCTGATGTTAAGCAGGTATATTTGTTTACTGTTTACCATCTTAGTTTAGCGTGTTAGCATGTTAACATTTTCTAACTGGCAATAAACACAAGGAACAGCTGAGGTTGGTGGGTATGTTATTAGCTTTGCAGGTATTTGGTGATTAACTAAAGTATTTGAGATAGTGAAATTTTTACCTGATAATTCCCGTGAATGGAAACACAGGGTCTCACCAAAGTCATTACAATTCATCCTGAGGGGGGACATGAATGTTTGTACCAAGTATCATGGAAATACATCCAACAGTTGTCAAGATATCTCACTAAAACCCAAACATGCCTGCTGTTGGCTCTAAAGGAAAAGTCAGAGGATCCACAAAGTCAGTAGATTTCATTCTGAGACAGTTAATGTCTGTCCATCCATCCAATAGTTGTTGAGATATTTCAGTCTGCACCAAAGTGGTGAGCTGATGGATCAACAGGCCAACATTGCTATCCCTAGAGCCGCTAGCGTGGCCAATAAAAAAAACTCCCTAAACTTACTCATCTGCGTAACTGAGATACTTTTTTTAAGCCATCATTTTCTCAGTTGTTGACCTTAGGCTGATGTATCCATATATATGATATATAGTACATTATGTAACTGCATCCCAGATCCCATTTTTTCACTCTCTTAATGCTGTGTTCATGATTATCTCACCAGTTCATAATGTTTTGTTTCTTCTCACAGACCAAAGTTAACAACGCCTGCCTAGTTGGAGTTGGATACACACAAACCCTCAGGCCAGGTTAGCTGATTGTCTATTTTTTTCCTTTTGGTTTTTACTCTTTTCTATAACAACAATCCAAAGTCCATAGGCATGGCTACATAATCTTACCCTCTTCCTTGCAGGAGTGAAGCTCACCCTCTCAGGGCTGATAGACGGGAAGAACATGAACGGCGGTGGACACAAAGTCGGCTTGGGTTTCGAGCTGGAAGCGTAAAGATTCAGCAGGAGGACAAACAAGAAGAGAAACACAAGAGAAGAATAAAGAGCCCAAATGTGAGAACACAGTTAAGGTCGACCCAGCGACACGTAAACACATCTTCCCTCTGAGTCCTACACACATATGCACACAGATACACACATTCGTTGGCCTTATCCCTGAAACCCAGAGCAGCTTCCAAGACCTCCGGCACTGTAGTTTTAAAAGAGTCAAGAATTTTCTTGTGTTGGTTACTTTTACATTTTACATTATTTACAACTCCCACAACCAACCTTTGAGCAGATATTATCAGAATACAACAGACTTGTAAACAGGTAATTCATGCAAAATCCCTGTTCTCCAAAAAAATGTGCTGCTTACGACCAGTTTGAGCAGACAAAGTGCACTTCCAACAGAGCATTTGTGTATTAAACTATCAGTTTTCTTCCTGAAAAAAGATTTGTGGCTTGTGATTTTGACTGTCTGGTCAGCTTGTTTTTGTTCAGATATACTCTGGGTTTTAGACATAAATAAGATTAATAGAGGATGCTCGTTTGGGTATTTTTTTGTTTTTCAAGGCTAGAAGTTTTTTTTTGTACTTTTCATTGTCACAGACAAGTACAGTGACTAAACAGATGCAATAAAACCTGAAGAGAATTAAGCAGAAAAAAGACAAAGAGCGGCTGATCCTTCTCAGAGTGAATGGACTTTGATTTCACCATTAGACCTCAGTAACACAGTTATACTGTGAACCTTCAGTTGCCTAAATGTCTATTTTTCAGGTCCTGTTTGGTAAAAGGGCTGACGGTAATTTGAGACTCTGTGTCACCTCTTTGTCTTGTCTCGTTTTGTGTCCTGTACCTGTTCAACCTTTACCACTACATTTCACTTTATCTGTGCTGTGCTTTGTATAGGAGATCTAGTCAACAGTTAGAACCTCAAACTGATTTTATTGAATTAATGGAATAAAGATTGTTAAACACTATGATCTTGATGTTTTATTTTTTGGTTGGAATTATTGAAATGGAAATCAAGCAGAGTAAACATAATTTACAGTACAGTAAAATACTGTATTCAAGATACAAAATGAACTTGTTTTGAAAGTTTGCATAGAAATATCAAACATTTTGTTATTCTGACATTGTTAAAGGCGTACACACAGACAAGATATCACAGATACTCGAAAATATGTAACATCTCTCATCACTTGATCTATACACAGTAAAGACCACGTCCAATAGTTGGGATTATATCCAGAAAACACATTACATTACAAGCTTCACAACACTTGTAATTATTGCAGGGATACTGGACTGCACCATGTGTTCCTTTTTTTGTGTCCACCCTCCATATTATTAGCAGTGGATGTCATTCAGCATACACTTAAAATAGTTTTTTTACCGTTATAAACTTCACCCATGTTGTTCAATGACTGTCTGAAATAAAATTTGCAATGAAAAATATTGGTCCAGTGAGAAACACATATAAATGGATACACATTTACATTTTAGGTACATAACACATTTCAAGGGATATCTTTAGAATATAACTTTTTTTTAACGTTTCAATGAATGTGCATAAATCTTAAAATATAATCTGTAGTTTTATGATAAAAGTCCACCAAACATGGTGAAATAAATGTCACTAAAATGTATAGTTTCAAAACATTAGAGAATTATTTCTGTCTGTCAATTTTGGTAAAACATTTTTTACATTCATGAATTCTCTTTCACTTATAAATTTAAGGATAAAATGTACTCTTCATGTCTGCCAGCTGTTTTATGACAGATTCAGTGTGAGCCTTTGTACAGCGTGCACATCTCTTCTCATACTGTAACACTGCAGGAATGTATGTAGGTACGGTCAGACTGGGACTTTCTAAATGGTTCGTATGTTACGATCATCAGATTCAATCAATGGTACCAATGAAATGGTTGATCTTTCCATTATGAAGTGTAATTCTAGCCCAAAAGATATTCAATGTTCTATTAAAATGACAACTGGGTGAATAAATAAGATCCTGCTTTAACAAATGTTTCTCATTCTAATACGAGATACATTTGCTTTAGTGCCTCTTTCTTCACAACATCAGACAGGAGTTGTGAGTAGGTTTACCTACTCCTTAATCTCATTAAGCAAATATGTGCCAGCAGCTATTACTCCATTCATATTGTTAAAAAGACCAGCTATTACCACATCCTCGTGTAGTTTGACATCCCATCCACACAGAGGCAGTAATGTACTACATGTAAGCAAATGCAATTTAGGAGAGGTCACTGGAGAAATTCTGGCCTCCCTGCAGCCACGTCCACTCCCTCAACACCTAGAACAAAACAAAGAGTTGTGTTTCTTATTAATCAACACACATAAAACAATTCAAATCATCATAAACTACACCAGACAGCTGCTTGGTATCACAACAAAACGAGTGTGAGCGCTGACAAAGGGAGTGTGAGCATGAATGTACCTCCATACTGCTCTCGGATTCCTGGATGGTGTCATGCAGCAAACTCTGGAGTCGACTCTCAAATGTCCTGCTCTCCTCCACAAGAGACTCATCACTGCAGACACACCCAAAGTGATTCATGCAGATGTTACACAGATAAACTAACATCAACATTATGAGTGTACAGGAAATGTAACTGTGCCTCTGAAAGATTCTGGTAATGATGAAGAGCGGTGGGGAGTGTGTGAAAGCAAAATAAAAGTTTGTAGGAGATGGTCATTATACAAAGAAGACGTGTCTTTGTCGACAACTCTACCAATACTTGTGTGGATGAGTGAAGTTTACTTTCTGTATTCCTTAACAACACCGAAAGTGACCCTGAATGGAAAACGTCCTTTAAACCGCAGTGAGTGGTATGTACATTATGTGTGTGTGTGTGTGTGTGTGTGTGTGTGTGTGTGTGTGTGTGTAAGTGCACTCACAACTGCTGTAAGCTGTGTCTGGGGGTCAGTAGAGGCGGCACTGAAGAGGGAGTTCGTAATCCATCAGGACTCCCACTCACCGGGCTGCGAACTTTACTCTGCACAAGACAAGATGATGCTTGATGAGTGTAGCAGCAGATATAAACATACTGAAAGTGAAGTGGTGCTTGAGAATTTAGTGAAACTTTTACATACCTGCTGCTATTCTATGATTATTATGTATGGCTATTCATATCATGATATACAATTATATGCAATCAACAGACATCCCCCTAAAGGGAGAGCAGAGCTGGGCGAGTGTGTGTGTGTGTCTGTAAGCAGTTCATGCATCCTCACACAGGCGACTTTGAGCAAGTTCCACAGCTCCCTCTGTCGTTTCTCCTGCAGACTCATCAGGACCTGTTCGCTCTCAGCCATCTTCTGGACCACACCCTCCACCTTCGGCAGCAGCTCCATCACACGCTGACGACACACTGCTGTTTTACTGCATAACACATACACACAAAAAAATAGTGGTCCAATACAGAGGCGCAAAAAGTAAAGAAGTTCCCACGGATTATTTGATCCCCTCTACTCAGTGCTCAGAGCATCCAGCATAATTTTATTTCAATTTATTATTGACTTTACACATTAGTAACCGCAGACCGGATGATTTAATTTAAAAATAAATCTTTCATTAATAAAATATTGTAAATTTTTACACTTCCTACACACCCTTAATTAAGTGTTGCAATGTGTCACCTTAAACTTAGCCATCACATTACGAAAGTATTTCTGGCAATGCCTCACTTCATTTTTATACAGATACACAAGGTGTGCTTGGTCTCTTGAAGACTGCAAAACGAGCCCTGTGATATGATCTGGGAATTGTTTTCAGAGTTCAGAGTACCTGAGGTGTGTGTAGAAGTCTCTGATCTTCTTCTCGTAGAACTGCACAGCCTGAACCACCAGGCGCACCACCTCCTGGCTGTCGCCTGGGCACCTCTGGTCTGAGCAAGGGAAGGAAAAGAAAACCCAGGTTTATTTTCACATGGAAACACTGTAACGAGTGTTATGTAAGAAGTGAACACACGCATGCTATCCAAACCTCTGGGTTTCTCTCTGAGTTTGCGGAACAGCTCCATGGCCTTTCCTTCACTGAGGAACAAAGAGGGGAAGAGAGCAGGGTTAAAGCTCCCAAAGCAGTTGTTTTTACAATGAAGTTTGGTTCAGACTTACAGTGTGTCTAGGGCCTCTCCACTCCTCCACGGCTGTCTCTGCACATCCACTATGTCTGGCTGCAGCTGCATCATCTCCTCCTCCAGTTCACTCACCTTAGCCTAGACACCCACATGTGGTTTTTTTTAAAAAAGCACACTGAATACTCTACACACATACACAGAAACACACGCAACTCTACCTGACCACAGCTGACAGCAGTCTGCTCCATCTCCCTCCACACGCCCAGGAGTTTCTCTGACGCTAGACAACGTAAAAAGACTATCATTAGTCGGTGGCAAACTCAAATGTTCTTCACATTCAAGTGCACTTTCCACAAAATCTAGCTATAAACAATTATGATTAAAGGCAGTTTTGGCAACTGTACTATGAACTTCATTCTATCTACCAACGTGTTTTTGTAATATCGTACCGATCCCAGTGGCGGTCTGCTCCTGGTATTTGTCCATATCTATGTGGATGCTTGTAGTAAAGAAGTCCAGCTTGGCCATGAGTCTCTGGTGCATGGACACCATCTCATTCTTTTGTTTGGACAGTGAAGAGTTGTGTCTCAGCAGGCTCATGCTGAAAGAAAGAGGAAAATAAAGATGTTTGTTTTTTCAAAACAGTTAATGCACGTGTATGTTGTGCGTGGGAGTTTGTGTGTGTATTTGTGTATGTCCTACATGGCAGCTTTCTGCCCCTGCTGCAGTCTTTGCCAGTCTTCCTTCAGGGAGCGGATGGTGTGCCACGCCTGGCCGCAGGTCCTCCTCAGAGGGCTGTAAGTCAGAAGGCGTTTGGGGTCGGTTTCTATGACAAAGACAAAGAACGAGAGAGAAAGACAGACACACAGTCACACAAAGGCAAAGAGTGCTTATTGTAATTTTATTTATTACAGTTTGTATATTGTTATAAAATGACAGGGTTTTCAATTCAGGCATTCAGTTTGTTTGCTACAGACTTTATTTTCTTTACTTTACAAAACTATGCTGTGGGAACCCTAAGTGAAGCATACATCCTAGTTGAGCCACACAAAGAAATAATTGCTTGAGTACCCAATTAACCAAAATATTTAGCAAAAGTGTTCATGGTGTTTGAGCCACTAAGGCAGATTTAACTGCAATCAACAAAAGAGAAGAAGGCATCTTAAACATAGAAAAGCTTTGCAGAAAAGTGAAGACATTTAAAAAAATATATATTGTTAGCTTATTGTTGTGTACTCACGGACGAAGCGGATGTTTTCTGGAAGGGTGCGAGGAGAAAACTGAGGTTCATAACTGCAAGAGGAACGATCAAACAGGAAGACCAGAGGCAAGTCTGTCCGTCGCCCATCTATCTCCTACAGATGCAGAGAATAATAATAATACTTTGACTCAGTCCGTTTTAACATTGTGCTATTGACGTTTCTGTGAAGGTGTGTACAGTGTTTATTTGAGATATTACTTTGTAATCTATGGCGCACTGCGTGGCCAGTCCATGGGACTCCAAGGCTAGCCCCGCCTCCAGCAGCAGCTCCTGATTGGCTGCAGGGATGTTGGTGTCTTTCTCTATCCTCAGCTGTAGGTCGGCCACAGTCTCTTCGTCGGAGACAGAGTACGTCAGGATTTTAGCAGAAATCATGTTAAGGACATGAACCAGCTGAGGGAAAAAATAAGGGCCATTGTAGCACATTGCAGAAAGAACAAGTAAATGTGTTGGTCTAAATCAAAAAATGTGCACAATCCATTCAAATTCCATCAACACTGAAACAGCTTGACGACAGAAACAAAGCTGTAATCTCTCTCTAAGTTCTGCCAACATCAGACCAGTGATATCTAAGTAATGTTCAACAAAACAACAAAAAGATGTCTACATAAGGCGAAAATGAGACAAAGTGAAATAATACATGAATGAATTAACCTTGAGTTGCAGTATGAGCTCCAGCTGTGAGAAGCAGTCCATGGGTGTAGTGTCGCGGTCTTTGCCTCTCTCCTGAGGAGACCACTTTAACATCAGCTGCAGCCACCTCTCCAGTCTCTCTAATAACAGACTGTTAAACGCCAGCCAACACGTTAGACTGAGATAATAAGAGTCTTAAATTAGCATTTTCATGTGTATGTGTGTGTGTGTGTCTATCACAGATAAAATCACCTGTTGAGGTTGTTAGGCTGAGGGAGATGTTTAGAGAAGTGGATTTCCCCCAAGAGGTCCTCATAGACGACAATATCATCGTCCTGCTTCAGCCTCAGTTTGTTGTGCCTAAAAAGGATACAAATGGAATACATGAGAGAAAAGGCTAAGTTTGGAGTTGCATATCTTGCATACTTTTGTGAACAAATGTTTTTTTTATTTCCCATTTTATGCTTAATTTAATTACGGGAATTCCGACCTGTGAACACATCAAGTTACGTGCTGTTGTAAGAAAATCTGGTAAAAAAAACATTATGGTACTATATTATAATATAAACTGTGTGGTTTTGAAATATAATCTGTGTAACTTTACATAACAAGCTACATAATTCCTAAAGTTTATGAGAAAGCGTTTTTTTGTGTGGAAGATATCTCTCTGTTTGTATCTCCTTCTGAAGCGCTCAGCACTGATATCAGAATATCAAGGTCACTCACACAGAGGCGAAAAGCCGAATAGCAAAGGAGCACTGAAGCCGTGGCCACAGGTGTGTGTGTGTGTGTATATGTGGAGCACGAGAGGCCAGCTGAAGAGACTGAAGTCGTTTTGCATGTGTGTCTATGTGAATGCGTGAGGAGGCCTGTAGGAGGCCATAAGGAGGGCCGATGGAGTTTTACATGTGTGTGATAAATTGGACGCCTTAGCAACAGGTCATAAAAAAATCTGTAATTGGAAGAATATTAAAAATAAGTGTAGAGTCTCCCCTGAGGAGGGAACATAGGAGATATAAACAGGGAGAGAAAGGGCTCATTTCTTCACTAGGTCTCCGGAGCTTGCTCGGGTTTAAGCTGTGCGTCAAACCTTTTTGAGCACATTAAACTCTTTTCACATCAGACTCTGCCTGACT
The DNA here is from genome assembly GCF_031162955.1 of Sander vitreus. Lineage (NCBI taxonomy): Eukaryota > Metazoa > Chordata > Actinopteri > Perciformes > Percidae > Sander > Sander vitreus. The sequence continues at coordinate 23,994,274 of NC_135859.1, forward strand.
CGTGTGGATTTTTCTAACAATTTTTGGGACTTCAAAACTTCAATAAGATACAGAAAAAGTGTTTGACAGAGGAAAAGTTGTGTGAAAGATCCGAGCCATCAACCTGGCCCTGGGCGTCGGACCCTTGTCCAAACACAACAGTGCCAGGAACTGAACCTGCAATAATAGGAGAGTATTTTTCTTCTGTGTAATCCCAGATTCCCCGGAATCTGATAATTTTGATTTGTCATATTATTGAGGCATAAGGGGCATTGACCTTGGAACCCACATATCCTGTAATTCTTTGCTTTAGCAACTCCCGTTTATTTATACATTCCCTGTGTGTTACAATCCAATCAAGTAACAATAATGTTTCTTTTCATTGCTTAACATTCAAAAACATCATTGTTAAGCGTGTTTTGCAAAAGCTAGACTATCGCCATAGAAGTACAAAAGCAAAAAAAGAAGAAAAATTTAGATTTGAGAAGGGAGAAATGTTGGAAATTTCGACACGCATCATCGTTTAACTACTTTTGGAAAACATGACTTCACTTCCTTCACGATGACTTTTTGTGACATTTTGAACAAATCTCCAACTTGGATCAGATATAGGAATTTCTGAAAGGTGGTACTACCAAGGAACAGGTTGCCAGGTTGGTAAGAAAGGGCGAAATCCTGTGATACACTCAAACACCAAAGTCCCGAAGCTCCAGTAGTCCACAGTGACCGTGTACTTCTGTCTCTCAATGAGCTCTGGAGCCTGGAGGATGAAGTTCAAGAGAAAGTTCAGCTGTTACTGTCCAAAATACGGCGAGGAGATCGTGTGGAAAATGTGTCCACCCGTGTTTTCATCACTTACCAAGTACTGTAGTGTTCCCACAAATGAGGTGCAAAGGCTGCTCTGGTCCAGCTCTTTAGCATAGCCGAGATCTATAATCTTGTGGATCAACTAAGATTAGGGGAGAGAATAAAGAAAAAAAAAGGGTTATTAGCAGAAATGATATCCTACAATTACAAATGGATAATTCAGGATGAGTCTGACATTTTGGGAAATATCATTATTCGCTTTCTGGCAGAGTTCAAAACCACTCTTGTATCTGGTTGCTTGGCAACTGCTCAGAGCCAAGAAATAGTTCAGCATAACCCCCTTAAAACAGCAAATTGTTGTTTTTACATTTTGGTTTTTGTAGGGATTAAACGAATATATATACATATATATATACTGTATAAACAGACAGATATGACAATGGTGTCTTCTCATCAAACTCTTCAGCAAAAAGCGAGTAAGCTTGTTTCCCAAAATGTCAAACTATTCTTTCAAATCCTGAGTGATTCAAGAATACATTAACAGAAATCAATGTTGAATTGAATGAATGAATGAATGCTGAATGTTGGATTCACGGTTTCTCTAGTATGCCAGAAAAAAACAAGTGTTCATGCAAAACTATAAACTTAGTGCAGATAAAGTCTGTTTGGTTCCATTTCTATAAACACAGCAATGTGCATAAACATGGAAATATAACCTTTTTAATATGTCTGGCCTCATTTATATAACTGCTGTTCATTTTCCTGTGTCCCACTGCAGGCTGGAGGATACAACACACTAAATAAAGGGAGGCCCAGAGACGAAGGTTATAGCAAGTCAATTGCAAAAATTCCTTGTAACTGCAAGATTCAGCTGAAGGATTGAGTTTTCCACATTAAATATTCAGTGCAGCAAAGTTGTGCTCAGCTTGTGAGGGTAAACATGTGGACGTGAGAGAGACGAGTCTCCTGCACTTATTCCACATAACCCACAGAGAGACAAAATGCCTTTAAATGACCTCTTTGTTGTGGTTTGGGTGAATTTGTCAAAACAAGATGATTCACAGGGTCTACAACTCACTCTCTTCTCTCCCTGCTGCAGCACAATGTTTTCTGGTTTCAGATCTCTGTGGATGATCCTCTTCTTATGGAGGTAGGTTAGAGCTGATGCTGAAGGGAGGAAAAAGAAAAAGATGGGATAACAGTCAGAAGAAAAGAAGAATGCAGAGTTAGAATAGCATGCATTGTAAACTATATTGTATATAAATAATATTGCTGAAGATTAATGGCTTTCTCTCATATGAAAGATGTTAATGCTGCCTGTAAACTAGAGCTTAACTAAAAAATGTCTCGGCTAATATTAGCGCTTATGGCAGATATATCTCCATTGGCGGATATGTAGAGCGATAAATAACGAGAAATCAAATACAGTTAAATACAGAGAGAGCAGCTGGTGAAAACATATGTTTTATCCTGCAAGCTTCTCAAGAGGGACACGATAGTTATACAGGAGTATTTTCCTTAACTGATTTATTCAAAGCAAAGTTAAGACTTAACATTGTCGGACTCATGATGGGCAGTTTAAAAATAAAATAATCAAAATGGATGCAGCAGGACCAAATATCGTCTTCTTTATTTCATGCATTCCTCTTCCTTGTCAAAACCTGGCACCTACATTACCCACAATGCAACTTGTTCACTGCCAGTTTGGTGGGAGAATCAGGTGTGTTATACTAGCGGAGGCTAATGTAGCCTTGAGCCGCTAGCCTCAAGCAGAGATGAGGAGTGGGCAACAGAGGTTTGGTAAGCTCACTTCTTTCTAACTTCACACCCCAAGATTTTCAAAAATGTTCTTCAGCCCTGACCGTCAAGTGACATCACTGCCATGATGTCATCATAAGTGTGCTCATGGTGCGTTCATGCCACCTGGGAATATCAGGGACCGCCCCTGTGATTACGTTGTTTTTCCGACTGCCAGCGTTCACATGGTCGGGATGCGTGTTCTTCTTCTTCTGTTATATTGGCGTTTGGCATAACAACTTATTGCTGCCTTATGACTGCCACCAACTGTTGGCCGTAGCCTAGAGCATCAGGTGTGTAAAAACATGCAGGCCACAATAACAAAAGATTTGCTGCCGTTTTCTTATGCGAGCATACAAACAGCACATGGACAGGTGTTTGTTTGTTATCTGCAGGGCAACGAACGGGAAAGGACACGGATAAGGTGTCGTTTTTTTAATACATGGGCCCATTTATGAATAATTTGAAACATGTTATGTCTGTGTATGTTTCTTGGCAGAGGCGTTTGTCCACAATAAACAGTTTATTAACATTGAAATATTTTCAGTGAACCAAAGTCGCCTACATCAAATGTCAGGGTCACCAACTGGGAAACTCTGTTAGCGAGTTTTCCACCTCTGATTCCTACATGAAGCGACATGAATGATGATGTTTTCACTGGGAAAAATGTTTTTCCGATTCCCACGAACGCACGGTGAGCGTGAGAGTCCAATTGTTGACCTCTGTGTGAGTGTAAGCTGACGCCATGGTGACTAAGAGGTCGGTGGTTTAGGGTCATTGATGACATCACGATACTGGTGACCAGGACCATTTCCTCTATACTCCAGGAAACTAATCACGCTGCCATTTGACTCAACCGCACAATCAATCTATCACTCTCACTTACACATGCTTTAAAGTGGTATAACAGTCACAATGATTGAGCAGGATACTCACAAATGTCACTTAACAGAATCAAAACGGAGCCCTCCCTTATTCCACAGCAGTTATCCAAGAGGTTTAGATACTGTGGAGAGCACAAACACAGACACATGATAAAATGAATAACGTTAATCTGTCTTCATTAATAATGTCTTAGAACTCCCTGCTCTTCTATAAAACAGCTATTTTCCATCCATTAAGTGCACCGTTTAGAAGCTATCAGACATACATTTGAGGTCATAAACAAAATCAGATTCAAGCAGAAAACAAAAGTATCAACTTTCTCTAATACATTAATAGAATGTTTTTTCGCAAGGCCTTTTTGCGGTGTTTATCATATTTTTAAGAGCATTTCTGGCAAATAAAAGAAGTTTGCAAATTGGCAAATCAGCACTTCTGTTGTAAATCCTTTGGTTTGTTTTACTTTAAACAATACATTTTAACGTGTTCTACTGCTGGAAACCCGTGGCAAGCCCGATAAAAGAGTCGACTGCTTAGTTTTTGGCCATCTGGGATGCTTTGAAATTTTTATGATACTGCGGTCTGCGACGGTTGGCATTTTCCTCCTCTTCTGGCTGCCTGGTGCCAACATTGTCTATCGCTTTAGGCTGCACACTTAGTTGGTTTTGGATTAAAACCCGCTCCAGATTTCACCCACAGAAGAAGTGCAAACAATCGCCTGATTGTTGATCAAAAACCAAATCAGACAGTCACATTCATGTGCGAGTATATTAAACTCAGTAAAATGTAAAAACTTAAAAAGGTGCTCAGAGAGTCATGATAAGTGGTTAAAAAGTTTAATCACACACGTTTACAGCTCCTTGTTAATGTATTATGATTCAGCACTTTGCCCTAATGGGCTCTAATCCACGGTCCTAAACTACATATACATATATGACACTCTCACAAACTGATTTTTACCTTTCTCAGATCTCCTCCCTGACAGTACTCCATTGCCAGCAGTGGCAGGTCATTGGTGGTCATTGTTTTCTGCATTCCCTCAGGAACCTCTCTGGCTGCGACAACGTTAACATGATCCAACCTATGTGAGTAAATATGAGTACTGTTTTTCTGTTTGTTTATTTTGATGTGAGAGACAGACAGGAAAGGCAGGGGAGAGTGAGGGGAAGACAGGCCGCAAGGGGCCCTGGGCTGGACTCAAACCCAGCCCTACCCGCTGAGCTATATACTGTACATTTACACAATAATCCACTTCCAAAAGTATTAGCCATTCGAGATTTATAAATGTAGTAGTCACAATGCCGTTTGTCAGAATTGTAATAGAGACCATGTTGCATACGTCAATACGTTGTCTAATTTAAGTAGGTTTTAGCGGCCTGGAGATATAAAATAATCCAGTAAAAAAGAAAAGTCTGAAAAAATAAGAAGGATTTGTGGCAAAAATTTGTTTTTCTGCCTACCTATTCTGTTGATCTACGTTCTCAGATTTGTCTTGCAGCCTCTTGGGGGATCCCAGCCCCCAGGTTGGGAACAACTGTTCTAGGCCAATTTTTAAGAAGCAACACTAAACATTTTTTTCTCAGTATACACCTGCATCACATCAATCTGAGTTAATCTTTTTTTTCTTGCATCCTATCTCTATCGCTGTGTCCACCAGATTTATCTAAAATGGCACACTTTCACAATTGCATGCACACCTTTATCGGTTAAGTTTTCCCCCTACTCCCTCTGCTCTTTGACTTGCTCTGGTACTTTCTCTGTTTCTCATTCTTCCCTGTTGCATAACTCTGATTGAAACAATGTGTTTCTGATTGTCACAGGGTCAGGCCCCACAAAGGAAAAATATAAAGATAACTAACTCAAACTGATACCAGATGCACCTGCACTATGACTGTAACCAAAACATTGTGCAACATCCAATCAGTGTGTTAGACAGCTACAACAGCAGGAGATATACGATAGTCATCACTAGAATAATAAGCTGTTGTTAAGTTATTATCAGTCATTTACATTTTTTTCTCTCTCCCTGCAACACGAAGCGTTCGGTCAAATTAGAAGTATAGTCATATTGTGTTACTATAGGACTCTATCTCTTTCAGGGGAGACAAGCGCTACAAATATGATCTGATTAATCTCTTCTTCTTTCTGCCTCTCTTCAGCGTTACATAAAACACTTTTTGGGGATAGAAAAGATTTAGGATGAAATGAAATAGTAAACCTGCAGAAGATTGTGGTATGAATTAATATTTTTTCTTGGTTTTGAATATATTCAGCCAATGAAAAGTAACCCAATAAAAGCTCTATTAACACATCTGTGTACATCTGTGTTAAGTAGCTGTAATAATATAATAGTAGGTTGCCATATATGAGTCCCCTGCCCTGTGGTTTTTCCACGAGTTGAGCGTGGGTGCACGGGAGGGTTGTGGTCGTGACCATGTCTGTCTGAAAACAACACACTTGTTAAACTGGGACTAGAAAAGAAATGGTTTTATACTCATGTTTGCACCAGCGAATGATGACAAACACACAAACACACACACACAACTCCAGTGACCCGACACCCAAACTGAAACTGTTGATAGACAATGCAGACGTGTATGGAAATGAAACACACACACCAAAGCAGAGCAAAATGAGGAGGCGGCACATTATCCTGTCAGAAATAACCACCGACACACCAAAATAACCCAAACGTCCATGTCCTGTTCAAATTATTTAATGTCTTGTGTGATTTTTACTATTCCAGGGTACAAATTTAGTTTTTGTATTTTGAGAAAACTTATGAAACAGATGGGTACATAAAAGTCAAATGACAAACTCATAAGCACCCTGCTTGTCATGGAATGTACCACAGTGAGTCACAAGACTCAAACCAAAACTTGTCTCCCATGCCAAAAAGAACTTTAAGGCAAAGCATTAAAGAGTTTGGACGGGAAAAAGAATCAGGGAAAATCACCAATTTCTTCAGCCGAGTTAAATGTGTCAGACGCTAAGATGCATCACTGCAGCAAAAGACACCTCTACATCTTTTGTAAACACAGAGACACACGTATGCAAGGTGCTGTGGTCAAACTAAAAAGTTAGGAAATCTGGCATTTTTCACACCCTGCATGTTACAGATGCTTACTGATTTGAAAGACAAAACTGTGACTGACAAGACATATTGTAGCTTTTGTACTTTTTACTGAATTACAAATAAATATGTGACTATGATCTTAGCATGACCTTAAGGCAGGTCTTGCTTTATTACTTAATCTTGAGGGCCCGGCCTGTGTCATAATCTAGTTTGTAGCTTGATTATTGTAGTGAATGTTGTGCTTATTTCTGTTTATAGCACAGGGACACTGGTTGGAGTGTGTCCTGGTGTCCTAGATTCAAGAATCAAAAAGCTTTACTGTCTATCACATAATGATAGAAAAAATGTCTTAGGTTAGGGGCTCACAAACAACAAATAAAACATACACCCATTAGCGACTCGCTCGATGGTGTTTTAAGCCTCCAACGTCGCCTTCCAGGCAGCTAACCCTAACCCTAAACATAACCACTGCCGTGCTGCCTGGAAGGCGACTTGGGGGCTTAAAACACCAAACACCTAGTGACTCACATAATAATAACATTAAAACAAAATCAATTCCATCAATAAGTAAGAGCAGGTGTGCAAAGCTGCATCACATTCTATTTGGCCTTGTTTAAGATAGATATTGCAGTGGGAATAAAAGAGTTTTTGTATGTTCTCTTTTTGGCCAGAGGTGATCTAAGGCGGCTGCGTGATAGGAGTAGCTGGAGTGTGTGAAGTGGGTGCGAAGAGTCCTTACTAATAACATCTAATGGTTAAGACACAAACCATACAAAACACAATGGGAACCTTTTTTGCAAATCATCCCAGTCTCTCTTCCACGTGTCTTGTCTTTATTTTCACTGTGATGTATATTATAAAGGCAAACTGCCAAGAAACTGGTTGGCAATTGGGAAGAATAATGATAGGAGGAAGGAATAATAATGAAGCTGCCATGTGTCTGTCATGTGTCCTGTACATGACTGGTGTTTGAAGGTGACAGAGGAATGGTGGTGGGACCCAAAAGGCACTCTTTTTGTGTGGGCCCTTTAGATATGTAGATGCATGCGAGCGTAAAACTGACCTTTTCATGATCTGGATCTCCAGACACCATCTCTCTTTGTTTCTCTCGCTCAGCTCCTGACGGCACTGCTTTATCGCAATCTGTTCCTCGGTGTCCTGAAACACACCCACACCCCCACACCCATCCACCCACACACACACACACACACACCCATCCACCCACACCCACACACACCCATCCACCCACACCCACACACACACGTTTGAGATATTAGGCATTTCATAAGAAAGTCAAATTCATTTTAATATCCATTAGCTAGTAGCTAATAACTACCAAAAATCTTGGTCATGAGTGTTTTAAAGTGTCCACATTTGGGAATGTATGTTACAGTTTACATGTAAGGCTTCAACTGATGATTACTTTCATAATTGATTAATCTACAGATTATTTTATCGATTTAAATAACTATTAATCGTTTGGTCTATAAAACATCAGAAAACAGTGCAAAATGTCCACATAATTTCCTCAAGCTCAAGGAGACAATCTTTTTTTTTCCAAGTACATCTCACTACCCGTTTTCCATGGCATCCTGGAGAGAAAGAGAGACACACCCTGCTTCCCATAACTCAATCTATGAACTAATAATAGCCCACAGTATTGTCAATAATATAGGGAATTTCCTGTAGAGGAAGTTTAGTCACCACAGCGGTGCGCTCTTCAGTTAAGTCATTTCCGCTTGCCATTCTGATTTCCTCTGAAACCCTGGTCTGCCATGACACTGATGATGAGCTTCAATGTGATTTAACTGTTAAACAATACATCTACTCTACATACTCTTGAACATGCCTCCCTTGATTACTGTTAATAGCAGTAGAATTAAATTATATGACAATCTTAATTTTTAGATGCATTCTTGAAGACACTAAATTTCACCCACAACACGTGTGATTTACGCCAAATTATACATTTATAATGAATGTAAACAAACTATAACAAGTGTGACACACATTGTCTCATTTGACAAAACAAAACAATGGTCGGGAATGCAGCCACCAAGAGAGCAGTCAAAAAAGTTACCCGTTTATGTAAAAAACCTTTGTATGTGCAACCGCGAGAGAAAATATTTCAAAGGGATCCTTTTCTCAAGTGCTTTCCTACAGTTTCTGACTCTCCATCACTTGTATATCTACACTCACATGATTATGCTGCCTGGCTCAAAGCCAGCTCTAAGTTTGCCTGGAAAAGGAGGTGTGAGGTATAAATAATACAACTCAAGTACAGTTTTTAAGAGAGGAAGAGGAAGGTCCACTAAGCGGGCGTGTTCGTATTCCCATAGTGTCCTGATGAAACTCTACAATGCTCTAATCCTGTGACTAAGAGTGATATCATTACAATAGACACCATTTTTTCTTAGACACCAAGAACAAAGAGGACAGCTTCCTGGACTGATGTCATACTATTTACAAAAACAGTGCAGATGAAAACCCATTTAAACCCATTGGTTTTCATTTGTGAACTGTTATGTCATTCTGATTATATATGACTGTTTTTAATTTAGATGTGAACAAAAAAATGGCTATTAGTTAACACAAGGATTTGAACTCAATGAAGGAAACAGGATATGCTGAGAATATGAGAATTTTTGCTGCAATTTTAAGGATTCATTTGTAAAAAGGACAAGAAAATATTTCATTTGTAATATGGATTTATTGTATGTATTAGTATTTGATCAGCGCTATGTATATCATTTATTTTTACAGCTCTAATTTTGATTATATGTTAATTGCACTGATGGTGATGATGTTGATGTCTGCTGGGAAATGCCAGCCACCAACTTTAGCTGTCTTCTATCTGACTACTTAAAATGCTCAAATGTAATAGTGTAATAGCTAAAAGTGTGTGGAGCGTGTACCTTGTTTTGCCATCGTGTGACATTCCCAAAGCCTCCGGTGCCCAGCCGCTCCTTCAGCTCCCAGGACCCACAGCTGTGCTGTTGCTGCAGGGGGACACGATTCATGGCCTCCTCAGCTGGTCCTACAGCCAATACAACAAATGACAAGAATAAACTTAAGTCTTACTCGTGGCCCACCAGAGCTCAGACCAATAAACAAAAATATTGGATAAACAGAAAATGGAAAAAACAACTTTGCTACTCTTAGATCATTACCATGCAAAAATGTGAAGTTTTGGCTTGAGGCATTAAAGAAAATGCCTCGTTGTTATCTAGGCTACATAAAAAGAGTTAATCGTTTGTGCAGTGAATATTTCAGGACTCAGACTCAGTTGGTCAGCTCTACATTGTCAACCCTTTACCCAGATTTCATCTCTAGACTGTACTGTGTTAAAAACAAACATTTGTATGATAATGTGCAACTGTGAAAGTTTCGCATGTGTTTATAATGTTAGCATTACTCTCAAAGTTGACTTCTATCTGTAGAGTTTAACCTGCTTGCTGCTTCCTGCTGCTCTGGTCTAAAATCACCTGGCCAAAGGACTACAGTTTAAAATTAGCCAGCTGGCTAACACTGGCACATTTACAGAAATGTTGATTAATGTGTGTTGTCCTTTATAAATAAAGAATAAGAATAAGTACAGCTGAGGCCTTGGTCTTTCTAAACTTACTCTAGTGCCAATGAATCACCAACAATTTTGATAATCAAATATTAAGCAAAAATGCCAAACATTATTTGCTTAAAACTTCTGAAGTTTTAGACTTTTCTTCAGTTTCACATCATTATAACTCAAATATCTTTGGGTTTTTGACTGTTGAGTAGACGCAACCAGCCATCACCTGGGACCTCTAGGAGGTTGTGATTGCCATTTTTCATGATTTCCTCACATTTGAAGAAGAAATGTATTATATTATTATAAAATTATTATTCGTCACAATCGTACAGTATAGGTACAAGTAGTGAAATTCAATCTCTGCATTTAACCCATCCTAAGCATTAGGAGCATCCAGGGAGCAACTTGGGGTTAAATGTCTTGCTCGAGGACACTTTGATTGACATGTGGCCGGAGGAGCCTGGGATTGAACCACCAATCTTGTGGTTGAGGGCCGAGCTGCTCTTCCTCTGATCCTCAGCTTAAACTAAAAAAGATTAATTGATTGCCAAACAAATAATCAACAGAATAATTAATAAGGAAAATAATCAGCAGCACCCAGAACACCCATTGGTTAACTCTGATCATGTATTAAACGCTGGCTTAATGACCAGATTTACATCACAGAATCTATCTATACAATTCCTGTATATAGCTATGTAGTTCTCTAGTTATAGTTACAGTAGGTAGTCCAGGCCAGGCCTGTTTAATGCAGTGACTGAACAGACATCCATCAGGGTGCTTCCGTTTTTGACATTATGCTCTACCTCTCTGTTCATAACATTGTGCACTCAAAACACAAGAAAATCACGTTCCCTCTGTTTGTGTTTCCTGTCTGAAGTTATGCACAAAGGCGTACATGTTTTCGGTTTTTGTTTTCATGCAGACAAGCGCTTCAACTAAAGTATTGTTTCAACTAAATCCTACCTTAAACTTCGTATGCAGCTTTCACACCTGGTTTTCTTTCAACACTATGTCCAGTCTTTAACCAAGTTAAACTTTTAACACTATGGTCATTTCGGCGACACAACACATCTCAAAAACTTTCTACTTCCTGATACTCTTATTTCCTGTAAACCTGATGGGACCCGCCCACAGGAAGGCAGAGTCCTCAGATCTCCAGCTCGTGCCTTCTGCCTTCATGTCTGTTTTTATCCAGCAGACATCACACATGACTTTGACCATAAATGGTGAATCTGTCACGATTTTATGCATAAACATCGACCTGGACCTGTGAAATATATATTTTGTGCTTAATGAGAGGGAGTTTTTAAATGTCAAGTCGCAGTTTAATTTACACAACTCAATTTGAATTGTTCCACATGGAACAATTTGAAATATACAATTCTTTATCGTTTAAGAAATTCTACTCATTCTGTCATTTTGATTTACATAAAACAAAAATACCATGGCTGCTTAAAATTCTCGATTGTGATTGCCTGGGAGGTGTCCATTACTTTCTCGTAACCACACAGTATAAAGTAACTAACACTATAGTAAGTAATCAATGTGCCAATAATAAACTTAAGGTAAGGGCAACAGCCTCTGCTACTACAGTTAATATACATATGACTTACAAAAGTGAAGAAGGCATCACTGTTAATTCAATATGTTCATTGCTTCTTATAAAAAATATAACAGGATTATCTTTAAATTGTATCCATATGTTGCAATATTTGTATGTTGTAACCTAGGGGTGACCCGTAAGCATCCTTCACCATGTGCCAATGGATCCTGTAGGTATTATGATGATAATCTTAAATCTCTTTGTTTAGAAAATGGGAAAATTAGCAAATTATATTTTAAAAAGTTTTAAATTTCCCCACCTAGGTCTCAGGTCACTGAGGCAAATCTGATATTTAAAGTATCATTTTTGAGAAATAGTCTGTAAATCCAAAAAATTTATGTATTTGCGGATGTCATTATGGAGACTATGGCTGGCAATACTTTAGGAATGGACATAATACACAACTTCTCGCTAATGGTTGGATCATCTTCCTAAGCCATTCAGGGACAGCAGAGTCACCCGCTATCTGCTTTCATGACCTGACAACTCAAACAACAATGGTAACCAGTACTTCACGTCTCCCTCTTGAATTACACTTCTCCTCTTAGTTGCGAAAGCTCTTTTTTCCAACTTCCTCTTTTTTTTCTAGGTGGATCTTGTTTTTGTAGTACTTAATCATAAGCTTATCAAAATATATTACAGGTCCAGATACTGTGTCTCAAATGGTTTGCTAACACTCTTTTGTAACTCAATTGCTATCATTTTCTTAGTTAGATGTACCTGACTTCTCAGATACATTTTCATAAGGATTGGGATTTTCAGACCATCTATCATCTAAATTTCATTGAGGTTAAAATACCTTAAAACTGTGGCCGGTTAGCTCAGTTGGTAGAGCAGGCGCACATATATAGAGGTTTACTCCTTTGACTCTCAGGGGGAATGAGAGGTTCGACTCTCATTCCCCCTCTCTCTCTCCCCTTTCATGTCTTCATCTATCCTGTGAAAATAAAGGCCTAAAATGCCCAAAAAAAATCTTAAAAAGAAAAGCAATAACCCATAGCTTTAAAGTCAGTCTTCAAAAAGACTGTCAAAATACATTGAACTTCTTGATGTCTTAACGTAAAGTGGCAATCCTTAAAGGACAATTCCAGCGTAAAACGAACCTAGGGGTTAATAACAGATGTGTACCCACTCGATCGCTCTCTGGGACATGTTTTCATGCTTATCGAATGTGTTTGTAGCTAAAAACAAGCTAGCGCGGACCGCTGATTAGCTTACAACGCTAGTATTCGGGGCACAGGGAAAGTAAAAACAAATTGCTATTTATACCACTAAAAAGGCTCAAAATATCACCAAACTTCAACGGTAGCATAATGAGGGTCCCTAAATGTTAACCGAAGCATTAAGAACATTGTAATTGTACAGTTTATTAAAAAGATAGATTATAAAGACAGTCGTGTTCTCGTATGAAGGCGGCCGCCGTCTTGGGAGCTACTGTCTTTCAGTCATAGAAATGAAAGCAATAAATAAAATCCATTTTATTTTGATGATTTCGGTTGATTTAGAATTTCCATGAGTGAAAACATGGAATTGTGCTGAGTTTAGCATTCTGGAGCATAGAAATACAATGCATCTCATTCTCTTTCTGTGATCTGGGGTCTTGTTGTTGACATGAGCTTCAATTTTTCAGAATTGTGTGAATAGTTCCTTTTTGTGTTTACTCAGATGTCACGCCAGACATCCAGTTAGCTAGTGACTTAACACACATTTATTTAAATGAAAATCTTCCAGATTACAGCTTTAAATCAAATATTCTTTTTAGTAGCTTTTTTAACATTTGCAGTATCATTGTTGATCCAACGGATGTTGAATTTGGAGGGGATGCACTTTAGAATTCCCAGTGATGCTTTTCATTTCATCACCTGTTATTCTTGGCTTAAATAGTTCAGGTGGAAATAGATTACTCACTCTGATGCAACCAACAAACTTCATCTGTATCTATTTTCTAGAATATATGTGACGTTCCTTTGACGTGATCTGTATGTGTTTACTGTAAGACCCACTTTATCAGTTTGTAAATGTTTGTTAGAAAAAATGGCTTTCCTATTTATACTAACAAAATAAGGTCTGGTCTTTTTTTTCAGTAAGGACAAGACGTCTTTGTGAAAGTCAAATTGAACTCATAATGAAAGACCTTTGTTATATTAATTAGGTTTGTTTTGTCATGTAAACCTAGCCTGAGGAAAGGCCTTACATTCTGTCCTTAATTACATAGTATGACACAAGAGTTTATTTTCCACTACCTCCATCTGTTTCAATATAACCTTTTCATGTTCCAGTTGAACATTCTGTTGCTATAGCCACTGCACAATTTTACAGCAGTTTAACTGATATTGTTACAGCCACCATTTTGGCAGCAGTTTTGTGATTGTTGATGTGTGACTTGTTAATGAAGTTTTCCTGCAAACTACTAACCAAGCTAGCCATTACACTAGCTGTCTGAGGTCTAGTGTTAGCTAATACAAAATTACAAGTAACTAAGTCCCTCCCCTTCTGGTGTCCCCCATTGGACCTTATTATGGAAAAAATATGTACGGTAGTCAACAGTGAGAGACACATATTTTTTGGTCCCGTTTGAATTGTGCCATGAATTACACATATGATGTTTATGAATTTAAAAGATAGTGTGATAGTATAGATAGTATGTGACAAGTCAATAAAGTCACAGTTTGTATTGGTTTGTTGTTTTAGCATTTAGTTTTGTGTGAAACTGCTCAGTGAACTATAGGCCTACATCTCTCGTCTCGCACAATATATGTCACCAACACACCAACACCAATGCCAACACCAACAAGCACCTTTCACTTTATTTTTCAAGAACAAGGAAAAAGTATTAAAAGAAGTGAAAATCACTAGAAGTCTGGCCATGGGAAGCGAAACAAGGAGCAAGACCCCTTGCCTGTGTGAGTACATCTCTATACAAAACACACAGGCATCGTTGCTTCAGGGAGAGATAAAGTTATGATGTCACCTATGTGACTTTTGGGTGTGTAGTCTTTCTAATTGCAATTTTCACACAGTCTTACACAACAGCTTTACGACAAACTGCGATTTTCTTGACTTGCAAAATGATCTTTTAAATTGACATTTTAACATAGGTTTAATTCATGGTACAATTCTAACGGGATCAAAAAATGATTTGTCTTTCGCCACTGAAGGTCCACCAGAAGGGGAGGGACTTATACTCTTTATAGCTTATTTGCTTTTCTGCCGAGAGCTAAAGATATATTAGAAGATCAATACTACTGTCATATTTGTCTATTAAACATAGGCCTACAGCCAGGAGCTATTTAGCCAAGCATGAAAAATACTGTGATACAGTGAGTGTTTATGTCACTATGCCTATAGTTTGTATATATCCTACTGTCCTGTTAGATAGAAAACTCTCTGAGTTGTTTTCTGCTCAAACTTCACCAAGACAGATTCTTGTATATTCATTACGTGGCACTTGATACCTTGAGTCCATGGAATTGTGAAAACATTCACCCACACATTAAGACAGTAAACAAACGTGTTTAAAACAGTGGTTTGTCTAGTTTCTGAAATGCCTTAAATTGCCAATCATTGCATAATGTAAGTAATGGTAAGTCAACTTTTTAAATCATAAATCATTTAACACAGTGCAAGTGTGCAGTAAATGCTTAATTGTGTTTAATGAATTTTATATTATGTGGTAAAGGAATAGAAAATAACTATAACAGACAAGACTCCTGGCGGACTTTTCATTTTTAAATTTGTGTGTGTGTGTGTGTGTGTGTGTTTGTGTTTGTGTTTGTGTTTGTGTTTGTGTGTGATTTTCCTCTTCAAGAAGTGGGAGTGCGCTCTAATCTAACACAGATGAAACTAACAGGACAGACGCCAAAATAACTAGCCTACCACCACCCATTACATCCTAGAGTACCATGTTCTCAGCTATTTAATGAGGACTTAAAAGACAGTAAAAACTATGAACATGAATTATCCAATGCATATAAAATCCCTGTTGGTACTAAGAAAAGATGGAGCTATTCTTGAGGCTAAAGTGACTGATTTCCTGAGGAAGGGATGGGTTGAATAAAGAGGATTGTGTTGTAACAAATGACTCCTGGTGCCAGGTGGTGAACCACACAGATCGAGTGTCACCCATAACCCATCACAGACTGCCAAGTGCGTTAGTTGTAATGTACCTGCAAACTTACCAAAGCCAGTAAAAAAGCTATGGTAGTTTGAAAACATGACAACACAGTACATGATAAAATACAATATTTTTGCAGATACTTTACTGTATGGTGTATAGGCTATACATCTAGTGCATTATGAGCTTCTGTTTATAAAATACCTTTGTTTTAATTTTTTTGTGCATATTGTTGTATATAGTAGATGATCATCATAATGTAGTATTCTAGTTTTATGAGTTTTTACTGCCCCTATCCATATGCTTCTGTTTTTTGTGTGTTTCATCTGTTTTTCATCACAATATGTAGCCCTATCAACATTAAGCTTCTCACAAATGCACAAATATTGATATTTAAATAAATTAATCTAAATATGATAGCACTGTTTTTATATTTTGTAGAACAGAATATCTAGAAAAAAAAGGTCTGAGTTACATTATATAAACACTGACTGTTAACTGATTTCCAAAATTATGAATTACATAGGTCTATTTTTGTGAAGGTTTTATTTATCTGTATTTTTTTATAGGCTTCCTGATAAAATACTTCAAAAAAGATCTTTTCAAGGTTATTGTATGATTCGCCCTGTGAACCTCCTGTGGCACTCATAGGTGGCACTTGGTACTGTCCCGTCCGCATCGGCACCGCCCAGCAGGCTGCATCATCATCCGGGCCGCCAGCCACACTTCCCCGCTAAGTCCCGCCCCTTCACGCACCGGCAGAACCGGAGAGCTCCGATAAAAACTGAGAACAAAGGGGTAACAAGCTCATTTCGAGTGACAAATCCCGAGGACGCTCACACTACTGCAGAGACACGGAGAAGTTACCGATTCAGAAGACTTTTAATTTGGTAAGAGATTGTTTTTCGTATTTATTTTCCTCAGATTCTACAGATCTGTACAGAGTGTGCATCAGGGTGTTTTCTGCTAAAAGTTCTTATTGTGTTTCATTCTGAATCGTGCCATTATAACTTCATTGGATGATGATACTGTCTGCAACATTTTATTTCATTTGATGTGTCAAGAATAAATAGATGACATCTTTTGCATTTTATGAAAATCAATTAAGATATTTTAACCAGTACTCTTTAATTGATTAGACCAATTATGGCTAAGTCATATTCAATATTAAGTATATATAAAGTCTTAAAGAACAATCTCATAAGATTAGATAATCCTATACTAGACAGTTATCTTGATAAACAGTTATCCCATCTTATTTAATGCTAATTAGCAAAAAAAACAATTAATTAATTTCAGAAATAAAGTAGGGAATAAATGATGTAGTGACATAGTTATTGTAGTGTATTCATTTGGTCCATAGTCTGTGTGGGGGAGGTGAAACTGTGTCTTTTGATTACCTTGTGCTTGCTCATTCATTTGGCATCCCAAAACTTTCTCACTCTGACTTCAGCAGCTCTTTTTTTTTACCTCTCTCATCCACATCCACCTGTTTGTTCTGGTGAGAATCCCGTATGATTTATTTCACCGTGTCACACACTCACTCTTCACCCCCAAACACTTCTCAGGAAGTAAATTAGTAATTTGTGTTGTCAAGGTTGTTTCAAATTCTTTTCAAAATGTTACAAATGTTACAAGAACGCGGTGATTTTGTGCACCGCTGCTGTACTTGGTGTGTGTTTTATTATTGAGGAACATCTCTGCTATCATACTGTGATTCATCTCAGTATGTGTGTGTGTATCTGTACCACTCTGAGACAAAATCTGCACAGGATTCTGGATCACTGACAAGCAGGCTTTTATCAGGCTGATGAGTTGGATTTGCGTCTGCAGCTGGCTCCTTCGGAATTCTCCTCTCTGGCATCTGTCAGCACTGATACTCTCCATCACACTGATACTCTGTACTGTTGCATGTTGAGATAAAGTAGTTTGTATCCATTTTCTGCCTTCCCGGCAGAGTGGTCAGCTGCGTTTGTGCCTCACACCGATGTTTGTGACTCACAGCGTCAGCCTGTTCTTAAAGCTGTAAGTTTAGAGTCGGTCAGACAGAGGATAATGCTGGATCAGACTGTGGGAACAATGGGCCAGAAGATGAGGCTAAAACCAATTCTGAGCTGAACTAAGCCAGAGTTTCACTTTTATCTGGACAAAAACTCTCTTACATATCTCAAATTGTATCTTCATCTAATGGCCTCGATACTGGTTATAAATCCCATCAATGCTTCTGTGTTTCTTTCTCCATGTGTCTTTGTGCAGTCCTAGAAGCTGGGATGACTCAGGAGTACTCACCATTTTTCTGCTAAACTCTGGGATTCAATTTCATTTGCTTCCTCTTTCTCTTTTTTACCCTTCTCCCCTTTCTCTCCCCTTTCTCCATTATTTCATCTCCTTCCATGTAGCTGTCTCATGCTCTATAATCTCCTTAGCGTATACTAATTTCTAATGTCAACACCTGCTCTTTCTACCTGCCTTTTTTGGCTTTATGAGTCAGTATTTTCTCTCTGATAGGAAGTTCAAGGCTTCATATTGTGCACAGAGGCAAGCTGAAAGGCAACAATACAGCCCTCTGTTCTTGGGCACTTTACAGAGACGGATCACAGCTGGTATATTAAAGCTTGCCCAAAAACCCCAATAAAGAATGCAGAACTCCTGCTAAGTAGCTTACCAACATGACATCACATGCCATAACACATTATCAGCAAACCTACACAGGTGCAAACCTCTTAAATGAGGGAACAACGCCTAACTTGAAGCTATTGTACCCGTTGAATGCAGGTTATAGGGATCCCAGCAGGTCAAACCAGTTCAAAAACATGTTTTGAGGTTCAGATTTGCTGCCACTGCTATGACAAGAGAATGGAATAGTTTTTTACAATCCCACAATGTTGAGCTTTCTAAGAAATATTGTGAAGAAACTAACTTCAGTGCCAAAGAAAGCAAGATTGTAAAAGTGCCACAATGTTCACTGTAAATGTGTTTCAGTCCACCCACTCTGAAAACTTTAAGTATGAGTTCTGACATTTGCATTGAAGAGAGATAGAAAAGTAACCTAAAAAATGCTTAAAAGTGCACAGTGAACCATAATTTGAACCTTCCAGGCAGATGCAACTATGTTCCCTGCACACGTCTAACCATTCTCACCGGTTTAGACTTTTCAGCCTGGTTCCTGGAAGAATGTCTCACTTCCGACCTTTACAACCTCAGTACACAATCATTGCACATTCTCGCTAACAGTCTTTAGCACTGAAGTAATTGCACACCAAAAGGGAATGAATAACATTTACTTTCAGCTTTGAACATTCGTTCTGTGAGTGTGTTTGTGTGTGTCTGTCTTATCATCTGTTGTGTGTGTTTGCTCTACTGAAGTGGTGCATCCTAAAGCTGCTGCTATAAAGCTGCTGCTGACTCACAGTCTAGCTGCTGCTACTCCAAAGATGTTTCCATTTCTTTCATTTATATTTGACCTACTAGGGGAACCACACTCTCCTCAGGCTGCATATTTGGTTGTACATGTTTCAACTATTAACTGATTGGCAGACAAATAGCAGACAAATGCCCTAACCACGTCAGTGTCATTTTCTAAAAGAGGCTTGCTTACTAACCGATAGCTGTACCTCGCTATCAATCAACATATCAATAGTGCTAGTCCTTTATGAGCAAAATGAGCTATCATTATTGGTTGTAGCTCCTCCTGACCTGTTGTTGAAGTCAAAATCAAAGTTTGGTTTTGTCCCATTTTCCTTAATGTGAGAAGAGGCTGTAAAGTGTTTAAAGAATAGTTACTGATGCTATTTATTGGCTATTGATGATGTATGCAGTCAGAAAGGTAAGTGACATACGTTTGTAGTTTGACTTAAGTAAAACCTTTAGTATTATTTATAACAAAATGCATTTTGTAACTCCACGCAAACTCAAATTCACATCAAATAGTTTTTTTATTTCTCAAATAGCCCTAGTTATCCTGCAAAAGAACATGTGCAATACATTTATTGCTGATTCATGTAACCCCAACTAACAAAATACACAGTTTTTGGCCAGTAATTTTAAGAGTTGATCACCTCTAGGGAGTTAGTTCCACTCACTCTAAATTACATAGCATTTGTATTCCGTAAATGAGACTTATTCATGTACACATAATGTTCCATTGTGTGTTTATGTCTGTTCATATGCATTAAATGTTGTAAGACAGACCACAAAAACACTTAAAACTCAGGCCAATTGCATTGTGGGATTGTCAAAGGAGCATTGCTGATGCCACACAAACAGGGCCTCTGCATGTCAGATACCACAGACTTTTAAAAAGGGTGGGGTATACATATTTTCATATCTGTTTTTGTGCGTGCATGTGTTGATATGTACGCACGTTTCCTAAATTCATGGGGCCCGCGCTGGCAGTTTTTTAGCAGGAAACATATGTTTATAGCTGACATGGCTGAAGAGAGGGACGACTGAACGTAACTGAACAGCTGCACAAAGGAAACAAAAAGGGAACTAGTGTGTTGTTGTCACCCTGCCAGTGAGGCTCAGTTGGGGGGTAAAAGTGCAGGGCAACGGGTTTTATTTGTGTGAGGCAAGGATAGCTTTCAAGGGACCTGTCCTCCTAACGGTGAGTGTGTGAATGCATGTCTGTGGTTTAAAATTCAAATCCTGAGAGGGAGTCTTTGTTCCAAAGAACAATGAGCAGAATAAACAGTAAATCTTTGTGTGTAGCGGTGTTGATTAACTCCACGTTCCTGAGCACTTTGTGTGAGATAGTGTGTGTGTGTGGTTGCCAACGTAGCTGTTTTACCTCACTGATATATTTTCTTTTAGCCAAGTCAACCACAGAAGGTGAGTCAGTGGAAAACCAGCCAAAGGAGAAGAGAATATAAAACATGCAGGCATGTATGCACATGGTTGCTGCTGTATGTCTGGATCTTTGCATGTAAGTGTCTGTCAAAGAAGTATCTTCCAGTTATTTTTAAAGCAACTTTTTATATGAAGGTCATTTATACTTTTCAGTCCTCATTGTGTGCCACTTTCTTTTTCTTCTCTTTCCCATTTTCCTCTCTACTCTGTCTTCCACCCACCCCCTCCTTCTTTAGTGACTCATGTTTACTCACACTTGACTTTGGAGGAACAGGCACTCTTCTCCATACAGTACCTCTTTTCCGCATAATGTGACTCCTTTAAAACCGAAAGGAGGAACTCTGTTAGGAAGTCTGCTATCGGGCATCTTTTTTTTAATCCTCTTTTCTAAAAGTATTAAAGGGAAATATGTTTATAATATTAGTAACTTTTTCTTGCTCCAGGCTTTCCCTTCAGTTTCCCCCTCTTTCCCTTTAAAGTCTTGAGTCACTTTATCCTCCTACAGCTGCTGCTCTTAGTTAGTTAGAGAAAGAATGCTGTCAGTATGGTGCAGAAACGTTCTGCTGTGCATGCTGTGTCCAGATTGTGTTGTTTGATGTGGGGGTCAGCATCTCATTTTTAGCATAAAGCGGAGATAATCTGCTTCCTGTTTATTTCCAGTGAGGAAGTTATAGATACATTATGATAAAAGGGAAATTAAGCAGGACAACAAAGAAATCTAGTATAGTACAAATTTGTTGAACTTTGTTAAAACGTCCTAAGTCAAGAAGTCAACACAATTGTAAGAAACTAGAAATTACCACCAGTTTCCTACAAGCACCCCACCTTTCCCACCTTTTCCTCTCCAGTGATCTCCCTCAATAGCAGGCGTAGGGATAGAGGAAGGAAGCTGAACAGAGAACCAGCATAGTTGGGAGAAGGTGACCAATGTTGATTGTTTTCCTGCAATTGTTGGCTCAGTATTAATGACAGATTCATGACAAAAGGATTTAGATGGATAGACATTGTATTCTACAGTATCTATTATTATTATTATTATTATTATCATAGACAATAATAAAATCCATGCTCTCCACAGGTATACAGCAGCTTACATATGTCCATCTTGACTGTAAATTGTTTTAAAATATGTAACATATTTTCTCCTTCCAGCAAATTGAAGACCACTTGAGAAGCAATGACCAGAACACTTGGACTGTTAATGCTCCTGTCTGCTCTCTGCTATAGCCTAGCGGACAACGTAAGTCATACATCCTTATCATGAGAGGACCATACAAGTGGTTTTTGCATGTTTCAGGCCATTAACTACAAAGCCTGCATACTTAAGAGCTTATCCATATACATTTTAATGTTTGTTGTCTAAAATCCATCTGAGCAAACATTTAATCTGTTTGATATTTGTTGAGTTTGAAACTCCCTGTTCTGCAGCCAACTCTCAAATCTTGGGTATTGGAGCACTACTGTATGTACCAACAAGTGTTGTTTGACAACTCATAGGCAGCTTGTGAAGCAAGTTTCAATCTCTGCAAGTTAATTTTCACAGAACACTGAAAAAAATAAAAGCACTTGCTGCCTAGGTTGGAAACTAATGCCATGCAACCAGTTCCCATTTACTGCCGCTGTGTATTTATTGTCTACTTTCTATTGCAGGTGGAGCTGCTCCGCACTAAGAGAGGGACTCGTTTTTACAGAGGTGAGCCTGACAGGCAGCCAGCCAGACGGACACTTTTGATTATTCATATCGAGAAGTCTTCACCTTCCTTTGACACCTCCTGTGAGCCCCATCACACTTCTGTTTGTCTTTCCTATTAACACCATCACCACCATCACCATTATCAGATTCTTCTAATTCACTGTTTTGTCATTCACGTGTTTCTGTTCCTTTTTATATTTGTAACCACTTTTACATGTGACAATGATTACGTTTTCTGTGTATCTTCCTGTTTGGCTGTATTCATATTGTTTGTGTTTGTGTGTGTTTTCTTAGTACATTGTGTGGATAGTGAGACGTCAGCAGTGCATAGTTCTGGGGACACTTGGCTTCGATGGAAGGGACAGCGTGTGGAGTATTGCCGTTGTGCATTAGGAGGACGAGAGCTTTGTCATATTATCCCCGTCATCAGTGAGTGTGACATGGACGCAGACACACACAAACGTGGATTGGCTGACTTTCTTGTCTCTTTCCAATCAGACTTTTTTGTTTGCAATGAGCAGAATATAATCTTCTGTTTTGCTCATATGTCTGTCAGTCTGCTTGCCCGCCCTTACTGACCTCTCTGTCTTTCATAATAGCTTTACTTTACCTCTAACTTGCTGTTACAACCTCAGATGATTATTTTTTGTTGTTTTGCCTGGCTTATGTGTCCAAATCCCTGTTATGTCAGTGCATCCAAACGAAGAGCTGTTGGGTTTCTGTGTTTTTGAGTGGGTGTAGTTTAGTCTGAGATTGTTTGAAATACTCTTGCCAGGCAAGCCCTCGTGCTCACTTTCACCCTCATTGAGAAATTCTGTGAAGCATGATTGCCCCTTTTTCAAACAAATTACAACCACATTTTCACTGAGCTCATACCGCTAGGAGCGAGTGGGATGCTGTTATTCTGAACGCTAGCCTTTAGGAAATGTTGCAATAATAAATGAAAAAAACGGACTGGTGATGGCATAAAACTAGTTCTGCTCTAGAAAGAAACCCTTGGCGTGTCACTATATTTTAAAAGTGAAGCTACGAAGATGTTTGAGAGTCACAGACCTTTGCATACTTCTCAATGTGTCTATGTAAAATGTGACACACAAGGTCAAATCCACAAATTTAATTCTCTGTATACGCAAGTGGTCATGGCCAGTTAATCATATGCTGATTTATAAAATCGTTTTTGTTCTAAAGAACTGGATGACATATGACTGACTAACCGGTTCTCTGTCTGTCCCTTCCAGACTGCTACGTGTCTCAGTGCTACAACGGAGGAACCTGTAAAGAGGCCGTGTACACTTCAGACTACATTTGCCAGTGTCCTCCAGGCTTCAGTGGGACTCAGTGTGAGATCAGTAAGTACTCAACAAACTGTACTGCACAATTAATCTGCTTTAATTCGGTTAATCAATGACATTTTTTTCTGTGAAATGTCTATGGCAGTCTCCAGTGTGATGTCTTATTTTGTCAAATCTAAAACCCAAAATATAAAGCAGCAAATCATCACAATGGATGAAAGTACTTTAATATCTCATGTAGTCTTCTGTGCTGAAACAGGGTACACCCCAGATCTTTCACTATGTCAAGTATGTAATTTTCATATTGTTTTTACTTCAAAGCAACAATAAACCCAGCCATAACCATCACAGGATGGCCGGTGACACAACACTGATTAAAACATTCTACGTACATGTTAATGACTCTAGATAAGGTCACAGTCTGACCGTGTGACTCATACAGTAGGTGTAATGGGCCTGTGGTTTGGAGAGAAGAATCATAAACCATGGAAAGACATTCTGGGATATGAATGTTTTTGTTTCTGCGGGTGACTGTTTAAGGTTTTAGGGACACCCCACCCTCTCATTTGGATAGTTTGGCAAACCCCAGTGGTCACAGCCAAGTGATTTCAGTGAACGAGTAATGAGTTACAATGGCCAGACTCCATAAATCTGAATGCTTTTACGATCATCATAGTTTATGTTTGGTTATTGTTTTAAACCACTAATTGGAAAAATGCTATATAAAAGCCATGTTTGTTGTGAGTTTAATGTCTTATATAAGAAATAACAATGTTTTCATAATGTTTCTAAATATTTTGAAAGATGCAATAAACTTGCTTTATTGTGTCAGAATAAATGAATTAAGTCAGTTATTAGAGTGATATCAGTCTTATATATACATTTGTGACATAATATCCATTTTGTCTCTTTCTCCAATAGACACCAATGAGAAGTGCGTTGTGGGGCAGGGTGAAGGGTACCGCGGCACATGGAGCATCAGCCATTCAGGAGCAGAGTGCATCAACTGGAACTCTACGTCTCTGAGAGGAAGAAGGTTCACAGCTACAAAAAGGGACGCCGGCAGTCTTGGACTGGGCAATCACAACTTCTGCAGGTATATGTGACAAGTGTAATCTGTTTAGTCCCGGAGAATCTGTAGGAATTAACTGCAAATATTCATTGTGTCCATGCAAATCAAGTCTCATTGTCCAAAACGTACTAGTCAAATTTGAATTAGTACATGTTTTTTCATCCTTTATGTGAGCCAACATGTTTACTCATTGTCCTTGCCTTTAATTTCCCCCCTCAGGAACCCCGACCAGGACAGCACTCCTTGGTGCTACATCTATAAGGGCACTCAGATCGTCTGGGAGTTCTGTTCTATGCCCAAATGTCCAGCAGGTACACCAAAAGCTAATACGCTGAAATACTAATAATCAAATTATTAATTTCTTTGACACGCCGTTCCTCTGTGTGTTTTGGAGCAGATAAGTACCAAAATTGTGTGCTTGGCTCCGGACAGTCATACAGAGGCACAGCATCTGTCACTAAGAGTGGCTCTCGTTGTCTTCCGTGGGACTCTCCTGTTGTCAAGCGCAAGCTCAACAATGCTTGGAGATCTAATGCATTGGAGCAGGGGCTGGGCAGCCACAGCTTCTGCAGGTAGACATGCCAGCACCATTATTCATTGTTAGATGTTCTCCTTGCATGCAAAAAAGATGAGAATAACTCATTGCATTTCTTTTTCCTTTATCTAATAGGAATCCAGACGGTGATGAAGGTCCATGGTGTCACACCTACAAGAACATGCAGCTGACCTGGGAGCTGTGTGACATACCTAAATGCTGTGAGTTCCAATTTTTCCATTGTTTCATTTTGCAGCAATGTTAAAACACAGAAAGGAAATTATCAACACTGATGCTAGAAGTTCATAAAGTTTCTTGCAATCAGACTTGCATAACCATACTTTATTTTTTAGCGAGACGTCCATCTATCATCAGCACTCTCGACCCACGTGCCCCCACCACTAACAACAATAATAGAGGTAGGACATCTTCCCATCCAATGAAAATCACCCAGAGTCCATTTCCTCTGATGTGTTCAGTGTGTGGTCCATAGTTTTTACGGTTATTTAACCACCATCCTGCAACCTGTCCTCTGTGTAGCAACATGTGGCCAGCGCTTAGACAACACCCTGAATCGCCCGGCGTTCCGCATGTTTGGGGGCAGAGAGAGCGACATCACGGAGCAGCCGTGGCAGGCAGCCATTAATGTTTACCAGGCCCGCCACAGAAAACATTTCCACCGATGTGGTGGAGTCCTCATTGACTCGTGTTGGGTCCTGTCTGCTGCACACTGCTTCG
Organism: Sander vitreus; assembly: GCF_031162955.1. NCBI lineage: Eukaryota > Metazoa > Chordata > Actinopteri > Perciformes > Percidae > Sander > Sander vitreus. Next base: position 24,020,281 of record NC_135859.1, read on the forward strand.
AGGACAAGTAGGGATGACTCACATCCTTCACACACATATAAAATACATAATTTGTATTATTCCATGCGACGCAACATACAAACATATTCTTTCTTCTTTAATCTTTTTTCAGTGATAAAGCAGAAAAATTGGAAGTGATTTTGGGAAGAACGTTTCGGAAGCAGAATTCCACCAGCGAGCAGATTTTCAAGGTTGAGAAGTACTGGATCCATGAGAAATTTGACAACGAAACATTTGACAATGACATCGGTGAGTGAACATTTCAAGAGACAGTAATCATAAATTTCTTATTCATTTTTAAATTTTTTGCATATGAAATTCTATATATCACTGTTGCTACTGGAAACTTTCTATTATAAAATGTCAAATTTTCATAAACTAATTTTCAAGTTTTGGCATGCTATAAAGTGAATGAAGACAATTGCCTGAGACACTTTAGTTACCATGTTTTTCCCCAGCAGTGATGATATGGAACCTTAGGTTGGCAGCAAATGCTTGTTACAACTTTAAATCATCCCTCTGTGTTCATCTATCTCACATTTTCCCAGTGCATTACCCTGACTTTTCCTCTGGTCACTTTCCACATGCAGCTCTCTTGAAGCTGAAGACGGACATTGGCATCTGTGCTGTAAACTCTCCGGAGGTTCTTCCTGCGTGTCTGCCTGAACGTGGGCTGGTTCTGCCCGACTGGACTGAGTGTGAGATCTCAGGCTATGGAAAAGACTCGGAATGTAAGCAAACATCCCTCTTTTGCATTGTTACTATTGTGGCAAATGTATCTCTGTTTTGACTAACCAGCAGAGGGCAGTGTAAGCCTTTTCACAAATCTTTAACTGATTTGTTTTTGGATAGGAGATGCTGAAAGTACTAATGTAATGTAAAACTTCACTCCACAGTTTCTGCAGAGTACTCCGAGCGTGTTAAGAGAGGTTACGTTCGCCTGTGGCCCAAAGAGCGCTGTGTCCCAGATGTGCTGTCTGGGCGCACAGTTACCTCCAACATGCTGTGTGCAGGTGACACCCGAGGCCTGGATGATGCCTGCAAGGTGAGAATTTTTACATGTAAACTCCTCATTAAGTCAATGCTTTTTACTCTTTCTAATTTTTCCTTTCTCTTTCTTCATTTTGCTTCTTGACCTTCACCAACAGGGAGACTCTGGTGGCCCGCTCGTCTGTCGGAACAATAACAAGATGACTCTGATGGGTGTGATCAGCTGGGGTGATGGGTGCGGGCAGAAGGATAAGCCTGGGGTCTACACCCGTGTCACCCATTACATCAACTGGATCAACGGCAAAATTAAGGCAAACCCCGTCTAAAGTAAGAGAGACTGCAAAGAAGATGTTGATGGATGACCATACCTATAAACACAGTGGGTAAAACAGCAAACGCAGATATGTTTATCATTGAGAAGATAGACAGAGGGATCCACAGGACTCTTATTCTGTTGTTAATCTGTTGATGTAAATCCAAAATGATGGAGGTTTTAAACCAGCAGGACCACTCCTACAGAGGTGCATAAGAAGGACCTCAATCGTGAGTTTTCATGCTAAATGTAGCTCAGAGCTCTAAAGTTAGCCTTACCATGTTGAATGTGACAGTATATATGGACAGAAACACAGGACAAACCCTTTTTTCTCCTTCTGGGCCATTTTGATCTGGATAATCCTTTTTATCTCTTCACGCATACAACATTTTCTAAATATTGCATCCACCAAACTGGAGGTTCAATCAGTGAACCTACAGTAACAGGAAGAATGGGAAATATCAGTATTTTTCTCTGCTCTTTCTGGTTGGCTTTATGCTGGTTTATACAAAGAAGTGACAGTGGTACACCTAAGGTCAGTAGCGCTTTTAATCCAAAAGAACACTCAACACAAGCATTTACTTTGCATAGCGCAGTATGTCACATAGGAATGTAGGCCTTTTTTTTAAACGTTATGTGCAAAGATTGTGTTACACACTTGTCCTTTCGATGTGAGGTTATGTTGGCTTAATTCGTTGTATTGATGTTCTGCATTTGCTTACTTTGGGACTTTAGGGGTTCCAGACCCCAAACACAAAATGTATCTGCTGGTTCAGATTCTGCTTGTTGTCTGCAGTTTGAACTCTTTTAGCTCCCTGCTGCCTTGTAGATGGGATTAGATTTGGACAAGTGGAAGCTCTGAGATATTCACTCCATTCAACAAACGCTGTTCTGTGTTCTCCCGCTCTGGAAGTCTGTTTTTAAATCAGATATTCCGAGCACTTCTCCACCAGACACCTGGGTTGAGCCCAGTATGTATATAGCATGTATATTGTCTGAATATTGATTTTACTTTAAACTGCTTAATTGCTGCAAAGCCTTAACAAACTCTCAAACAATTGTTTTTTACTAAGTTAATATTTATGTGTATTTTATATTGTATTGGATAAACTACTTTTGTACTGTAGTTTGATAATTTATTGTCTCTGTCAATATAACCACATCTGGAAACATACTCCTTTGTCAATAAATAATATTTGAAATAAATCTTTTTATGCTTCATGCTTTTTGACCATGGAATTTTTTATCATCTTCAATAAATCACCGATAAGTTAGTTACACCATGACAGTTTCACAAAGGTCACTGAGGTAACAATGAAAAGGACTCAGTTTATCAGCCTCTGAATAAAATGGCGTTTCCTCGAGCCACATTTCTGGGTCATGACTAATGAAATTCTGTGAGCATGTTGGAAATTAAATGACAAAGTTTTTTGTATCAGTTGAGTTAACGTTGTTTTAATCATTATAACATGTTGGTTCTATCTCACGTGTCTAAACCATTACTGCAATATCCAAATCAGAGAAGATATTTCTTCGACTTGTGTGCATGTTTTTTTCTCTTTAATATTCATGTGTTAATGTTTCAGATGAACTGAACAGTTTAATTAGACAGTCAAGTGGTACTGGCCTCCCCAGGTTTCAGCTTTCTCACTGTATGCGTGAGATCTCATTCAGTCCCGTTTACAGATTAGAACTTGTGTGTCTGATGTTGTCTGCCTGTCCAACTATGTTTTGTAGATGACCTCGTGGACATTTGCCTGTATCCATTACTCGTTCAGAAAATGTAAGAAACGGACATTTCACTCATTTGAAAGAACAAGGTTCAATTTATTCATCCATAAAATATGGAAATTTGAGTGCCCCTGTCCTATTCAATAATGCTAATTACAAAAACTTAGGAATTAAATGCCCATAAAATAAAACCATAGATAAAAACAACAGAAAACTACCTTACATGATAAAACTGTAAATAAATAAAAAACAAACAAACTTATATTACAGTTCATGTCCTCCCTAAAATGTTCTGGTTTCAGCCCACTGTACCAGACTGTACTTCTGTCCCTTGTGGAATTCATTGATAGCATGTGTGTGTATCAAAAGTTAATAATTTATTTCCCCATTTGATTGCAGATATAATACAAAGGATATGTTATTTAACAGTTGCAGCAAATTATATAAAATTCAGTTATATAGCCATGAACAGTTTGCAGTAGGGAAATATGAAGCCATGTTTGAGCTGTGCAGTGTTTGCAGCTTATTTAAAGTCAGACAGTCCAGCAGCAGGCGAGGCTGTCTGTCTCACACAGGTAGGAAATGCAAATGAGATCAGTTAGAGCTGTTCTTCACATTCTCTCTCTATCGCTCACTTTCAATCTTCAAAACCATTTGCATCCAAAGACGGAAACAAAGACATTTCCCCATGAGTTGAGCTGCGAGACTCGACCCCAAATCATGACAATGGTAAAGTAATGTTTTATATTTGTCATATTTTGGTTTACATTCTGATAACTTTGGATGGAGTGAGCAGGTGTTGTTAATGACAGAGTTTAGTCAACTTTAACCTCCCATGTAGTTACTTTTATTTCAGCATGTTTTCTTAGGGAGTTCTGAATGGAGGAAAGATATGATGGCAGCTACACTGTTAAAAGTTGCGATTGTGTCGGAGTGTGAAGGCAAACAGTAAAAATAACCCAGATGACTCATGGTGTTTGAAGATAATCTGAACGTAAAAACACCTACTGGTATCAGCATTGTGCTTTACTATAGAATAGAGGTCAAAAAGTTTGTTTACTTTTTTTAATGTTTGTTCTTTGCTGAGCAGTCCTCCATAAAATGTGTTTCTTAGTTGACTAAGTTGAATTCATTAGATTTCAATCAAGCATTTTTCAGTGTTTTAAGTTTTAGTTTAATTTACTAGGATATCAAAACATTATTGAATCACAGTTGATACAAGAGATGTTTTAATCTGAAATGTATCAAATTAAAATATATTGGAAAGCTAGCAAGCACATGCATTGCACATACATACATTATTTGTTTCAGGTAGACCAAATAGTGGCACTTGTACATACTTACATAAAACATCTCAAGCTTCATATTTAGTTTGTAGTTGTTAGATTTGAACTATTTGAAATATAGATACTTTTCTTGCCAGTGATATTTCTATCACTTTCCCATGATGTATATCAGACTCTTTTTCAGTGAACATGACCATGCAGCAGTTTGGAAGGCGCTGTTGTTCACTGAGAGATAGTGTTGGAGTTCAGTCTGCAAAGGTTCAGGCAGGGAAAATGTATTTATCTATCTTTTTGAATAGTTTTATTATTTTGTCTGGTGCAAATGTTCCCAAATTTCTTGATGTCCTTGTAGAGAGTCACAGAAAAACAGACCTATTTTCTTTCAACGTGAGAACACGTCTGATTGTAACGTGTTTGCTCATATAGTTTTCACTCTCTAGCTAGCTCTCTAATTTGGTAACACGGATATAATTGTGTATAGCTAATATCTAACTACAGTATTCGTGGATGGGTAAAACAGCTCTATGGTCTCATGTGAGCCTTCTTTCTGGTTTAATATGAGTTATCTGTTGTCAACAATTCATGCAGATTAAATGCTTTGTGGTTGGAGGAGTTCCCTGTGTGTTCACATGTTGAAAACAAACATGAAAAAAAAAATGGAGGTCCAATCTGTGATGTGTGAATACACTTAAACTAGTGTGGAAAAGAGAAGAGCAGACAGTGTCGAATATCTATCAATGGAATTTTGTGTTTAAGAATACACAATGTTTGGTCAGCTTAACTAAAAATGGAGAAAAAAAATACTCAGCACATCTTAATATTTCTCTCTCTTCTCAAGTATAAAAATTCAAAATTATAGTAGCTGGTTATTTTTTTCTAATATAATTGCTAGTGATAACACAGCTACACTATTACTATTGTCTGAATAGTGACACATTTGAATGAATGTTGGTGTGTCGTGTCCTTGTTTGCATCAGCTTTCACTTTATGGTTACATGACTTTTTCCTTTTTCCTCCTGTTGGCCTCCTGGGCGGTGATAACACATTTCACTGAGACTTTACAGGTAGCTCATCAGAGGGAAGTTACAACAGGCTGAAAACAAAGCAGAACATTGTCACTGTAACTTGATCTGGCCTTAAAATGCAGATATTTTTGGAATTACTGTGAGAGGTCATACTGTAAATACTGTAGCAGAACAGTAATGTATCCCTTCGTCCTTTTTATCACCTCTCACCTGCTCCTCATTTATCAGCAGTAAAGCAACTGTGGCACTCTGATATTTTGTGTGCCAGTGTGTGAGAGATAGAAACTCTGCAGTCCCTCCCTTCTTCTCTGTCCGCCTGTGATAATTTACTTTACATCAACACTTCCCCTACGGCTGCCTGGCACTGTGGGAAAACAGATACTGTCGCTCCACTTCCTGTTTTCACTTGACATGCCGTGTGCGTTTATCTCCCCCTGCCAACCTCAGTTAAATCCCTGCAGATGAACTTTTCCGTGTTTGAACCAATAATGGGGATAGATCTTGGCTTCAAAACAACATTGATTGCAAATGTAACCAGGCAAGTCAATAAGAACATATTGTTTTTTACAATGGGGCCTGGCAAGAGGTAAAACCTCCTGAGGGAAGGGGGGTAGGGGCTTAACCAAAACCAAAAGTCCCAGAGATACAACTCATGAGGATAAGAGTCACAAGAACCAAACTAAAAAGTTACAGTGAGAATACTGAAAATCTACATATAAACAAATAGGTAGTACTTTGATCTTCCATTTATGTAAAAGTAGCAAAGTGTAGAAATATTCTGTTACAAGTAAAAATCATGCATTCATTATCATGTACATGCATTATGTTAGATATATCATCATCAAAAATATATGCATCAAAATATAGGTAAGTACCAAAAATAAAAGTACTCATTGTGCAGAAAGGCGCACTTCAGAATAATGTGTTATATTATTGTATAATAATTACTTATGCATTAATGTGTACATTACTTTAACGTTAAAAGCGGAGCTACTTTTAATCACTTTATATACTGCTGGGTAGTTTGTGAATGCCCCCCTCAGGTCAATAAAGTCTCATCTTATATATCTTAACCTCCAATAATACATCATTTATTTTTTATTATATGTTTAATTGCATGTATTACTCTGAATCTACAAAGTAACCAGTAACTACATTTTCAAAAAATGTAGTGGAGTGAAAAGTATCATATTTTCCTCTGAATTGTGGTGGAGAAGCATAAAGTAGCATAAAATTGCAGTAAAGTGAAGTAAAGTACAAGTAATCGATACTTGGTGACCTTCCACAAAAAGCAGCCACTGACTCAGGCCTGACGATGAAGCTGATAAATAACTACTAGTAAATGATTACAGGCATGCTCTGAATACTTTTTTAAAAACTTTTTTCAGAGCTTCTTTGGAAAACTGAAGAATCTGTAAGTATTGTGGCCTTTTGCAAAACCTCATTAGTGTTGCTGTTAATTTATTATGCATGGAATAAAATGGTCCTCTTCCTGTCAGACACAGTGGACCTCCAGCTCCACCCAGAAGGACAGGTGAGATTTAACCTCAACGACAAATGAAATGGAAAATGTTTTTTCTTTCTTTGTTTCCTCACCAGATTACAGACTTTTATTATTTATCAATGTCTTTTCCCAACAGATGACAATGCAGGGTTTGGGTGGCCACAGGATGAGTTTGTAAGTAGAAAGACAACACTTTCCTGAATTTGTACTATTATTAAAGGTGCTACATGTGGGATTTTAATCACCTTTATCATCTTATTCTTATAATATCACCACATTTCCCATAAGGCCTGTTGCTTCTTTTTGTAGGGGATACCATATTGCTGCTTGTCCATCCCCCTCTCTATGACAAGAAGTGTTTAATGATGACTTCTTTATCTAAATGATATTATTATATTATAAAATAGTTTTTCTATTGGCCTTTCGCTCAATCAGAGCTATGCTGCTTACAGCATATAGAACTGCAGCAGATTTCCTGCATAGTTTTACGCTGTTGCACACAATGTACTGTAAAATGAGGCTTCAAGACTTTTTAGCTATGGTTTCATTGACTGATACTATTGTACTAATGTCTTAGTATTAATGTGGTGATGACTATTTGTGAAAATACACCTTTAAAATAGTAATATATTTTCTAATTTTCTCAGGATGACGATGAAGGTGACATGTATGAAGCACCTCCCTGTGAGCGTCCGGCTCTGAAAGTCCCCCCGAGAGAAGAGGAGGAGAACGTTTATCTGGGTAACAGCACTGCACTGAGTCATTACTGCAGATAGGGTTAGGGTATAAACAGTTTCTGTTCAGCATACTTTCGACAATTCTTTTACTTGATGCTACTTTTTGCAGAGACGACGTCCAATCTTGCTATTCCGCAGAGGCAGGCTGCACCTCCACCCAGATTAGGCAAACCCTCGGTAACAACCGCTCACTGTACTCAAAGTCTGTTTCTGTGTGTCTCTGCATCCGTCAAGACATTTAAAATGTGTTTAAATATGTTGTATTTCTTTTAATTAAACAATCTGTCATCCAGAAACCTCAACAGCGTGCAGAGGATTTCTTCTATGATCCCAAAACCAAGAAACGTGAGTCATTCATCTGTATTCATTTGCATGTACACACAACAGTGCATTTGGGGATTTTGTTCATTCATTGTACAACCTCACCTGTCTTCGTCTCTTCAACCCATTTATTCAGCACCTGAGATAGACAGAAATGAGAAGCCTGGGAGAAAGAAGATGATGCCTCCTCCACCGGTCCGCTCTGCTCCTGCTCCAGGCCCTACATCCAACACTGAAGAAGGTGCAGTGATCACTTCTACCAACACAAATAAGCCTTTCATAGAATCAATTCATCAGCCTGAAAATGACTGTTCACTGAGAGGAAGGTTAATATATGAATGAGGTGATATGACCCCCATATGAACCCCATATACTTCAATAAATATTTGTTTTATTAGTTGTGTGCTTCCACAGAAATACAGTCCCTTGATAAACATAATCCCACCCAATGAAAGCTTTTGCATTTGCTGTAGCTGCTGCACACCTGTTGTCTCATAGATCCCCAAAAACAAGAATTGTGTGTAATGTTTCCAGCAGCAATAGCGGTTTGTTTGGAATGAATAAATACAAGCAGAACTGAACTGAACAGAATGAGCAGAGACTGCAGCTGTTACTGAAACATAGAAGAGAGTGCCACCTATTGTTGTGCCACTGAGCTGCATCTTAAGCCTCAGAGACTCAACTTAATCTGCAAGAAGACCAAAGAAATCATCACTTGGCACTGATAATGTTGCCAAAATTGTCACATTGGCTCATGTCAGTAGAAGATTATTTCCACACCCTTTGGCATTGACTGATTGTCTAAAACTTCAGGTCAAAGTTTCATGAGAAAACTATGTAAGATTCTCTGCTTGAATATTCCTCTGTGTCCCACTGTTGCACTGCTCGGAAAAATCTCTCTATTACACATTTCTAAAAACCTGAAACTTTTCCTATTAATCTCACCAACCGAAGCCAAGAAGGCAATATTCCAAAACTGAAAATTAAAAAATGATGTATACATGACAGTTCAAGTCACACAGCACCTCTGACTGTATGTGTTGTTGACTCTTTTTTATACTGTATTCAATCTTTTTTGGGCCGTTCACAATCACTAAAGGCTTGTTTGATAACATAACAACACAGATTACTGCCAGTATTTTCTTTCTGCATTTTAGATGTGTATCTGGATCCAAATGAAGAACAGGTAAGATAAGATAAATCAACAATACTAAAAGCTTAATACATAAGGAGCAAAGAGCCTTTGTTGTAAGAGAATAATGGGAATAACAGGTAATAATGGCGGTGCTGTACACATGTATATGATTGGATGTTACCAGCCACATACAGTAGCTGTGAATGAGTCAGTCATTACAAAACATGAATGAAACTAATACAAGCGTCAGTGCTCTGCCTGAACAGTGAAATGTTATGCTTCATTACTGGGCTTCGATGCTCACCCCCAACAACATTTCTCCATGTGTATAGCTAAATATGTAATATCATGATATAACAATATTTGTCATTTTGTGTTTCAGGAAGATAATGATGAACTGTATTTAGAACCTACAGCTGGTAGGTTTCATCACACTTCACCAAAATTAGCTCTGTACTTTAAGTTTGCGTGAACAGTTTGGTCTGTAAGTGATGATCAGACATCAAATTTCGTTTCCAGATTATGAAAAGTTGAATACAAATTCTAATTTCCTTTCCTTCTGCTCCTCAGCTTGCCCTCCTGCCACTCGTGGGCTGATGAGGATGCCTCAATCAGCAGCATTTGTACCTTCCATACCTTTGTAAGAGCACTTCAACCCAAAGCAAATGTTGTCAAGTTGATACGTACTAACCAGTGATATAATCTAAAAAAGTCTGCATATCTTTTTACGCAATGCCACATCAGACAGTGATGCTACTGTGTTTTTGCAGCAAAATGCACATGTGGTAGATATACATTTATGGCATTACACAGTAAATATCTGGTACTAAACACGTAATGACATTTTTCTCTATCTGCAGGATGAAGCCTCCGGTTCCCAGAGCTCAGTCTGTGAGTGTGTCCATTCATCACCATTCATTAGTCTTATCATTTTCTTATGCTAAGCTCTGTCCTAATTTAAAGCAAGACTGTCAAGATAGAGGCTGATTTAGAAATGGAAGTTTTCATTCTCTCACACTCTGTTTCCATTTCCTACGTAGGAAATTAAACTCATCAGTATGACACAGCAGTAACTTTTTATTTGCCTCCTTTCAGAATTCATTTTTGCCTTCCTTGAATGAGTTGACAACGGGTAAAGACCCCATCTTCTCTACTCTTTAAAAACTGATCATACATCAGCACAAACTACATCCAAAATAAATCATTTTGATCATGATAATGGAGAGTACATATCTTTTCTTTTTAGCGCCTTCAGCGCGTGGCACATTTCCTACCAAACTCCCTCCACCAACTCCCAGTGTTAAGCCCCGTCTGCCAGCAAACCTGAAGGAAGCCAAACCTAGGTAAAGGGTGAAGGGTACAGAGAGGTTTGTTAGACAGATGACACATCAGTTAAAAGTGTTAAAACTTCAATGATTTATATTGATTTTCAGCATGTTTTTGCAGTTGATCCCATCTGCAGGTGCAAGCGTACATCAGAATTAAATGCAGTGTATAACATTCTTTCCTTCTTGTCTTTATTCAAGCCTTCTGAATCCTCCTATGGCAGACACAAAGCCTGTGGGTAAGCATACTTTACTTATTTTTAACCATATTTATTAACCCTCTGACTGTTACCAAGTATGGATTTCCCAATCATGGGAAAACACATGACATGTTTTCTATCTCTTTTAAGCCACCTCTGGTGGTATGAGGGCAACCAAACAATCTGGGAATGAGGTATGTTATTGATCTGCACACAGAACATCTAACACAAGTTTGAGGACAGGTTTACTCTTGTTCATATATTTATGTCACATTACAGGACAAAGAATGGTTTGCTGGAGATTGTAACAGAAAGACAGCTGAGGATCTCTTATTGAGGGTCAACAAGGTAAACTAAACAATGGTATGTTTCATTACTAATCAGCTAGTCAGTCTGGAGAGTCTTTTTAACCACAACAATTTATTTTTATTCTTAACCGAGCAAACTCAAGGGCTTAAGGCAAGGGTGTTGCACAGACGATGGGGAAATTTGCTGAGTGTTTATGGGCATATTTTTGCTGACAGCCAAACCTGAGTAAGACATCTTCAGGGCTTCCACGTCTTTTTACATTCACCATCCCCCTAATTCTTAATCCATCCCTCATTTTTATTTGTACTTCCCTGTTCTCTTTTAGCACTCATTGTCCTAACATAGCTTCCCAAACATTTCTTCTCTATCCCTTTTTATTCCCTATTCTTTGTGTCAATCTTGCTCAGTTTTTCCTCTATTTTTCTCCATTGTAGGATGGTGCCTTTCTCATCCGTCACAGCTCATCCCAGAGTGCCCGGCAGCCCTACACCCTCGCTGTGCTCTACCAGCAGAAGGTGTACAACATTCCCATCCGCTTCCAGGGAGAGACACAAGGTTACGCCCTCGGAAAAGAGGGCAAGAAGAACGAAGAGGTGAGAGCAAATTAAATTTAAGAGGGGAGCAAACGAGAGAGAGAGAGAAAAAAAAAGAAAGAGAAAGAGAGAGAGAGAGAGAGAGAGAGAGAGAGAGAGAGAGAGAGATTCTGGAACTTCAGGCTTTTCATTTAATAAAGTTATCCTCTTTTATCTTTCTCTCTCTCTCTCTCTCTCTCTCTCTCTCTTTCTCTCTCTCAGATTTTCGGCTCCCTCGACGAGATGATCTCTCACCACGAGAATAACCAGCTGCTTCTGATAGACAGCAAGAGCCAGGCCAAGCACACAACATATTTAACCCACTCTGTACGCCCTTAAAACCACACAACTGGGAGCTTCTCTCATGGTATATCCATATGAGTTACACAAGGATAATTGCAGTTTAGAAGGTTTACTGTAGGTGTACTGTGTGTCCCAGAAGTGTAATTAGAACTATCAGTGATACACCCAAAGTACTGTTTTCATGATGTTGTTTATAGATTGAAATAAACAATGCAAACTTTTACTGCACTGAACCATTAGCAGAGATTATGTAAACGTCACAAACAGTTGCTCAAAAAGTTACACTCAGGTAAATGACAGCTGTAACTTACTGTAAAGCTCAGAGATCCTAAAGTTATGTTGTTTGACAAAGTGATTTTCCTGTTTTGTCATCATTTTAGCAACAGTTGCACAAGGTTAAATGTTCTCTCGTGAAAAGGAAAACTTGTCTCTCACTGTATGTTTCCACCTTCGGATGAGGAAGGGATGATGTTACCTTCAGTTTGCTGTATTTCACTCACTTTTAAATATATAAACAGTATGTCTCTGCTGTTACATGGTATCAAACCACATCACAAGAGCCTCCCAATTTGCAGCTAAAACCACGCTAACTTTGTGCCTCCTGCTCATTTCCATTTTTACTGTATGGTCATGTGATGATGAATCGTTGAGATAAATGTCTCCATGAATCATTTTATTTTAGTCACGAGTACAGATTTGGGTGTTTATCTTTTTCCAAGTTTAGCTAAGTTTGATGACTTTGATTTTGAATATACTGTCAGTTACAGGTTTCTTTTCTGTGTTATATTGTAGATATTGTGCAATACAGTCAAGTCAAAATGCATCTTTGCATGTTTTTATTTTATTTCTTTTACTACAGTTTCCCTATATATTTATTGTTGTTGGCCAGTAACCATCTGGTCTTTATTTGTTTCTGCGGTGTGTGTGGTTCATTTAGAGGATAGGTTGATGCTTGATGAAGTCCTTTGATTAAATTCCAACCTTTAAAACAAAACATTAACTTGTAATGGATCCTCGTCCAGTGAAGGTCAGTGTGGTGAGCGGAGGGTTTGTGGCTTTAACTAAGTAGCTGTGTGTCTGTGTGTGTGTGTGTGTGTGTGTGTGTGTGTGTGTGTGTGTGTGTGTGTGTGTGTGCGTGCGCGTGTGTGTGCGTGTGTGTGCGCATGCGTGCGTGTGTGAGTGGCTTCCCAGTGGCCACTGACCAGATACTGCTGGTTACACCTGCTTCCTGTCAAGTGAAACCACCTTCTCTGCGGCCCAACCGTAAATCCTGGTCCTGCCAGCATACAACATAGCAGAATCCTTCAAGATTGTAAAAATCAACTTTATGCAGATAACAACAACAACAACAACTCTCCAACCTTGGAAAATAATCTGTAACCCAAATTATGGCTATAAAGTGCCTGGAAGTCAAAATTACCTACAGAGTGAACATCAAGATATTATGTCTTTTAGTTTTTAGAATTGCCTTTTGTTTTTACAGTATTAACATAGTTTCAGGTTCTCTTATTGCATTACCTGGTAGTCCTGGTTTCAGTACAGACTAAAAGTGCAGAGACTTCGTCAACTGTAGCTGCTGTATTTGCATAGGCTGCTGGTGTAAATGAGTACTACATAACTTCCTGGAGCAAGTGTAACAACAACATTGTGTGATTTGCAACATACAGGGAGTGCAGCAAGTTGACCATTCACATCTTGCAAAATTACTTCATAGTAACTATGAAGTCTTTTTGATTTGTTCCCTGAGACTAAATTCCATTTTAAGTTATATGTTATATTTATTAGTTTTTTAGGCATTTTTGCCTTTATTAGGTAGTGCAAGTAGCGCGATGACAGGAAATGAAGGGAGAAAGAGATGGGGGAATAGCATTAAAGGGCAACTATTATATAGCATTTTCAGGATTATACTTGCATTTTGTGTTTGTGCTACAACATGTTTACATGCTTTAATGTTAAAAAACACTTTATTTTTCTCTTACTGCCCATGGCTGCTGCACCTGTATTCACCCTCTGTATGAGACGCTCTGTAGCGCCTGTCTCTTTAATCCCTCCTCCCGATTAAAAGCCCAGTCTGCTCTGATTGGCTAGAGCGCTTCCTGGAAAAGTCAAGGGGGTAAGTGAGCATCTGCAAAGCATACCTTCTATGGAGACATTTTGATGCTAACAAGCCATCACCTGCCGTTGGCATTCCATTGACTGCCATTCATTTTGGCGTCACTTTGACAGCGAAGAACTTTACATCTGAAGCGTTTAAAGACTGTATTTGTCCATTGTTTATTTCTAAAGTAACGTGTAGGGCGGCCTAAAGCCTTTATACATACCTTTCTTGCAAATAAATACTAAGCTATTAAAATAGCCTAATAAGTGTTGCCGTGATTTTATAAACCATGTTTTAATGTTAAACATACATGTGGCACAATCCTTAGGATGAACTGTATCTGTGCATGGCCTTAGTGACTATACCTATAGGCCAGTAAGCCTATCATCAGAGGGGAGTTATATAGGCTAATAATATGTTAGATTCATGTTAAGACTTTTTAATTTTTGATTAACAACACAACACATCAATTAACAATAATTTGGAAGCTCCCCTGCATTGACTCTGAGGACCCCCTGGGGGTCCCGGACCCCCTGTTGAAGAGCCCTGTCTTAAAGGAGAACTCTGGCCGATTTTTACCTGAATCTTGATCGCTAAATATCTCCGAGTACTGTCGATAGGAAAAAAAACGACCAAAATCGGTGCTAGCAAACTGGAGTTGCTGCAGCTAATGGCCAGAGCTCCCAGTTAGCTAAAATGCCAGTTGTGGGGTTTTAGAGTGCCTTTGTGCCTCTTAACAGACACAAAATGCAATTAATATTTCTGTGCAACATGAACAGGGCCCTTATGTGACAACAAGATGCGTGTTCAACTCAGACATTGTGAAGAAACCGTTTAAATTCAGTTTGTACTGTCGCCTACCTTGCCGGTAGCTAGCTCGGACTGCTAGCTGCACATCGGCGTCTGGAATGAGGGGGTTCAGCCAGGTTTCGGTGATAATCATCACGCAGCAGTTCCGTGTGTAGTTGTTCGTTGCTATGCTGAGTTCCAGCTCATCCATTTTGTGTGCGATGGATCTGGCATTGGTGAGTAGGAGGCTTGACAGTGGAGGTCTGTGTGGTAGTATCCAGCTGGGCTAGCAGGCCTGACCGGCATCCACGCTTCTGTTTTCTCTCCCGTCGCTGGCTTCGTCGCACACAACACACACCAGGTTCGAGGCCACTGTGCTGTGTCTCGTCTTCATTTGCTCTCACGCGAAGCTGTACATTCTGCTCCTGTTTCACTTGTTATTATTACTCAATGTACTTTGCTTGAGGCCACTGACCCTAACTATCTTATAGTTATGGCTTAAGCTAAATAAGCATACACCAAAACACACTTGGTCTCTTATGGAAACCTTTTACATTCTTATTATATTTATCTGCAAATAGTAAGAACATTATTCTACACTATCTTATGCTTTATTAGCGATATAAAAAGATTTGAATCTTCTGTAAATACAATTAGTTTTTATTCTTGATACAGTTTTTCTGTGTATTGATAGGATCCACTACTTTACAGGGTGATCATACTGTAAATGTCTAGGCAGCACCTAATTCTGCCCTTTGATACAAAACCTAACCACATTTGGTAATTGAGGAAGTTAGGCTACTGTATTGTGAGTCAGATCCTTTTGCAATAGCTTTTTGATTTCAAATGATGTATGTGCTTTACACATCCCATGTGTAATACTGACTCACATCAGTAGTGTAAAGGCCTTTGTTGATTAAAAGGAAGTCTTTTCAGACGAATCGCAAACAGCTCCGCACCTCAGGTCTAAATGATCAGGTCTTTTGAACACTGCAGTTTTATTTTTATTTTGTTTCCATATGCAAGAATTAGTCCACAGTCTCATCATATGCATTTCACAAGACCAGAAAGTTTGTCTTAATAGCAAATTTAGGGCAATGAATGACAGAAATGTTTGCTAAAAACTTGACTTACTGTAGGCTAAGAGTATTTTTTTATTGTGTATAAGTAAAAACGATACGTAGTTTCAGCTCCATTGAAACGTCAGCAGTCCTGTCCGGTACAGATATGCGTCTATCCATACAACAACACACTGTTTTTGATGGAAAGATGTGTGTGTGTGTGTGTGTGTGTGTGTGTGTGTGTGTGATTTTGAAGAAATCATGCAAAGGTGGGGCGCTTGTCACGAGCCCTGATTTCGAAGTTTGTGGGAAGGAAGGGGGAAGGGGCTGCGGCGGAGGGGTACAAACTGCACATCCGACCGTTTGCACTGACAGCTCGGAGGAAAAAAAAGAATCCACAACACGGGGAGCTTATGAGAAGCCATTACTTACAATAACTCAGCGAAGGTTTTTAGGACAGCCCCGAATCCTTACAAGGCTCGTGGAGGAACTGGTTTACGCACCAGTAGTAGGCTAGTTGAAGTGGACTAGTTTTCTTGGCGGAGGTGCGGAGTTTATGATTCAGGATTCAGGATTGGTGTCGGAGGGCTACTGAATGGGAGCAGTCACTGGATTCGTGTGATACCAACGCAAGCCAACCAGACCACCTACTGCCCATCATATATGACTTTTGGGGACGTTTAGGGCACAAACAGAACAAGATCACCGCTATTCCTCCTTCTGTCCCCTTCCCCTTTCCTTTCTCACGGATTCTTCAGAAAGATAAATCCTCCAGACATGGCACAGATACTGCCGATACGATTTCAGGAACATCTGCAGGTAAGCGGACGCAGAAAACCCCTAAAATTAATTTCAGCTCATTTCTTTTTGCGCAGCTCCTCGCCCATCTAGGTCCGCGCACACATGGCACATGTCGCATTTAAATGGTATCTGAAATAGGGCTGTAGGGTGGTGCTCAATATAGCTACAGGCCTAGTTTTCTCCTGCCGGGCAGATGATGACTTGTAAAAATTGACTAGTCAGATCGTATACAGCTCCAATGCGGACTTGTGTGTGTGTGTGTTTGTGTGTGTTTGTGTGTGTGTGTGTGTGTGTGTGTGTGTGTGTGTGTGTGTGTGTGTGTTGTGTGTATACGCCGCAGTTTTTCCCATCAAGTGAAAAACGCCGCTGTCATCGTTGACACTTTATGCTGCAGACAACTGAGCTCAGCTGTTGGTAGTAACATTGTAACTGAGACCTGAATGACACTTGCACTCCAGCTTTGTGGCTACCATGTTGTTGTCATGTCCTGCAGCAACATATTCGTACTTTGTAACCTTCAACAAGAACACCGGTCAGTGTGTCTTTGCAAATGCTGGGCGTAACTGACAACATCACCATGTTAAGATAGCCTAATGATTATATGAGCTGTTTTTAGACAGTGTCCTTTCAGAATATGTCAGTGAAGAAGTATTGCATTTATTTTGCACTCACTCAGTTACAACACTTCTCAGTACCTAAGTTCAGAAAACTGCATCACTCAGCTGTAATGCAGCCAGTAAAACACATTATTTGAATATCTTGGGGTTATATTGCAATAACCCCATATGAAATCTAGTTTCATATTACAGCATCAATAATATTGACACGTGTCAGGAGCATCTGTGCAGCTTCAAAATGATCAGCATCAACATTACAGAGTTCCAAAGGCCCTATAGTGTTTGGTTGGTCTCTTGGTGGAACCCCCCCCCCCACAAAATACCCCTTTCTACAATCTGTGACAAAAAAGGAAAACAAACCAGTTATTTGGTCATCTGTGGAAAAAACTATTTCCACTATGCCCCCCTTTTTATCTCTGGTTTGGTCTTTGGTAATCGTTGTCCCATAGCAGTGCTTGGTGCCTTGCAGCCAAAAGAGAAAGTTTGTGACGCACCCCTCCACTTCCCCTCCTCTGTAGCCTGTTGTTATGGTAACAGCAGGCAGTGAAATGGCCTTTCACTAGAAAAAGCACAGAGCCCCCACCCACGCTCTCTCTGCTCCCTTCCTCTGGCCAGTAGCCCCACTTTTGTCAGCCAAAGATCCTTTATCCTCCAAAAACTGTGCTGGCCAAGAGCGCTTGCAGGCTACCAGGCTCCTCTCATCGCTGACAGGCTGTTGCCCGCTGATGGAGGGCAGTGCAGATCCTGGCAATGTTTGGGTTATTACTTGAAATTGCTCTCAACAGCACATACCTTTCCCTTGTACATCTCCTAAGAAGCCCTCCCCTTGACTGATAAGCAGCAGACTGCTTTACGTTCCACTTCTACCGTGAAATCCCAGCTCTGCCCCAGTCGTATCCCTCTGTGAAGCTCCAGCAGAGTGAAAAATGCTTGGAATTTGCAAACCCAGGACTTTGGGCCTCAAGTTGTTTAGCTATTTTTTTTTTCTTTGCCTGGTATTTACAGCTCAGTGTCTGCAGTCTGGGCTGGGGTTCAGGGGTGTAACATGGGCCCAGCTTCATGATGAAGTACCAGCTTGTTGAACTAGAGGTTGCATGAGATAAAGGTCAAACCAAATGCTCCACTCAAAACAATTCTTTACCACTACTCTGGTGTCAAATACAGACGCGGAGGATAAAGCCTGGATCTTAGAGCTATTGTTTTAGCTGTGAGAGATTCAAGAGTATTCATTTTCTCACTCCACATCAGTAGCCATGTCATTAACGCTAAGCTGTGTGGTAAAGTCTCTCTCCATCATTACTCTTTGTCTTTTCTGCTTGTTTATTTCACTATGATTGATGGTCCAAGGTCCAGGCTGTGAATGAACGTGTCATAGTGTGTCATTAATTGACCAAATGGACCAGTGCCCTAGTTGGAGTCGAATGTAGGCTACAACATTGTGGCCTGCAAACTGTGTGTTATGTGTATTATGTTGGTGGCAAGATGAAAAAGACAAGGACAGAGAATGGTCTGTTGAATTATGAAAGTGCTAAAGTGAGTCATTTGCAGCTTATGTGGCTCTGCTGCTGGCTGTCAGTGCAGGGGCCTACGTCCTGTAGCAGCTTGTGTAAGTGCAAAAATGTCCTGCAGCTCCGAAGCACCTGAACATTGTCCTGTCTAGTTGAGTTAGGAGGGTCCAACCTGCTGCTCTGCGGCTGTTTACAGCATCCTGGTGTGCTGCTGTATCTGTGCTGATGAAATGATGCCAGCACATCAACGGATGTGATAGACAGATTAGGTAAGCAGGCCCTATTTCAGTCTGGCAAATCACACAAGGATAGGAAGCAAAACGACAGAACAGTCTAACAGAACCCATCTGTGACCGCGGCAGTGGCTGGTAGGGATGAGGATAAGCCTCTGTGTTCAGTCACCAAAACTAAATCATGAATGCATTGAAAGAGAAGTCATTCACACATACAATATGCACATTGTGTCTTTCTGTAATGTTAAATGAGTCAGATACTGTTAAACCTGCAATAACTGGACTGTAACTAATGGTTAGTTTTATCGACGATTAGTTTGCAGATTCCTATCTAGATAATCCAATGAATTGTTTTGTCTATAGAATGTCAGAAAATACTGAAAAATGTCCACTATAATTTCAAGGAGTGTAAGAAAATATCGATACACTTGAGTATTGCGATATTATGTTTTGTTATACTGTAAAAAGACTGTATTGATTTTTAATTAACCCTATTGGTATCATATGAAATTAGATAACCTAAGACATTTATTGGTGCATGTCAGCTTGTCGGGAAGGGGGCTAAATAAGGCTCTAAAGTTGGGCCATTTTCAAAGAGGTCCCTTGACCTCTCACCTCAAGATATCTGAATGGAAATGGTTCAATGGGTACCCACAAGTCTCCCCTTAACAGGCACGCCCACTTTATGCTAATCCAATGCAGTTTTGGGCAAAAAAACATGCAGTATTAATGTGTTATTTTTCTATCTAAAATATTTATATATTTTTGTATACTGGGGTTCCTAAATAGTTCAGACCAAAGATTCAAGACGAGACGAAACTGCTTTAGAACGTCGCAGGGAAAAGTTGCAGCGGTCTGAACCGGCCCGTCTCAGCTGGACTCAAGCTGATGGTTTCGCTGCAGACCGACTCGTTGCAACAAGTTGCAAGTTTCAACTCATCTCGAGTCTTTGAGCTGAACTGCTTCAGACTCTTGTGGATTCAATGAGCCCAATTGTATTCATGTTTGATGATGTTAGTCCCCATAGTAGCCATTTCATTGTAGTGAGACAATAAAAAAAAAAAACTTGAACTCAGTGTATACTATGACAGTTTTCTTAAAATTGCAATATAACGCCTTGCTTACAGTATCGCAATATATTGCATTATATTGAGTCGTAACCCCTGTATAAATATATAAGTATCGCCAGATTCTTTACACAGCTCTAATAATTTTCTAATTATAAGTTGAAATCCGACCAACAGTCCAAAATCCAAAGATATTCAGTTTACTGATTTTTTGGCCACTTGAGGGCAGCGGAATTAAGCTGTAAAAACAACACTGACATATTATCACCTTTAAAATTAATATGGCAAACATGTTTGTCAACAGTTGTTAATTTACTCATCCATTGTTTACAAAGCAACGCTAGCATTCAATTGGAGTCAGATATCTGTCCACTGATGAATTAGAGGTAGTCCAATATTCACTTTCCTTTTAACTCTGTTTTGGGCTCCACCAACTCCTGAGGGAAATATTTGGCTTTTTAGCAGCTAAATGCTCCTCTACGTTTACCAGCTAGTCACTAACTTTGTCTATCTGCTGTTTATTCTGGTGGGCTAGAACTTTTTTAGGGAGCTGATGAGAGCGGTGAGAGTGAACCAAAACAATAAAGTTGCAGGCCAGAAAACCAAACAATGAGCTAAAAAGACGCCATAAAACTCAGTAGAGATGAGGGGAACTAGAGAGTTGCGTGGTAATTTCCTGTGGGTTTATCACGACGAGCAACCCCTTTTACATACACATATTAATTTGGTCCAGTGTTAGCAAAGAATATTGTAAGCAGAGAATATTGATTGGATCAGCTTTAAGGTTTTCATTATACATGTACCTATCGCTTGTGTAAGAAAGTGTGAATTGGCAACACTTCCACGTCTTTTTGCTGCATGCCTCAGTTTTTAATGAATGAAAAAAGTGCTTGTGTAATCTTCTCGTGAACCCAAAAACCTCAGCTGCTTATGCGACGTGTCAGTGCCTCAGCAATGTGTCCACCCAATGACTCACCAAATACCGTCAATCTGTATCATCAGTGAAGTTCTGCTGCCATTTTTGTGATTGTTAATCTCAACTGTTGAAGAAAGAAGACACATAGGAGTCTGTGTGTGAACATGTATTACTAGAGGTAGTTTATAGGTCACTAGAGACAGTAGGTTGCAGTTAAGGTGTGATTTTAGTCTGGAAAGTTCTACTCAGGAGTTGGGGGTGGGGTGGGGTTCTTCCGGTGAGTCAGTTGCCCCACCCTGAGCCGAAAGTCCTGTTACTGGAACTGCATTGGACAGACATAGTTCTCATCCCTCCTTCTTCTTATCTCATAAAAGGTACATGTATCACTCTGGCTTCTCTCCTAACACCCACCCTCCCTTCGCTTTTAGCATAATGCTGGACTGTGTCTTGAGTTTCTCTTTTCACTCTCATTCTTATCTTCTCCCCCACTATCTTTATTGTGGTTTCCTTTCCCTCCCCTCTCCTTCCAGAGATAGTTTTGGCAGTCTAGAGGAGATGGAGCATATGGCTCCAATCCTCCCTCAGGTCTTCTCTGTGGCCTTTTCAAGAAGCCTTTATCTTGTACGTCCCTATAACTCCACAGAAACCAACTAAACATTGAGTTGCAGCTTAGTGGTGGAACTCATCATTATTCATATGTATCTCAATATGACTTATGTATGCACAATTATATATAAAACAACCAAAATGCTGCAGGGCTGCGAGGGTACTATTAGTCTCATTATTGATTATTCTTCCATTTATTTATATAAAAAGTCGGAAAGAAGTGAAACACGGCCATCACAGTTTCAGGCAAAGTCTTCAAATTGTTTATTTTGTGAGTCCAATAGTCCAAAACCCAAACATATTTAATTAAAATTATAATAAAACTGAGAGAAAAGTGTAATTCTTCCCATTTCAGAAGCTGGAAGCAGAGAGTGTTTGGTGTTTTTGTTTGCTTTAGTTTTCGTCAATTGATTTATCGTTTCAGCTGTAAACTGATCTTCAAAGAAATTAATTGTGTTCCACTGTTATGGAGCACCAGTGCATGAGATGTGTTTTTTATTTTTATTTTCAGCTTGCTATTAATGCTGTTAAGTTGGACAGCAGAAGCTTATAGGACAATAAAATGATGAGATCATTTTCTGTTAAAAGTTTGCATTAATTGCTGCTGAACATATGGTTTATGAGAGCAGAGTGTGTAGGTCATAAAACCAAAACAATGAGCTAAAAGAGGTTAAAAAGCTGAGTCGAGTGAGAATTATCTGTGGGTTTGTCACTGAAAACTCCTTTCACATAACAAATAGTGATTTGATAATGCTGATATGAATGCATTTGATTCGTGCAGCTTTAAAATATCTACTTAGTGTAATTGGAAATCTGAAAATGCCATTTCTTGGATATAAATAATGAAAAAGCTTTTCCTGCTAGAAAACAGCTTCTTTCATTGTGACCCCTCTGTCCACCCCCGACTGATGATGATGTTACATCCTTCCTGTTATGTAGAGATGAAATGGCTCAGCAGTCATGATTTGTTGTCCTGCTCCACCAGCCAACTATGAGATAGTACAGTCCTTGTGATGAGCATAAGGATTCCTTTCCGCTTGCCTCAGACGGCATAATGCAGTCAGTTCAGTCATCAGAGGGAGAGAGCATGTTTTGGTCCGTCCTCTCAGTTCACAGTTAGTTTGACAATGTACACAATAATTCCTCTGTTCAGCAGCTGTTAACCGAGGTGGAGTGTTTCATGTTTTTAAGTTCTGCTAAGATTTGGCACAGCAGAAACTGACATCAGCTCGGCCTTGTGCGTGTTGCGTCTCGGGACTTCTTCTCATTAAAAAAGTAAATATGCTGAATAATAAATTGGATTTGCTAATGATGCTTTATTAAAACATTCAAATGTATTCTTGGTTTTAGTGGATCTCTATTCGGGAGTTTCAGACTGGTTTTGGCTGAATAATTAGGTTGGTTTATGTTGGTAATTAAACATCCTTACAGCTTGCTGCTGCACATGCACTGTCTATGTGCAGCTGTCAACAGGCCATGCTGAAAAAAACTGTACTTTTTCAGTATAATTAAGATGTGATGATGGTTTCAATAATGGGTGTGCAAGTTAAAAAATGGCAACCGTCATCAAACCCAGTTCTTAAAATACTTCAGTAAATTCAGGAGATTATTAGCAGCTATAATAAGAGTGTAAAATAAAGCTCTGTTGAGTTAACATCCTGTCGTCCGCTGTGTCCACCAGACCTCCTGTCTGGAAAACAACCTTTAAGAGTATCCCTGGAAAATTGAAACAGACCTTCTGCTATTTTAATCGAAACACTGTTTTGGTCTGCTTCTTGCTGCTTTTTCCCCCAGCAAGGCAAATGTCAGCTGCTGTCATATATGTTTTCCCAATAATTTTTGTTGTTATTGTTGTGACTCCTTCAGAGTCCTGTAACTCTGTTAAGTTGGAATATTCCACTTCCGGCTGAGTTTTACTTTTAGTCCAAATATAGAAAACTGTTGGCACCATAGAAATATGGTTGACACACTAAAATGGAGAAGTATTCTATGTTTTTATTCATTTAACATGTTTTGTTTCCACCACCATTAAAACTATGAGTCGAACAACTCATCCTTTCCAATGATTATTAGGTGACACTTAGTCTCGCATTGCCAGACCTTCCTCCACAGCGCTGCGGAGGAGGGTCTGGCTAGTCCACACAGCACTCCGGGATGGGAGAGGAACATGCTCTGGTTTAATGGCATGGCTTTAAACCAATGAAAATCGTCATGGGCGGCGCTAGGCGGCGCACGGATCCCCGGTGCCGCTGCAAAATAGCCTCGGGGAGGAACTTGTCTTGGTGGAACATGTGTACATTCAAAAGTTGTTGCAACAGAAAACTCAGATTGACAGATAGTCTAGCTAGCTGTCTGGATTTACCCTGCAGAGATCTGAGGAGCAGTTAACCATAGTCCTCATGAATGGACCAGAGTTTAATATTCCAACACAAAGAAAGCATAAGGTAACGGACATTCGGCTGAAAAGAAGGGCATATGGCAGAATTTCCGGTGGAAACGGAGCAGTCACGGAAGTGGAAGGTCATGGATATAGACTAGGTGACACTCTTCCCATTTAGAATTGAAGGTATAATGTATTTGTAAGCGGATATGTGAATATTTTTTGTTTATAAATGTATTTGTCAGTTATTAAGGTATAATTGTCGACAAGAACATGAATAAAAAAAAAATGTAAATGCTAAAAAGTATAGTAGTTAAGTTACTCAAATAGGGTAAACGTTCTCGTTGTTACTGTTTTGAATATTTCCAGTTGCAGAACATGGGCGTGAACCCAGCCAACATTGGGTTCAGCTATCTGACCCTGGAGTCGGACAAGTTCATCTGCATCAGAGAGAAGGTGGGCGATCAGAACCAGGTGGTGATCGTGGATATGTCCGACCCCACTAACCCAATCAGGAGACCAATCTCTGCCGACAGTGCCATCATGAATCCCGCCAGCAAGGTCATTGCCCTGAAAGGTACAGTAAGAGTATGTATGGTGAGATGTTTGCTAGGATTATTAGTCGCTTTATACCAAGTGTCGAGGTTATTATTGTTGTTTAAATTCCCAGAATGAAGTCTGCATGGCATTTGCACTGTTTATTTGTCTCCAATTCCAACAGATTTAGCCATCTACTTGTATTGCAGTGGGAATGCCACAGTCATGCAATGACTAATGCTCTGTCAAGGCTGTTAATATGTAGAGTGCACTCAGTTCTATTGCCTGAATGTACTAAATCGGTTGTGCAAATGGATTTTCTGCCACTGAATCTAGCCCTTGAAGCACAAACACAAGCGCTGATCAGGATGATTTGCCTATAATGCTTCTCTCTCTCTCTCTCTCTCTCTCCCCCCCCCCTGAGGATTATATGCCCCCATTTGCCCTTTCCCTCTGGTCTATCTTTGTCTTCACATTCTTACCTGATTGAAACGTTTGCTTTTTCTCCCTTGCTTTCTGTTCTTTCTCAGACGGTAAGTTGCTTTCTGTCTGTCTATCCATCTGGCACTCTGTTGTGATGACACCTTAGCCATGTCTCTCTCATAAAAGCTTCCCACATACCCCTCTTAAGTACAAAGAGCTATTTTGACCACGAATCAATCAAAATACATACAACTGTTTAGAAATGACTTTCCGGAGGGTCGCTGGTTCAAGTCCCCATACGGACAAAAGTATGGTGGTGGACTGGTAGCTGGAGAGGTGCCAGTTCACCTCCTGGGCACTGCCAAGGTGCTCTTGAGCAAGGCACCGAAACCCCAACTGCTCGGGGCTGCAGCTGTCAATGGACAGCTGCAGCCCCCTCACTCAGCATGTGTGTGTATTTCAGGCCTGTGTGTATTGTGTATTCTAACAACAGAGTGTATTAACATATTGTAATTTCCATATTGTAATTTCCCTTGCAGGATTAATAAAGTATATATTATTATTATTATTATTATTATTATTATTATTATTATTATATGTGGTATGCATATCAGATACTACTGACTGAAAAGTGTTGGGGCACCATGTGTGTCTTTGCACTCCTGTGTGAGCGTGTGCCAGTAGCCATATCAGATCTTTCCTTGCTGCATATAAGGGATGCCATTCATGGATCATCATAGCTGTGTGTGCTGATGGCAGTTTATACATCAGCTCCAGTATTCACCTGAATCATGCATTACCTCACCTGTTTGTTTCACTGTAAATGTATTGGTAAATGGAGGTTGTTATCAGTCATATGAAGGACTTGCAACAATATTCACAGATACACAGAAACATTATTATGGCTCTGCCAAACTCTCTAAGTTTAGTCAGTTAGTCATTATGACCTTCGTAAAGCTGCCGTCTGCTGAGGTCAGTTGCACCCAGGAAGTGTCAGCCAGGGTACTGTGCTGCTTCCTTAGGCTATAAAACACACTTAACCATAAAGGCAAATAACAGACTTTCTATGTCCTCTAGTGGTATCTAGCAATGCAGAGTATTTGCTCAAGTTTCGACATATCTGTGTATGAGATTCCCCTATTACAGTGGAGGTAAAGGCCTTTTTGTCGTGCTCACAACATTGAACAGTTGTTACATTAAAATAAAAAATCAAGCCGTCTTCTTCTTCGCAGAAACTGTCTCTGTCACTTTAAATAATCCACAGAACATGCTTCTCCGAATAAATAGTCCCAATAAAAAGTACTATTCAGTTTCAGTGTTCCAAAGTATTTACATTCAAACTTGTTCATATGGAGGTCTGCGTATTATTCAGAGTAGCAGCTACATTGTTTCTTTAATTGTTTTAATGACCTTTTTCAATGCTGTAAGCGCCACAAAGAAAATTATTTTAACTGTATTATATTGCCCCTCATGTATATATATTGAGGTGGTGAAAGACATTTTAGAGACGGATATATTGAAACCTGCTCAAATAAAACTAAACCTCTGTGTGGTTAGATACCACAAGATATAGGAGAATAAATGATTTTTATGATAAGGGGGTGAACTAAATGGGCTGGCTTTATCAGTGATAATTCCCAGATACCAGACATCATTTCAAAAAATCCATAACAGACAAAGTTTTGCTCCACTCTTTATGTTTGGTGAAATGTGTATTCTCTTCAAAATATTTCAAATTAAAATGTATGGGTGGCCAGTGGGAGTGTAGTTTGGGATAGGGGGCATCCACTAGGATGATATATATGTAATGATCTTGAAAACAACAAGACAAACAAACAAAACAGCCTCATATCTCAAACATCCACAAATTTGTGTATGTTGATTAAAAAAGGTGTATTATTTATGCCCAAATTGTTTTTAATACTTGAAGAAAAAATAGGTTAAATATGGTTTTCCTTTGTTAGGAAAAATAGCCCTATATAAATAGTTAATGAAATACAAAAAAATGTATTTCAGCAGAAAATGTGATACATACTCATCGTCATTGTTTGTTATAGAATGCCATGCAGGTAGTACATACAGTGGTATTGTCCTGTTTGTCTCACTGCTTCCCTCCGTTTCTTTACCTCCCCTTAGCTGCCAAGACGCTGCAGATCTTCAACATTGAGATGAAGAGTAAGGTGAAGGCTCACACTATGACAGAGGAGGTCATGTTCTGGAAGTGGATATCGGTAAACACTGTTGCCTTGGTGACGGATACGGCTGTCTTTCACTGGAGCATGGAGGGGGATTCCCAACCCACCAAAGTGTTTGATCGGCACGCTAGTCTGGCGGGATGTCAGATCATCAACTACAGAACTGATGAACAACAGAAGTGGCTACTGCTGATAGGGATTTCTGCACAGGTATGAAAACACACATGGACATGTTTACTCCTGCCTTATGCAGTAGAAGTGCACATGACAGAAAAATATATTTTTAAAGAACTAGCATGATTAATCACTCTTTCTCTGATCCCTTATCTATAGCTCATAGGACAAAAAGTTTAGCACGAAGCCTGCATTAAAAAAAACAGAGCTGGATAATGAGCGTTCTATGAATTCTGGATGATTGCTCACCGGCGGTGCTTTAGCTCTGATGTATCTCCATCTTGCATATGTGCAGGTTGAGTCCATGACCATGCGATGACGTAGGGTGCACGCTTTAGGATAAAACCCTAACGTCATCACACAATCTGTTCCTACAGAGTCTTCTTACCCAGATTCTGAGTGACAGATAACTCTGGCGATCATCCAGAATTCATAGAACTGTAGTTACATTAGTAACTCTCATTTTATTTCAATCAAACTCCCAGACGGCAGTGCTTTAGCACTGCATGACTGATACCAGCAAGGTCATGAGAAATGCTTACCATACTAAGGGATGGAAGCCATTGACAGGATGGCTGTTGCCACAGCGTGGGGAGCCGCCACATTGACACGGTAATGGCAAGTGAAGGTACATTGAGACCCCCAGGTTGCAGCAGCACAGATGTCTTGCAAAGATACCCCTTTCTAGGCTGCCCAGGACGTAGACACCCCTTGAACTTAACACCGTGGGGATCACAACAAAAGTGCAAAAGTGACAAGTTTACGTGCTGGACTATTTTTTCTCGCCACTGTGAGTTTGCCAGCAACCAGCAGAGACTTCAGGCTAGAATATTGATCTTCTTGTCTAACTCACGAAAGCGAATACTAATTTCTCAAAATAGAAAACTATTCCTTTAAGTGTTACTGACTTAAATGCATCAATAATGTGGCCTTTGTTTCGTCTCTCTGTCCTGCAGCAAAACCGTGTGGTTGGGGCGATGCAGCTGTATTCTGTTGACAGGAAAGTGTCCCAGCCCATTGAAGGCCACGCTGCTGCCTTCGGGGAGTTCAAAGTGGAGGGAAATGCCAAACCCTCCACCCTCTTCTGCTTTGCTGTGCGCTCACAGGCTGGGGGAAAGGTGAGGGCCCCTAGACTGTACACAATGATTTCACTCATGATGTATCACAGTGGATTTAGTCTCAGAACAAAGAGCTCTGATTTGCAAAAAAGGTAGAGTTTTAGTTAAGATCATGGGAGAAACAACCTTTATGCTTCATGCTTCTTGGTCAACAGCTCCTTTGTGTGGATATTATTGCTTTACTGTGGTTGTCTGCCTACTGTGGTTGTTTCTTTATGTGCACTTTCTTCCTCCAGTTGCACATTATTGAAGTTGGTCAGCCAGCTGCAGGAAACCAGCCATTTGCTAAGAAAGCAGTGGATGTGTTCTTCCCCCCAGAGGCTCAGACAGACTTTCCTGTAGCTATGCAGGTAAGGAAAGACCCCTGCTGCTTATTAGTTTGGGGGTAAACTAAGGGTGGCTGTTGAACGCTTCAAATCTCTGTCTCTGATCGTTTTCCTCAGATTGGTAATAAGCACGGTGTAATATATTTGATCACAAAGTACGGGTACATTCACCTGTATGACCTGGAGTCTGGAGTGTGCATCTACATGAACCGAATCAGTGCAGAGACCATCTTTGTAACCGCCCCTCATGAAGCCACCTCTGGAATTATTGGGGTCAACAAGAAGGGACAGGTGAGAAACTAACAGTAAACAGGCAATAAGTCATTATTGTATTTACAACATAAATAATAGGTCTGTTAAAGAGAAACGTTTCAATGTTATTCTGGACCCACAGAACAAACATTTTTTTTTTTTTACAGGTGTTGTCAGTGTGTGTTGAGGAGGAAAACATTGTCAACTATGCCACCAACGTCCTGCAGAACCCTGATCTAGCCTTGAGGATGGCTGTGAGGTCCAACCTTGCTGGGGCTGAGGAGATTTTTGCCAGGAAGTTCAACACTCTGTTTGCCCAGGGAAGTTATTCAGAATCTGCAAAGATTGCTGCATCAGCACCCAAGGTACGCCTGTGTTTACTGCTACATTGTAGTGTTTACACATCCTAATAGGTGCCAGATGCATTGGCAAAAAGTCAGAAAAACATTTTTACATTTGCACTTAATGTAGATCAATTTGTAGAGTATTTCTCTGGTGATTATGTAAACTGAACCAATTACACCCACTGTAAAAAATAAAACACAAAAAAGTCCAAAAGATGTAGTAAATATTCTCTGCCATCCTTCCTCTGCTCAGGGTATCCTACGGACGGCAGAAACCATCCGCAAGTTTCAGAGTGTCCCGGCCCAGCCAGGTCAGGCCTCGCCACTGTTGCAGTACTTTGGTATTCTGCTGGACCAGGGCCAGCTTAACAAGTTTGAGTCTCTGGAGCTGTGCAGGCCAGTCCTGCAGCAGGGCCGCAAGCAACTACTGGAGAAATGGCTGAAGGAGGACAAGGTAGGACTGGAGGATTAGAACAACATAACCATTAAATGCTGCTTGCTTACCATGCAGTATCATCTACACATCACTAACTATTGGTAACTTTGATTGTATGATGTGTTGTAGCTGGAGTGCTCAGAGGAGCTGGGAGACCTGGTGAAGGCCTCTGACCCCACCCTCGCTCTTAGTGTGTACCTCAGAGCTAACGTGCCCAACAAGGTCATCCAGTGCTTCGCTGAGACCGGCCAGTTCCAAAAGATAGTGCTGTATGCTAAAAAGGTAATCAAGGAGCTCGAATGGCTCCAATTTTCCATTTCCTTATTTAAAAGGGGCTGTACTCCATATTCAGAAAAAAAAGTGGTCGGGGATTGCCTCCACATGGCTCAAAGTACGTTCCCCTACTCGTCCAATACCAATGCTTTGCTTGGCCTTCGCCATCAGATACCAAAGGCACTCACATGCACTAACATGCACGCGTGGCAGGAGCGGCTACCAAAACAAAGAACAGAGAAGCTCGGATTACAACACACACAGATGAAGTGCCGTTACTCTACTATATCTTTACATAGAAAATAGTTGTTTTCTGCTATATTAATGTTCTGAATATTGAATGCAGCCCCTTAAATCTAAACATTTATTTATTGCATGTATAACTTAGTGTGTGAAAACACCACACAATACTACAGTATTTGGTGGAAACATATTGTGTTGGAATGTTTATTGTAAATTTGAGAGAGTTTGTATATTGAGTACAGCATATAATACTAGGTGTCTTTTTTATAAATTAATTATCACTTAATTGAGAAATGCTTCTTTATCTGGTTGATCAACGGTACTTTCATAGGTTGGCTACACCCCAGACTGGGTGTTTTTGCTGAGAAATGTAATGCGTGTCAGTCCAGACCAGGGACTGCAGTTTGCCCAGATGCTGGTCCAGGATGAGGAGCCGCTAGCCAACATCAACCAGGTAATGGACACACCAACATGACCGCCTCACTCACTCAAGACATACAATGTTACTCCCTCTTTTTAATATACATCTGCACCTTTACCCTTACACATGCACGCAAACACACAAAGTGCCCAATGTGGGAGCCTCCGTCTGTGTTATTCCAGATGTGCCAGCAATGCAAGGAATTCCCTGAGTCAGTGACCCCCTCCTCTTTTTCAAAGCCACATCATTACTCTGCTCAAATCTCGACCAGAGAACTTGATGACCTGATGCGCCACGCACAGCCATTTTCAGTTGTTGCTTCTACAGATGTTGTTAAATAAGAAAAGCTGAAACATCTGGCTACCGGGCCTGTGGTTCTTAATAGTGTGTGACTATAATCTTACCATGCATGCTAACTCAAATCATGGTTCACAGATAGTAGGAATTCAAAAATCTAATATTTCTCCTTACTTTGTTCTTTCTTTTTATTTCTCTTTCTTTCCCCTTGCTCTTTGGTAGATTGTAGATGTATTCATGGAGGGCAACCTGATCCAGCAGTGCACCTCCTTCCTGTTGGATGCTCTAAAGAACAACCGCCCATCCGAAGGACACTTACATACACGTCTGCTTGAGATGAACCTCATACATGCCCCCCAGGTGAACACTCAGATTTGTCTTACTCTCCTGATTTACAAAAAGCAACTCCACCTTTGGTAATATTAAACACGGTTTGTGTGTTCATGTCTGTATGAATTGTTTTAGGTAGCAGATGCAATCCTGGGGAACCAGATGTTTACGCACTATGACCGTGCCCACGTTGCTCAGCTGTGTGAGAAGGCAGGTCTGCTGCAGAGGGCTCTTGAACACTACACCGACCTGTATGATATCAAACGAGCCGTGGTGCACACACATCTGCTCAACCCTGAGGTATGCCTGTGGATGTTTGGTCACGCCTGTGAATATTGTTCTCTTGGGCCACTTTTTACTCTTTTTTTTTTTTAGATGATGTGTGAAAATGCCTTTTGAACCCCTCCTCTCCTCCTCCTCCTTTCTTACCCTGCTGTCTCACTTTCTCTCTATCTTCCTTTTCCCTTATTCTGATTTTCCTTTTAGTGGCTGGTGAACTTCTTTGGCTCTTTATCAGTAGAAGACTCGTTGGAGTGTTTAAGGGCCATGTTGTCGGCTAACATCAGGCAGAACCTGCAGCTGTGTGTCCAGATAGCATCTAAGTATCATGAGCAGCTGGGGACTGAGGCATTAGTGGAGCTCTTTGAATCCTTCAAGAGTTATGAGGGTAGGTGTCACACATGGGTGGGGGTTGGGTTGCAGTTCTGGGTCATGTTGAATTAAAGCAAGAGAATGTGTTAAATTTAGGCTTTAAGTTATCATAGATTGAGCTGACTTTTGTGCTGTTTCTCCCCTGCCATCTCTATTCAAGGTTTGTTTTACTTCCTTGGGTCGATTGTGAATTTCAGCCAGGAGCCTGACGTTCACTTTAAGTACATCCAGGCTGCCTGCAAAACAGGCCAGATCAAAGAAGTGGAGAGGATCTGTAGAGAGAGCAACTGCTACGACCCAGAGAGGGTTAAAAACTTCCTCAAGGTAAAAAAGATCCCTCATGTCAGAGTGTTCTTGATTGATTTTATAATTCAGCGGAACATTTTTGATAAATTACCCATTTGATACAGTTTAGTCTCATGTTTCTTCTCTTCGTAGGAGGCCAAGCTAACAGACCAGCTTCCTCTCATCATTGTGTGTGATCGCTTTGACTTTGTCCACGACCTGGTGCTCTACCTCTACCGCAACAGTCTACAGAAATACATTGAAATCTACGTACAGAAAGTAAGATCAAGTCTTTATACATCGCAGGTTACCACTTAATCCAAGCCTCAGTTGTGCTGAATGTTGACATCATTATTTAGAATTTGTTGCAATTTATTTTCAGGTGAACCCCAGTCGTTTACCGGTGGTGATAGGCGGTCTATTGGATGTCGACTGTGCTGAGGATGTCATTAAGAACCTGATCATGGTGGTCAGAGGGCAGTTTTCCACCGATGAGCTGGTGGAGGAGGTAGAGAAGAGAAACAGGTAAGACTAAATGATAAATGGTAAAAATGGTAAATGTTTTGCATAGTTACTTCTAGGGCTGGGCGATACGGAGAAAATCAAATATCACGATATTTTTGACCAAATACCTCGATGTCGATACCACAACGATATTGCAGTGTTGACTATTGGTGCTTTCAAAAAATATTTACACAATGAGATTTTTGATAAATAATCATCAGCAATGTGGATATATAATGACTAAGTGAGTAAAGGCAAATCATAGAACAGTTACAAGAGTCTGGTAAGTTAAATAAATGACATCACTTTACTGTAATCCAGCCTTTAAAACCAGGAAAAGACTACACTTATGCCATATTACGTTATCCAAAATCTAAGATGATATCTAGTCTCATATCACGATATCGATATAATATAGATATATTGCCCAGCTCTAGTTACTTCTGTATGTCTCATTAGATTCAACATCTGATTAATACTTGTCCGTTAAAGTGACTTGGTACCTATGGCAAAAGCATAATTTGCATCTCTGTAGGTACCTAATAGGTTAAAAATGTAGATGTAGTGGTTTGTTGGCAAGACATGTTTGTGGTCTGTTTGAACCACTTTATTTATTTTTACGTTTTTCAAGAATGCACCACCTAAAAGAATAAACAGTGATCTTTAAGTTTTCACATTTTCAAAATAAATAAAAACTGACTTAAAAAATAATCATCTCTTTCTCAATAATGCTTGAGATGATCAACAACAAAATAGTCAGAAGCACCTTGCCTGCAGGAATTGAAATATTTATTATAGTGTCTGATGTCCTTAAATCACCAAACGCACTCACACACACAGAGCAAAAGACATGCTGAAACATGCAGAAAAGTAAATATGAAGAAATACGAAGGCTCTTGTGTTTGTCTTTTGTTCTGTGTACGCTCAGCAGTTTCTGCTCTACAGAAGCTGGAATAAATATTTCAATTTTAGCACACAAGGTGCCTCCAATGCTGATTCTCCCTGGGCTTTTGGAGGCCCATGTTTTACGCAGATAGCTCAATAACGCTCAACAAATGAGCTTTTCCTTATCCAGTGAAGCTAGTTTCACTGCAAACCCATTGTTACAACTCTGTATTAGAAAATAATTGTGAGAGAATGTTAACATAAATACTTCCAGTATATGACAGTGTTGAATGCACAACACTGCCATCTAGTTTTGTGTCAGTGCATTACACTACCGTAACAGTAGTGAGACATCAACCCAGAGATATAAATTACGCTTCATACCACCAGTATCAAGGGTTCGAGAGCATTCTTCATCAGATGCATGTTAGTTTAAAGCTTCTTCTAAATGCTGCATATTATCTGCTTTAGTGAAGATGATTTTTCAGAACAGTGTGTATTTCCATTATCTTCACAGGTTAAAACTTCTATTGCCATGGCTGGAGTCCCGTATCCACGATGGATGTGAGGAGCCGGCTACCCACAATGCACTGGCCAAGATCTACATTGACAGCAACAACACACCCGAACGCTTCCTGAAGGAGAACACGTTCTACGACAGCGCCGTGGTCGGAAAATACTGCGAGAAGAGAGACCCCCACCTGGCCTGTGTGGCTTATGAGAGAGGACAGTGTGACCTGGAGCTCATCAAAGTGTGTACATCACATTATGCAGCATTTAGAGGATAATTGACATCATTCTAACATAGATACATCTTTAATCACTTTATATGTTTTCTTCTCAGGTGTGCAATGAGAACTCTTTATTCAAGAGTGAGGCTCGATATCTTGTGCGACGGAAAGATCCAGAGCTTTGGGCGAATGTGTTAGAAGAAAACAACCCCTTCAGAAGACAACTCATCGACCAGGTTAGGTGTCCTCTAGCTCCACTCCTGAAGTAATGCAGGATGTGAATGAGTGATGTTTTTCCCAATGTTTATTTGATGTATTCTATCTTATTTCAGGTGGTGCAGACAGCACTGTCAGAGACCCAGGACCCAGAGGAGGTGTCAGTCACAGTCAAGGCCTTCATGACTGCGGACCTGCCCAACGAGCTGATCGAACTGCTGGAGAAGATTGTACTTGATAACTCTGTCTTCAGTGAACACAGGTACAGCAGGCGGACAGCTTGTTAGGCATCATAATCAAATCAAATCAATATGTCTGTATATCTGTATCAGTGTCTCTGTGTCCTAACTGGCAGCAGTAGATGGCCGCCCACCTAGAGCCTGGGTCTGTCCAAGGTTACTTACTTACTTAAGCCCGTTACTCTGAGAAGGAGCATAGGCCACTTGCAATATTTCTCCACCATGTCCTGTTCTGTGCCAGCTTCTCCAGATCTTGCCATCTGTAGTCAGCTCTTTCCATCTCGGCTGTGACACTCCTCCTCCAGGTGTTTCTTGGTCTCCCTCTACCACGTTTGCCCTGTGGGTTCCACTGTAGGGCTTGGCGTGTGATGGAATTCTTTGGTTTCCGCAATGTGTGCCCAATCCATCCCCATTTTCGTTTCTTTATTTCCACTTCTATCGCTGTCCAAGGTTAAATTTTTCCTCGCCACTGTCGCACCAAATGCTTGCTTGTGGGAAATTAAAATAGTTGGGTCTTTGTAAATTATAGTGTGGCCTAAACCTACTCTATCTGTAAAATGTCCTGAGATAACTCCTGTTGTGATTTGACACTATAAATACAGTTGAATTGAATTGAAAATTGAATAATAATTTAACCACATTACTTGTCATCTTTTTAATAATCCCCCTGTTCTGGGTATTTTCCCAGAAACCTCCAGAATCTGCTGATTTTGACGGCCATCAAGGCCGACCGCACTCGTGTGATGGAGTACATTAACAAGCTAGACAACTACGACGCTCCAGACATTGCTA
The DNA here is from genome assembly GCF_031162955.1 of Sander vitreus. Lineage (NCBI taxonomy): Eukaryota > Metazoa > Chordata > Actinopteri > Perciformes > Percidae > Sander > Sander vitreus. The sequence continues at coordinate 24,055,780 of NC_135859.1, forward strand.
ATATTGCCATCAGCAATGAGCTCTTTGAAGAAGCGTTTGCCATTTTCAAGAAGTTTGATGTCAACACCTCAGCCATACAGGTAAAATAAAAGTAATACTGCTCCAGCTGCACTGATAATATCATTTTAAATTCCAAGTTCTTCAGTAAGTGTATTGGCTAAAGTTGAATACTGATCAGAGTACTTCTTTTATTTGATATTCCGCAGTATAACATGAATGTAAAAAGTTACATTAATATATGCATCAGTTATCTTGATTACCCCAGTCTAGTACAAGTTGTAACATTTTTATCATCTTTTTCTTATTGTAAGGAATCTCGTCACTTACACATTTTTAGCAGAGGATTTATACAACTCTCCCCAAGGCTCAGACCATTGAAAGTATTGATTAATTTGCCAATGCTGAGTATGAGTATTTAAAATCTGTATTGGCAATTGATGCTGCAGGTTGTATTATTGCATCTTTCTTAAAACTTTCTTTTAATCTCATACCTGTATGTCAGATCGTATAATGCAACTCTCTCCTTTCCTCATGTCTCTAGGTATTGATAGAGCACATAGGGAACTTAGATCGTGCCTATGAGTTTGCCGAGCGCTGTAATGAGCCTGCGGTGTGGAGCCAGTTAGCCAGAGCTCAGCTACAAAGAGACCTGGTCAAGGAGGCCATTGACTCGTATATCAAAGCCGTTGACCCTTCAGCGTACATGGAGGTGGTCAACGCAGCCAGCAAGAACAGTAAGCCTTTGCTTTGCAGTATAACTGTTACACACCAGCAGCTCACAATAATTGTCTTTCTTGTGTGCTTGATCTGAGTTGACCTTTAAGGTGGTGTGTTTTGCAGATAACTGGGAAGACTTGGTTAAATTCCTTCAGATGGCTCGAAAGAAAGCGAGAGAGTCTTACGTGGAGACAGAGCTGATCTTTGCTTTAGCTAAAACGAACCGTCTGGCGGAGCTGGAAGAGTTTGTCAGTGGGCCCAACAATGCTCACATACAGCAGGTAAGAAAAACATCACAGCTGTAGCGGTAAGAGGATTATGTAGCAGAATGTCCATGCTGTTCTTTGCCTTACACCTGGTAGTAACTGCACATCTATCTGCTAATTTCTCTCTCTTTCTCCAGGTGGGCGATAGATGTTATGACGAGGGAATGTATGAAGCAGCCAAGCTCTTGTACAACAATGTGTCCAACTTTGCTCGCCTCGCATCCACACTAGTCCACCTCGGAGAGTACCAGGCAGCTGTGGACAGCGCCAGGAAAGCCAACAGCACACGTACATGGAAGGAGGTAACTGGCCCACAAAAAAGTTTAGCCTCTTTTCAACTGGCCTTTGCCTGACAATGGATTATTGGGAATCTTTCTTTTTCATCATAGAAGGTTTTATCATCTTTTATCTCTGTCTAAAACGTTGAAACGTGATACTGCATATTCTAAGATAAAATAGTATCTGATACTGTATTGGCTTGTCAAATTTGAGCACCTACCCATACTCCTTAAGTAATTACTACTGGGAAAACGGATATATCCGACTTGGTCTTCAGTATTACAACATTGCCTGGAAAAGTAAACAAACATTGATGACCTCATGCCAGGTCTGACATTTAAGGTAATTAAATGCTAATTTAATTGGTAAAATACCATATTGGCCACACAGTATTTTTTAACCCTCAAATGACCAACTCTGCAAATCATAAAAACTGAGTTTTCCGATGGCGGGAATGCTCTCAGATAAACATCAGTCTTTTATTATCCCATATCATGTGAACAAGCCAGAGAAGCACTGTTAGAGCCTCATGGGAGATGTAGTTTTTGAATGCTATCAACCTGATTAGCTTTATTTTTTATTTTTGTCAACATGAAGATATATTCATTTTTTACTATTTAGTATAGTTGTAGATTCTCATTTATTAGAATATGGACAGAAGATTTCAGGAATATCCTCTCTCCGATCATCAGGTGTGTTTTGCATGTGTGGATGGCGAGGAGTTTCGGCTGGCACAAATCTGCGGCCTTCACATAGTGATCCACGCTGACGAGCTGGAGGACCTGATCAGCTACTATCAGGACCGCGGGTACTTTGAGGAACTCATTGCTCTGCTGGAGGCTGCGCTGGGTCTGGAGAGGGCCCACATGGGCATGTTCACCGAGCTTGCCATCCTCTACTCAAAGTTCAAGCCTCAGAAGATGAGGGAGCACCTGGAGCTCTTCTGGTCCAGAGTCAACATCCCAAAGGTAGAGCATGCCTCTGTGTCTGTTCGGTTTCTAAACAATTCTGTTTTTTGTAAAAAGTCAAAGAGTTCATCACACACAAGGAGGCTGCTCGTGTGCCATGGACTCCTTTGATTTATTACTCTGCAAAGATTTCTGCTTCTTCTCAGCACCCTGAAAGGAAAGTAATAGTGAGTACAGAAGATCCTAAAGTTGCCTTGAAAGTACTAGATTTAAAAAAAAAAGTACTTTTTTAAAATGTAGTACCTGCATTGGTCAACATTCCTCAGTTTGTTGGACTTCATCCTGTTAATTGATCAACACTCACAATTAAAAACCCAAACATACATGTCAGCTACCAAGGTAGGGGAATTAAAAAATCATACTTACCCGATTTTTGGCTCTAACAACGTCTTGTGTTAAAAACAGGTTTAGTGTTATGTCTTTTCATTTGTTCGATCTTGTGAGGAGTTTTTCCTCCTTCTCTAAAGCACTTTAGATTTTGAGAAAAGGGTCTATATAATGTCATGTTTTAGCCAAACATACCAAATTTGAGTCCATGAATTTAACCAAACAAAACTTTGACAGAAAGACTCCTTCAATTTGAAACCTGACTGACTTTGACATTGTTCTGCGTTTTTCTGTGTCTACCAGGTTCTTCGTGCAGCAGAGCAGTCTCATCTGTGGGCAGAGCTGGTTTTCCTCTATGATAAATATGAGGAGTTTGACAACGCTGCCATCACAATGATGTCTCATCCGACAGATGCTTGGAAAGAAGGGCTGTTCAAGGACATTATTGCCAAGGTAAAAGTGTGACTGAACTGTTCATTTCCTCCTCAAACATCTTTACGTTTTGTGATCTTTATATGTATCATTATTTCTCCTCAGGTTGCCAATGTGGAGTTGTACTATAAATGTCTTTCCTTCTACCTGGAATACAAACCCCTCTTTCTGAATGACCTGTTGACCATTCTGTCTCCGCGGTTGGACCACAGCCGAGCTGTCACATTTTTCAGCAAGGTAACCAGCGGCGAGGTCAACCACTGTGAACCAAACCTTCTGTATTTTTCTTTACATTCAGTATGCAGTGAAAAACATGATTGACATGATTACGGGTTGTTTTTGCTCGACCAGGTGAACCAGCTGAAGTTGATCAAGCCTTACCTGAGGTCTGTCCAGAATCACAACAACAAGTCCGTCAATGAAGCCCTCAACAACCTGCTGACAGAGGAGGAAGACTACCAGGTCTCTCAGCCATTTTGTTACTGATGTTTATTTTTATTTTATTTATTTCAGGTTAATTTATCAGGGACAATGCACACTAATAATACATAAAAGTAAAATGAGCCAGAATTAGCCTGGAGGCTATTTTACATCTGCTGTCCCTGGACTGGTGGTAAGAGTTCACCCTAAAAAGAGATAAAAGTATTAAGCTATCTATAATACATACAGATGTGGCCCTATACAATAACAGTTGATTATACTAATGCTAAAAGACAACCACATAAAAACAAGAACAGTTGGTTAAGATCAACACCAGGACACACACACTGAGCTGAACTGTCAAACCAGATAACAAACAAAGCACAATAGCATTGACATACATTTTGGTGGACATGCACAAAAACAACATTGCTGGGACAGTAACAAACAATAGAAGATTTGTGAATATTGACAATCTCACAGGCAGAGCAGGAGAGATGGCAGCAAGTTTAAGTGCCTAAATTAATATTGACAATGCTGACTACTTGTTAGCCACTTCTTTAAGTTATGTATAAAAGAGGCATATGTTTTAAAATTTCTAATGTGGCTTGGGATGGAGTACCACCTACGAGTAGCCTTATCTGATAAAGCTGTTTGACCAAATGCACTTTTCCTTCACGGGACAACGCAGTTGCCTCTTGCTGCACTTGGTGCTGTGTTCACAAACTGTCTCAATACAATACAACGTTGAAAATAGAACGTAGACATAATAATGCAAACACATGATGAAAAGAGACTTAAACTTTCCCAGTAGCTAGTCAATTATTTTGCCTATGCCCTGCATGTTGTAGATGACATTTGAGTATTGAAATAGTACATTTAAATAGTGGTAAATGTACTCAGCTTCTGTGGTCACTAGGTCGCACTGCTGAGCTCCGGTTACAAGAAACTAACTGGTTCAGGTATCCCTTGTCTCACTTTTTGGTCTGTGATGTAATATTCTTTCATTATGTGTGTTATCCACAGGGCCTGAGAGCATCCATCGATGCCTATGACAACTTTGATACCATTGGCCTGGCGCAGAGGTTAGAGAAACATGAACTGATTGAGTTCAGACGTATTGCTGCCTACCTGTACAAGGGCAACAACCGCTGGAGACAGAGTGTAGAGCTCTGCAAGAAGGACAAACTCTACAAGGTAAGGAAAAAAAATGAATGACAATATTTGAGAAAAGCTCTTATACGTACCTCCATGTTCCTATAGATGGCACTGTTTGTTTGTTTATTCATTAGATAGTTAGAAGATATACAGTATCTGGAGATACAGTAGATACATGGACCAACTAACATCAAGTAAAGACAGGAAAAGCAAATCATGTCAGTGCTTTTCTCTCCAGAAGCCAGGCCTTCACAGAAACGATTGTTTAGACAACTTCTAAAACTTGCATGAATGCTTTAATGACAATTAAACACACTGCATTCCCATCTTTCCCAGGATGCAATGCTGTACGTCGCAGAATCTAAGGATGCAGAGCTGGCAGAGACTCTGCTCCAGTGGTTCCTGGAGGAGGGCAGGAAGGAGTGCTTCGCTGCCTGCCTGTTCGCCTCCTATGACCTGCTGCACCCTGACGTGGTGCTGGAGCTGGCCTGGAGGCACAACATCATGGACTTTGCCATGCCATACTTCATCCAGGTCATGAGAGAGTACCTGACAAAGGTTAGTACTCCACTGAAGAACAATACAAAGAGTTATTGTTCTTTATTGTTAATTTTAAGTTTCGGTTTTAACATAAAAGTATTATTTAATTATAGTATTTCTTTTAGAGGAAACAAGTTTGAAATTCTGCATTTTTACTGTGTACCAAAATTGGTTTATTTTTCTTAAATTGTTTAATTTCCTGAAGAAACCTGTACAGGTGAGAGGTGGACAATAGTCTGTAATATCTCCTGGAGGTATTGACAAACAGCTCATACTGGGAATTGTAGTTTACAGAGATAAGGCTTTCGTATGTACTGTAATGGTAGTTAAGTGTATATTTGTCAGTGAACTCCCTCTGGTGTCCATGATGATTCCTAAAATGTTGACCTGTAGACATGTGAGGTCACTTGAGGTCATCTCTTTGGGTTCTTTTCCAGGTTGATGAGTTTGCAGCGAAGGTGACGGTCTCTGGCCCTCTTTTTATTTCTCTTATGTGTTCTGTCTCTTTTTTGTTGTAACTTATCTCTTAGGTTTCTGATGTAGGAACCTAGCATGGACTGTAGACTGAGTACGGCCTAACTAGCTCTGGTCTTGGAGAGCTGTAGTGGTTTGTGCAGGCTTTTGTTCCACTTCAGCACCAACACAACATGTTTTTAATACATTGGCATTGCATTCTTATTTTCAAATAAAGGCTTTCAGCAGAGAAGCAGAAACAGATTCATGAAAATATGAAATAGGCGAAAGCGAGATGAGCACTGCTGTCTATTGATTCTCAGTGCAAAAATAAAAAAGCAACAGGCTAAATGTGAAAATAGCTCATTGCAATCTGAAGTAGTGTCTCTTCTTTTGCAGTTTCTACCGTGGAACTGATTAGAGAGAAAGTTCATGACTAGAACAGTTTAAGAACCATTATATGAAGGAATATATGTTAACAATGCAAATATAATTAGCTGCTACAGTTAAGGAAGATGGGTGCTGCTTATGTGGGATTAAAAAAATTCATCATGTGCAATAGTTTGGTAGGTTATAATGTATTTTCTATAGATCCCTAACTTGCCGGCATTTTATGATTGAAGGTTGAACTGACTTCAAGATTTACACTGTATCCAGGAAGTGTAATATGGTCTAAAGAGTCTCGGACCAGTTGAGAGCCCACTAACTTTAAACGCTGTGTTGATGGAGTCAAAGCCTGTGCACCATCTTGTTCTTCAGGACCAGGACTAGCCTGTCCTGGCCTGACAGATACCTCTCACCCTCTAACTCCTCACTTTTGGGGCTGCATCTACATCTGTAGTGTTAAGTGGCATTAAAAAAAAAACTAACAATTTCAGTTGTGCTGATGCCAAATCATGAGAGATTTTTCCACCTGGCTACTGCTCTCCAAAGACCAGACATGAATGCGGATAAAGAGAGCGAGCCACTCTAGACTTGTTAGATGCATCCCCATGTTTCTAACTCCAGGTTAACAAGTTTTAGTTTCAAATATGTAACTGTTAGACCAGTGCAGGGCTACAAACACTAACTAAAAGTTCCTCTGTCTGTGGGGAAATCCTCTCAGTCTATTTCAGCTAATCAGACAGTTTATTTTCAAAAGACCAAATGCTTTGTTGCATAAATGACTGGTCAAACTGGTTGTGATGGAATCAGTGCAGCCATTCAGGAAGTGAAATAGCAACTTATTTTTTTAGGAGTAGTTGAACACCAAATACCAAGAGACAGCAGTAAAGTTGTTGTTATCGATTTGTTATCGATAGGCAGCATAGCCAAATTATGTCTTGTTTTATATACAAAAAATACATCCATTTCTATTTTTCAAAACTGCATTTCAGAAATAATTTTTCATTCACACACTATATAATGTTTTCTCATATACAGAAAAGTGCATTACAGGTGCTCTTTAACCATTTCACCCTTTTGTCCAATTTTTTTTTCTTGAGTTGAGTCAACAGAAATTCAACCTTTTTTATTCTAAATTATTTAACAGAACCATTGTTTACATTAATCTCAACTTACATCAGAAACCTTTTGTATTCAGCTGTCTCCGAAGTTGAAGCACAATGCCGGATTATTGCTTTGCGCTTAATGACAAGGAGAATTGGCACTTCAACCAACTCACTGCACAAACACTGTATGCCTGGCAAAGGATGAGCTTAACCTGTGAGCTTCTAATATATAGCTTGGTTTTATAACAGCAGAATGAAAAACACTGTTCAGGAGGGCCTGCTCACAGGATGCATGTGGAAGCTTTGTCATTTATTGATTTGGTAACCATGAATGGCTGGAAATGTAGCATCAGCAGATAGGCATGTATAGCTTCTCCTTTACTTAATACACAATGTAATATTTCTTTAACCTTGAATCCTACTATAATTTTACTTTTTAGAGGGTCAGTTCACCCAAATACCAAAACAAAATAAAACATTTCCCTCAGTGGTTTCTAGCCATGGTGTAGTTTTAGTATTCTTTGCTGAGTTTTTGCAGTACCTGACATTGCCCTGTCCCATTGCTGTGAATCTGCTTTTATTTCTGGTGCCATTTTAGACATATTAGAAAATCAAAAAGCAGTGCCTTTACAAATATGTAATGTCCTTGTTATCTTATTATTCATAATAACCCACAGACCTTGTTGTCAATAGTGTTCATTGGAAACTATTTTCTGCAGAATGTAAAAAATGGTGACAACTGTCAACAGTGAGGTCTGAGAATTATTTGATGAGGAACAAGGACATCGAATCTGGAGAGAGACATTGCTTTGGAGGGTTTTTTAAATGTAATTTTAGTGCTTTGAGCAGCATAAATGAAATGTTATTCCACTTAATTGAATTGGGGTGATAGGAGTACAAGTCATTCTCAGCAGTCACTACCTGCATGGTTAGATAACACTAGGGATTATTTTGTTTTTTGTGTGATTTGGAAAAATGGGCCCTTTTTTCTTGACTTAACATTTGTACTGGGAGCTGCATTAGAAATTCTCACCAAACCTGCATGGCATCTTCTCTCAGGTAACCTTAGCTGCACTGTGAAGTATTGTGTGTAGTTTTGTCTTTCAGAAGTGGGTATGGTATATGTACCATGTTAACCAGTCATATTTATCAGCATTTATTTGTGTAATATGAAATATAAACTTTAGTGTAGTCTTACAACTGAAGCATTTAAAGTTTCTGGTCTATTGTATAACATCAAATAAATTGCACTTTAAATAAAACTGGCACACTGTGATCACTACATTGTAGGTGTCTAGCAAAAATCTTTTATTTAGAATATTTTCTTTTTTTATTGACAGCTGTTTTATGATGTTACTAATGGGCCATGGGACACATTTTGAAATTTGCATTTGAAATCTTTGCTTGGATTTAAGTTTAAACAGCCTGCAAAGCTGAGTACATGGAGTTACAAGGTTTCCTCAGGATACCTACAATGTATGAAATCACGCTTTTTTTGTAATCTGCGGTGTGTGAGTGAGCCTTGTCTGATCTATTCTCTTGTCTTTGTTGCCCTCAGGTGGACAAACTGGAGGAGGCAGACAGCCAAAGGAAAACTGAAGAGGATGTGACAGAGCCTCAGCCGATAGTGTTTGGTATGTTAGGTTTACAGGCAGACAATTGTGGTTCCTAAATAGGAGAACACTGCCTCCCGCTGTGATAACAGCAGGATGTGAGCTGCTGTATTTATCTGTCTGTAACAAACTGTCTGTAAAACATGGGTGGAAAATGACTGCTATTGTCTTTTCCAAATGAAAATGAGACAGAGAAGATTTGTCACTTACATTTACAATGTTTTTTTTGTTTACGGCCATGAAGAAACAACCTTATTGAATTGTTTTTGCAATTGCACATTTTGTATGTCTATCTGTTTTTACATTTTACAATATTAAAAAGATTGAATGTTGCCTCCAGCCAAGTTTACCCATATTGAACAAAGACACCTGTTTGTGATCAAGCCAGCAGCAATTGTTGTCATTCAGTAAGAGCTTTTATCCTAAAAAAAAAGTTTTACATCACCATTAACAACATTAACTGCTCTTTGAGCACCACATGATGAAACTTTCATTAACTGAAAACCTAATTACTAAGACATCCGTTTTTGTAAAAAAATAAAAGATCTTTGTGAAGGGCAGTAAACAAAAACTGTGTAGGGATGTGCACTTATTTCTAAAAAAAATGTAAACTTTTGTCTATTAGCATGTAACCCTGTGTGTGTGTGTTTGTGTGAGCAGGCCAGCAGCTGATGTTGCCTGCCTCTCCTGCTCCAGTGGCTCCCCAGCCAGCGTACCCAGGCTATGGCTACCCCGCCGCCCCTGTGGGTTTCCCCGCTCAGCCCGCTTATGGCTTCAACATGTAGAGGCCTGACCCTGCCTCTTCCACCCCTCTCCCCCTGCACACACTCACACACCTTGGACCTGAACCAGACTGAACCGTGCTGCTCTGGGTCTCAACTGGCAGCACAGAGTCCCCTGAAACTTAACCGGGCCTTCATTCCCAATGAGACTCCACTGAAACTGCAATAGAAACCCTTCACCTCTACTTCCTCCACACACACTTCAGAAGGACTGGTTGTTGCAAGGCTGTTGGACCATCCCTCCCTCACTACTTTCTCTTTTCCACTTGGACATTATATCTGCATCACTGATCTACACAGCATGCAGTCACCTCTCAGCTCCTAGAGGAATTAACATACCGAAGATAACATTAGTGACACCAAACCACTCTGTCCTGTTGCTGTTCCATGTAGACTTTATTAACCATAGAGCAGCTTTTTTTTAATTTTTTTCCTAGAGATTCAGCACTGATGAGGAAGAGACTTTGTTATTGAGGAGTGGAGGGGGCATGCGTGTGTCTCCCCCCTCCCTCCTGAAGCACTGCTACAGCCTTATGTAGTTTGATGAGGTGGCAAAACATGGGCTAATTTGTTCATGTTTAATTTCACAACTGTCTCATGCTCTGATTAGAACGATGGCTACTGTGCAATAGTTTTGTTTGTCCTCTCACAACAGGTACAAAGTGTTTGCTGTATACGGACTAAGAACACTTGTCTATGAGGTTATGGTACTGTCTGTGTATGTATGTATGTGTGTGTGTGTGAGTGTGTGTGTGTGTTTAGCCTCTAAAGCCTTTGAGGGATATGTCACCAAAACAAGAGACACTCAATAAAATGTCCACCCCCTTGCAGCTGCAAACCTTTCGCTGGGTCAGAGCGGTTGATCTCGGACTCCGGATATCTGGAGTTTCAGGATGCTTGTGACAAAAAGACAAAAGAAAGAAAGGAGGTGAAATAAAAAATAATGCTATATGCTGTAGTCTGTGCATGTGCTGCCAAATTATAATGCTGCAACCAGGAGCACAATTTTCATGTTACTCTCAAGTATATTAAGTATTACTAATGTGTCAAAAACAAAGCGATGTTCGATGAAACTTTGTCACCTGACTAACAGAAAGCAGTAATGAAGCTCTGACAGACTTGAGGAGATGACATTAGCTCACATCCTGGTGCCAGTTGATTTAAAAAAAAAAAAAAAGATTATTCTTCTGAAAACAGTGTATAATTTAAGATGTATTGAAATACCTAACTAATCCAATAAGTCAAATATTATGGAAAACTATATGTACTGTCTATAGTGTGTTGTTGTAGTCTTAAAAAGCATAATGATTTTTGTAAGAAAATTACAAAATGCAAAAACAGCAGGTTAATAAATGGCAAAGTCTTGAGGCAAGGCTGCTCAAAGTGGTGACAGTTCAGTTGATTGTTTACTTCCTGTGTTGTCCGACAGTATACAAAACACTGAGTTCTGTCCTGCAGTGGTGTCAACTTTGGATTTGTCAAAACCGAAAGCAAAAGCCTGAGCTGCACACGAAGCACTACCTTTATCTGCACAAAAGTCATGCATACAGAAAGAGGAATAAAGTTTACACACAATGCTGTTGGTGCATTTTTGTAGTTCATTCACATCAGGAGACATATTTACAAGCCTCTATTGTCTGTGTGTTTCTGGAGGTCGGTGTGGAGTTTTACAGTTGTGAACATTGTTCATGCCAGGGGTTTTCTGCTGCACCCTTATTTCCAGCTCTTTCTGGGCCCAGACTACATTTTAGTAACCAAGCTGCCAAAACCTGATTGATGGTTTCTGTCTCTGTGAGACCTGCAGCCTCTTTGTTATGAGAGGGTGTGGCTGGGCTGTTTGGACCTATTACTGCTTGCTGTTGGGGAAATGCGATGCGGTTTTGTTAGTAAAAGATTTAATAACAGAGGTGGAATCAGATTGTATGTTGCCTCGCTGATACAGACACAGACAGGCTGCGCCCCGCCCTTCTTCTGATGTGCAACAAAAGTGGCCGGTCTCCTCTCACACTGCGCTCATATAAGCACCCAGGGTGTCACCCACTGACCCCCGTCACAAAACAGGCTCGGCGGTTATTGAAATTCACTCGCTTCACGGAGAAATAGCCAGCTCCACGCAGCAGCAGAAAACGGAGACAACTCTTCGATCCGCACATTATTTCCGGTTTGTTTTGCTTTGCTTTCTACGCACTCATGTCGTGATACAGCGTTACCATGGTTACAAATAACAGCTATTGGAGCTACAACATCCCAACTTCCTTGGACAGTCCCAGCATACGCCCACTGTCAACAGACACCCGCTGGAGTCTCCGGACGCATCTGAGCTCACCTGCATCCAAGCGCACCACACAGCAGACGTCCATGTGTTGCGCGCTCAAGTCGACTTAAAAAGAAATTGCAAGCTCTACTTGGAGATAAACGTCATTATAGTGAAAGCTTTTTGTAGATTTTACTGTGTATTTTCCCGTAGTTATGCAGGATAGAGGAACATTTATCAGTCCTTTCCTCAGACCGCGGTGTCTGGCGGCCGCGGCGCCGGCCGGGAAAGCGAAATTGACTCACCCGGGAAAGGCGATTCTGGCAGGTAAGCTTATCATAATTTGTCACGCTGAAAAGTCAGAGTTTGACAAAATGTCACTAGTTCCAATGAAGTTAGTTAGTTGATCAAAGCAGTATTATTGTTTTCCAGATACTTGTGTAAGCTTTCTGGCGAACAGCAGAGCGAATGTGCAACATTTAAGACAAAACAATTAAAACAGCGTAGAGGAAATGAAAACCTAATGAAGTCACACCCAGGAGGGAGGAAATGAAGTCAATAGGCCTAAAGTCAACAACTTACTTAAGTATTCTGCACAGGCACGTTATAATTTGTAAAATATTGTCACAGATGTTTTCTCAGGACTGTTTGCAGACACAGTGAAAGCGACAATTCTTTTTTATTTATTTTTTTGCATTTGTTTTTGTCTCGTTTGGTATCTAGAGTTGCTATATTTTCCACCAACTTCTAACACTTGCACTCATACCATGCTGACCCCGTGACCCTGTTGTAAAATGGCTTTGAGCGTCATTGCCTGAAAGAGAAAAAGAAAGCCGTTCTCTTCCTCTGTCCTAACAAACAGTCCTGTCGTGCCATGGTCAGATCTTACCTGCTGCACTGATGTGATTCTGTCCCTCTAATCTAAGATCACCTCTGGTGCACTTTACATAATGCTGTTAGAGTGGATTGATGCATGCAGCAATCCAGGGGACCCTCTCCTGAGACAATACAGTGGAGCTATTCACACAGTGTCTCAGGTATGGTGGTAAGTGAGAGGATTGTGAGAATGCAACACCAGAAACACCCTTAACGTTCTGTCATCTCAATGCTTTATGGCTGTAACTAACGATAATTTGAACTGTTGACCAACCTGTTGATTAGATTTGGAATAATGGGTTAACCATGTAGCCAACAGCACAACATTATGTATTATGTATTGATATGAAACGGAGGAATAAGAAAAAAAATTGTTGAACTGAAGGTGCAACCACCAAAGGTTTGGTAAAATATTTTAACAAATCAATTGATCGACTTATAGGTTATAGCACTACTGCTTGTTTTAGCCATTCCTGTGATTCATCAGTTTATCCTCCTAAGGTTCAGAAGCTCTCCTGCTCTGCCCCCCCCCTCGACCCCCTCCTGTGTTGATGAAGGGTGCAGCAGCTCCAGTTGATGAAGAGCCTCTGAGAGATGCTCCTGTATTAAGGCTACATGCTGCTATTTGGCAGAACCATTTACATCCATTTAAAAAAAAAATCATTTTTAATGAATTCCTTTTCATTTTAAGGTTAAAAACAAACAGTTTTAGGTCAGAAGCTTATGATTATTTTAGTTATTGCACTGATTATTTTCTCGATGAATCATTTTGGCTATAAAATGTGTGAAAATAAGAGTTCCAGAGCTCAGGGTGATGTCTTTAAATTACTTGTATTACCTGCCGAACAGTTCAAAACCCCGACATATTTAGTTTACTATCATATACAAGACAAAATCAAAATAACTTTTGGATTAATGATTTTGTGGTGCATGGAGTGAGAAGAGAGGAAAAAAAATCTCCCCTCTAGACTCGTGTCATCCTGTCAGCCACGGAGAAAAGGAAATGTGACCGCGGTGAGACCTCCCCCCCCCCTCCCCCTTCAGTCCCGTGCAGCCTGATTGACTGGATATGGCCCAGTGTAGCTGGCCAGTTTTGCAACAGCAGCATGATTGCATTTTCTCTCTGTCTCAACTCTGTGCACCGTCTGACTCCTCCTGGCCTCACTGTCAAGAAACCATTGATTTATCACTGCCTTTCAAGGGTTTTTGGAAATGGAAGTGTGTCTACGTGTAGTATAATAAAAGTACATGTGCAAAGCATCACTTGGATGACTCAGCGGAAGATAGCTGTCTTTTTGAGTCTGACCTGAGATGTCGTCCATCAAAAACCACAGCTGATAGTTTACATCGTCAGGATGCACATTTTTTTCACTCAGCTGTGGCAGTTTATAAATCCAATTGACACCTCTCACAGTGTTCTGACATGCTAATGCTACTTTAGATGTATCTGCTATGGCAGTATGTCTGTGTGGAGAGAACGAGCCACATGCCCGAAGGCTCTAAGTAGACAAAGCACGAAGTAGAAGGTCAAAGCTTAATGGATTACATAGCCCACATAGACCGTGGTTAGGGAGGAGGGGTGCACATTGCACATCTCCAAAGCTTTTAGAGATCTGTGAGCTCTTTCTGCTCCCATTGGCTAGTTCAAGTCTTCGCTCAACAGCCACTGGTGATGACTGAAGTTGAGACACGGAAGAGTTTTATCTGCGTGAGGCCTGAGGGGGAGAGAGCGGTCTAACTGGGTCTCTGGTCCTGATTTGCTGGCTGCTGTGCATTCATACTCTGTTGTGGCTTTCATTTATAACTCTTATAAGCAGAGCCTGGGAAGCAGATGATTAGACAGAGAGAGAAAGTTCCTTTTTTATCTTGATTTCATGATAGATTGGACTTTTCACTGAGACAGGCTTGGTTTTATGTCATTTTTTTTGCTCCCTTTTCTTTTCCTTTCTTTTCCTCTCCTCCATATCTGTCCCTGGCCTCAGGGCAGCCAGTTAGGTTTTCTGAGTGGCTGTCTCCTCTTAGGCTCAGAGGGCTCGTCAAACTGTGCACTTAGTTCCTGTTTCCTCGCGTCACAGGTGACGCACACAGTCACCTCCCCTCCGCTGTGCTGCTGCTGGCAGACCCAGGGTACCGGGATGCAAGATGATAAATTACAGTGCACCCCTTCTGTTAATCTACCAACCCCCCCTGCTGTAACAGCCTGTCAGCTACATGTTGGTATAATGCAGCCACACAAACAAATAGCAGTGTAGGAATTAGAACATTTAAAATAAACTGGGTCAGCTTAATATTACATTTTTTAGTCTCTCTTCATTGCATGTGTGAATGTCTTGGAGCTTACAGCACCACACAGGATTTTTTGCTTGTATCTCACTAATTACAAATCACAATTTTATAAACATATCGGACGTTTTTAAATTTTCTTTCTTTCAGTCAGCCACTGGTTTTAATTAATTTCGTTATTGTGTAACTTGCAGAGACTTGAAACTTGTTGAGAGAATCAATCAAAGTGAACGTTATACATTTTTGTCAAAGTTATATAATCGCAGCAGGGTAATTCATTTTCAAGTAATTACCTTGTTGGGCTCCAAAACACTCGTCTTAGACTTGAAAGATGGTTGCCGACAACAATCTTTAAATGCCTTGGAAACCTTCTGCTTCTTACTATGAGTGATAGGATTGTGTTGTCCTCAGGGAAATATCTTTACCACTATGTTTTACCAGCTCGTGGCTAACTTTTGTCTGCCTACTGGGAAGATAGTGTATAGAGGGTTCGTAGGGGAGATTTTTCACTAAAAATAGCTGCCTTCTGTATCTGGAAACAATGCAGAAGAGAGGAGAGACTGAATCACAACAGTAAGTTGAAAGACGCTAAAACCCTCCAAAGAGCTAAGGGGAATGTGATGTTAATCTAAAAATATTGGTTATAGCATTCAGTGTTTGTTTAGTCTTTGTTTGAAACCGGGACAGCATAGTTTGTGAATACAGATTGAAACTTAATAAACAGTTCTTGGATTTTATTTAATTTATTTATTTATTTTATTTTTTATTATTATTGATATTTTGACAGGACAACAGATGTTCCAGAACTTTACGACATTCTATTCACAATTATGTTCCTTGTACCCAATTCTTTTTTTATACAACACAAAACAGAAGCATCCCTTAGACTACAACAGAGGGATCAATAATATAAATCAGACTACTACCCAAAGACTTCCCCTCTTTGATTAAATTAATTCAGGCTGCACCTGTCAGCCATTGAATACAATTTCAAACAGCTTTTAGACAGTGCTTGGATTTCAGAAGTCAGAGTTTCCTTGAATGTGCCAAACAAAGAAGGGTTTTCAAATGCTCATAATTGCATGAAGATATAATAACTTGACTTGGGTAAAATTAATAAGCATACTTTCTTTCTTTCTTTTATTTCAAACAAAAATTAAATATAAAACACAATAAGTGTGTTGCAACACCAAAATATAAAAAAAACAATAACTAACTAAGTGTTCAAAACAACATGTTCAATATGAAAAGGAGCGGGAGGAAGCCAAAGCTTGTTATTTTGCCCACCCCTCTGACTGAATAAAAAAACAAAAAAACAACAACTCAAATGTCTATGTAAGTAATATAAATGTAAAACATGTAAACCCACTGGTTTTTATCCTTTAACTCTAGAGAGCCTGACAGCCTTGTCTACAACTGTACACACTGTCAAAACAACCTGTGGCAGTTGTCCTGTTCATGGAAATCTGTGTACAATCTGCTTGCTGCAGTTAAAAGTTCCATGTAAAATTAATCATCCTGTAATTAGGCATCAGTGTAGCATTAGGGAGTGTTGTTCAGGACAGAGGAAGCCTTAAAGGCCAGACGTCAGATGAATAATTCTTTTCATGTTTTGCGATGTTATTACGGCTCTGTTAATAGGACACCTCATGTTTGAAGTACATCAGTCCTCTGGCTATGTTCCCCATTTGGACTGGAGATATTGACATAATAACATCTTTGCCCCAGACTCCAGAGAATTAAAAGTGAGAGATAATCCAAATAAGGAACATCTGGATGAATAATAGATTGATTCTGTTGGAAAAATGCTTATTAATTTTCCGACACACACACACACACACACACACACACACACACACACACACACACACACACACACACACACACACACGTAGATACACATTGTTGACTGTTCTGGGTGAGTTAGTCACATATATGGAGTCACTGAAAAAAGATGATTAGAACCTGCCACATTTAGACAACTTGCTAGATTGTCAGCTCCTCCAAAGAAAAGGGAAGTTCCTCGGTGGACCAGATGTGTTGTATGCTCATTAAAGTCACAGAAGCAGGCAGGCAGGACAGGATTTCAGAGACGGTTCCTCCCTGTCAGCTGGCTGCCTCTGTGCCTCTCTGTACTGCAAAAAGTGGCTATGAATTTGTGTTGAGTATCTTGCATTCATGAATGTGTGTGAATCTGCACACATACGCACTATGTTCAAACGTATGTGGAGCTAAAATGTTTAGTTGATTAATTAATAAATCGATCAACTTCCTTTTTCCAGCGTCTCATTTGTAATGATTTGCTGCTTTTCTTTGTCTTATGTGATAGTAAACTGAATATCTGTGAGTTGAAAAAAAAAAAAAGGTCTGATATATTGGGATGGCCATTTTTAGCCACGCTAGGGGTCTTGCAATGCCCGAATGTTGTTAACCACTTTGGTCCAGACTGAAATATCCACTGCTAGATGGATTGCTGTGAAATTTTGTACAGACATTAGTGGTCCCCAGAGGATTGTCCTCCAACTTCTCCTCGAGTGCAACTAGCAGGTTGGCATTTGTTTTGTGAATTATCTAGACAATTATTGTAAGGATTGCCATGAAAGTTGGAAAAAATATCCATGTTGACCAGAGGATAAACCTTAATGATATGGTGATCCCCTGACCTTTCATCTAGCGCCCCCAGCAGGTGCTGTCTGAACATGAATATGTTCTCGTGCCCAAACCTGGTCAATAAAGCAATGTTTTTTTAAGTTTGGTATGGAATAACTTAGATTAGAGCCCCGACCTCAACACCACCAAATAGCTTTGGGATAGATTTGAACGGTGACTGTGAGCCAGGCCTCATCACCTAACATCAGTGGCTCACTAACGCTCCTGTGGCCGAACAAAACCCTGCAGCCAGATTCAACATTCTGGTGGTACGCCTTATTCAGAAGAGGGAGGCTGCTATAATGCTATGCTCAACAATCACTTATAGGTGTAATTGTAAGTGTTGATTAAATCATAAAATAACCATATCCGAGCACAGTGTTACCTTTAAACCGTACATCAACGTATGCACTCTGTCTGATTTATTAAACTGCTGCTTAGCTTGTGGAAGTTTCAAGTCTCTAAGAGTCTGTAGAAGCAGATTTGTATTAGACACAACCTGTTTTTCACCGCCCTTGGGATCTGACTATCACTCCAATACCATTTCCATTTCTTCTCGTGTAATAGTAACTGTCAAAGATCTATGTGGATTCATTGATTTTATGACACAGTGTGAAGAAGTGTTGCTGTGGGATGAGGAGAGAGGAAGGAAGGTGCTTCTGAGAGAAAGATTAAGAATGGGAGAGGAGAGCGAGCCTGTGAAGATAAAAATGAATGGCCATTTTGCTGATGTAACCCACGTCACGTGGCAGCGACATGGGAGTCATTTAGGGTGTCATCTGTAAAATTTGAGTCTGTGTTTTGGATGTAGGCTGCAACATGGACTAGAAGACAAGCAAACTGCTTCTTTTCCACAGGCGCTGTGTGTCCAACGAGGATTGATTTTGAGTGTGTGTGTGTGTGTGTGTGTGTGTGTGTGTGTGTGTGTGTGTCTGTGGGTGTCTGTTCACAGACTGGATGGTTTTGGCCAAAAACAGATGAATGAGCTTTATTGTTTCTTTTTCTCAAAGATACAGTGAGCCTGGATCAGCATGGCTAGAATGGAGTGTCGTAAAGCTCATGTGATTTCTGTTACATCTCCGCCAGCTAGCATTTACTAACTAGTACTCCACCAGGATTAGAAGAATGGCAGCTTACTGGCCTGGTGATTAAAATGTGTGAGATAACATGAATGTCATGATTCAGCTTTGTGGTACTCACAGTTTTTACGAATTTGCCCAATTAGGTGAATCCAGCTCTAACCAATGATGGATGATAAGCAGTTTATTATTGTCAGTTATCATCCCAGCGTTATCTCAATACTAATGCACTGATGTTAACTCAAATACTCCCAGTCACATGTTACAAAATCATCTTCATCACATTGAATAAAATGAATGGTTGTATAATGTTTAGGTAGACCAAAAATAAAATACTACAATTTTGACAAAGATGTGTATTACACAATTTAAAAATTTGAATTTACAATCATATGGAGATTAATGATGTGAGATAAATGAGTGTATTAGATAATTGTGCAGCCTTAAGTAAAAGCCATGTACTCTTATTGATTCCCTTTAATAAATCAGTCCCACTCACAAAAAAGGAGATAAAGAGAAGCAGATGAGTCAGGCTTTTTAGGCTTCGAGACAAATGAGATTTATGCAAATACAGCTAGAACCTAATATCAGGAAGATATTCCTTTGAACTTTTGGTATTGCATTGCAGTGCCATCTACTTGTAGTCTTAACATTTATGTCCTGGATTAAATATATATATTTTTTTATCTTAAGTGGATGCTCTGCTTCTTGGTGCCACAGCGATAAAGGTCCTGTTGGCAGCTGTGACGTGAGGAGTGCAAAACTGCAGAGCTAAATGACACATGCATGTTTATAAGCATGAAACGTTGCTTCACTGCGGCAGTATGTGGAAATGCCAGAATACACACAGAATACACCAGTCCTAACAGATAGCCAGTGTCATATTAAACCGCCTTAAATCATGAAGGAAAATTCTGCTCAAAGTCTCATTTCTAGAAAATTCTTAAAACCTGTACTGAGTCTTTTCATTATCTTGAAATAAGAAACAAGATACACTAGAAAATTAACATTTTTAAAAGATCTTGAAACTAGGTGTTTTGAAATACAAACGTGAAATAGTCTCTCTTGTTTTAAGAAAAAAAGAGAAAGGAAAAAATGCTTTTAGGACTGAATTATTGACTAAATCTCTGGTTAAAGCTGTAGGTAAGTGTAGGATTTGAAAAATGTCTGACTTTAGCAAGGAGACAGATTTAACCCTGAGAAAGAATGGGAACAAAGCAGAACATAGACTGCACCAATTTTCAACTGGATTGTCTATTTTTTCTACAAAAACAAAATTATGCCATGTGAATAATTTGAAGGATGCTATAATCATATAAATATTCAGGTTTTAAGATGGATGTTTTTTTTTATATCTTGGTAGTGCATGGGAAGTCATGTTTTATAAAAGCTTCTAAACATCTGAGGTACAACCTTTTCTTCAGTAAACATCTGATCACAACTGATAATTCACAGAAACAGACAGAATCACAACCACTTCCTGTTGGAACCACTTCTCTTTGAGCAAGATTTGGACTTTTCATGAAAGGCATTTCAGTTTTTCACTTCCCATTCTTCTTGACTTGGCACAAACACAAACCATATACAGTACAGTAAATGTTCCTTAATTAACCAGAA
The DNA here is from genome assembly GCF_031162955.1 of Sander vitreus. Taxonomy (NCBI): domain Eukaryota; kingdom Metazoa; phylum Chordata; class Actinopteri; order Perciformes; family Percidae; genus Sander; species Sander vitreus. The sequence goes on from NC_135859.1 coordinate 24,075,983, forward strand.
AATCTATTTCAGATCAGGGATATCTTTTGTTTGTTGGTCGGGGGGTGGGGGGCATGTCTGTATGTTTCTGTTTGTGTCACTTGCACAGTGTGCTTGTTTGCATGTGTGTCTGTATCATTGCGTTAATAGAGGGTCTTGGCCAGGCTAATGGAGCCCCTCCCTGCAGGCTGAGTAGATAATTTAATTAATGTCAGCCCTTTTTCTATCCGCCCCCCTTCCCTCGTGACTCTTCTGTGTTGTGCCTAGGCCTCGCTTTTGGACACTTGTTCTCATCTACTCAACTCAACCGCAGCCGGTTTCAGGCTGAACTCTCTTGCAGTCACTCACATGTTCACATTCACTTTATTATTTCTTTCTTTCTGTATGTCTTTATCTCTGCAATCACACAGTGATTAATATTATTTATATATATATATATATATATATATATATATATATATATATATATATATATAATATTTAAGATACAGTAACATTTTCACACAACCTTCTCTTCTTCTTTCAAACAGCACAGTCGCTGTGTAGTTCAGCCGCAGCAGAAACAGTTGATTCATCCTCGCCTAGCTCGTTACTCTTCCTCTCTCGGCTGCAGCGCTTTTAATGTTTATGGAGGGAAAGCCATTTGTGGAGTCACTGTAATGATCCATGATGTGATGGCACCTCCATGCAATTCATAAGGGTGACTGGGCACTGAATCAGGCTTGGTTTGGCTGCAGCCAGGCAAACATGGTATGCTAAGTTCAGGCAATATGTCAACAAAGCTTCCTTTTCCTTCCTCAGCTCTCATTGTTTGACCAGTGTCAGGTTCATCTACACCTATTCTTTATGTTCTCTATATTAATAAACATCTACTATGATTGTCTGTGTTTTTCAGGTGGACTTGCAGGTGGCATAGAGATCTGCATCACCTTCCCAACAGAGTATGTCAAGACCCAGTTACAACTGGATGAGAAGGCCAATCCACCCAAATACAGAGGAATAGGTGAGTGTGATGTGTTTGTTTTAAGAAAATGTTTTGTTCTATCATTTTGCCAATATATTGAGCTGAATGTGGGATTCAATTTAGTATCAAATATTTCCCAGTTCAGACACCTACCACTGATATAAAACCATAGCATTTTTGGTTTATTAAACACACTTAATTGATACCACTCTCATGTCCGTACATGAGAGTGGTATCAAAAAAGAGAGTAAAGTGAGAGTAAAGTGTAAATACGAAGCTACTACCAGCAGCCAGTTAGCTTAGCTTAGCACAAAGACTGGGAAACAGCTAGCCTGGCTCTGTTAAAAGGTAACAAAATCCGCCTACAGGCACCTCTAAATTTCACTTGAAAAGTGTTCAAAATGTTATGTCTGTCTATCTATCGTATATATCTATCGTATATTCTGTTCTTGATTCTGTCTCTGTGCCTCTCTCAGGAGCTCATTATCCTATTACGCATCATCCCCAGGTACATTAGGGATTCTGGCAGGCTGTCGCTGTGCTTGTTTATATGACTTAGGACAGACCAATGCACACTCACCATCCATGCATACCAGGGTACAGACTCACACACACACACACACACACACACACACACACCCAGGATGTGTTAATATTGGCTGGAGCTCTGAGGATCCGAGACCATGCTAATGAGCGCTCAAGACAGCTGTTGCATTTTCTGCTCCGTTGTGCATTTGGCTCGATAGCAGAACATGGATTACTGGACTGATATCTCCAAGAGTAAGAAGTAAGAAGTAAGTTCAAAGAAAAACACCAAGTTTTTTGGGGAAAATAGCCTGTTGATGACAGATGGACAAGGACAGATGTTTTTGGTGTGCTCTTATGTGTATTCTTTATAAGGGTCATTCCATACTCAGGGCAAATACATGAATAAACACTGTTGCAGTACATTGTTTATGCTATTTGCTATTTAAAACAACATATTTCTAATGAAGGAAATTGTCCACAGTGGAATCTGATGTTTTGAAATTGTGTGTGTGTCCTTACAGGTGACTGTGTGAAACAGACGGTACAGGGTCATGGCGTTAAAGGACTGTACAGAGGACTCAGCTCACTGGTGTATGGATCCATACCCAAATCTGCAGTCAGGTAACTAAAATAACGATAAGGGTTCTGAAATAAGACTCAAGTACAGCTAAAAAATTGGGTTGTAAAATTCTAAAAAAGTAGCTAATCTCAAAGTACTTAGATTGAATATATGATTGAATAATCACAATTGTAACTGATACATATGAGTTCTTAAAGGATGAGATCAGTTCACAGTTGATTCCTCCAATCAGTAAAATCAGAAATGACCAAATAAAGTGCACACACAGTGAAACCACATAACTCCTCTTTACAGCGGTCCAGTTTTTGATGCTTCTGGTTAGCTTTTCAGTATTTCGCTGTAACGGATGATTTTAGGCGTTATGAACTGAAGTCTCTCTATCAATGATGTTGGACTTTTAAAGTAAATGACGCACAATTATCATCATCATCATCATCATCATCATCATCATCATCATCATCATCATCATCATCATCATCATCATCACATAAAACCATTTATTTTACTGCTTTGAATCTTTTGTCACTTTACATTTTATATCTTATATTTATATTCTAATAAATATAAAATGTAGAGTGTATGGGTATATATGTGCAGTAAATAAATTGAGCACTTTTAGCTAAGCCATTGTGATCTTCTACCTGGAACCACTAACACACATTTCAATTATTCTAGTCCATTACCCACAATGCAAGGCATAAATGTCACACTACCCTTCATTATTCTTTCACTGCAATGACATTTATGAAAATGTGCACATTGCAGTGCATGTGTACACACACATGAACAAACCTAAGTCAGACACTTTCATAGAACAATATTTTGTTCCCCGTTTCATTCTTTAACTCCTTCCCCCTCTCTTTCTTTCTTTCTCTCTTTCTGTGTGTGTGTGTGTGTGTGTGTGTGTGTGTGTGTGTGCGTGTATTTGTGTGTAATGCGGGAGGGTAGCCTGTCTGTTCGATGGAGAGACAGGCCCAGCCAGGCGGAGCAAAGATGCCACTCAAACTCAGGCAGGGTCTCAATAGGAGCACAGACGTGTGTTGGTACTCTCTTTGTGTGTGTGTGTGTGTGTGTGTGTGTGTGTGTGTGTGTGTGTGTGTGCGTGTGCGTGTGCGTGTGTGTGTGTGTGTGTGAAGAAGTATCATTGTGTCAGTCAGCCTTTAGCACCTTTTCCTGAGAGACTGACTGATTTTGTTTCTGCTCTAAGAAGAGTTTTCTCTGAGGAAATGTGGCATGGAGGAGTAAAGGGGTTTAGTCCATGTCCTCTTTCTGCTCTTGTTATTAGACTACATTGTATATAAAAATGCATATTGGTGGCTAAATACATACCAGCTGTGTGCAAGTTTTATACATTTTTATATACATTATGTAAAATATACATTATTCAATTATTTCTACTTACATCAGTACATCAATCACAATCAGTACAGCCTTCAGATGTCTATGGGTTATGAGCTGTTGCCCCTTGTCTTATTTGAATGCTTTCTAGAGGCATGAAGATGTGATGTTATTAATTCAGTAATTCACAACACAAATCCATGTTCAGAGGCAAGTTTGAAAAATATATACACATCATTTTGTGTTTTTTTTTTTCTGTTTTCCTAACTTGGTAATCATCTCATGAATCCTCAGATTTATCTTGCGATCATTTGGGGGTGTGCAGAGCTTCTGATTTAGGTAACATGTAAAGGTGAATACAAAAAAGAAACATGACGGAGAGATGGAAACAGATTTGATTAATGGAGAGTACCTTAGCAAGTTTCCATTGACCACCACTTCCCCTGAGTCGTTTGTTCGATCTGCTCTCTTCTTACTTCCTCTATCTTCTCTCCCTTCCCCTCTTCCTATCACTTATTTGCCTCCCCAACCCTCTTTCTCCCCCATCCCATTAACTGATTGCCAATGCACCATCAAGCACCATACAGCCTGCTGGAGGGTTTTCGGGGAGGTATGACAGGGACAGACAAGAGTGCCTTTGACCTTTTCCTCCCCTTAACTCTTCATCCATATCTACATCCCTCTCTCTTGTCTGCCCAGCCTCCCTTTCTTTCCTTTTTAGTCTCCAGCCAACTCTTTTCCCTCTCCTTCACCTCCTCTTCTCATCTGCACAACTGACCTTGTAGAAAGACCTGCTAATGAAGATTGGGCAGCACTCTGCTACTGTCCAGAATGACTCATCTCCAACTGTGGATGTCGGCCAAAACACGATGTGTCATATTCTAATGGTGAAGTTTTGTCCACTTGTTAAATGGGTGGGGGAGATTTGGAGAGTTAATTGGCACAGGATCAGGCCTGACAGTGGCATATTTCTCTCAAGCAGCTTTTAACGAAAAGCATTTGCTCCACAAAGTTAGTTATTACGTAAGTGCATCTCAGTGCAATCTAAGAAAGCTGCAGGGAAGTACACTTTTTCATTTTATATTCTCTCCAAAGCTAAAACCCTGTTTGTAGTAAGGAAGTGGTGTGCATAAAGAGAGAGAGGAGTGGATTTATTTGTGTGTGCTGTTTGTTCCTGTTTGACAGTCTGAGTCAGTTAATTGTGTGGAGCCTGTCTTTCAAAACTAAATCTATTCGAGGAGTGAGACAAGAGAAACAGATGTGGAAGGTTAATGAGCAGAGGAAAATATTGCGATAGAAAAGCAGATGGGGAAGAAAACTAAAATCACTTGAGCCAAGTATAAGAGATGAATGCTGTTAGACCTGTGATGATGGCAGGTAGATGGTTCAAGCAGACTAAGCAAAGACAGAGAGGAAAACAAAGCATTCATCAAGACCTAGTGTCTGTCCTCCTCCCCCCTTTTGCTAAATGTACCGTGCAGCGTCCTCCCTTCACCACAATTCAATTCCATCTATAAATAGCCTTTCTTGTAAAGGACTCACTGGCACAACAATTTCTGATTGCAGATAAACCACACCTCTCTCGCTCTCTCTCTCTCTCTCTCTCTCTCTCTCTCTCTCTCTCTCTCTCTCTCTCTCTCTCTCTGGGCTGGCTTCCATGGCAGCTGTTGCTGGTCACTCGGTTTCTGAGCCACTACAGTTTATTGTTGCATCCTTAATGAGGATGCAGGAAGGACAGTAAAATAAAAGCCGTAAGCACATTCTGCATCTTAAGCAGTTTGTTTCCACAAAAAAATTGTGGTGGAGGGAAGTTGCATCTGTGGTTCTGATTTAATTTGTACTCATGAGTCATTGAGTGGACACATCCTCCTGTACTACTACTACTACTGATTTCTGCTGATGAGGGACAGCATAATTATCTTTCTATCTGTGGCCTTCTTCATATGCTGTAGGTGTAGTGGTAATGACTTAATGCAAGAAATATCATTATGTTTGACTGCAATTATGTCATCTATTTGTTTTTTTATTTCATTCATTTACTTAATAATTTTACAATAACTGGAAGATGATCTTAGGTGATTAAGCTGAATTAATCAGATTGCAGAATGGTTTAATACGTTGGCCTCAAAGACGTAAAAAATGGAGATCCAACAAACAAGAGCAAAGGCTCAACCACAAAAGAAACTTATAACTTTCAGCCTGCCATGTTAAACGTGTATATTCTAAGTTGTGTGTAGGAGGTGTTTTTATAACTTGCAGGGTTTTAAACAAAAGTAGGCAGTTGAATAAAAAGTACTTAACATGTCAGATGTACTGTGAAGGTCATCCACTTTTAGCAATACAAGACCCTACATAATGTTTTTTTTCTCTCACAAAAATAATGATTATTAACTTGTCTTGCAGCAGTTTTGTGTTAACTTCTTCCATTATTCCCTGCTGTCTCTGTTCTGTTTCTAAGGTTTGGGGTGTTTGAGTTCCTCAGCAACCGTGCAAGGGACGAGTCCGGTCGACTGGACAGCACCAAAGGCCTGCTGTGTGGGCTTGGAGCCGGGGTCATGGAGGCTGTTTTGGTGGTCTGTCCCATGGAAACTGTCAAGGTATGTTAGCAACTGATCTGTGGTCAGATTTTTTGTGTCATGCACAGTCAATGCCCAGCGAACCGAATACACCTAAAACGATTCTGTCCCATGTACTTTGTGAATTTGTAATTTTTGTATAATAAGCACTCTTCTCAGCTAATTATATTTTCAGTTTGTTTAATATTGTGTGTCTGCGCATTCACTGAAGAGGGTCAGACTAAACATTTGTGCAGTTTTCACTACCTTGTGTGTCTCCCTTCTCTGTAATAGCAAAGCAACATTTCCTGTTTTCCTTTTTTTATCTACCAAGGTTAAATTCATTCATGACCAGACTTCAGCCAACCCCAAATACAAGGGCTTCTTCCACGGAGTTAGAGAAATCATCAGGGCACAAGGTAACGACCAGCTTCAATGCATGTAATTCACCTGACATCTACTGTTCGGACAGGGTAATGCAACTGAAAACGTAGCATAATTAAAAAGTGTAGCATCCAGACATGATGTTGTTTACGAAATGTATGAAGAGCATAACAAATGTATCTACTGTACTTATCATGCCTTACCAGGAATAAAAGGGACATACCAGGGTCTCACCGCCACGGTCCTTAAACAAGGCTCCAACCAAGCTATTCGATTCTATGTGATGACCTCTCTCAAGAACTGGTACAAAGGTCAGTGTACATAAGACTGTATGTGTTTGTCTGTCTATCCGTATAAGAGATATTTTAACAAGAGACCAACAATGCTTATGGCCTAGAAAAATCAGTTGAGATGATTGTTAGAAGTGGCTCATGTCTAATGGGCTTCTTTTCTTCTGGAAGCAGAAGTCTTGCGGCAAAAACGAAAGCGTGCAGACTGATATGGGTATATACTGAAGTGTGACACAGTATACTATGAATAGTAATACAGTATAGTGTTCATATGGACTGATTGTCTGAGGTCCAAAGAGTTGGCAAACTGCTTGCAGGCATTCATCAGCTACACACCCTGATCAGTTGTTCAGTACCAGGACTGAATTTGCATTCAAGCATTCACTGTTACCGACTCCTCTGTTATGTCCTTTTACCAGGTGATGACAACACTAAAGCTATTAATCCCTTGGTGACTGGAGTATTTGGAGCCATAGCAGGAGCAGCCAGTGTCTTTGGAAACACACCACTAGATGTCATCAAGACAAGGATGCAGGTACTGTATATTGTAATATGAAGCCATTATAAAGCACGGGTTTTTGTATTTCTTGCTTGTGTTTTAATACAAACTTGTCAATGCTTATACATAACAGTGCCTTTCTTTTCTTCACAAAGGGTCTGGAAGCACATAAATATAAAAGCACACTGGACTGTGCTTTAAAGATCATGAAATATGAGGGCTTGGCAGCGTGAGTATGCCTCTACTTTGTTTAGTTTGTTTGAATTTAGCTTAGTTTTACAGCAGGCTTTCATCCCTTTTTGTCATACCCAGCCTCTTCAGCTTTTTCATCTTACAAGTTATGTTGTTAACAGTACATGGGAAACACCTATTGGCTTTACTTAAACACTAATATTAATCATATATAATACAATAAGTCTACAGAAACTAAATCTGCAAATATTTACCCTCAGAAACCTAGTGAATTAGGATTTTTAAAATGTTATTTATTTATCTACAAAGCACACCAATCCAAGTGAAAACATGTTAGACATGAAACATTTAACATAAAATTAAACAATAAAATCCTATGAGCCAAAATTTGTTTAGAATTTCATGGCTATATATTGATGTAACCCCCCCCCCCTCTTCTTGTGTCCATCTGTAGTTTCTATAAAGGAACAGTTCCTCGGCTGGGCCGTGTGTGTCTGGATGTGGCCATAGTTTTCATCATCTATGAGGAGGTGGTGAAGGTGCTGAATACAGTCTGGAAGACGGACTGAGCTACTGTAAGTATAGGGTGATGGCTTCCTGCTTTCCAGGCATCAGACACAGATCTGAGTATCGCAGACCTCTTACGCATCATAAAAGCAGCTGCCAAGGGGTGAAACAGAAAGCTGAACTTAGATCGGTGTCATATGCTAACCAGGAAGTTAAAGAGCCCATAGATAGGGGCTGCAGACAAGAATAAAGCCTGTGTCGCCCATATCTGGACAGCTGCAGTGTATGCAGTGACCAGACCAGGGGTCATTTTCAGAAGTGGGATTATACAGTAAGGTTAGCCAAATAACTAGGTAAAAAAAGATGCTTAAGCTTGATTTATGCTTCTGCGTAAAATCTACGCCGTGGCTACGTGGAGACACAAACCTACGCAGGACCCTACGCCGTGGCCTGACGGGCACCTCTCGTAAAATGTAACTACACATCGCGGCGACACATGCCGCTCTGCCGTGGCTTGGTAGTGTTGCATTTCCCACGACTCATTTCCTGGTTCTCCTTCTCTATAAACAACATGAAACCAAGGAGAGGGTTAACTTCTGCTGCTACAGATTTCCCACCATGGTCAGAAGGCACAGGGGAGACACTTTGTTTCTCTCATTATGACTCTAGAGTCGCTACTCGCTCCGAAGCTAATCACCGTCCCTCTCTCACTCGCTCTACCACACACACACACACACACACACACGCACACACACACGCACACACACACACACACACACACACACACACACACACACACACACACACACACACACACACACACACTCACACACACATATGCCGGCCCTGCTCTCTTAAAGAGATCGTCGCTCACACCAACGCAAAAGTAAAAACTTCAGGCCACTACGTAGGCTACGGCGAAAGCTCTGCGTGGAGGCTCCGCAGAACCATAAATCAGCCTTTAGTTGTAGAGATACATCATTTCTAAATGTGAAACAAAACCTGAGTATTAGAGTCAACAACACCATTCTTGAAAACAACATTTTTGCAGAAATGTCAACCTTTTTTCAAGTTATCTGGTTCACATTATTGTAAACCTGCTTTGTAAAATACCCTCCTTTAGTGAAAAACATTACTTCTAGTCATTCACAGCTGTTTTACAGATGTTTACTGCGAGTATGAACGTACTGGATTTTCTTGAGTTTGTGTTCTCTGACTCTTCTTTTACACTCACATAAACTGCAGTAACTTCCATAACTAAGCCTTTAATAAAAATGAATTTGCAGTTATTTTTATACAGGGTAGATTATAATTTAGTTTATTACCAGCATTATAGTTTTATTGTAAAGTACGATATATTTCTTTCCTGTGCCAAATGCCAAACCTGTTATACCATGAAAGTGTTTTCAAAGTAAGAAGATGCAAAAGTAGCATAATGATCTTAACAAGAGAAGAGCAAATATTATAACTTATTGTGACATACTTTATAAATGTATTTACTGAAAGTTGAATGTTGAATATCTAGATGGTTGGGAAAATATTCACTGTTAACTTGTGCCACTTGTTTTTTCTGTGAACAGGTCAGGGTGTTGGGTGTTTTTAACATGTTAAAATACAGATCATACAGTCATACAGATCAAGTAACCTCAGACCTCTTTCCCTTCAATGGAAGCACTGCTGTTCATCAGGTCATATCACTGGATGCTTTTTTGTCTTAGGTCAAGGGGGTAATTAATTGGAAAGGAAAGAAAATAAATATTTTTCTGCTATACACATTTATTTTTTTCAGAAAATCACTCTGGTCAAGGGGGTAATTAATTGGAAAGGAAAGAAAATAAATATTTTTCTGCTATACACATTTATTTTTTTCAGAAAATCACTCTGGTGTGAAAACTTCTCACAATTTGTAAGACATGTTATGTAACCTGTGATGTGCAAGGGCTCAATGGTGTTTTAAGCCTCCAACATAGCCTTCCAGGCAGCTAACCCTAACCTTAACCCTAAACATAACTATTGCCGCGCTGCCTGGAAGGCGACGTTGGGGGCTAAAAACACGAAACACCTGTGCAAGTAGGCACTGCTTTATTTACTGTAAGGGGGTCACCTGCTAAAAAGATTGGGAATCACAGTCTGTTCAAATCCATTTCCAGTGCGGTTATGTTTCAGTGTTTCATTCAGGGTTTGTTTTTACTTCTCACTCCTGTGCCTTTTGGTGTTTGTTGGTGAATGCTACTTATGAAATATCCTCATCTATTATCGATCGATTAAACTCTAATCATCTTACTGGCAATTTGAGATTTTTGTAGTCCAGTCATGTTGTTTTCATAACAAATATTACAAGAACTGTATGATTTTGAAAACAGTCATAATCTATTACTGTAATAATTGTATTAAAATACTGATGGGGTGATGATGGATTATATTTCCCTATTTCTGAAATAATGTTCATCTTTTTTTGTTGAATTTTTCTGTTTGACCAGACAAATGCTTGTGTTCCTTACTGTCAAATAGCCAAGATATTTTTTTTATTGTCACAGCAAATCAATATATTCCAAGGATGTGTGTGTAGGCTATGTGGTTCTGTATAGTGAAGCTTGTGCAATAAATACCATTCCCTCCATTTGTCTGTGCTTAATGTCAAGTCTTTTGTTGTAGGGGGATTTCAGATCTCATTAAAACAAGCATCTGAAAACTTGAAAGCACGCAGACTGTTTTTTTTTATAATCCATCCTCTCTCGTTCGTTGGTTTTAAAACAGATCAGGTTGGGACAAACCATGGGGGGCAGGTAGGGGAGGAATCAAACAGGGAACTCATTGTTCCAGTTTTGGCTGATGTTCATGTAGAGTGGTTCAACTATTCATCTTTCCCTCTTTAGTGTCTTACACACACACACACACGCACACACACACACACACACACACACACACACACACACACACACACACACACACACACAATCCCTGGTGCCGCAGTGTTGTGAGAAGGAATGCACAGCTCTCTGCAGAAGATGGGAGTGAGGACAGCATGTAGTAGACATTTTGGCCTGAATAAGGAAGCGGGGAAAGTATACTGAAAAGTACTCATGTAAAACTTACTGTACTTAAGTAAAAGTAGTTATGCCACAGCGTAGAAATACTCTCTTAAGTAAAAGTTAAGTATTCAAAATGTTCTTGAGTAAAAAGTTTTAGCATCACAATCTACATTACCGAAAGTGAAAATACTCGTAATGCAGACCTGCCCATTTCAGGGGATCATATATATATTATAATATAATTATTGATGTGAGGTGTCACTTTAATGTGTAAAGTTGCAGCTGGTACTGTGCTAATTATACACTGTGTTCCAAATTATTATGCAAATTATATTTTACACTGATTTTCCTAAATAGTCGATGCAAATGATTATAATTTATATATAATATAATTTTCAAGTCACCAACCGTTAGGGTGTAAGTCGAATTTCATTGAACAAACCACCCAATGAAAACAGTATTTTTTTCAAAAATAAAAAAACTCAAAATGCACTGTTCCAAATGATTATGCACAACAGAGTTTCAAAGCATTTTATAGGTTGTAAAGAACTGAAAATGGCCATTTGCTGAATTTGCAGCATTAGGAGGTCATATTTACTGAAATCAAAAGCTATTTCAATCAAACACATCTTAACAGAGCAAGTTACATGAAAAGATTTGTGGCTGATTCAGAGCACACACGGGTTTGTGCAGATAAAGGCATAATGAGGAAGGTTTCTGCCAGACCAATTCATCGGATTAAGAGAGCAGCTGCTAAAATGCCATTACAAAGCAGCAAACAGGTATTTAAAGCTGCTGGTGCCTCTGGAGTCCCGCAAACCTCAAGGTGTAGGATCCTCCAGAGGCTTGCAGTTGTGCATTAACCTACTATTCTGCCACCCCTAACCAATGCTCACAAGCAGAAATGGTTGCATTGGGCCCAGAAATACATGAAGACTCATTTTCAAACAGTCTTGTTTACTGATGAGTGCCGTGCAACCCTGGATGGTCCAGATGGATGGAGTAGTGGATGGTTGGTGGATGGCCACCATGTCCCAATAAGGCTGCGACGTCAGCAAGGAGGTGGCGGGGTCATGCTTTGGTCCGGAATCATGGGGAGAGAGCTGGTAAGCCCCTTTAGGGTCCCCGAAGGTCTGAAAATGACCTCGGCAAAGTATGTAGAGTGTCTGACTGACCAATTTCTTCCATGGTACAAAAAGAATAACCTACCTTCTGTAGCAAAATCATCTTCATGCATGACAATGTACCATCTCATGCTGCAAATAATATTTCTGTGTTATTGGCTGCTATGGGCATAAAAGGAGAGAAACTCATGGTGTGGCCCCCATCCACCCCTGACCTCACCCTATTGAGAACCTTTGGAGCATCCTCAAGCTAAAGATCTATGAGGGTGGGAGGCAGTTTGCATCAAAACAGCAGCTCTGGGAGGCTATTCTGACATCCTGCAAAGAAATCCAAACAGAAACTCTCCCTAAACTCACAAGTTCAATGGATACAAGAATTGTGAAGGTGATATCAAAGAAGGGGTCCTATGTTAACATGTAACTTGCTCTGTTAAGATGTGTTTGATTGAAATAGCTTTTGATTTCAGTAAATATGACCTCCTAATGCTGCAAATTCAGCAAATGACCATTTTCATTTCTTTACAACCTATAAAATGCTTTGAAACTTTGTTGTGCATAATAATTTGGAACAGTGTAAAATATAATTTGCATAATAATTTGGAACACAGTGTATAATACATCGTTTAGTTGTTGATTATTTTTTGTAGAAATGATCTGAATCTGCAAAATAACTGGTGACTAAAGACTTAAAGTAATGTAGTGTAAAAAGTTCAATGTAATGGAGTAGAAATATAAAATAACAGAAGTTTCATAAAAATTAAAGTACTGAGTTACTTTCCACCACTGGTGTGTGTGAAGGTTTAGGACAGTGGACAGTCAGTCACAGTGTACCATGCAGCACAGAATATAAGGGTCTGTAACAAGTTAATACGTATCAGTTAAACAGGAGAGGACCTGGGACGGCAGCATGAAGTGTGAACACAGTGACAATATTGAGGCAAGAGCAAAGTACATGCCAAAAGGTTCTTCTTAAACAGTAGGTGGAGCTGTTGCCAGGGCCTCAAACCCATCTGTAAGGCTCTCCCTCCCTATAATGCTATGACACACACGCACACACGCACACACACACACACACACACACACACACACACACACACACACACACACACACACACACACACACACACACACACACACCAGTGGTGAGAGAGGCCTGCTCTCTCGTCATATCTGTACAATAGGGCTTTTATGAGAAGGGTCAAAGAATCTACCAACCTCCCTTCATCTTAACATCATTACTCCCTCCTCCTTCTCCTGTTTCTTCTCCTCTCTGCTGCTGGAGAGAGGATTGGGCCAAAATTGCCTAAACATCTCTCATCATCTTCACAGACATTAGTAGATCACAGATCATCTTTGTACTCCAGAGATGAAAAGTTAAGTTTCCCTCCTTTTCTGAGAGAAGTGGCTTTATAGCTGCACTTCTTTATTTTGCCCAACACTACAAATACTCAGAGGTTGACATTAACAAAGGTACATTTAAGGGGGAAAAAAACAGTTCATACTTTTTCTCCATTGCATTTCATAGATGGAAACATTTCATTAACACTAATCTATATCAGTGGTTCCCAGCAGTTTGGGCTTGTGTCCCCTTTGTGAACTCACATCACACATTATGGCCTCAATGAGGACATGAGTTAAAAGAAGTTAAAAAGAGGTTGAAATGTCCAGAATTTCACAAGTAAAAAGCAAAACAGTAGAGAAAAGTCTTAAAAAAACACAAAATTGTTTTTCTTTTTTCATACCTGTATTTTTTTTTATGACCCCTTAGATTTAGTTTGGGACCCCATGTGGGGTCCGGACCCCCACTTTGGGAACCACAGATTTATATTTTATCCCATTATCTCGTGGCTGTTGTATAAGGTTCAACCTCCTACAAGCTCATATGTTAAACTTGAAATAACCTACAAGTCTCAGAACAGCAATTAGGATAGAATTGAATGCATCAAACACAACATGGAAGTGTAATACTAATAATTGCTTATTCAATACAATATGAATCAGAACATTTACAGAACTTGTATTCTATTTTCCCACTGACGTGGTATTGCTTCTTAAACTAAAGTAGGGGATTTGAATAATTTCCCTATCTCTGACAATAATGACGAATGTCTTGTGTCTTCCTCGTCCTGATGCGCTTTTACAGTTTCCCCCATCGCTCAGTTTCTGCCCGAGAGCCTCCATTCACTCAAAACCAGTGAAGGAAAAGTAATGTTATTGTTCTCCAGTCTTTCTCTCCAAAGGGTGGATGCTCTTAGTTCTACGGGATGAGTGGAGGATCATTGTGTTGCTGCAGCTCAAAAAGGACCTCGTCACTTTCCGCAGCAGTTGACTGAATCTTATTTTAATGTAAACTTCATTTGTATTTACTGATTTCAATTATAAATGATATGAATATGATATAAAGTGACTGCACCGCTGTCCGTGGTGCTGAATGCGATTTTCTGATTGGAAGTCTAGCTGATTTCGACGGATTTAGGCACTTTTCACAGTGATCTTTTCACTCGCGTGAAGCTAATGTTTTTTATTCCTTGAAATGTTTTTGGTTCCAATTTTGGTGCAACGGTGCAAGTCACCATAAATGCCTCCATTGAGGATTAATTTGTGTGTTTTTCTCCAAAATGATTTGCATCTATCTCCCTTGTGGTAGGCGGTCCAACACACTTTGGGAAAAATAATAAGACATGTTGTAATACCACTCGTTTGTTGAGTAGGCCTAACACATTGCGCAATCAAGTGTGTGTGTGTGTGTGTGTGTGTGTGTGAGAGAGAGAGAGAGAGAGAGAGAGAGAGAGAGAGAGAGAGAGAGAGAGAGAGAGAGAGAGAGAGAGAGAGAGAGAGAGAGAGAGAGAGAGAGAGAGAGAGAGAGAGAGAGAGAGAGAGAGAGAGAGAGAGAGAGAGGCTGGTACTGTATGCCTCTCCTAATAACTAACGGTAGCTGTAAGGGGCGGTGTCCAACACACGAATAGAGGAGAGCTGGTGTGCACAGGCTCCACTTTTATGCATCAGTTGTTCGTGTTAAGGTGTCAATGCCGAACTTACTTTGGATTTGCATTTTATATGAAAAAACACCACCATTGTCTTTATAACAAAACTCAGTTTTAAGCATCATCCAGAGTGAAGCATACACCAGCGCAGTGTGTGTGTGTAAGTGTGGACCAGTGGACCCAGAAAAGTCTCCGTCATGGGAGCGCATAGATGGAGCTCAGCGCGTCTTGGGTTTGTCGTTTGTGGATATTTTGCGTTTTTCTGCGGGGAAATTGTTCTACGGGCTGAAGCGGGCTGCAGGGAGAGAGAGAGCCCAAACTGTTGCACCGGCCGGAACAACGAATGTTTTGAGTACAGCAAGAGAAAAACAGTGTGCTACTGTGACACCTACTGTCAGAAAACCGGAGACTGTTGCGAGGACTACCAGCGTGTGTGTCAAATATCTGGTGAGTTGCTCACTCTATCCTGCTCACTAACATTTAATAACAAATAACTTTAAAAACTGTTGAAGCCTTTAAGGTTTGAAAGCTAAATGTTTGGGGGAAATTAACACCTGCACTGTACAGATCGTGCGTGGATTCAAACTGTGTCCTGTCTAGTAAGCCTGTTGTTTATTGTTGTCCAGTTTGAGCCAGAGATGACTGGCATTGAGGTGACATGGAGACAGTGAGAGATACTACACATAGCTGTCTGTAGTGCGCCCATTATGGCTGTTTGTTTTAAGTGACGAGCCATAGGTGTATTGTAGGGGGGTATCTCCTGTCTCCATGGTGTATATTCCAACAGCAGGTTGTGAGTATGTGTTTTTAAGTTTGTAGGGTTGACCCTTGACCCTAAAACCTGACCATGAAGTGGTTGGAAACTGGAGTGAGTGATCATAACAAAGACTGCACTTTGAATCACGAGTACAAGGTTAATTGTTCACAGAACCCGTAAAATGTGAGTATGTTACCGTTTCCCTCATCATCCTGGCTGCTGCTGCTGCTATATATGGACAAATGAGGGAATGGACACCATGGGAACAGACTGCCAAAGATGGCCAGGATTACAGTAGATTTGTGTCTGAGATATGACAGAGAGGAAACACTCCGACCTGTAACTGAGGCAGCTCTTAGTTACACTATGTTGAAACAGCTCAAGTTTACGCGGAGTGTATTATGAGGAGTGTCTGTGTATAGATACACTCAGAGTGTGACCCTCATCTTATGTGCACACTAACAAGCACCTGCAGGATCAGGCCTACAAGTCAAAGAGCACTTAAAATGCTGCAGGAATCCCTCTATTTAGCAACATACATAGTGAACCATTGAGTATTGTATCTGTGCTGTGATGTAAACAAGCTGTCTTGTCCAGAGTTGGGTCAATTACTTAAAAGTGTGTACAAGTACAGTGAAGGAAACTGTTTATTATTATTTTGGGTCAATCTTGCACGGACCCAGTACCCATGAGCATAAAAACCACTGAGTCACCAACAATCAACGTTATTTTTGATCCACTTTTACTTATTTATATTATTTTTATTGAGTTATTCAGTCACACCAATATGTGGTTATTTTGACCCAGTAACAATGTCATATTTACATTTCTGTTGGGTCATCAATGAAACCAAATAGTGTATGTTTTTATAAACATGTTTAGTGTTCTGTTAAGACAACAACAACTTTCTTCAAGTTTTACTTCAAAACTTAAATATAATCAATCTACAATTTCAACTGAATTATATTAAATGGTGGACATGTTTGGCTGTAATGTAAAACATTCAAAAACACCAGTACAGCATGAATGCATGATAACACTCTTCATTGTTGCTAACAGCAGAGGTGTAGTTACTAGCAACTACAAATTACTACACATAGGAGGAAATATTGCAGACTCCAATCTCAATTTGTGCTTTTGATCCACCAATTAGTCAGAGGCATGTAGAGACAACCTTTATCATCCAGCAGCCAGTTGAGTGGAGTCCAGGCATCACTTGATCCATCCCATGTGTCTGCCAAGCTGAAACTTAACAGACTAAGCAGAGGAGAGCACCTCAGGTCAGTGTTGAGTCATCACTGTACTGTGTAACAGCAGCTGGTCCGTCACAGGTCAGCTAACAGCCACCATGTGCATCAGTTCACTTACGTGTCAGACGGGGATTTTTTTTTTTTATCACTGTGGTGCTTGTCTGTGGCTCAGACAGGTCAATCCAGATGTGACACTGTACAGAGAAAAAAAAATCACACAGTGATGTGATGCAGGTGTTAAAAGGTGGAGGACGTTTCCCAAAATAATGTAGTCACTGAACAGTATATCTGTAAATTAAGACATGTGACAAGCCTAACAATCATCTCCAAACTGGAAAGATTCATTCTGTAAATGAAAAAAATTGGGATTGTGTTGTTAATGGTTGTAAACAGTCTTTGATTTGTTTGAATCTGAAAATGAAAATGATGTCAACTTGGTCATGGCCTGTAACTGTTGTATGGATCAGTGAGCACTGAGTGATGCTGTGAAAAGCACCTTGACTTCCTCCCTCTGCAACCTGAGCATCTTACCCGTATAAACACAACATGCATCATGTGGCTTGGCTCAGATCCATCAAAGCGCCCTCACCCACAATACACTCAGACTTTATCTGATCCTGCAGCTCTGCAACGCATCAAGGAGTCTGTCTGTGTACTGTCTCTCACAGTCTGTAATTTAGTCGTGTCAGCTGTGACGAGCAAAGAGCTTGGAGTGGGTGACATCTGAAGAGAGACAGAAAAAAAACTGGCAGATGGTTTGCACCACTTGGACACAAACACTTAAAGCTCTTTTGAGTTGGTTCTCTGCAGAGATGTCGTTCAAATGAAGTATTTGGCAGGAATTTGTGTTGGTTGTAAACAGTGTGGAGAATGTTGCTGTGAACTTAGGCGCTGTAAGGTATTATTTTAAAACAAGTCAGTGGTGGAATGTTTTAAGGAAAAACAAAATCCTCCCCACAACACACAGTATAACAATACAAAGTGAAGTACCATGCATTTCTCGGCCCATTTTGATTCACTCATATATGGCAAGTTTAAAGTCTTTCTGCACCAGACTGGCAGAAGGAGCAATTACTTGGATGTGAAGTTACAGAGTCATGCTTAGTTTTAGATCCACAAGTTAGTTTAAGAAGTTCTTGAAGTTGGGGAGTTGATACACAACAAGTTGACACAGATTGTCATCTAAACCACTCAGCATCATTTAGTCATTAGTTAGGCTTCTAGCTGCAGGTCGTTTCAGCACTAAGCTTACTAAGTATTTTTGGCTGGCTTGGCAATGCTAGCTGTTTGTGAACTTTTCTCTTTTTTTGCAAATAAATTGACAAAAGTAGAAATTGAAACTTCACATAAGCAATAACCAGCATCCATCAGTGTTATCTGAAAACACAGAGAGAGAAATGCATCATGAAAGGGTCAGAGAAGATGCGTATATCTGCACTGACGGAGGATTCAAAACATCATAGTTCAATACAGCCCCAATTGTTGCCTCTTCAGTAAGGCATATGAGATCTTTTTTTGGTGTGATATGCTTTAGCTTTCTTCACTTTGCTGTGTGATTACTACAGGGAAGAAAGGGTTGTTAACAGAAATATAGGATATTACTGTATATAGCACAAGAGGAGGAGGTAACTTAAGGTGAATTGGATAAAATTGGATTGGAAATCCATGGGGGGAGTTGTCTCCTGTTGCAGGAGTATCTTTGGTTATTTCAGTTTTATGTCAGCCCTACAGTAATTGCTCATTCCTCTTCATAGACAGATGAAACTGGCCCACAGGAGGATGGAAGAGGCAGCTCCTGTCCTCTCCTCTCCTACTGTGGCGTCTGGTAGTGCTCACTTCAGCAGGAAGACATATTGTTGCATCTACCTAAGATACACCAGAGGTTTGCGTCATCTGTCTCTCCTGCAGACACTTCTGCTTCTCTTCCTTTCCTTTAGGGAACAGTATTCTGTCATGCCATGATGTTTGCTTCTTTCCACCTACTGTACATTCACTCCCTCTTTTTCTTCCTGACTACCCCCACATTCTTTCTTTAACCTCTGTGAGTAGTAAATGTTTTTCCTCATCTTGGCTGAAACGGGCCAGCTGTTGTAGTTGTTGGGACCAACATTGTGCCGCCCAGTTTCTCCTGGTACTCACATACTGCACGCACTGCCATAGATGCTCCTGGTTGCTAATTTGATGCCCTTCATCTGGCCTCTTCATGACCAAAAAACTCAAATGTTGTATTCCATAGTACAGGAACATTTAAATGTGTTTTTTCAGTGTCTTCATGCTGTGGTAGAAACATCAGAGATGGATATCTCAAAACCTGGACAAATTACATCTGTCCACAATTTTCAAATACATTTTTTGCAACAAACGAGTTGATTGGATACAATTTAAACCCAGAATGGTTGTATATTAAAAATAAATCAATTTGTTATTATCTGGAAACTGAGGCAGTATAGAAGTGCAAGCTTCCACTGTAGAGTACCCACATTTGTTGTTGCTTTCAACAGCTCTGTGCATTACTCCGAAGTAAAGTTCACTTTGTCTTTAAATAATGTTTTTCGAAGAAAAGCAGAGGAACCTTCCATCGACAAGAGCTTCCTTGTTTTTGTTGTTTTTATTGTTGTTAGGAGTCAGTATTCAGAATTGCTTTTTCTTATGTGTGTGTGCATCATGAACTTAATTATTATTATTATTATTATTATGCTATAATAAAGTGTTGGGAGGCCATGCAATAATATACTTTTTAGGTTGTGCAATTATAACAGAAATCTGTGTCAGCTGTGTTTGTAATGAATCCTTTTAATTAGTTGGTTTGCTTGGCTCCACTTTTCAAGGTGTCTACAGGAAACATTTATGTGCTAACATGTAATTAGGGCTCAGTCCTGTGTCCTTCACCCCTTTTAACAGGCTTCTTTCTTGTGTTGCCGAACATTATAAGGCTTGTCTGATGGGACCAAGGCCCAGCTCTCTACATGGGAGGAAGGTTGGCTGTGGAGGTTTTGAGATTCACTTGTCCTTTAGAGGAGCTGGACATCTGGGTCCCATCAGAGAGGAGATGGAGGGAAAAGAGAGGGGGTGGGAGGGTAAAAGAGGACCAAAAACAAGGAGACAGATGGGGAGAAAGAACAAGGGAGACAAAGTGATAAAGGGAGAAGAAGATAAAGCAAATTGGGCGGGCAGGTCTGATAAGTCTTTTGTTATGAACCACTAAAATGGAAGCAGAATTCAGGGAGAGGGAAAGAGAAAGCAAAGGAATGCCAATACGCCATTATCTCACTGTAACAAGTGTGACTGGAGATCGGCTGACAAGTGAGGAGATAAAAGTGCTGATGTTGGATACACATTCAGTGGTTTGAGTCATTTAATGGTATTTATCTGAACTTCTGCCAACTGCCAGTAAAATTACTATATGCTATAATTTCCTTTCAAATAAACGATCAGATTTAATTGACAGTGATCTAATTCAAATGTTGCTAAATCCTGATTAGTGTACAGTATTCAACAATGCCCTATTCAAACTGAGCCCAAGCAGTGAAAACAGCGCTTAGAATCTCCTATAAAAAATATTTAAATTTTGGCTGTTAAGTTTAGCAGATTCTGTAGCTAATATGAGTTGTTTAGTGTTTCAAAGGTTACTATACGATTTACCTTGTGCTGCAAAATATTAGAGAATACAGATCTAAAGTCAGTGTCACTGTCTTACAGAAATTACAGAAATCTTCTTTGAGGTAAACTTAAAAGTTTAGTACTTGAAAACAGCTGATCGAAAAGACAAAAGCTGAACATGCTGACGAGTACCATTTGTTTCCTGTATTGGGGTCAGAGGTCAGAGGTGGTGGCGTGCTTTCCAACTGGGGACTTTCTCGTCAACAATGGGGACAGGAGACAACAGTGGCTGTAAGCTCTGTGGGTAAGCAGGTTTATCATGTGGGTGGTGGGACTGTCGCACTGGTGGTACCAGAAACAGAGCGGAGGACCACCACAGTTTGGTAATTGCCTTCTGACCTCTGGTGGCTTGGGGCCAACAGGCTGAGACTTTCAGACAGGGCCTTAGTCCTGTTAGTGTGTGTGTGGGTGTCGATCATCCCTCCCCTCGGGTGCGGGAACTCGCTGACCCTATAGGTTTCACTGCACACCCTCTGCAGTAAAGACCTTAACTGCCCTGCTTGCTCGTATTTTTCCCACTATGAGAAAGAGCAACAGGAACATCAGAACTGCCCCTGTGAACGTCAGAGGATGTAGAAGAGGGAAGGAAAGGCAAGGAGTAAGGATAAGAAGAGGTGGAGGAGGCAAGAGTAGGAAGTTGATATGGTTGTGGTGTCTGATTCAATCACGCCCCTCAGTATTCTTTCAAGTTCATGTCACTTTACAAGTCTACACAGTGTAATGTGTATGTCTGTGTGTTTTAGGGTGATGACTGAGGGTGGAACAAGCCCAAGTGGGTGGGTTTATCTGACAGAAATTGTTTTCGATGTATGTGTGTATGTGTGTGTGATGATCTGGGAAAGGCGAGTGTCAGGTGGGCAGCACTAATGTGCAGAGGAATGCAGAGATTCCACAGTGGCTTTGTGGATCGGCTATGACACTGAGACAGCCGCACCCCCCCTTCAAAACCCCAACAGGACCATGGGAATAAACCGAACAGGCGGCACCTTGAAAGCTCTCTCTCTCTCTCTCTTTCTCCTGTTCACACACACAGACACACACACACACACACACACACACACACACACACACACACACACACACACACACACACACACACACACAAACACACACACACTTATTCACTTCAGCATTGTACTGTGGGGTGAGTGTGTATTATAAAGACAGGGTGAGGTAGATTAGATGGCGAGAGAGGATTAGATTCAGTTATGGTATATTTATCCTCTCCCTCCCTATAATTTCCCCAATAACTTCTAACAGCTTCAAGCTGTGTGCACCTGCTCTCATTGTATTATATATATATATATATATATATATAATCTTCAATTTAAAAAGAATAAAGTGTTCTGGTGTATGTTTGCATTTATTATTTGTTGTGTTTGTTTGTGTGCCTCTCTACTTATTCGTCTATGGGTTTATGAAGTGGGCACTTCCTCCCTAAAACAAGGCTGTTAAATGTCTGCCGCTATTAAATCTCTGTGTTGGACAAACCTTGATGAGGGCTGGAGACTCTTGGCTTTGATCAGAGCAGCCATCTAACTAATACAGCTTCCTCTTAGCCTGATGTAATTGGCTAAATCAGCCTACTGAACGGGAAGCCTGATTGCTGCTGCTGCTGTGTTTATGTGGTGTGCTGTATTTGTGTTTGTTTAAGTGGGTGCTAGAGGGAAACCAGAGAGAACAGGATGCAAAATTAGCCCCTTATTTAAATGGTCCCACACATATGACCTGGGTCCCAGACTTCCTGAGTCTGGGGTTTGGCTGATCTGACATTTTTTTTTCAACATTTGTTAATAGCTGAAGAAAGCTTGTCTGAGTCTCTCAAAAATATATTTTTCTTTCTCTTCTGCCCTGCATGCCTTTAAATCTTCCTGAACTGAAACTCATCTCACCTTTCCAAAATGTACTTGACCTTCTCTGTATGTAGCTCTGAAAAAACCTAAAGCAACATAAAACACCTAGAGGCTTCAGATTCTCTTCCTTTTGTATTTTTCCTCACTCATATTTTATGACTTTTTTCCCATCTTTGGGTTTTTCTCCTGACTTTTATTTAAAACCCTCAGCTGATCTCTCTGTTTCCCTGCTTCCCTAGCAGCCATTGACTGTGTGGTGGGATCATGGGGTCCCTGGTCATCATGCACATCTCCATGTGGAGTTGGCAGCACAGAGAGGAGTCGCCAAGTATCTATTCCCCCTAGAAATGGCGGCACGCCCTGTCCTGACCTCAAACAGCGCCGGGGATGCTTTGGAAACAACGCCATATGCAGCACTGCGAAAGGTGAGAATGTGACCTTTTCTACATGCCCCCACATGCGTGTGTTTATGCACTGCTCTGAACTCTATTACATATTAATTTGGTGTTTTAGTATTCTCTGGGGTACCACTTGTTATCAATTTTACTGTAAGTAGCAGGCCTTTTCACCAGCTGCACTATTTCAAACGCCTCAGTTATGCTCTTCACTGTTGAATCACTTTGCCAGTAATAAAACATGGAACATAGAACACCACTTTGAGTCATTTGATACGCTGGTCATTTTGAGTCATGGGATGAGATGCTACAGATGAAATGTGGGATGTGTAATGTTGTTGTAATAACAATAAAAAAAGATGCTCTTCAGTGGAAACAAGAGCTTATCTGACATGAGTGTTGCCTTTTTCATTTTCACCTTTTCATCCCCACCTGACCTGCAGAAGTGGCAAAGATCCTGCCTGATTCTTTCAAGAGGAACTTCAAGGACCCTTGGAGGCGACCACACATGCTGATGAGGGAGGAGAAGGCCAGGTAAGTCCTCCATTATCAGACTGCAAACAAACACAGAGACTGCTCCCTACTGACCCAGCCAGCCCACTTGGTTTACCAGTACTGGCTTTCATGTGCAACTGATGCAGAGAGGGATTAATTATAGCTGAAATGTGTGGAGCGTTCATACATCCCACACAGAGATTGAGATTTAGCAACTGAAGAAATCCATTTAAAACATGCTGTTGATGCATTTTGCATGAAATTTACTAGCTTAATATTTCAAAAGCATCTTTAAAAGCACAACTCTTACTCGTGACTATAATTATAACCAACAATATGCTTTGCTTTTGTGCCAGCAATCATTTTATATAAGACAATTTTGGCATAAACCACTTTTGTTCCAGTTCCAAGCTTCAAGGCTGCCTGATACAGCTGGAGTTTTACTTCAGGTTCATATCAGTTTTTCCTTAGTTTTGCCTTAGTTTCAAAGGTGACTTTCTAAGATCAACTTTGTGCTCCAAAAGATTAGAGAATACAGACCAAGTCCAAGGTTGCCATAACACGCAGATCCTTGAAATTGCTTTGACTGTGTAACATGAACGTCATTATTGAATATTTGCATCATGAGATGATCTTTACTGATAAGGCAACCGTAATCCATGTAATTGGCAAACCCTCTCTGCATAGATGTCATCCTTGATCTGAGCTGATTGCAGATGTTCTCAGAGCTGGAGAAAATCCGAAACTAGGGAATACAATCACTGCTGATTTGCTGACAGCCCACAGCTTTTCACACAGATTAAAATGGACATTGGATACCTTTGTTTTGACAAAGCATCAGGGGATTGAAAGCACATTACTCATAAATGTGAGCTAGGGTGATTTCACACAGACATCTGGTGCCCTAAAAGGTCCCTGTTGTCATGGTAATTGACCTAGGAAACATGGGATAAAACAACATGAAATGATGATCAGTAGCTGTCTTTGGATCTCTAGTTATAGCTGTAAAATTAGCTGAATGAGTAATATTTCATGATGTTGAGGTTAAGAATTGCCAGTAGGCTGTTATGTAGTTTTTACTTTACTTGTGGGGGTTAACACAGACGTGTGGTAATATCTTTCCTGAATAAAGACATAAAGGTAGTGTGTGTGTTTTTAAGGACAGCATTTGTAGTGGTATGAGGAATTTGAATTATTTGAAGTTATTCTGCAGCATGAACAAGTTCAAGCCTAATTAGGGGAGGGAAAAAAGTGAGAAAATCACCTTTCAACAGTTGGATGTGCACATGTACTGAATGTGCTAGAATGTCATTACACTGGTTATTTCAGCATATATATTTTTTTTAATTATCCCAAAGGGAAATGCTAATGAAAATTGCTGATGGAATCCATCAAGCATAAGTGATTATTTTCATTTTCTCTCACTACCTTACTTATTCGCTCCTTTTTATTTACATTTGCTTGTTTAACTTGTAAATATTCCTCAAAATGCAAGAATGAACACTACAAATCAGAGCTGAATATTAATATTGCATGAGTTTAAAAAAGAAGAAGATATTTTCTAATGTTACTGTTGGACAAAGTCTTCACAATGAGAAAAAAGCTGCAGCTTCATGTTTTCTTTGATAAACCACCCCACTGGGGATGATGTTTTGTCGCAGCTGACTAAATCAGAGACAAAACAAATAGTGCAGACGTTTAAAGTGCCTGCCAGAGAACACAGTGTGTAGAAAAACAAGACTGTATTATTTTTTTCAGTGCACAGACTGTGCTGTATTGATATTAGGATACTGCAGGTGACCGTGACACTGCTGGATCACCTTCAAATGGAACAAATCTGTTATCGGGAAGTTGGATTTGTCTTTTGTCTGGCTATGGCTGTGATCAAGCTCAGCTTGCTGTGTTGGATCACCACCTGGCTTCCAGCAATCAAGCCACGTTGGATTGATTTTTCATTTTGAACTACGTGAAGGATAGGAAAGAGGAGATTCCATTTTTTTTAAAAGTGTTTAAACCTAGCTTGTGTCTGTGTCTTCATCTGAACATTTTCATGTTTTGTTGTTCATGTTGAATTTGCAATTGGCATGGGAGTGACACACACAGCTGTGTGAGCAGCACCTTGCTTAGTTCTCACAGGGTTATGTGTTTCTCAGCCCAGAAATGTGTGATTTCACCTTTTGACCCCAGTGTTTTTGCCAGATATAAGAATCAAATATAATTAAAATTGGGTCAATTATGTTTGTCACTTTTCCTTTCTCTCCCTCTCTTTACTCTGTGCTTGCAGTTACTGTGTCTATTTACGGGTGAAACAGGCCAGTGCAGCATGTAAACTTAAACTGTGGAGTGCTCAGCTGGTGAAAGAGAGGCTGGTCTGTGCAGAGTGTCAGAGTGATGCCATGTCAAAGTCAGACCGCTGTGGAGGAGACGGCCTAGAAAGTATCAGGTAAACCAAACAACCAAAAGTAAACTAAAGACATGTTCATCCATTACAAGGGACCACAATGGAAATAAGCCCCAGGGCTTTATTGTGTTATCCTGACTTTTTTTTTATATATGGTGCAAAGCTGTATCATATCTTATAACAAAAAGGTCAAATAAAATCAATCAATCAATCAATCAATCAATCAATCAATCAATCAATCAATCAATCAATCACTGCTCACCGTTTCCAGCTTAGGGCCTGTGTAGCTTTTAAAGTAGCTTAGCCCAGTGGTTCCCAAACATTTTCACATCAAGAACCCCTCAACTGACACAAATTAGACCACGGACCCCCATTTGATAAGATTTTATCCCAGGGTCCCCCCTCTGATAGGATTTTTGCTTTTAGATGTTTTATTAAAGAAAGTGTATGAAACCCATGACCAAAATAGTCATACATTCTGTCACTGTGCTACTTATGGATGGAATAATGAAAGTGAAAATAAATGATTCCGCTTTTTGCTGGGGACCCCTTGGAACCCCCCTCAAGGACCCCTGGGGGTCCTTGGACCCCACTTTGAAAACCACTGGCTTAGCCATCTTCAGACTGGCTGAAGAAAACTAGAAAGGGAACAATTTATTTTCCTCTTTAGCAACTACTAGGTGAAAAGCCAAGGAGCAAGTCACTCAAAGAAATTAATAAATACAATGTTTTATGTCTTCGTATGCAATTAAATGTACAGTACGTTGAATGATGAGCTTAGTTTAGCTCAATTAATGGATCTGAATGGTCTATGGGATCAATTAGCAGCTGCTTCTGAAAGAAGGCAAACACTTTCCCCAACACAGATGGTGTAATACTTTGTACTCGTTAGCCAAGCATATGCATATTCATTTGCTGTGTAAAACGCAAGTGGAATCTATTTTTTTTATAATATAATTTTTTCATTAGTTATGAAATTAACAACAAATTACAGCAAGTATTATTTTTGAAAGGGTGTCAATCTGTGAGTGTTAAAACATCCATTAGTTTGTCTAACATTGGATCATTTGAAAAAATAGTTCCCCCCAAAATTGAAGTGGCCTTTTAACCTAACCACATCTTTCTGGGTATTAATATAAAAATATTTTGACAACGTTAAATGTGTCAAATTTTGGGCTGAAAGAAACTTTTGCATCAAATTTCACCTAGACTGTAGAATGAAAAATGAAAATGTTAATACTCATAAACTCTTAATACTTTCCCTATATTGTAACCAACTGTTTCACACGGGATACAATCTTTTTCTTCCTAGAACGTTCTGGGCAGCAGCTTCAGTCCCGGGTTGTCATGGTTCCTGGGTGAAAGAGTCGTCCTCTGTGGGCTGCCGCTGTCCTCCCTACTCTGTGCTCTTCGTGTGAGCGGACACGCAAACCCAAGACATCCATATGCAGGGATACGATTTCCCTCAGCACCTCCTGCAAACTGTGGAGAGCCCTGCCAGCTAAGCCAGACCCCTCTGATCCAGATTACTGGATGGGTAACTCAAGGAGATCAGCAGCATCCTGCCACTTTTTCCTATCACCTCATACTCTGTACTGTATACACTATTACTAAGCACACAGAAATTCTCGCATTTATCTTCAGATCTTACAGCCACGTTATGTACTTATTCTCCCCCAAAGCACAGCAACATCTATATGCCTTTTTACCTCTGAATCTTTGCTATCTACCTCCATCAATGCAAGTGCATTTGTTAATGCATAATGTATAAATATATAAATATATTATTTTGCTTTATACATTTTCTACTTTTGATTGTTTATATGTTATGTATATGTGTCTATATAGCTACACTTATGTGTATTCAACAAATGCCAAACAGCAGTTGCTGCACCCAGTGTAAGCCCTAGCCAGGGTCCCTAAATCACCTGCAGGTTGGAGAAGCTGAAAACTCGTTCATCCAAATTGTATTCATTGCTAGAATCCTTGAGTCAATATATCTGTGTTTTACAGTTTTGTCCCTGCTATTATTTCTTTTCAACAAAAACATTTATACCAGCAAGTCAAGTTGAATATCAGGTATTGATTCTCAGGTGCTGAGATTTGTGTCTTTGTCTCCCATCAAGCTTCCTCTTTCATGTCTACCACCTCTGATGGTCAATGACTGATGTGTTTAGGAGTTTAGAGTGACTCATAGATGAAATCAGTCCCATCTGTTTAGACCTTATATTGTTGGAGAGGAAAAAGAGCCATTAAAAAGTATTGTACTGTGGTTCTCTCTGTCCTCTGTGTCCAAGACTGAAAACAATTGCTTCATAACCATGTTTTCTCTTACTCCCTGCCCTGCTCAGAAATCCTATTACCGTCACAAGGGAGTTTTTATTAGCAAAGTGTCATCTAATATATCTATCGCATACAGCCATGTTACTCCCATTTTATTCATTAACAGAATCTCCTCCCAGCACTCCCCACTCTGCCCTCTACTGACTTGGTGTATTCTTAAAAACCAGGAGTCAGTCAACTTGCTCAGTACGCCTTCCTGCATCTCTTGTACTTCTGCTTTAAGAAGAGAAGTGTACTCCCAGTAAAGGGCTTTTCTCTCTGGAAAGCTGTGACTTTCTCTCTCCCATGTCTGTGTCTGTGTGTTTATTTATTATAAAACAAATGATGATGTTATTAGTGCAGCACAGCATACTCTGTACACTGTCCATTAGTGAAAATAAACAACTATACTGACATTTCTCCCCCTCTTGTCATATATCTATATATTGCATTCAGATGTTACAGACCACCATTAGCATTTCTTTCCTCTCTTCTCTGCAATTACTACTACGTATGAACCCAGCAATGCTAAGTATCTCCCTCAGTTTGACCAGTGTTTACATGCAGCACTTCGCAGTTAAAAGAAGACTGCAGTTGAACATGTGTAACTTAACATGTACCCATCAACATATTTTTGTTGCATTCTTGGCTTTTTTTTTTTTTTTTACTGTGGTGTAAACAGGATGACGACAAGCAAGATGGAAGCTAATGTGTATAATCATGTTTTTGCTCCACATACTCCCCCAGTTTGGGGTTTATTTATGTAATGTAACTGGCAGAGATGACGTGTGGACAGGCTACACATGAGGCCTTAGATACTGGACAACGTACATCATCTGGAAATACATCTGTTGTTTTCATGTTTTCATAGCAGCTCTGGACAGAGAATACCAAGATGCCCAATTTGAAAGCCAGTTTGCCTCCTCCTTCATGTGATATATGGACTAGTAAACTGAACATGGAGGAGGAGATGTCTAAACCTTGACTATGACACTGGAAGTTGTTGATAAAGCCATTGCTCCTTGTCCTTGCTGACATTTTAAACATTTGCCAACCACATGTCACGCAAAAACGAAATTAAACCACAATATAAGAGCCTGATATTTCTTCCATATTGTTTTGCCTTGTGCAAAACCCACTAATGCATCAATTGTATTGCTTATTAGTCAGGATATTCACTGTATAATACAGCCCTTCATCATAAGCAGGTATGTAAGCAAAAAGGCAATGAGACTTAGAGGAGTAAATGTGAGGTAAAGCACAATAGATGGATTTGAGGATGTAAAAATTACATATGCCACGTATTTAGACTTTAAGTTGAATAATTTTAAAGGCTCATTCTCTTTATGGATAAAGATATTTTTTTGTCTGGAAAATGAATATAGAAAGACTTGACCTTTGTGGAAAACGAGACAACCCAAGATCTAACAAATCAACAATTCCCACGTTAGTTTGGGGATTAGATAGATTCATACTCCTGGTTACTTTCATGTGTTCCATCTCAGGGACACTTGAACTTTACCTCCTCCATTAATCTCTCCAGCCACACTCCCCCCTTTCTCTGCAGTCCTCCCTCCTCCCTCTCCCCAGATCCCTACCAAACTCCCCTCCGTCAGCACAACTCTTTATTTTCTCTTACTACAACAGTGGCAATAGAGTGCTGTCAGCCTGACAGTCCATCCCCTCTGAAGCAGGCTTTACCCCCCTGGCTGCCCTGTCTCTGCTGCTAACCCGCTTTCCAAAGGGCAGGAAGGCCCATCTCTGGCCCAGTGCCTGATGGGCTCCGACAGCAGTGTGTTCTGGGATTACACCCGCTGAAAAGGGGGGCATTCCAGCACCGGCGGCCTTTGTCACAGCACGGCCACTGTTTGCTTTTGACAAGACAGCTGTTCAAAGCCCTCACGGCCCCCATGGACGGCGTTAAGGGAAAGAACCCAGGGGTGACTTCCGTTTATTGGTGTGTCGTTGAATGTGCTGTATCACCTCCACCTGAGGTCGCTTCAGCACCTATCTATCTGTAGAAGTTTGTGCATCTCATATAATCCTATTGTTTTTTCATGCTTACATTTGAGTGACAAAAGCAATGGGTGTCACTGATCAAACTTAAGACTTTTCTATCCTGCAGCTACAAAAATATTCCCTCCAACCAGGTGCATCTTTCCTTGACCCAAACTAAAATGAAAACTGCTCAAGACTGCATGACTGCATTGCTTTGTCTACTGGAACATCCTTGACTTCTTCCTTCATATCCTAATTTGTAAATGACGGTGCAATTACCTGGTACTGTATCTTCCTTGTTTACTCGTTTGTTTGTGTGTGTACACTACACGTGCAATGGGAGAAGTCACATTTTGTGTGTTACAGTGCAGGGTTGTAGCTAGGAAGTAGCTGCCCTATACACCCCTTCACCACCATTACTATCAACTCACCCATCCACAACTTAAACATAACCAAATCATTAATTTACTGATCAATTAATGGACTCACATGAAATATGTTTTGGACACTGTTCATAGTGCTAATTGGATCATGTCCTAACCAGTAGCCTATTTGGTTGGCTGTTCTTCAACATTCAACCAAGCCTTGCTTCAAATACAAATAAAGAAGTGAAATAATATGAAATAAACATCTACAAATACATGCTTGAGGTGTTTGAGAACTCACAAAAAAAACGTTCTAGTTCAGACATGCAGGGGCCTCCCTCAGCTTGTGGTCCTGGGTAGTTGGTACCCCCATATTCCCCTATGTGTCACCCCAGTGTTATGTATATGTGTTTTTGGGAAGTGTGCACTGTAATTAGCAAGTCATCCTAATGAGGGCTTGTTGCCACTGTAGGAGCAGCTGGTCCAACACAGAGGAATGATAATGAATAGACGGATCCACATAGGGACCACCACAGCTGGTACACAACAGAGGCAGTCACACACACACACACACACACACACACACACACACACACACACACACACACACACACACACACACACACACACACACACACACACACACGCCCCAACTGTAGTAAGTGTACTTGGATTATAAAATGGCACCTACTGTATTCAACGTTCATCATAAAATGTAACCCTGTTGCTATATCATAATGCATCAAAAATGTAAACAGTCAGATACTTTGCCAACATACACCATCAAATGAATGATGAACAGTGGTATTTTTCTGCAGAAGCTCATGAAAATTCAGCCCTGGGAATGTGGCGTCACCTTGTGGTGCTTTTGACTTCCTGCTCCACTGAACACCAACAGAAACAATTTATAAAACACCTGAGACTCCCCTTATAAATGTTTTTATTGGGTTTGTGGTTTTGATTAGATTACATGATATACATGGCAAAAATTAAACTGAAAAAAATGGATAACCATGAATCCTCATTTGTTTTCTTATTTATCATTGTTTTAATTAGAGTAACATTGTGTTTACATTTCTTAAAGAAAAACTTTAAAGTGGTTCATCTACTCATAAATGTATCCTAGGGAAGATATCTTCAGATAATAAATGGGGGGGGGGGGGTGTTCCTTCAGTTTTGAGTTAATATTCAGAGCTAGTTTGTTCACATTATGTACGCTGTACAATAATTCACTCAATCACATTATGCAAAATGCAATATCTATCAATATAAGCAATGTATATAAAGCTAGTGAAAGCACTAAAGAACATGAATGTACTTAAAAAAATTCATGGTGAGATGTACCAGTCAGTGGAGACAAAATCATGGCACAGAACCAAAAGCTAGCCTACTGTACATACAAATAATGTGTAAGGCAAAAGTGACTTGAACTCCCAAAGTACATATGTGGAGGCAGGTCCAGGAAGTTAGCACTGACATATGAACCATACACACCAAACATTCCAGTTTTAGACAGATGCCGTGCTCTTGTCTATTCACTAAGTTATTCATACATTTATGACAGTAGTCCATTGTATGTCTTTGGAGATCAAGAAAAGCTGATTAAACTGACCAAACTCTAATCACCCACCTACCCAGTGGAGCCTGATTAAAAAATATATATATATATATATATATATATATATATATCTATCTATCTATCTATCTATCTATCTATCTATCTATCTATCTCCTGGATAGTTACACACATCTAATTCATACCTTGAATAGAATATTTCCTGCAAAGCACACAAGTTAACAAATCAGTTATTTTGAGGTGGAAGAAATCATTATATCAACATGCAACTGAATAGCAGTATGTATTTATGAACAAATACAAAATAGAAATGAAGGGAAATTTCCTTTCAGCCATACAAGCAGAAAATAATATAGATAAAAATGTCTAAAACCAGCAGTAAAAGAACAGTTTATACAACAGAAGACAGGATGGAGAGCAAAGTGAGAGGATGACCGGTTGCAGTATTTTTTCTCTGTAAGGTGAGTCCAAATGTTTGTTTTACTTGAGGTTTTTAATCTGTTGGTTCGTGTTGTGGATCTTGAGATCCATCTTGTCCACTTTATTCATCAGAGAATCAATGGAGTCGTCCTGGTCTTCAATTTCAGACTGGAGACCAAGGCCTAGGTTCTTCAGTCTACTCAAGCCACTGCACATCTCATCTGGGTAATTCACAAGGGACACCTAACATTAGTTAACTGTGGATTGGCAGAAACTAATTAAAAAGGATTTGATAATGTTGCAAGGCAAATTGTGGTAAATTAAATGCATTTCCAATTTCAGAATTACAAAAAATGGAATTATAATACCTAGCAAAATTAAAAGAATTATAATTCAAACATTACAAAAAGCTCCTTGTGCCTCTCCTGTGACTGCATTGTATAACATTGTATCTTATTATCAAATAGTTTTTTTTACCTAAATTGTTGTCGAGAGTCTGGTGAGCCTCCCTAAGGTGTCTGTTCACAGTGTATCCATTCTGTCCAGATGAGTTGTCACCTATTGATGCAGAAGCTCCAAATCCTGGAACATAGAAATCTGGAATGGTGGCAGCCAGTTTGTGGTATGGTTATGCCATGCTAAGGTTCTTGTGCAAACTCTTACCTTCTGTATCCAACTTTCTTAGATTGGGGTGGCTGGCTTGGTATTTATCTTCACATTCTCTGCTGCTGGACATGGCATTCTGTAATCTGAGAAAGTCAGATAAGCATTGTTGAGCCATTTAGTGAAGGACAGTCAATGACGAGAAGCTGGAAATGGCAAAAGCACAAATTTTACGGTAGCATTAGTCAAGCATTCTGAGTCACTGTTATGATGGCTATGTTGTAAAATGTGATCTCCAACTTGGCTCCAGAAAACTCAAATACATAGAAGTGATCTGTATGTGGTGGGTAGACATTTACCTACTGATGAGGTAATGAATCATACATTACACGGACACATTAAACATATCATTGTCTCAAAATATACCAATATCATGGGTATACTAAAGCAATAAAGACTACAAAGTATCTACCTAATACATAACTGACTGGTAAACAAGGTTAGGGTTGTAACCCTGCTTCTTCATCTAAACTCAGATGGGTGAAGAACTACTACATCGGAGTTGATTCAACATACTGGCTAGTTTCACACTGCAAGGCTTAGTGCTCAATTCAGATTTATTGCTCAGATCTGATTTTTCTTGTTTGGCTGTTACATTATTTTAAATGTGACCATATCAGATTCCAGTGTGAACCGGTCACAGTCTTAAACTGACCCACATGCGCAAATGAACAATAACAAAGACGTAGCAGCACGCTGTCGTAATGAAGTAAACATGGAGGCCAATGAACTTAAATTGCTGCTTAGTATAACTTTACAATTTGTCCAGCTTGAATGTTTACCATATTATGCAAAAAGGTTTCTGAAAATATAGGACTGAATCTTACCTGTCGTTGACCTGGCGGGCCTTTGGCTCCTCAGGTGGTGGTTTTGTCTCTGGCTTGGCCTTGAAGTAATTGACAAGGCCACCCCACACACTCTTGATACTGTTAATGTGCTTCTGACTGGTCTTCAGGTCCTGATCCATGTTGTCCATCATCTTGTCAGCCCTCTTCAAAACCTCACCCTGTCGCATCAGCTCCTATAGAGACATAGATTGATAAGATTAGACAGATAGATAGATAGATACAGACACTACAATAATCTTTTTGTTGATTGTCACCCTTTCAGAGATAATACAATTATTTGCCTCTGCCAGGATAAAGCTGATTAGTTTGACATACCTCTGCAGTTTCCACACCCATCTTCTCTGATTCATAGATGAGGCCGAGGGAACGGTGACTGCTGTCCACAGCAGACTTAGCTGTACGCATCACTTCATGCTGGAGGTACCTCTGTCTCCTCTCTGCATCACTCATCCCACTGTCACTGGTGTCATCATCGAACCCCCGACTTTTAGGCCTAAAATCTGTCTCATCGTCATCATCTGCAAACGGGTTGTGGGATTTAGGGTAGGCCATCTATGGAGAAGACACAGAGTTTTTCGACAAAATAATCTTAGCCCAAGGTCTACTAGCCTTTTCCAGAGCTTTTGACCAGATATCATCTTCATCGAAGCAACTTTTTCTGAGGTCAAGAATAAACTTACACACTCAGAGAGTTTTGTTACTGTGAAGAGCTGGAACCCAATTAAACTTTTAATTGGCTAACAGAAGATTAACTAATAGATTTCAGCTTGATAAATCAATTAACTTTACTAATATATTAATAAAAAAACATTTAAATTCCGAATACAGCCTTGCAAATGCCAAGAGTTGCTTATCTTTATTTAATATAATTACAAATAAAAAAAAGAATGACATTTGGGGCGCTGGTCAGATTCGTCAGGTAAGAACTTATCCCATTTACTAGCTATGTTTTTGGGCTCTGGTGGCTTGCATTTATCAGCTTTTGACATTTCACAAACTCTGGTTAGCTACTCAATTGATAGATTAAGAATACATGTATCAATTCTGAAAATAATGCTTAGCTTAGTTGTATCCCTAATTTTAAGAATAATATGAGATTCAGTCGACATGTTGATTTGACAAATGTTATCCAAACTTTGAGAGAAATAAGTTAACGCCATCTTTAGATTGTTAATTTCAACTAGCCACAACTACAACAACATAATCAAACGAGTTTTGAGCAATGGAGAGAGAATCTGTCAAACTGTTTTACATTAATAATTTGCTAAAACACCTAATGGGTCATATTAACGAAAAGTAATTAACACTATTGCTACATTAACAATGTTTCAAGTGTTAAAGCTAACGTTAGCTAAGGGGTGTTGGTTGGCTAACGTTAGTCAACTGGTAACGTTAGCTAAAATTAATTTACGAGGATTGCAAGCTAACTAAACATACAGAACGCGGTGTCAACATGTTGACGTTTTCTTCTCGTAGACTAGACGATAGCTAAAATAAAACTGTATAGATCATAGGTATGGTCAACTTAACAGACAAACCTTTGACCGTTGTTGATGCTTTATCAGCTGACTGCTGCAACAGAACCCTTCCTGTCACGTTTGATGACGTTGCTGCGTGCTCTCCTAACGGCGAATGCTGCGCAATATAAACGCAACGAAAGTCCTTCCCAAATCTTAACATTTTTCTGGTTGAATTACATTTTTACATCGATACATTAAGCCTGATGACAAACTAAAAATTAAACGCACACTGTTATATTTTAAAGATTTTTTTTTATTTGTTAAGATACCTTGTTTTATATTTAATTTACTTTTTCATTTATCATTTTATTGATAGGTTTTTTACACACCGAATCTTTTATTGTAGAATAAGCATGTCCATGACCTGCTGAATGTTTACAATGTTTAATTAAAAGAAGAAAAACGTAAGCACTTATAAAATAAAATTATTAAACATGAAACTAGGCAGAAGTGTGTATTGTTTACATGTCACTCTCATGTTAGTGTTGTTTGTATGGTCAAATCAAATGCAATACCCCTTATGTACCTGCTGCAAGCCCCTCGTTAAGATTGTCCGCGCTGAGTTGCCGTACTGCGGCTCTGCCAGAGCCAGTTGCAGTTGCTTGTCTGTTTCCTCGCTAGTTTGATGTAGCGTTAGTGGTAAACATGTCTGTAATGGGAGGCGGTACGAGAGGGTTTTACTTCAACACAGTCCTGTCGCTGGCCCGCTCTTTAGCTGCCCACAGTCCCGCACCGGTCGAAAAGGTGAGAAAGGAGAAAACCGAGTGAGCTCAAAACACGTGTGTATTAATAAGCCAACGTTAGGACCGTTTAACAACCGAATTGTTCAGGATGTAGCTCCGCTTCCGCACAGGCGGTGGCTTATTTTGATCACTGACGTTACAGCCAAGCTAACATTACTGTAGCTGGGTCTTTTCCCTGTAATAGAAGAAGAGAGCAATGCAGAAGAAAGTGGCGTCGCTGCTTGTGTGTTGCCTAATACTACATCAGACATGCAGAGCATCAGGCTTGATCAGCACTGCAAACAGTCAAACAGGTTGATAGAGAAATGCTCACACAGTGCGATCTGTTAAGCATGATATGTAGGTATATACCTGTTGCAGGGATCTTCAGGTCAAAATCAAAACGGGCTCTTTGTCCAATACAGAGTATAGTGAAAAAGAGCTGTGTTGGGTAAAGTAATATTTAAATTTGGTGCTATCAAACAAAACATATAGGCAATCATCAATACACAGAGTTTTGCTGTTTTATGGAGTGTATGGGTTATCTAATGTCCAGTTTTTAGGTGTGTGGGAGTTTTTTTTAAGGCATAGTGAGGTGACTGTCTTGAATATCATAAATACCTGTATCATGATAACATAGTTACAGTGGGCAGCAACATAGTAGATTATGGTTGCCTTCTTGATAGCAACAGTAAACTTTATTGATCCACAGAAGGGAGTAAGGGGTAAAAATAATACAGAGTTAGAAAGATATATATAAAGTATGTGTAACCCAAGACCAGTGTGCATAAATGTAATATATGTACAAAACTAATAGTGCAGTTTCCTAATATTCCTGGTATAGCTCTAGAAAGATCAAAATGCAATACTGGAACATGCAATCACTCTCAAGCAGGTCTTTCAATGCATATCTGTCTGATGTCTATCATAAGTTTATTTCAAGATCATAAATGAATGATCACTTTGTGCTCTTTCAGGTCCAGAAGCTACAATGTATGTGTCCAGTGGAAGTCCGCGGTGTGTTCACTCTAGATGTGCGTCGCAGAGATGCTGTTATTGCGTTGGCTGTGTTTTTGGTGGAATCTGGCTTACAGGTGGGTGGTCGTCAGTAAGAAATCGAGCTGTTGAGCCTTTTTAACACAGTGGGTGCATTTCATCATCACTTGATATTTAGGTTGTCCTGGCAGTTAATGGATAATATGATCCAAACATTGCTCAATTTACAGAGTTTATTACAAAGGGATGCAGTAGCATGACATATTAAAACGTTATTAGTTTTATTATATCAGTAGTTTTAGTCTGCTTTTGGTACCAGCCTCTCAGCAGGACGTATACAGTATATCACATATATCACCATGATAAGCTTACTCCCATAATCTGATTAAACCGGCGATTAGACATGCAGCTAGCCATGTAAGCCTCTAACCTCATCACACTTACACACAGGGTGGAAAGCTTAACTGCCATCTGATTATGTAGAGATGGTAGCTTCACTTTTCAAGTAATGTTTGATATATTTTCTTTGATCCAGATTTGATTGATTGTTGGAATAAATAATTAAAACTTCATATTTTTGATTTATCAGTGCTTGTTAGGCAAATAAACGTGCTGCTCTGTGCCAACCAGTGCAGTTGTTTGTGGTATGTAATCATTTTCTTCA
This sequence comes from Sander vitreus, assembly GCF_031162955.1. Classification (NCBI taxonomy): domain Eukaryota; kingdom Metazoa; phylum Chordata; class Actinopteri; order Perciformes; family Percidae; genus Sander; species Sander vitreus. Next base: position 24,113,844 of record NC_135859.1, read on the forward strand.
CTCTGGCAGCACAAAGACATACTTGTTTCCTACTTGCTGAGCCTATTGAGAGGGCTACCTCGGGTCCAATGGATCGAAGAAAGCTCGGGAAAGAAAGGAAAGGGTGAGAACAATCCTCTTATAGTGGGGCCCTTTGTTTTACAATGGCCTCTATTTACTTGCTGTAACTGTGCACTTAGTAATATTCTTACTCATTTTCAATACTATCTCAAGACATATTGAGATAGTGTTAATATCCATCCATAAAATGCCACTTCTTGCTGCACACGTATGTGACATTCAACTGTAGGTATTTTTGTCTTGTCATTTTCTGCTCCTCAGAATATCTCCCAGTCGCAGAAAACTTCAGCTACTGTCTAGTGACTCTTTTAGCAGATGTGGCTCAGAGGGACCCAGACTCCCGACAAGAGGTCAGTTTAGAAAGTGGTCATAATATATAATTTCTAGGTTAGGCTGCATTGCAGTGAAGTGCTAAGTTATTGTTTCCCCTCCAGATCTTGAACGCTATAATGGAGGTCATGCAGTCATTGCAGGACATGTGCCAAACACCTGATAATCATGACAAAGGTACACACACACACACACACACACACACACACACACACACACACACACACACACACACACACAAAGGCAACAAGGTGCATAACATCAGTACTTCAAAACACAAGAAAGCTTCACAGATGCTGTCTTGCCTCCAGTCTACTTGTGCAGGTATACTGTCCCCAGCCTGCTCGGCATGACTCGAGCATTTGGACGCTACAGCTACACAGACGAAGCCCTGTTGTCCAAGCTGTTCCCCAAAGATTCGCCCCCGGCCCGCTGCGTCACAGAGGAAACGGAGGGTGTGAGGCGCAGATCCTTCAATGAATTTCGTTCTATCATGCCATCCTCGCTGCTTACAGTGTGCCAGAGTGAAACTCTGCGCAGATCCACTGGGACCAACCTGGATGCTTCTGCGCAGGTGTGTATATGTTGTGATGAAGCTGATTGGATTCAGATGTTTTGTGTGTTCAAGACAATTAGAGGTGACTGCAGAGTCATAATATTCTCACATACTTTAGAGAGTCATTTTCAATGACTTTATGTTTAGTTGTTAAATAAATGTTCTGTAATGTGGTGTCTCATAGGTCTGTACAGATCCAGGAGGCCACTCTCCCTGCTCTCCTACAGCCCCTGGCCCGCATTACTTTGAAGGTAAAACTCAAGGAACTCAAGCAGCTTTGATTAGATTTGTGTTTGCCAATGTAAACCTGGATTATGTCATATCATTTTGAGTCATCAGCATTATGTAACAACTAGTTACTTGCATATTACGTATCTGCACTTGTATGTATCCAAAATGGATGATATGTATTAGGGTACACTGCAGACATATCGCACATGCTGTAATGATACAGTCATGCATACAGTTAAAGTTTTTTTTAATTTGGGTGAATCTTTTGTTGCTTGATACCACATACTATGGATCCAGGGTGTTTTTAATGTCCTTTGGGCTCTTTCATTTTAGGTGCCTACCTCCCAGACAGCAGCACAGTAGATCCTGACTACTATTTCTCTACAGTCAGCTCGAGTTTCTCAGTGTCTCCTCTCTTCATGGGGACTGAAAACGAGGTGGAGGTGCCCGTTGATCTGCTCCGACAGCTCCTGGGCATGGTACAGTAGCCCACTTCCTGTTTACCAAGATACTGCATCTGTTGTCTCCCATCCCGTTCACGTATATTGCATCTTTACCAGTGGTTGTGCGTATCGGCAATTTACAGGTGAAGAAGTTTGTTTCCGACTCGTTTTTGAAAGCTCTGGACACTACTATGATGGAGGTTACAGAGGTAACTATGTAACCACTGTCTGTACAAAAAAATTGTAAATGGTAAATTCAAAGTTAAATTTATGCCATTATCAGTTAAATAATCTTCTCTGTCATTGTCTCTTCTGTTTGTTGTTTAGTCTAATCCTGGAATCAACTTCTATTACAAAACCTTCAGTGACACTCTCTATGTGTGTGTGTTCAAAATGCTGCGGGACACACTATACTACATGAAAGGTAAAGCATCATAGATAGCTTATTTATTATGCATTAAATCCCCACTGTCCTGCGATTATTGTTGTTTATTGTGGTCTATCAAGTAGAATATTTTGTCAAATGTTCATACTTTCTCCATGTTTCTCAGCCTTGCAGCCAGCATTTGTACGGCAAGTGCATGACTTTGTACTAGAACAGTTTAGCAGCAGTCAATCAGAGCTGCAGCGGGTACTTTATGACACGGGAGGGTTGCCGGTGGAACAGAGCCCCCTCAAGCTTCGTTGCCAAGCCAACGCTGCCTGCGTGGACCTCATGGTGTGGGCTGTCAAAGATGAGCAAGGTAGTCAATTGTAGAAGAGCAGAGCATTGTGTTCAGTAGTCATATACTGGATATGTTTATTTTTTATGGTTGCATTACATTTCTTTCCTGGTGTCTTTTTTTTTTTTTCAGGAGCTGAGAATTTGTGCACCAAACTGTCAGAGAAGCTGCAGTCGAAAACCTCCAGTAAAGTCATCATTGCTCATATGCCCCTGCTCATCTGTTGCTTACAGGTATTATACTGCAATGTAGCCAGAGCGCTAACATATTTGCTCAAATAGAAGAGAAATGTTGCAGAAAATGACTTAACTAAAAATAATCAATCAATCAACATTTATTTACATAGCACTTTACAGTAACCAGCAGGTATCCAAAGTGCTTCACATCAGAAACCAAGAATAAAACACATATCATAGAACATATCATACAATAAAAAGAATGAAACATAGAAAACAGTAAAATCAGAAAAGGTTACATAGAAATAGGAGAGGGAAATTGTCACACCACTACTACGTATTAAAAGCCATTCTAAACAGATGGTTTTGAGTTTAGACCTAAAAAGAGCTACATCTGTAATCGTCCGAATATCAGGGGGTAACTTGTTCCAGTGTCTCGGGGCAGCAACCACAAAAGCCTGATCACCCCTCCGTTTATACCTTGACCTTGGGACTTCTAAAACCAGTTGATTTGAGGACCTTGGACAAATACCTGTTCTCCAGGCCATTTAAGGCCTTGAAAACAAACAATAAAATCTTAAAATCGATTCTAAAACGCACAGTTAGCCAATGTAGGGTGTAGCAAACGGGAGTGATGTGTGCACACCTAGATGCATTTGTCAAAAAGCGAGCAGCAGCATTTTGTACAAGTTGAAGTCGTGAGATGGAGGTTTGATTCAAACCAACGTGAAGAGCATTACAATAATCCAACCTTGAACTAATGAAAACATGAATCGCCTTTTCTAGTTCATGCCTGTTAAGAAAAGGCTTAACTTTAGCCAGGAGACAAAGCTGTAAAAAGCTAATTTTAACAACATTGCTGATTTGCTTATCAAATTTCATGTTGCAATCAAAACTAACCCCCAGATTTTTGACAGGTGGCTTAAGGTATGAGGCCAGGGCTCCCAAACTCAAAGCTGGACCGTTTGGCGTGCCTGAAGTACTAAAGATGATACACTCAGTTTTAGCTTCATTCAAATGAAGAAAGTTTTGTGAAACCCACAACTTATTATCATTAATACAGCTAAGCAGGGAGTCTAGTGCGACACTGTCATTCGGTTTCATAGGCAAATAAATTTGCAAATCCTCTGCATAACAATGAAAAGACAGGTTGTGCTTTCCTATAATAGCCCCTAAAGGCAACATATATACGGAAAACAGGATGGGACCAAAAATTGAACCCTGGGGTACCCCACAGGAGAGAGGAGCAGTTGACGAAGAGAAGTCACCAATCATGACAGAGAAGCTCGTATTTGCCAGATAGGAGCTAAACCATTGAAGTGCCGAGCCTCGGATGCCTACACACTGATCAAGGCGAGATAGGAGGAATGCATGGTCCACTGTATCAAACGCCGCTGTGAGGTCCAAAAGCACTAAAACAGCAGGATTCCCGGCATCTACAGACAAGGCAATATCATTGTGCACTCTAAGCAGTGCAGACTCAGTGCTGTGACGTGATCTGAAATCAGATAGAAGTTTTTTAAACACAGAGTTCTGTTGCAAAAAGGCTTGTAACTGTATAAAAACAACTTTTTCCAAGACCTTTGAAAGAAAAGGCAGATGAGAGACTGGTCTAAAATTGGACAATAAGTGAGCATCCTGGTGATCCTGGTTTTGAAGCTGACCCAAAACTGTGTTGCAAGGTCATACATTTCTATTATTTATTGGGCAATTTCTCTTATTGTCTCCCCCTCTGTTTCAGGGCCTTGGTCGTCTGTGTGAGAGGTTTCCAGTAGTTGCTCACTCTGCCACTACCTCTCTTAGGGATTTCCTGGTGGTTCCTTCCCCTGTTCTTATTAAACTCTATAAGTATCACAGCCAGTGCAACACAGGTAAATTCATTCATTTATTTATTATTTAAGGAACATTCTTATCCCAAATACAGCACAAATGATCAGAGCCAAAAGTAAATGGGACAAAAGTGCTGTAGCAGATGATACAGTGACAGATATACATCTATGTTACATTCAGCGCTAATCCACTATTGATCTGAACAGAGTGTTCATTGATTAGCTGCTGCAAATACAGTACAGAGATTTGGAAAGCAATTCGGGTTACTGGTTCTTCACAGTGTACTGTTTTTTCATAGATTAGCTGCCAATTTGTTAGATTCTAAAAGATAACATGCGCTTTACATTTGAGAGTACAATCAGCCTTTTTTTCTTTTCTGTGCAGGGTACAATGTTTTAAATTCTAATAGATTTAAAACTGCTTGTTTTTAATGCTCTTTCTGTTGATGTTTTTGTCTTTGTGCTCTTGTCACTCTTTATTTAAGGCACAGGAGAAATTAGGATAAATGTGACCAATGAGCACTCTCAGTCCACCTTCAACCTCCTGTCCAACAGGAAAGACCAGCCGTCCATGTACGAGCAGCTCAGAGACATTTCCATTGACAACATATGCAGGTCAGACACACCTGGCACAGCCACAGACTTGAAGATAAGATTCTAACGTTTTTTTTTGTTTTTTTTTTAACTTTCATTGTTCATCTTTGAGTGTATTTCTTATCTCTCAGATGTCTGAAAGCTGGTCTGACCATGGACAATGTGATAGTGGAGGCCTTTCTGGCTAGTCTGTCCAACCGTTTATACATTTCACAGGAGAATGACAAGTAAGCAACATTTCCGGTTGAAGAAAAGCAACACTGTGCCTTGTATTCATTTTCAAGTCCTTGATGAACAGCTACTCTAAAAATAAAATGTGTCTTTCTGCCAGGGATGCCCATCTGATCCCAGACCACACCATTCGAGCACTGGGCCACATTGCAGTGGCTCTGAGAGACACTCCTAAAGTCATGGAGCACATCCTACAAATCCTTCAACAAAAGTTCTGCCAGCCTCCATCACAGCTGGATGTCCTCATCATCGACCAGCTTGGCTGCATGGTCATTACAGGAAATGTGAGTTCAAAGATACAATGATAACACATTTTTAGGGCATCTTGCCTCCATTATTTTGATACATTTATGGTTGAGAAGGGCCATTACATTAGCGCCAGGGGATCATTCAAATGTGTAAACCATTGGTGAGGGAATGCAGATTTATTTCATAGTAACTATGTTATATTAGACTGAACTTTGTATTACTGTTGCTTAAATAGAAGTAATGTAACCCTTTTTTTCTTAACCCAGAGGGGCTGACACGCTGTAATTACTAGAAACCTGCTGGCTGCTGTTTACTTGCTCAGTACAATGTGCATTAAGAATAGGTTCAAGTATTCTAGTTGACAACCCCTTGGAGTGTAACGGGGGGTTTTGACAGCCAGTGTACCCAGAGTGCGATAGACTACAATTAACAAAGGACTGGAAAAGAATCTGAAATTATACAGCAGATACAGATCACTTACACTTAACCTACTGGTGCATGCACAGTCTTACTCCTGTCTGCCTCTCTGTCCTGTAGCAATACATGTACCAGGAGGGGTGGAACCTGTTCCAGCAGATCAGTGTGAAGGCCAGCTCAGTGGTCTACTCAGCTACCAAAGACTACAGAGATCATGGCTACAGGTCAGCATCTGCTCTTACCCTGATCACATATTTGTTGTTGTCTTGTTGATCTTATTTACATTTATGTCTCTTTGGAACTGTGTTTAAATGTTCCCTCCGTTTTTCCTCCACTAGGCACTGCTCTCTGGCAGTGATAAATGCTCTGGCCAACATTGCAGCCAACCTGCAGGGGGAGCAACTCGTGGATGAGCTGATGGTGAACCTTTTAGAGCTGTTTGTCCAACTGGGCCTGGAAGGAAAGAGAGCCAGTGAGAGGGCCTCAGACAAGGGGCCAGCGCTGAAGGTACGTGCTTAAATGCATTAACATCTGAACACAACAGGAAATTGTTGCAATGTTGCTAAATTGGTAATGGCTCTTTATCTCCCGTAGGCATCAAGTAGTGCTGGAAATCTTGGAGTCCTCATTCCGGTGATTGCTGTGGTGAGTATGTGATGTCTGTACAAACTGCTGCCCTTTTTTGGGAACAATCGACAAATATTTACCCTGTTAGCTGCAGTACAAACATCTGTCACCAGTTCACTGCTGAATTTTGTTACACTGCACAACCTTGTTTTTCTTTAAAATATATTAGATGTATTTAATAATGATAAGAAAATAAATTATGTATTGATAGCATGTTTTCATTAAAGCTCTCTTCTTATAATTTTCACAGAAATTCTTGGCTAGTAGTATTATATTTTATTATCCCCTTTCTTGTGTTATTCATGTATTCTCATAGTCTTTCTGGTGTTATTACAGTACAACATTAGGTTAATGACTGTATGAATGTATATAATGCAGTTTTGAGCACATTTCTTCACTGGGTTCATTGCACGAGATAAAACATTAACAGACAGATAATCATTGAGTCACTCCGACAGACTCACATTACGAGAATTATGAAGTTTAAATGTGAGGTAAGAGACTGCATACACATTCATTACACTCACACTCATTACTTGATGGTACATATACATATTGTACTAATAGCAGTAATTTATTATTAAAAACAATAACCCAGCTATTAAAGTCAGAAATGTCTTAGTTGGATATTATAACCAAACATGGAATTTGTAAGGGTATATTTTAGCTGTTTAGTTTAGTTCTGTGAAGGATTGACCACCCGGCCCATGAACACGAGGCAGTCTGTGCGGTGCTCATAGATCAGGAAGAGGAAGGGATGGTCCACAGTGAAGCGGATCTGAGAGGAGAGGGGCATGAAGCCGACCTGGGTCAGAGCAGCAGCCTCAGTGCCCTCTTCATTCACCGTGATGGTCCCCTGGTGCTTCAGCTGGGGAAGGAGATTAGAAGGCTTCCATTATTTTGAAATAGTTTGTTATTGATTGCAGTTGATAAGGTGTCCAGGTGACTGAATGACCGACACACTTTTATTTAGTTTTGATGTTTGCCTCATGACTGATTTAGTCTTACTCACCCAGTTCATGGAAACCCTTTCAGAGGTCATTCCAGAGAAATCTCCACTCTCCTGGAATAAGTCAGTGAGGCCCATCTCTTTCAAATTTGCAATCAAGTCATAGTTCTGCTCCAGTTTAAACCGAGGTAACACCACCTCTCGAGTCCTGAAAGGAGCCATAGAAAAGTTTTGTCATGGTATAGCTTTTAAATCGCCACTAGGTCTAAACATTTGTAGGATGTTCACCCAAGCCTTTAATTATTAAGGTGCTCGTTTATTGCATATTATTATTTACAGTGTGCTTTCTCAGCTATTCATTAGTTTTGTTTGGGAGAAGGCTGCTGACCTGTTTGTCATGTTTTTGAGCCACTTGTTGACAACAGTGGGAGAGATCTCCTGCTCCAGGGTCCTCATGCCAGTGATCTTCCTAGGCAAGGCAATAAGCATGCTGATTTTTCCTGTGTAAGGGAGCTAAAAATAAGAACATTTACATCATTATTATGTATCCCAGTATGCATGTTTGTCAGGAAATTGCCACCCTTCAGATGCCAAGTTAAACTGTTGTGAGGCCACCGACCTGTAGGATGTCACACTCTAGTTCGTGGTCGGCAGCAGCCAGATAGTTCCCCTTGTTGGTCATCATTGGCACGCGTACATTTGTCTTTTCGTTAACTCGAAAGTTGCGATAATGAGTCAATTCTTTGGGGAATTTTTGTTCCCATGTACCTGTTTATTCAAACAAGTAAGAGTCATATGTTTACTTCAGCAGACAGATGTGCTGTCATTTTACTTTCCTCACAGTTCTTCAACATACACATCATTTGAAAGTAGGTAGAGGACAGAGTGTGTCCCGATTTTCACTCACCTTTGAAGTACAGGTAGTTGAGCAGCATCAGTACCATATTTGGGTCCACACTCTTGAGTGGTTCCTTAATCAGCCCTTTGGTCTGCTTTAGGATGCGACGGTTGGCCTTGTCCAGAAAGGCAGGGTCCCGGAAGTCCACTGACTGCGGCTCTGCAAAGTAATAAGCCTTTGTCTCTGCACGGAAAGTATCTTTCACTGCGACATCCTTTTTTATGTAGACATCGTTTACAGAGCGTAGTGTGTAACCAAAGTTCCTCCTGAAGAGCCTGTGCGTCAGCTTCCTGAAGAGCTTATGCACTGTTGTGTTGTTGTAGTGATGGCTAGCATTAACAAACTCTGCGAAACCCAGAACTTTATAGAGCTGATCATGGGTTTCAGGTCCTGTCCCTAGAGCCATCATCCCCATAGCGACAGAGATTCCAGCAGGTGCTAGCAGGATGTTGTCACTCTGGTTGACGTCGTTACGAAGACTTCGATAGAGGTTGAAACCGAAATGGGCATTAACAATGTTGAGGCGTTGGAGGCGAGACCGACTATGGAACAGCCGTAGGAGTCTGGCACGGCGGATCTTTGGGTCAGAGGGTTCGGCAAAGATGTCAATGTCCGGGGCTGGTGTGGCGATCTCATCTATCTCATCCCCTTCACTGAAACATATCGTAAACTCAGCATCCAGCTATTCAGAAGTAGAATTACTCTAAATTTGTTTAGGTATTTTGTTCCGAAAGACTAAAAGCACTTATACAGTAGCTGCTTTATAAGTAACTGTTTTTGGATGCATAAACATTTTTATTTCAGACATGTTTATGTAAACTTTCATACATATAATTATTCTTCTAAGAATCTAAGTATAAAACTTCAAAACTAAGTGGGCACTAAGTAAATGAGTTGTCTCGGCCTACCATATTAAATTCTTTTCTTTTAAATTATTTCACATCTCAACTTCTTTTCTTAACATTTTATTTTTGATATAATGTACCAGAAGTAACAACAGTTAATACTCACATGTAGTCGTCACTGCCCAAAGCCAGGATTTTATCAAAATCAATATAATCTTCATCCTCAAAGCCATCCAAAACTAGGTCATTAGTAACAGTGTTTTCTTTGTGGAACTCCAAGGGGATGGCCTCTATATCCACTGCCCCCCCTGGCTCAAAGCCTCTGGGTTCCAGTTCAGGGTCAGTGAAGTGAGAGCTGAGGTCTTTAATCCCAGCCAGGGATGGACTGACCAGCAGACAGGCCACAGACATGACGGTGATGACCCACATGCTGAAGGCTGAGGCAGAGAGAATAGACATTTAGTATGGCCTAATAATCATCTGATCAACATTTAGAAGATTTCGATAAAATTATGTTTTAATAAATCTGTAGGAATAAAGTCATGTATTTACTTGCGTCCTGCCGCGTCCACCCATGCTCTGCTGCGCCACACTACACCCCATAACGCCCTGCTGTGCCCAACTATGTCATGAACTACTACGACTACCATTGTGGTCACTGTTCCACTATCTTTATTATGACTATTATTGCCACTGTTCATCACACCCCCAACCGGTGCCGTCAGACACCGCCTACCAAGAGTCTGGGTCTGTCCGAGGTTTCTTCCTAAAAGGGAGTTTTTCTTCGCCACTGTCGCAATAGCTACTGCTAATGCTTGCTCTTGAGGCAATCACTGTAATAGTTGGGGCTTTGTAAATTACAGAGTGTGGTCTAGACCTACTCAATCTGTAAAGTGTCTCGAGATAACTCTTGTTGTGATTTGATACTATAAATAAATTGAATTGAATTAAAAATACAAACAAATTTACATAAAAACTCTCTTAATAGCAATCTCACTCTGTAAAATGTCTTACCTTAACTGTGCTGGCGGGAAGTGCTGTGTTGCTCCTGTTTGTAGGACTAAGAGCAAAGAATTGAATACAAAACTGAACTTTGATGTGGGCTCCTCCTGAACAAATAGACCAGATCAAACAGACCAAAAAGTGCTGTGACTGACTAAAATATTTAACTCTTCACAATTCAGCTAATCTGTTAAGAGGATTTAATACTAATTACCTACTGAAGGACTTGTAGTCTGGTAAGAGATATTTTGCTGTTGTTTATTCACTTTATTTGTGTATCTTTATTCAGTGTGCAGCATATCGAAAAAGATTTAAGCTATTTTTATTTGTAGGAATTCCCATTTTGCCACTCCTAAAGATTCACTTTAAACTGAATGTGATGAATTGAGTACTGCAACATTAATTGCTCTGCATTTTTCACCATTTTCTGTGTTCATTTTTCTAACTCACAGTTGACCAGGCGGCTTCCGCCAATAAAAGAGGCCAAGCCCCGTCTCCAGAAGCTGTTCAGGGACTTCTGGTTGTACTCTGTGGTCATGGGTTTTGCTGTGGAAGGATCAGGTGAGCAACTGATTTCAGAATGCTACATGTTTAGTCAGAAGTTCTGCACCATGTCACTCGAAATGAGTAGGAGAGGTCTGATTTTCTGAGATAAAGACAGATGTTTGGCTTTTTCTATCATCAGTATCAACCCAAATATAACCAAAAACATATGAAGAGTGTTTTTTCACAGCTCTAAATACCTTAATCAAATCTGAAATATTAGCATACAACATCAGTGTCATTGAAGTCCATGGGCTTCCTGTATTTTTTTTGGATGAATATATTTTGTCTTTTCAGGGCTTTGGCCAGAGGAGTGGTATGAAGGTGTGTGCGAGATTGCTACCACGTCTCCTCTTCTCACCTTTCCCAGTGGAGAACCTCTTCGCTCCGAACTGCAATATAACTCTGCCCTGAAAAATGATACAGTCACGCCGGTACAGCACATAAACAGACTCCCCCCCCCCAGTACCTTTGAAAACAGAAACACCAGGACTTATCTTTTAATCGTCCGTTTCTGTCCACCAGGCTGAGTTGAGCGATTTGCGAGCAACCATCAGCAATCTCCTTGACCCACCTCCTGAAGGATCTGCCCTCATTAACAAGCTCGACTTTGCCATGTCCACGTACCTGCTCTCAGTCTACAGACTGGAATACATGCGGTCAGCTCCTTTTACACTTCTGTATCCGGTTCACATTGTTCATTGTGAGGTCAGATTATGAAACTTTGTATTACCTCTCTTTTCTCTTGCACTCTTGCAGGATGCTACGATCCAATGATCCTGACAGGTTTCAGGTCATGTTTCGGTACTTTGAAGACAAAGCCATCCAGAAAGACAAATCTGGTGAGGGCTTTACACCCGTTCATCTCTGGCCTTTTTTTTCCCCTCATGCTGTGTAATTAATTTTCTCAAATTCCCTTGTTTTTTTTTCTTTCTTCGTAGGCATGATGCAGTGCATTATTTGTGTTAGCGATAAGGTGTTTGATGTCTTTCTCCAGATGATGGCTGAGAAGGTAGATAGTATGGTTTCTCTTCAAATTTGGGGTGATAGTAAACAATTTCGAAAGGCTTGGACGTCTTGTTGACTGTATGTTTATTTTTTTATCAGTATCATTGAATAACAATGAAATCATATTTCTCATGTTTTTAGCCCAAGACCAAAGAGCACGAGGAGGAATTGGAGCGACATGCCCAATTCTTATTGATCAACTTTAACCACACCCACAAGAGGATTCGCAGAGTGGCGGACAAATACCTTTCTGGATTGGCTGAGACGTGAGTGTCCGAGATCCTTGTTTGCCTAAATTTTTTTTCCCATCATGTTATAAACCGTATGAATCCTATTTCTCATGTGTTTTACCTTTACTAGATTCCCCCATCTGCTTTGGAGCGGTCGTGTGTTGAAGACCATGTTGGACATTTTGCAGACACTCTCTCTATCACTAAGTGCTGTAAGTATGAGTGGAGGGCAGGTGTGAACAACACAGAGCCATTGTGGAATATTCTCCTCTGGTGCAGCTTTTTGTCAACATTATTAGTCAAAGAATAAAAGTGTTCTGTGGTGGAACAAAAGCAGAGTTTGAATCATTTTTGCTTAAAGAGCATGGGAAGTGTTTAGATAGGTGCACCTATAAGCTTCAGTTGCAACAAATTCCTTCTCGGTTTATTTAGGACATCCACAAGGATCAGCCGTACTATGACATCCCAGACACCCCGTACAGGATCACTGTTCCTGACACATATGAGGCCAGAGAGGTGAGTTTGGACTGTTGTTACACTTATGACCACTAGAGGACAACACAGTATTGCTTTTAAAGACAGTTGTGGCCTCTTTCTTGCTCAGTCTTTGTTCTTTTTGGATTGTTTAATCTGTTCATCAGCTATTTTATCCTTTGTGATGGATTTTAATTTGATGTTTTTATGACATGACATAAGCTTCTTAAATTCATGTACCAATAGCAATCTCTAAGGAAGAGTCTGCCTCATCTCAACATGTGTAGGGATACATTTTATTGAAATTGATTGTCTAACAGCCCTTTTGTATTTCTTAAATGGTCACATTCTGGTTTCATTATCTCCTTGTAGAGTATAGTGAAGGACTTTGCTGCTCGCTGTGGTGAGATCCTGAAAGAGGCAATGAAATGGGCCCCTTCAGTCACAAAGTCCCACTTACAGGTGAGTTCCTTTACTTTTATGTTTCCTCAGAGTGGAGATCTCTTCTATGGCATCAGAAAAATCAACAGAGCTGGGGAGTTTAAGAGAGGGTCAGCACACACTTAATTAGAGGGGTTATATTAATTGTAGCTACTAATTCCTTTTGATTATGCAAAACTAACAAACGAAGCAAAATACTATACAAATACTGGCTATACTGGAAGTAAGTCTAAGAAAAGTCATTGATGGTCTTGAAAGTTAATACTAAAAGTCTGAACTTCACAGCTGACTTTGCATGTCTGTATAGTTTAAGCAACACTGCTTCGGCTACAATAACTTATATAATAATTTAGGGAAGTCGTTGTATATTTTGACTATAGAGGATATTTGTCATTGTTCTATTACTGCTTCTATTTTTCAGCCTGATCTCTCTTTTTCTCCATTCCTATATCTTACCTGTATTTTGTGTGTTGTGCAGGAGTACTTGAACAAGCATCAGAACTGGGTGTCGGGACTGTCCCAGCACACTGGCCTGGCCATGGCCACAGAGAGCATACTGCACTTTGCAGGCTACAACAGACAGAGTACTACACTAGGCGTGAGTCTCACACACACATGCAGGGAACACGGGCCCTTTCCCCAGATTAAGGGCGGTCTTGAATTTAGAAAACACTACACAGCCCAAATTAATGGTGAGGTAAATCCGAGCTACCTGTCACATTTTATCATATTTAAAGACTGCAGAACAAATGTCAGTATGTCACGTAAAAAAATACTGAAAACATTGTTTAGACACACATTATCGAACATTACAACAACAAAAGCACAGTATCCGTTTTTACAGTCCTACCAAAGATTTTTGTAAGGACATTTACATTTTTTTTAGAGCATTGAGGATGGCTCAGGAAGTAAGAAATGCCTTGTCACTTCCTGAGGCATCAAGAAGGACGAAGTACTTGTAACATCATTGGAACAGACTGCTTTGGCCTTACAGGCTTGTTGATTGGATGCTTATTAACATTTGTCCAACATAATTGGCTTTTTCGGTTAACAAATGTGCCATTAAGTTGCTTTGTCAAAGCCTTTGCAGTTTTGGTAACACTGACCAGAAGTGTCTTGTATCCTTTTTGCACATATATGTCTTTTATTATATTCTATGGTTCTGGAAACACTCGGAGTCTAGTCTTATTTACAGCATTGTATGTCCATGTGTGCATGCTTACTAGTCTGTGTGACATCTTTTTGCTTGCTATGCAGTGCGTTTATTTTCACGGGCTTGCATTTTGCTATATCTGTCTTTTCATTTGCTTCATTTGTTGTATTTTGTCTTTGTTAAACTGCACCGAACTACCTACCTGGTTGCTTGGCTGGTTTGCGGATTTGCTGGTTACCTGGTTACTTACCTGCAATGGACGGGTGGGTTGGTTGGCTGGTTGCCCATTTGGCTAACTGGTTATGCTGGTGCTGTCCTCCACCATGTGGCCAACCATAGGCTGCTTTCCCTCAGGTTGGTCAGATCTCTAAATACAGAGAGTCAGGGCTCAGGCATGATAGCTTCAGTATAGCCAGAAGTGTTACAGTACAGCTACAAATCTGCTTTCCTAGCTTGTGTCTGTGTTGCCCTAAGTGGACCCTGAACTGTGTTTTTCATTAGACCACCCAGCTGACAGAGAGACCTGCATGCGTGAAGAAGGACTACTCCAACTTCATGGCATCCCTCAACCTGCGCAACCGCTACACAGGAGAGGTGAAGTCTCAATATAATAAAAATTAAGAATATGTGACTTTCCTATGCTTTCTGCAGACAGTATTATCCATACCTGTCTGTTTATGTGCTGTGCAGGTGGCTGGTATGATCCAGTTCTCACAGGCTACTCACAGCCAGTCAGACCTCACCAAGCTGATGATCTATCAGATGACCAGTGCTCTGGACAGAAATGACCCAGAGGCCTTCACCCAGGCCATGTTCAAGATGGCCGCTTTGCTTATAACTACCAAAAGTGAGCAGCTCTGCGTCATTTAGTTGTGTATTGAATGTCTTTCTGCAATGGTGCTGGTTTTTTCTTATAAATTCAGTATGGACATTTCTATATTTTGTCTTTCAGACTGCAATCCTCAGCTCCTGCACCATCTGTGTTGGTCTCCTCTGAAGATGTTTACAGAACATGGCATGGAAACTGCTATCGCCTGCTGGGAATGGCTCCTGGCTGCACACAACGGGGTGGAAGTGCCAGTGAGTATATTTATCACTTTTCATAAAATCATAGGAATAATTTGTTACATGAATGTGTATCTTGATTTGAGACATGTTGTAGAATAGAACTTCTTCTTCATTCTTCCCCCCCCCCCCTCCATCTGCCTAGTTTATGCGGGAGATGGCAGGAGCTTGGCAGATGACAGTAGAGCTGAAGATGGGCTTGTTTTCGGAGGCTAAGGTAGAGGCCGGCCCTCTGGCTGTATCAGAGGAGAGTCAACCTGCGCCCTGTGAACCTGATGTCATCCCTCACTTCCTCTGGATAGAGGTCAGTGACAGGCAGACATAAACTACTGCTTTGTATTTAATTTCTTTGTCATCACTATTGCCAACTTACTGTTACCGTTAAAGTCGTTTCAAACTTCAGTATCGAGAGATAACAAAAGTAAATGTCTGTAATACACACAGCATGCTCATGTTCACTAATTCACTGGTATGGTGCTACAATAAAGGCTCTGTAATGTTGATGCATTTTTTACAAAATGTAGTTTTATTATTTTAAGGGTAAAAGGGTTGGAAACTGTCACATCTTTATTCATTCTTTATTTTCTCCCTCCAGTTTCTGGTGCAGAGGTTTGAGATAGCCAAGTACAGCAGTGCTGACCAGGTGGAGATTTTCACCTCCATTTTGCAGAGATCTCTTTCTCTGAGTGTCGGAGGGCCCAAAAGCAGCCTGAACCGACATGTTGCTGCCATTGGACCAAGATTTAGGTACCGTGTCTCATTATCACAACAGCAAATTGGTTTAATCTTAAATGCTGTAATAATCAGCTGCCAGAAATCCTAAATCCTAAACTTGATAAGACTATTGTGTCATCACTTTGCTTTATTTCAGACTGCTGACTTTGGGCCTGACTCTTCTACATTCTGATGTTGTGACAAATGCCACCATCAGAAATGTTCTGCGAGAGAAGATCTATTCATCAGCTTTTGACTACTTCAGGTAGGAAAAAATATTGTTCAAATCTGTTTTGTAGGCAAAAAAGAAAACTGTACAAGTTCTCTGTCCACTAACTTCTTTGCCATCTCTGTATTTGTGTAGTGCCACTCCCAAATTTCCCACTCAGACTGATAAGAGGCTGAGAGAAGACATCAGTATAATGATCAAGTTCTATGCCAGCCTGCAGTCTGACAAAAAGTATCTGGCTGCCAACCAGCTGGTTCCCCCAGGTACAACACAGTACAACAGTGGTCTTATTTTATCAGTAATATTAACAGAATTAGAAACTAACACATAGCCAGAGAATTCACACCTTATACGTGGATTTGATTTTCCTTTGTGTAGATCCTCAAGACATGTCTGTGAACAGCCTGTCTGTTGTGGCAGGGGCAGATAGCAGGAACAGTCTTGATGCCACTATGGGCCAGAGGCAGCAGGTGACTCAGGGATGGATCAACACCTACCCTCTGTCCTCTGGGATGTCCACCATATCCAAGAAATCAGGTAAAACACACAGGATTAGGCCTGCACGATAAATCGTTATAAAATCGCGATCTCGATTCACCCCTGTTCACAATTTAATTTTTAAATGACTTCGTTTTTTTATTTTTATTTTTTTTCTCTCCTTCAATTAATTTATTGAAAGCATTTGACATTGACATTAACATGTTTTAATTATGTAAAGACATGTTCAAGGAGTTCAGATAGAGCCTGTATCAGGGCCATATTTAGTTCAATGTGTTATATGTCACTATTTTTGGTAGCCTACTGTACTTAAATGGCCAGTATGTACTTTATTTTCTTTATTCATTGAAGCCTCTATGTTTACAGGCTTGTGATGATGCGCAATGTTGCAAAAAAAAATCTGTTTGGTACTGCCAATTTGTTTTGTTTTGTCATGGTTCATCTGTGCAATAAACATTACACTTCGTGAGAAAAAAATCGTGGCAGAGAATCGTGACATCATTTCTAAGCTAAAAAAATCGTGATTCATATTTTTATCGTGCAGGCCTACACAGGATAAACTTACAACAGCTGTGCTGGAACACACCATATGTTGCAAAGATGGTCACAGTGAAACTTAACCTACATCTGCTTCTTATTTATAGATGAAATAGGTCAATAATATAATATTTCCGCTGTCACAATGTATTGCTCCTGTCCTGTTTCAGGACTGTCTAAAAAAAGCAACAGAGGCACACAGCTGCACAAGTACTACATGAAACGCCGGACTCTTTTACTGGCTTTACTGGTACGACATTAAATTTTCTCATCCACTATCTATAATCACAAATATGTGGTAACAGAGACAATTACATCAAACATTTCTACATGTAGTTGTATACTTGACATCCTATTGGCGAATTATTATGAATCCCATCCCCTCTATGTCTCTCTTTAGGCCAGCGAGATTGAGCGGCTGACAATATGGTACAACCCGTTATCCACTCAGGAGCTTGCTATTGCTACTGAACAGTCAGTGGAAACCAGCATTGCTAACTGGAGGTCCAAATACATCAGTCTGACAGAGAAACAGTGGAAGGACAATATCAACCTGGCCTGGAGCATAGCACCGTACCTTGCCCTGCAGCTGCCTGCCAGGTACACAGAGAAACAAAATGCAATACATCCCCAAGTTTCAATCAATGTCAAACCGAGAGTGTAATAGATTTTGTCTCACAAAAAAACCTTTAACAATAGCATCCAAACTGAACAGTTTTTTAAGTTGAAATCCCATAACCATCTGCACTTTATTGCCCTCTACTGCAGCAAGAAGTATTTGAATGATTAACTACAACACAAAGGTGGCAGACAATTCAGTATGAAATCATCTTACACCGTTAATGCGTGCAAACAGCTACAATTTCTAGCTGATTGAAAGTATCCTCAACAGATAATGCAAATATTACCTTTTCATTTATTGTGCATAATATATTCACCAACAAATAGCTGCTACACACACTATGGCTTAGTTACAGGACTGTAATTTAAGTGATCCTTTTGTTGATAAGAAATAAACAAAACACCAACTTTATTCATACACAATGTACTTTATACACACATACATGCACGTTTATGACATAACAAGTGTAAAATATCTGATCAGATAAAGTCCTGTATTGGGGATGCACCTATAACATTTTGTTTTGTTTTTCAGATTTAAAAACACAGAGGCGATTGTCTCAGAGGTGACTCGCCTAGTGCGACTGGATCCGGCTGCTGTGTGTGATGTTCCAGAAGCAGTCAAGGTGAGGTCCCCCGCCTGGCACTACAGATAACAGGATGGCGGTTGTGTCTGCCATCTTTTTAGCTCCATTCATGGTGCTTTTATTCTGAAGTATTTAGAGCAGATAATCATAAAATCTTGGGACAAGCTTACACAAAGTGGGTTTAAGTTCTGTAACTGTCGATGAGTTTCAAGGTTTAAGCAGCTGGACAACATTGAAAAAAGAAAAGAAAGTGAAACACTATATATAGGAACTAGCACAATGAGCCCTACATATTGTGTGGCCAAACTCTGCTTGTGCATGTGTGATACAGAAGGCGTTATGCAAATAGACAGCATAACTTCCTACATGCTTACTAACATAGCCACATGGTGTGAGGTTTATTTGCTGTAGCTATACCATGACAAATTCCTAATGTTTTCTGCGCTTACTTTTCCTTCTCTTATTTGGATTATGTAAGTTAAAGATCTGTTCTGATTAAAACCCTTTCTTGACCTCATTTTGCATTGGAATACACACTATATTGAGCCATTGCAATCATCTATAGCCATAGGTATAGATTCAGTCATCCAATTTTGGCAGCCATTGACTTTAAGGATTTGAAATGTTCTGACCTGACTTTTTAATTTTTACCACCACTACATTTCTGTTAAGTTACAACAAAACTTAAATGGAAAAAAAGTAGTTTTTGTTACTCAGTGTTTTGCTTTCGAGTGGCCATAATCATGCCCCTTAAGACATGTTGGTGTTGTTTAAGTCTCATTCCCTAGCTTCCTCTAGTCCTCTTCATTTATGTCTCCCTGACTGAACACTTAATGAGCCTCCTACCTGTCTGAAGAAGAAGCAAGGGAGGCAGAGCACGGCCTTCCCCAAAGGCCACCATAATTTATAGGCTGATCCTCCTTGACATCTCATAGTTGTTTATTCCAGTCACTTTAGTAACTAATAAACACAGTTTCCTCTGGAGGCTAGTTAGCCCACCGTCAGGCTCGGGGTCGTAACCTTGCGTCAGATTGATGCGGAAATATGGATCCTGTGATGCATGCTGCACATAATAGTAGAACCTATGAGAGTATTGATTTAAATGTTGCCTTGAACCTGAATCATTTATTTTTTATTTTTATTTAACTTCATTTTCATTTTTGTTGGTAAACAACATGTATCTGACGGACATATAAATAGCACAAAACTACGTAACAGAACAACAATAATATTGTCTATGGCAATTGTAGAATTGAAAAGTAAACTATAATGTTACTGTAAAGAACATAATATGGCAAGGAGAATAAATAACACTAATGATACTAGTAAGACTCGGTAGATGATACTCATCAAGCAAGAGGAGCAGAAAAAATTATTGAACATGAAACAATTTTGATATATTTCTCAATTTACTTTCTCTCTTTTTTGTTTTTCTTCAGTTCCTTGTGACGTGGCACACAATTGATGCTGACTCTCCAGAGCTAAGTCATGTCCTGTGCTGGGCCCCTGCAGATCCCCCAACTGGACTGTCCTACTTCTCCTCTATGTACCCTCCTCACCCCCTCACAGCCCAGTACGGGGTCAAAGTACTCCGCTCCTTTCCTCCTGTACGTTCATAAATACATAACGCATACACAATCAGCTGCTGTCATTTCCTCAAGTAGCATATAGTATTAAACACCATCAGAACTGATTTTGCTAAAAGTGTGAGAAAGAGTTGATGGTAGTAGTATGTTCAGGGGTCTGTAATTCACGCTAATATGCCCAATGGCAGGTGGTGGAAAGTAACTAAGTACATTTACTCAAGTACTGTACTTAAGTACTATTTTGAGGTACTTTTTAGCTTCTTTATTCTTCTACTCCACTACATTTTAGAGAAAAATATTGTGTGTTTTACTCCACTACATTTATTTGATAACCTTAGTTCCTAGTTATAATAATATAGTTATATTTTTATTGGATTATAATTATCAATGCATTAATGTGTACATCACTTTAATATATATAATGGGCCATTTGATGCTTATACTTTTGGACTTTTATTTAAGTAAAGTTGTGAATGCAGGACTTTTATGTGTTAGAGTATTTCTACACTGTGGTATAACTGCTTTTACTTAAATAACCGACCTGAGTACTTCTTCCATTTCTGCCTAATGGTGTTCAGACAGCACTGATACAATTTGATAAAACTGTGACTAATAAGCCCATTATTTTAGGGGACTGTGTGTTTCATATGTATGCAGTGACACATTTATGGCTTTTTTTTTTTCTTTCTTGCTTGTAAAATATTTTTTCCCACTGTTTCTAGGATGCCATTTTGTTTTACATTCCTCAAATTGTCCAAGCGCTTCGTTACGACAAGGTAAATATCAGCTTTTTTTGAGTCCGCAAATGCATTTAAAGCCCACAAATCTTCAGATTATGACATTTTCAGAACTCTCCCTGTCTTGCTTTCCTTATACAACCTGGTGTAGATGGGTTATGTGAGAGAGTACATTCTGTGGGCCGCTCAGAAGTCTCAGCTGCTGGCTCACCAGTTCATCTGGAACATGAAGACCAACATATACCTGGACGAGGAAGGAAACCAGAAAGACCGTGAGATGTTCACTCTCACTATCTCTTTACTGACTCAACACATCTACACCACAACAAGTGAACGTACAAGAACCTACAACCTTCTCTCTCCCTGCAGCTGACATAGGTGAGCTGCTGGAGCAGATGGTGGAGGAGATCACCGGCTCTCTGTCTGGTCCGGCCAAAGACTTCTACCAGAGAGAGTTTGACTTCTTCAACAAGATCACCAATGTGTCAGCCATTATCAAGTATGAACACACTTCACTTTTTTTTGTTATGTATTAATTAATAATTTATACTCTTTATTGATCCCCAATGGGGGAATTGCAATTTACACTCTGTTGTTACACTATACACAGGCCTGAAATACACACACACATGCTCAGGTCCTATACATGCACTAATGGAGAGATGTCAGAGTGAGTGGACTGCGACTGCTGAACAGGCACCCTGAGCGGATGGGGGGGGGTTCGGTGCCTTGCTCAAGAGCACCTTGGCAGTGCCCAGGAAGTGAACTGGCTTCTCTAGGGACTCTAGGGACATTACTGTGCATTTAGCATGTTTAATGCCATTAGTTACAGTAGCATATTCTTTGCATTACTGCTGCACTTTTTCCAAAAACATAATATTTTTGATTGATTTCCCACAGATATCCATTGGTTTCACTTCAGTATAAGTATCAGTTTTTCAGACATCTGGAATTTGGTTGAGGTTCCATCACAGTGAACATTTACTCAAATGTGTGTTTTCGAAAGTTTTAGTAGTGCAGGTGAGAGTCGGGACTGTTTGGGGGCAATGGGACTGCTTTTAAAACCATTTTACAAATTAAGGGCTGTCTACTGCCCTAAAGGAAATGCTCCTTTTGTTATTGGGCTGCAATGAGGCCTGCATAGATCTGCAATCCATTTACTATAAGACATAACCTTGAGTTATTTGTCTTCTCCTCTCTGCTTCGCTTAATTTTATATCCCATTGTCCTATCATCGTCATCATCATCTCGTTTTATCACTTTTTCATCACATGTTTTGGCTCTATCATTTTATACGATCTTCCTCAATTAAATGCCATCTCAAGTAATAATGCAGTATAATACACTCATAATCTGACTGGGACATTGAAAGAAACTAGCAACATTTAGGAAGGCCTCAAAGTAATACTACAGTTGAACTTTACTGTTAAACGAAACCCTGTAGGTGATCTTCAAGGTGTTAATGAAGTGATAACAAGTGTTCCCCTGAGCCAAGATGTTTTGTTCATTTCCCTTCCTCGTTCCACCTGTGGTCTACTCTCTAAATCCCTTTGTTGTTCATTTATTTAGCTATTGGCTGCTGTACTGTCTCTCTGATTATGCACCGGTCTGGAAGTTTTGTGACAGGCCCCATTATTGCTGGCTCTAACAGAGGGTGTTTTGTTAGCCCACTAGCGGCAGACAAATCCCCCTCAGCCCTCATTACAGCACTAATTGCAACTATCTGGAGAAAAAACTTGGACTGTCCCCTGGCTTCCACTCTCTATCACTCTCTTCCCCAGTGACTCCCCTCTGTGAATAACAGCAGAGCCCGACTGTCACTTATGGTCTGAAGTCATTCAGTGAGATACCCATGCATGCTATTCTCAGTAAAGTGAGTCATAGAAGTGTGGAAACTGTGTGTTCAAGTTGTTTTTGTTTGTCTTTATCAGACCTTTTCCCAAAGGGGAGGAGAGGAAGAGGGCCTGCCTGGAAGCCATGTCACAGATCAAAGTCCAACCCGGATGTTATCTTCCTAGTAACCCAGAGGCCATAGTTTTGGATATAGACTACAAGTCTGGGACCCCCATGCAGAGGTGGGCCTCAAAACCATCTTCTATAGTGCTCATAACCAGTATTACCAGAATTCACAAAGAAATATGACAGCTTCACTGAACTTACAAAAGCACTTTTTTGTCCCCCTCTATTCAGTGCTGCCAAAGCTCCCTACCTGGCCAAGTTTAAAGTTAGGAGGTGTGGAGTAAGTGAGCTGGAAAAAGAAGGTACTGCTAATGTTAAATGAACTTACCGTAGATATTTTATTTCTCAAATGTTGTGCACAGACAAACAGCGTGTCATGACATCTTCCCCTCAGGTCTGAAGTGTTGCTCAGATTCTGGAGATGAGGTGAAGAGTGAAGAGGAGGCCAAGAGAATCTGCTGGCAGGCGGCAATCTTTAAAGTGGGAGACGACTGCAGACAGGTCTCAGTTTCACACTCCTCTCCCTTCACTTACTGCACTGCTATCTTCCCTCTATTTCATGATATCTTCCTTTTGAAGTGACTTGATTTTTTTTTTTTTTTGCTTGACTTTCCTTTCCTTACCAATTACATCCTTTGCGTTCACAGGACATGCTGGCTCTTCAGATCATCAGCCTGTTTAAGAACATCTTCCAGCTGGTCGGCCTGGATCTCTATGTGTTTCCTTACAGGGTGGTGGCCACAGCGCCTGGAGTAAGTTCATATACAACTTTACTATGTTACTCTATATTACTTCCTGACAGGAGCAAATGTCCAAAACAAATGTTTTCTTTTTAAATTTGTTCCTAACTCTCCCCTGAAATCTATGTACTTCTCATCCTTCCTATTTTCTGATGTTCCACCACAGTGTGGAGTGATCGAGTGCATCCCAGACTGCAAGTCTCGTGACCAGCTGGGCCGACAGACTGACTTCGGCATGTACGACTATTTCAGGAACCAGTATGGAGATGAATCCACATTAGCGTTCCAGAAGGTAAATGCAGGCTCTTCCAGTCATCAGTCGGTCATTTACACCTGTAATACTCTACCATACAGTATGTCTCAGTGCTCACATATTGTATTTACTAACAGTTTAACTGATATTCTTTCGAACACTTCTCTTTTCAGGCACGGTACAACTTCATCCGCAGTATGGCAGCTTACAGCTTGCTGCTCTTCCTGCTGCAGATAAAAGACAGACACAACGGCAACATCATGCTGGATAGCCAGGGCCACCTTATCCACATCGGTGTGTATTGTGTCATGGATTACCAATCTTAAAAAGGTTTTAAGCTGACTTTTAGACCTAACTATCTTATATACTGATACAAACAAATAGCTACCTGGAAGGTAGAAAGATACATTCAAAAATGTGAAAATGGTTGGTAGCACAGATTGTCTTAAGATTCTCAAAGTGCATCCAAACTTTTGACTATTTTTTGAAAATGTCAGTCCATTGTTGAGACAATAATGGAATTATAACCCTCTGTAACCTAAGCTAATCATTCTGTCTGCAGTCTTTACCAAATGTTTTGAGTAATTGTATTTGTATTGATAGTGCCCTACATTATCTTCATGTTACATGATACATGAGCATTAAAAAAAAAAAAAGTTTGTTTGTGTATTTCTAGACTTCGGGTTCATTTTTGAAAGCTCTCCTGGTGGGAACCTCGGCTGGGAGCCAGATATCAAGCTGACCGATGAGATGGTGATGATCATGGGTGGGAAGATGGAGGCGACACCCTTCAAATGGTTCATGGAGATGTGTGTGAGGGGATACTTGGCTGTCAGGTGAGTATGCAGAAGTGATAAAAGCGAGTGTTCATTGTGCTATAAAGATGGCTGACATGTAACATTAAGACAAGTTCCTCTGGTAAACCAGGCCCTACATGGATGGAGTGGTCTCCTTGGTTACACTCATGCTGGACACTGGCCTTCCCTGCTTCAGAGGACAGACCATCAAATTGCTCAAGTGAGTCAGGCGTGTTGATGTGTCTGCATGTGTGTGTCAATGTGAATGAGAATAAGCAGTTTGAATGTCATTTGCTGTTGTTGCTCATACTCTCTTTCCCCACATCCAGGCAGCGGTTCAACCCTGGTTTGAGTGAGAAAGATGCAGCTTCCTTCATCATCAAAGTCATCCAGAACTGCTTCCTCAGCAACAGGTCAGTACAAAACCGAAACGGTTCACATACTCTTCTTCTCTTCCTGTTAATATTGGTTTCCAGAAAGCATTATTCACATTTGTCCAACTGCTTTTTTTTTTTTGTCTCACAGGAGTAGAACCTACGACATGATCCAGTATTACCAAAACCAGATCCCATACTAAACGTCTGTGCCTAAGCATGTGCATGTATTGGCTGGTACATAGTGTGCGTGTGTGCGTTTGCGCATGTGCCTTTGTTAATGTTCAACATTGAAGATTGTGGCTCATTGTTTCTGCTGATTGTTAGATGTTGTCTTTTGTGTTTGCTTTAGCTTCTTGTTTCCTCTTAAACCATATTTTCTTTATATCAGTTGTCTATTCCCTTATTTATTATGTTATGTTAAAATCAATGTTGTTGTTATTAATTGTTATATTATTGCACTGGCTTCTGTGCACTTAGAGAAAAAAACTCTTGGTAATCTGCACATTCAGTAAATACTTAACCAGAGTTTGTGCCAATTTTAAAATGTTTGTGAATGTGGGTTCTTAGAGCTGTTGATTTTAGATGGGGTTTTAAATGTAATTGGATACTTGAAGTAGCTGAAGTAGACCGGTTTCAGTTCTGACCGATGTGGCCTATTCTGTCATCTCATACTTGACTGTACTACTGTGCTTCTCTTTTTAATGGACCAGTCTGAGTTCTTTGATCTGTGGCATGGTACTTGTCTTGTATTTAACAGTGACGACTGACTGTATATACATGAGTTACACCGTCTGTATTTTTGGGTTTCAGTATTTGCAGTTACCAAGGGGAGAAACGATGAACACAAGTTCAGAGAAACACTGGGGCTGAGTTTTGTATATTTAGCATTGCCAAAGGGGGAGGGAAGATAATGCACATAAATGTAACTTTTCTATTGTTTGTGGATGAAGGTAAGACACAGTTTGAATGTTGGGCAGTTGCATGAAGTTTCATGGTTAACCACCATGTAGCCTGTGTCCAATGTGGCTTCTGGTGGTGAAAGTAACTTTAGTAATCCAAAGTGCTGTGCCCCTTGTCCATATGGATAGCTTAAGCCTTTATGTAATGTTACTGATTGTAAAGATTTTGCCACTTTGTATATTTATATCCATGGCCCATTTTCTGTCTCCTTTTCTATCTTCATGCCTTTTGAATGATAATGCATAAGATAAGAAATCAAATAAAGATCTATTAACTTAAAGAAACTGTCTTGCTGATGGTGTTTCATTAATTATGAAAAAGACAGAGTTGGGTGACGATGTGAAGTAGCGTGGGATCATGACCGTTACCTTGATAGATTTCTCTGAGTTTGAACATTGGTGGAAACATGGGATAATGTAAGTACACAACTCAACAAAATATATAACATAAGTGTAGTCGTTTTTAGACATTTTAATTCGGAAATGTTACATATTGTACTTAAACTACTGTTTTTTTTGTTTGCCATATATTGGCAATGGCCAGTTAGAGACAAATCAAGTTGGTTTTGTTTGTGGACCAGGATAGAAACAAAGCCTTTAATTAACATTTAATAACTGAGACGTTTTTTTTTGTAGAACTGCTTAAACTCAGTTGGGTGGCAGCACATTAATTTTACTATATTGTGTTTGCTGTAACAGGTGCCTGGATCATAAAGCATGACACTTTGAAGTTGAAGGCATCATCATCAGTTAAAAGATCTGTGATGATGAGTTTTTAAATATCAATTAATTGGGCTTTCATTTTACAGAACAAAACAGAAGGACAGAAAAAATATGAGAAAGGGGAAGTAAACCAAATTAGAAAAAAAGATCTATCAATTATTGGTTGCTAAAAAAAAAAAAAGTCCTTCCTTGAAACAAAGGTAGGAGCGGAGCATAATCATTCCTAAAAAGAAGTGAGGGGTTTTCCTGGGACCTATATTTAGGGATGTCTTGAGATCTCTCTGATGCGAGACACCTAATTCACAGCCCAAATGATTCCCTCTTCTGTTATGTAGCACATACCTCGTTAATGTTAGATAATGGGTCAGCTACAACCTCAGACAATGTGTAATGTTTCCCTTCAGAAACTACAGGCTGTGTTTTAAACTTAGACCCACCAGAGGGCAGCGCATAATGACATATTTAATGTGTTTCCAAGTTCCTGCAGGTGCCACTTATGATCGATGGTTCTCAGTCATGACTAGTGGGAAACCAAGTCAGCTACCACTGTATTCAGTATTGTTTTGAGGATGTCTCTCACTGTTGATAAGACAATACTTAAGTAATACCAAAAAAAACGTGTCAAACAGAGCTCAGGCATTACAGCTGTCAAACTGTTTACCTCTCAGATAATGAGAGTGGCCTTAAGTGGGCCTTGGAGCATTAACAGATGCAATGAGCAACTACTTTTGAAGAAGATGTTGCCCTTTGACAACAGCATGGATTTCTCTGGAGGCAAACATGTGCTTACCCGTTTCTGCTGCTGTGAAACCCAAACTTGTCTTGTGTGAAATACTATACTAGTATATTCTTGCAAAACAAGTTATATTAAACACATTGATGCTGAAAATAGACTGGAATAAAACAGCCCAACCTAAAAAACGTATTAACAAATTAGAAGATTTCACCTCCAGGTTATGTGCAGAAACACCTAGGAGTGGCATGTATGTGAAGAAGTGAGATTGGAGACATTCATCTTACCTTTAGAACATTGTTTAATAACTGCTCAGTGCATTCAAAGTAAAAGTTTGAAAAACAGTTGAGGGAATCAAAACGTAAAAGAGACAGCTGTGGCTTATTTTGCTCTCTTACCATCATATGTAAGTTATTTATTCAGCTCCTAAAGAGAGGTATGGCATTCAAATAGGTTTGTCTGTGTGTTAGGGGGATGTATGGCTGGGCTGCTGGCTGTGTCAGCTCAGGTCAACAAGCTGGAGGCCAAACGAGTATGAGATCGGGAGAGTGAAAGAAAGATGGAAGAAAAGGGTAGAGATCCCATGACAGCACACCGTGCTGCTCTTGCTTTTAGTTTTCACAGCTGATATACCTGCGGTTTTACAGAGTGGAGTACAGATTTAATTAAAGAAAAACGTGCTGATGGTTGTTTATATGGGTGGATTCTCGATACTCTATTTGGTTAATATTTAATTGCATACAGATGTCCAGAGGGGAAACACCTTGATTTTATTATTTTTGATGAGATCAGATCACTGACTGTCATTGCTATTCCCTGTGGTCTTGCAGGTGTACTGAGCTAATCCCTGTAGTTTTGTGTGTGTGTGTGTGTGTGTGTGTGTGTGTGTGTGTGTGTGTGTGTGTGTGTGTGTGTGTGTGTGTGTGTGTGTGTGTGTGTGTGTGTACAGCAGAATGGACATTTGCACTGCTTTGATGTCTGAACAAGTACTAAAACTGAAGAGAGACATGTACATTTAAAGCTTAGGTTGGCTCACATATCGTGAGTTACTGCTTCGGCACAGTTTTGTTGGCATCCATCTTTAACTGAAATTCTTGTGTAATATTGTCAGGGTTAGGTATCCGTAGGACTTTTGTCATGAAATATCTCCTAAAATCTTTGATATGTTCCTCGTATTGTGTCATTAATTTAAGGAATCTTTTCTGTGTTTTAGGTTTATTTCATGTCGACAAATGGCAAAAAAAAAGAACAGTAATGAATGACAACAATATCAATACAACTCCACAACTGAGGGACAGAAAACAAGAACAAGAAAGACAATAAACTTCTTAGATCTCAAACAACACAACAAGGTGACAACAGTACATACACAATGACATAAATAAAAATCAGCTTGATGTTGAGTTGAGAATAACCAAAGAGATACGTTTTCCAATGCCTCGCTGAGTTGAACCTGACTCCGATATTTCAGATATCTATATAAAATATAGTCTATAAAATCAAACCATGAGGGAATGATGCTGAAAACTTTAAGGAAAAGTAATTAATGAACTGGATTTCACACTTTATCCAAATACATATTGATGCTGAGAGTGTGAGGTGCAGTGTGTGTGTGTGTGTGTGTGTGTGTGTGTGTGTGTGTGTGTGTGTGTGTGTGTGTGTGTGTGTGTGTGTCTGTGTGTGTGTGTGTGTGTGTGTGTGTCTGTCTTTGGGTGGTATACGCTAGTATATGTGTGGAGGTGTTGGAGGGATTGATATTTGGATAGTCAGCACATGTGAGCGATTATCCACCATGTGAATACTGAAGTGTTTTTATTCGTATTAAGTCATGCATGAGTCCTTTAATTGAGTAAAACTACCTAACATATTAACTAAAAATGTTCTCCTTCTCTTTAGTTTTGTCTTTCTCTCTCTATACACACATATGCTGTAGCTCCTTACATCCTTGTTCATCACATGCATTAAACCGCGGGGCGTCTTGTGACACATTCATGCATCTTGAACTGGTGCAGCCATGGTGCTGTATGCCAGCCATGTGCTATGCAATAATTAACTCTTCTCTGAGCTGCTCCAGCCATTAAAGCTGTAAGGAGTGAGGTTGAGTAGAAAGGGCTATTTGTCCAACAGCCATTGCAGACAGTCAGGCCTATTGATGAGATGCTGGAGCTAATCAGGAATAGTGGCTGCTGTGCCCTGAATAGCAGCGTTGATGTGTTTTTGTTGCGGGAGAAGGGAAACCAGTGCCACACAAAAGTCAGACTGTCCCCCTTGTCAACGCTGCCATCGTTTTTTATTTTCACATCATTGGGGCATCAAATAAAACTGGGACCTGACTGTAATGTCTAATCGTTGGAGGGGTTTTTTTCAGCTTCAAGAGATGACCTGCATCACATAAGTGCTGGCATTTATGATGTAGCCATGACAACAAAGGAGATTGAATAATGTTGACTTGGTTTTACAGAGATTGTTCAATTTAGGGGAAACATTTACTATTATCCCTCCTTAACCAGAGTCTGACAAACTCATGGATTCCTTTCATCTGTCTCTGCGTGCAGTTTAAAAATCTGTTCAACCAAGGGTGTAACTTTGACACAAAACTCGGGGGTCTTCCGCCAAAACATTTTTTTTTTTCGATTTGAAGCCCATCTCCTGCATTTCAACATACATTCATAGTAACTACGC
Source organism: Sander vitreus (assembly GCF_031162955.1). NCBI lineage: Eukaryota > Metazoa > Chordata > Actinopteri > Perciformes > Percidae > Sander > Sander vitreus. The sequence continues at coordinate 24,143,649 of NC_135859.1, forward strand.
GATTTTGAAAAGTGTGTGTGTGTGGGGGGGGGGGACATGGGACATGGTGTCCACAGTGGGAATTATGTCCTAGTGTTCAACCATATGGTTAACATAGCCAAGCCCATATCATGGATGTTTATGAGTTTAAGTAGCAGTTTGTTTTAAAAGTCACTTTTAAGACTTATCCAAAGATGGATGGCTGGTCTAATGAAAGCACATACTGTAATTTGCATATTTATTAAGTCACTAATTTCAATGTTGATGAAGAACAAGCTCATATCAAACCTCCAATTCATTTTCTGATCACATACGTACAGTCACAGCACACAAGATGGATAAATATGCATATTTTGGAAAATAGCTCCATCTCTAATGTGACTAAGACATTTTTATGGACTCTCCTCATTGATATAAATGGGGTGGACAAAATATTAGAAACTTTTCAGTATAACACAATATAGTTTAACAGCACCTAAACTACTGAATCAATACCTCTCTAAAACAGTTTCAACAAATTATATTATAACCATTATAACCATCATGAAAGTAGGATTTATTGCATTGGCTGTTGTGTTAGACTGCAGAGTATTAAGTAGGTGTACATAATAAACTGGTAAATGACTGTAAATTAGTTTGACTCTAAACTAGTAAGAAAGCGAAACCATTAAATACCCCCCAAACTAAACCCTTTCACTTGGGCCATTTTCCGTTTGGTGGTTGTTTACTGCAATTTGCATAAATCTGGAGGGCAATAACAGGGTCAACCTCTACTCTGCCTGTTTCCACTGTTCACTTGTGTTATCTGATGTTGTGAGGACTTAAGGGAGGGGTCGGAGCCATATGCTAAACCAACATACACTGTTTAACTGTGAGCTAAAGGCCACTTGGCAACTGTATATTTAAACATGTAAAGGGTATCCACACGCAAAGTACTGTTCCTCCCAACAGTAAGACTAATTCCATCACAATGATATATTTCATTGTATTCAATACAATTTCATGTATTAGCATAACAAATCTATGTTTTATAACGCTCCACTATGAAAAGACTTTCCCAGAACTCTCAAAGAACTTGTCAAGACACACACTGGGGCCAAAACTCCTTCTTTTTTCCTTTCTTTCGGTCTGTGGTTTTTCTGTGCCCACGTGTTATACGCTTTTGGTCCGGGCTGCTGAATGGGCCCCAGTGTTTGCCCTCTCCTTATCGTGTGACCTTTGATCTGTTTGGACAGCGTGACCAACAGAGGCTGAAGGCAGAAGGAGAAGAGACACCCGAGTCAGAGCAGAATAAACCTGACACAATTCAATCGTAATGGCACTAAATGAAATGCAAAGATGAAAAAAAAAAGCATCTATGGCATGTTACAAGCATCAAGTGTACATGTATGTGGATACAATTAAAATATAATATGATATATACCATATGTGTAATACTCTTTCAGGGTTTCACTGTGTCACTGCTAAACTCTGTATTGACCTCAAAATATTAGTCCATGACTCATAAATCACAGGGTGGTTTTGTACTTTCATACATAAGAGATGTGCCATACCTGCACTACCCATCCCACACAGCGAGATCTCAGAATGCAAACTTACTCCTGACTCCCACACCAAGAAAACTAAAAAATAATCTCCTAAAGCTCCCTTTCTGTGGAACATCATGGCACCGCTTATTTGCATTTAGAGAAAGTCAGTACACTTGGGTGTGCAGTATAGATTAAAAATCATATATTCAGCCTTTGTTCTCCAAACTCTATGTTGTTCCTCGCTCCCTGCTATCCTCTCGCCACCCTTTTACCACTGCTGCCTCCTCTGCACGTCACCCTGGCCTGGTTCCGCTTCTCTCTATTGAGTTACTGTAACAGCCCATACTTTCTGTCACTGCATTTACTTGACGGTTGAACGTCCAGATTCATACCAGCCATGCTAAATCCTAAAAACAGAATTCTACGGACAGTTGATTTCTGAATTGAAATGGAAAACACTTCCCAGCTATATGTCATATGCTATTTTTTGTCATCTGGTTGCTTATTCGTTTATTTGGTGCTTTGATAAGCATTTTATTATTCACTTTATTATAGTTATGTACACATTTATGTTTTCTTGATGATACATTATCCCTCTTTTTCTCCATTTTGCTGGAACCTTTCAGTGTGAAATGCACATTTAATATTTTCATCAGATCTGTCAACAAGAAACTATGAACTGAGAGCAGAACTATTAATCAGCATCACACAACATTTCTCCAAACGTTAAAACAAGGCTTTGAAGTTTTCCCACAGTTTTATTGGCTGGTGCCAGACTGATGATGTGAAACCATGCAGTTGTGTGTTTGCCCAGCAGAGGGCTGAAGCTGCAGGAACATCAGCACAGAAACAATAACTCCCAAACAGGATAGAAGAGCTCTTTATGAAATATGCAATACTTCTTGCATGCTACGAGTCCTACCTTCTTTCTCAGTCCTTTTAAAAGCTATGATCTAGACTAATTCCCCAGTAAATTACAACTAAAGATTTGTTTTTGCATTATGGCCACATTAAGCTGAAAAAAGTATGTTTTTCTTCCTAAATCATACTTCACTTTTCCCCGTTGTGCTGAATCAGATTCATTGGGCACTGTCCATGGCAACAAGGCAACAACAAAAAGCCTCTGCCACTCTCAACCGCCATGGCCACTGTTGCCACGGAGACCCATTCAGATGCCCGGTGGTGACCTCTGACCTGAGGGGAGGCTGGTGAATGTAGCTGAAAGGGGCGGCTGGGCCGGGGCATCTGGGGTATCATCTGGCGCCTAACAAAGCCCCTCGCCAGCTGGGGAGGAGGGCAGGGGAAAGAGAGAGAGGGAGCTGGAGGAAGGGGCACAGAGGAGAGGGGAGGGGAGAGAAAGAGAGAGCACCCTTTTCTTCTTGCCCTCTTCAGAGAGAGTGGCCATTGACACTGTGCATCTCATTAAAATCTGTGCACCCCCCTCTCCCCTCCTCTCCTGCTCTGGAGCACAGGGCCCAGGCAGCTGCCTGTCCTGCTCTGGCCATTCAAGCTCAAGTGCAGTCCACTGGGGGGGGAGATGCCTTGGACATATGCCACCACCACTGGGACTGGAGAGGCGGCATGGAGAAAGACATCACTCTGCTGTTATATATTAAAATGATTTATTTTTCTTTCTTTTAAAACGTTATGACGTATGAAGTTAAGAATAAAACAAAAATGGTGAAGATTAGAAAGACAATGTGCACAGATAAAATCCCCTTAAACCTCTTAAAACACTGCATGCCTACTGTATGATTTAATTGCCCTCCTTCTTTATTAAAAAAGGCACAGCATGCATCATGAGCTGGATATTTTTGGGGGGCATTATTTTAAAAGATGTAAGTTAGCTCAAGAGTGATGTGATGTCACCAAGGCGCCAGACACGGCCCCATCCATGTGTAGCTGGACAGCAGGATAAAACATGCAAACAGCTGCCGGGTGGCAACACGCGCAATCACAGACTGCAAACAATGACACACACCCGTCAACCTCCCAGAGCCCCTCTGGTGTCCCTACGCCCCCGAAGGACTTTGTGGATATGCACAGGGCTCTCTGATGGTCATGGTTATGCAATGTGTGTGTGTGTGTGTGTGTGTGTGTGTGTGTGTGTGTGTGTGTGTGTGTGTGTGTGTGTGTGTGTGTGTGTGTGTGTGTGTGTGTGTGAGTGAAGCCAAGAGAGCACAGCAGGACTGCTGTCAAAACAGAAAATCTGCCATGGGGTGCAAAAGGTGGGGGATCTGTAATAAGGGAGGGGGGAAATTACTAATGTGACGGCGGAGCTTAGACTGGTGGGTGCTTTCCTAATGAGACGACAACACTGCAGGTAGTAGAGAGGGAAGCATACGCAAAGCAATATAATATATAATGTGTTTAAATGTGTGCACACATTCATTTGCAAACACATGTTAGGCATGTGATTGTTTAAGGATTGGGTACAGAGCTGATTGACTGAAAACAACATGCACCACTCTCCTTCCTCTGTTTTTCACTCTTCACAAGCTAGTTTGGATTCCTAAATCCAAGGGTACAGCAGAGCCCCTTGTCCCCCCCCCCCCCCCTCTCTCTCTCTCTCTCTCTCTCTCTCTCTCTCTCTCTCTCTCTCTCTCTCTCTCTCTCTGTCATCTCCGCTGATGAATGGGGCTTTGCGTGTGGATTTTAATTACTGCTCTGTCGAGGTGGGAATTGGCCATGCATTAAATTGGAATGAGACACATTTTTCCCCTCAGCAGGGGCGGGAGGAGAATGGAGGGTAAAAGGAGAAACTGGTTATTGTATATTAATTGAACCATCCAGTGGCACAAAGTTCTCACATAACTGTGCAAGGCTAACAAAGTACATTTTTACATGCAGGAAAATAACAGATGAGTTACAGAAGTTTACTGAGCAGTTCTGTCGGATTACTGTCATGTTTAAAAGAACATAACCTGGACAGTTTATTCCTGAGAGAGTGATATTTCTTCTGCCAAAATCATACTACTGTAAGTCGAGGAAGTCATAGCCTAGAGGCAGAGCAGGGCTCTGGCATGGTTGGCAAGGGCATATGCAGTTATGATGAAGGTCTATCTGTGTCAATTACCTCTGATTAAAAAGGGCATTACATAGGTCAAATTCTGTGTTGCAATCTGCCAGTGCGTCATCTCTCTCTCTCACACACACACACACACACACACACACACACACACACACACACACACACACACACACACACACTGCGCTCATATTGTTCAGTGGACCAGAAAAAGCACTAGTTTTTTTTTTTCTAATTTCAAGAACAGAATTTTTTTTATATCTCAAACAGCACATAAAGCACCTGAGTCCTGGAGATCTTAAAGTAACCTATAGATCAAGTTCAGCAATACCATATTTACCAGAACACATGAGGGATGAGGGGCGAATGGTGTGTCGGTTAAATACAATATATGCAAATAACTTATATTTCCCTGATAAGCCCTGTGATAAACAATATATTTAGGCTGCCAACAAAAGCCAAAGGTTGCTTTTTCATTATTTCATGTGATACTAATACCAGTGATCAATGCCCATCGGAGCTGTTTGACTTGCTCATTTCATATTTACCAACTTAATGAGTTGATGGGGATCGCCTGGACGCTCCATTAAACAACTGACTGGTGGTCTGACAATTTTAGTTGCTCCATCAGGATGCTATTCCAGAATAACAATGATTTTATTGTGGCAATCCAGGTAGGTGATGTATCATGCTCTAAAACAAGATAGCTTGTAAAGTGAAGAAAAACAACAAAATGGACAAGCAGTCACATTACTTGGCTTTAGAGAAAGGTGGCTCATTCTGGTATGTAGGAGATATCTATCAGCCGTCTGCATCTCTTATTTTCAAGCACATTTGGTAGTCCATGTTGATAGATATTTCCCAGTTTTATTCCACTCTTCATCCAGGGGAAGCGACTGAGTGGTACACTGTGGATTATGGGATACTGAGGGCCGCAAATGATTTACTGATTGTGTCCTCCAAATCCATTTATAAGAAAGCTACATTTTCTCTGCCATATTCACAGGAGCTTTGAAATGTTAGATAAGTCAGTCAAGAAAGGTTGACTCTGGATCCAGACACAGAAGTGCACTGTTGTGTCTTGTGTTTTCTGGTCATTACATGTTGTTATTGGCGATTTCCTGTGTTGGTCCTCTCTACTACAAATCAAATATATTTCCCTCCAGCAAGTAATTCGCTCCATTCCCCCTGCAGACTTTGTCATGTACAGTGTTTGCTGTATCAGTAGCAGTTGGCTTGTAATCACTCAGACACACATAACCTCATGTGAGATTAGATCAAATGTGATGTTGGAGGAAAGGAATACACTATTTCAGTATTGTTTGTTGCTCCAACAAGCCACCCTGAGAAGTCATGGTAGCTCAGTGCAGCTGTAAGACAAAAGCTACATTTCCATACTAATTTGTAATTCCGAATTGTATTTAGTAAAAGTCTGATGCTATATGAATCATAACAAAAAAATAAAGCAACTCCCACAGTTCCGCAGGGCAGCTAGGAAATTAATTTACAGGCATCTAAAGAAACTGAAGACAACACACTTGTTATTAACAAATGCTGGTCTGCAGTGACTTTATACTTAGGGTTGGGCATCTTTTGGATTTTAACGATTCTGATTCCAATTGCAATTCTTCCTTTCGATTCCAGTTCTTATCGATTCTCGATTCCGATTCTTTGAGGGGTGGAGTTGAAACGTGTCACATTATTTCACAAATAAGAGGAAAGTTTTATTTTGATTCAATGGTGGGTTGCAGTTTTACCTAGCTTTTTCAACATAAAATAAAGCCACACTAGCGCGCCGCTTACTGTGACCAGAAATGCTCGTAGCTCCCATTAAGAACACTGAGGTCATGTCCTCTATTTTCCTACTGGGAATTTGAGGGATTTAGTGTCCTGTACATGACATTTTACAAAAAAAACACACAGTGGGTATTTTGTTGATTCAAGTATTTTTAAATTGCATACTTAAACTTAGCTACTTGTAGGTCAACAAAAATGAAATGTACAACAGGCTCAATATATTTTTTACTATTATTCTATTTCAATGTTCATTTTGGGGGGCATAGATATGAAACATCTGCCTTTCTAAGATCCTGGCTGCAGTCCTGTTCCCAGCAGCGTCGAACAACAATAGCCTTTTATTCCTCAAAATTAGGCAAATCTACATTCCTCCTGTTCTGGGATTCAGGTTGAAAATACAGACCCATTGTAAATTAACTCAAATAGCTGGATTGGGTATCTGCGACAATGGGGCTGATCTATTCAATTCAATTCTATGTTCATATATTATATACTGAAATTGTAATTCCTGTTTCAATTTGTTCCTGCATTTGAAAGGTTTACACTTGAATTGTAAGATTATTTAGTTGCTGGTGCACGATTTATCATTTTAATAATAAATAACAATTCAGTAATGTTTTGTCTATGTATATATTTGTTACATTTTGTTTTACAAAGTTAGGAAAGCAATGTTTGAGTCAAGCCTGATGTTGCCTCTTACGTAGGGTGCATCCCTAGAAAAAACTAACAGGAAGTGAAGCTGATGTAAATGTTTAGATCTTACTGTATCTGAACTGTATTACCCTTTTGATGGACAGCAAATACTTCCTGTCCAAAATATCAGAGCCTGTAAATGTTGCCTTAAAGGAACTTTCTATAAATATCGACATTGTTCAGGTCACATTGATGGAAGATGACTTAAGACCAAACGTGACTCATTTGGAAATTGGGCGTGTGAAACTTAATATGGATCACAGCGTAAGGCAAAACTTTGTAGTGCATACTCATGGCAGTGTTTGCCTTCGCAAAAATCTATGTGGCTCTGAAGTAGCCGAAAAATGATAGAGCTGAGTGTAAAACCCGATATCATTTACATTTTCTTTCAATTAGTTACTGTCTCTTGATAAGACTGTGACCTGAAGTGTCTCCTATCAGAGGTTTGCTCTGATGTGAGCACAGCTGTTTTATATAAAGTTATCTTGTGTTGGAAGATGAGCGTGTCCAGCTGACTGTGGTTCTGGAGCAAATGCAGCCATCACATGATTTGATTGGAGGTTGCAGAGGTCAACACATGATCATCTGGGGTTAGCTGACAGGCCAGACGGGCAAAGAACAAAGCATGACTTGACAAACAACACATGACCCATATGACAAATATCTTTGTCTATTTTGTCCCTTTAATTTTCTCAGACTCTCTCCTGCACTCTCATTTGCAGTGGGTTATGATCAGCTCTTATCAACCAAGCACTTTTTTCTCTCTCACTATACTAAGCTGAGTGCTTCATAGATTTTTTATCTGAATTATTGATTTGTTGTTGAGATCTGTAGCATTGCTTATTTAAATGTTGCCATTGTTACTTCTTAATTCAATGAATGAACCAGAAAAACACTTTAAGTCAGCTACCTCAGATCCATAACAGTGGACAAATAAAAATCCAGTAAACTCCAGTAAATAAATCAAATCAACACTAATGCTAGCAATTTTCTGAAACATTAAGAAACAGTGAATCTATTGGAATTGTTGGTTCAGTTTTAGTTTACATGGCTTTTAAAATCCATTAACGTGCTATTAGATTAACAATTTCCTCCTTTACAGTGTTTAAACTACAGATTTCATTCAACAGTTATGCTTATGTCGCCTAAATCACCATGAAAACATTTTCTCTTTCTGTCTCTGGCATGCTTTTAAATAAATTTATGCCCAGATTTTTTTTTAAGTATTGATAATCCAAAAACTGTATTTTCAAATAACTGTGATGGAGAACAGTTACACGTTTTTAAACTTCCTTTAATCTCATTAAAGTAATTTACTCCATCAACCTTCTTACCTATAAACCCAGCTCTAATCCTCAGGTTATGAAAGGAATACACAGGCAAAGAGTAGTTTATTATATCCTTCATTTCCCCATACAATCAACGTTTTCCACTTCCCTTCCCTCCCCACTGCTACTGCTTTTCCCTCCTTTTTCCCTTTCTCTTCACCTCCTCTTTTTCCCATTCCCTCCCTCCCTCCTGCGCTCCTTCTCCTCCTCCGCTTGTTAATGGAGTGTTGGCAGCGAGCCAGGGGAAGCCTTGCTCTGTAGGTCTTCCCTCCTTGGCAGAGCTCCCAGTGTGTGTGTGTGTGTGTGTGTGTGTGTGTGTGTGTGTGTGTGTGTGTGTGTGTGTGTGTGTGTGTGTGTGTGGTGCAGGGCTCGCTCATAATCACTGCCATTCAGCACCTCACCGGAGTGTGTCCGTGTTTACACGAGAGGGGTCAGGGAGCAGGCAACAACTCTCTCTCTCTCTTTTACTTCAATAACACACATGCGCACACACACACACACACACACACACTGACAAAAACAAATTCCCCACAAGGCTGTCCACAAACAGAGGTCAAAAAGGAAACAAAGCACATACTCCAAATATTACCGGTATGGTCTACACTCTCATCTTGGTGGGCAACAGAAGGAGGTTGAAAAGTTCTGTTTTTATTACCAAAGGTTAATATATTGTATTATATGTTATATATCTTTTTTGTGCATGTTATAGGTTTACAAAGTGAAAAAGCCCAAAGTCCACCCCAAAGGGACTTACCATCTCCAACAGAAAACACTGTTCACAAACCTCAGCGCCACAAGAAATACAGGAGAGTGACTAGGCAAGGTGTGATTTCTGTTTGTTTATTTGTTTTGTTTTCCTCGAGACCGCAGAGGGTGGGGGCTGGGAGAGGGTTTTTGTTTCATAAAGTTACCAGTCGCCAGTTTTAAGTTTGCCCTTAGATTAGAAGTTAGACAGTTTCACAAAAGGAAAGACTAATTTTAACCTAAAACCCCAGGGCTAACTCAGAACTAACTAACTAACTAACTAACAACACCTGCTGTACTTGTTGTGTGAGTAACAAGAAGGGAAAGAGTTTTTGGAGACCGCAGTAACCTGATAGAAATATACATCAGTTTGTTCAAGAAAACTATCCTGAGCCTGACTGATGAGTACTGAGCCATGCTATATTAAAGGGGAACTATGCAGTTTTTTTTAGCTTAATTTACCTTAACTGAAAAGCTTCGGAGTCATTGGAATGGTTATATGACTTTTTTCGAGTTGAATGGTGGTCGTCTCGCTTCCCCCTAGCACCTGTGAACGGAAAAACCACCCTTGCAACTTTCAGCCGGTGAGCCGCCGGCCTCAGTGTCAAAAGAAAACAGCGAAGAAATGGCCAAAACTGCGCCCCTTTAAGCCACAGCATATCAGTTCTGCTAGGTGTGTTGAGATTGTATGCTACTGGAGGTGTTTCGTATTGTTTCACTCTTTGCTAAATTTTCCCAGTAAATTGTGAAAGCTGAACATTTTCTGCTGGAGTGAATGGAGCTGAGCGGTTTGAGTTTTTAAAGCTTTAGTGTGTAACTTTTTGATATTAATGAACGTCCGTTACATTCAAGCCATTGCCAAATGAGTTGGTACAAAGCTAATTAAGGCCACGGCCACACGTACCAAAACAATAATTTTTTTACCCGTCTTCCCTGTATTCGTTTCAAGAATAGTTCCACTTCCAGATCCACTTGTAAATGACTCAACACGCTACTTCATATTCCAGGCCTATAGGCGGCGCTGTTTCTGCTACAGAAATTCACCAAAAAACGTTGAAGAAGAGCATCGTCACTTCCACTTCCCATCATAACATGACATGATAACGTTAGCTCTGCTAACTAGCTAACATCGGCAGTCAAACAAACATCAATGATCCAATGTCTTTTTGATAATCAATACGTTTTTCTTGCAGTAGCCTTTCTACAATAAGCCGTGCTAAAAGTTACTATAATCCGTTCAAGGAGTTGATAAGCAGACAAATTAGCTAGCTAGCTTCCACTTTATAAACAGCTAACCATAGCAGCTAACGTTAACGTAACATAGCTGCTTTAGCGATGTTTAACGTTAGCTACATAACGTTAGCAATATATCTTGTGTAGAATCCAGGACCGGCAGAGCAGAGACAAACTATTTAGCTAGATAAAGTGAGCTGGGATATGCTTGCTTAGCTTCACCGCAGTGAGTGAAGTCGTGTGTGGCTGTGCACTAGAGGTCGAGGGGTGTGGCAATGACATCATCGATATGGACGTATTCGTATTCGCCATCCAAACAAAGCCAAAAGAGAGCCGTTTTCGAATTTTTTCACCCTGGGACCCGGTTTCAAAAAAGTGCGTTTTCAGGCAGTGTGTTTACTGGATCCGTGTGGACGACGGGCCCAAACGATGCAAAACATGTGCATTTGCATCAAAAAGCGTCTCCGTGTGGATGGCCCCTAAGACTACCACACAACTCTCTCTGTATTTCTCAGTATGGCTATGTTCAGAAAATTGTGGCATCTGGTGACTTTCCCTCCGTGTCCTCCTTGGCTACTAGCAACTGCGTGGATGGGGGAGGGGTAGAATTCCTCATGGGGGCGACTGAAACTACACACTATAGCTTTAATGTTTTTAGTATTAATTTACCCAGAAGAGAAGCTGTCGCATCATACAGGTTTTACACAAAGCACCAGGTCAGACAAACTTATTTCAAAGAGAAAACTTTCCACCCTAAAAGCTTCAGTTCCCCATTGGAAGAGCTGTCTGATGGCGAACACTTACATTGTTATTGTTTTTTTTTAAGTGAGTCTTTTTTTCAGTTGGCTAAAATATGTTTTGCTGCTGGCCCCGTCTGTCTACAGCAGTACATTGCTTAGCTTCTGTGCCAGGACTTCTGCCTGCTTCTCCAAACTGGTGGTGTGCCGACCGCCATGTATTGTAGGTAATACACTGACTACGGATAAAAACCTCATGCAACCACACTTAGATAAAGATAATTTGTTCTAATTAACAATTGTAACACATAATCTGTTCTTGCCTGGTCATTATATACAGTACGTGTGAAAACAAGGGTGTAACTTTAGGTTCAACATTGGGAGGGTTGAGCTCTCCAACTATCTAGGGAGGTCCCAGACATGTCTGCATGTATTGAGAAAACCGACAAAAACATCGACAAAATTTTAGAAAAAAAACTCGAAAAAAGAGACGAAAGTTGAAAAAGCGACTCAACGTCAATAGATGACAAATGTTAGAAAAAGCTCCAAAAACTTAAAAAAAAAAAAAACTCAAAAAAGGCGACAAAAACATTGAAAAAATTGCCCCAAAAAAGCAACAAAAACCTCAGAAAAAGCAAACAAAAACTTTGGAAAAAGAACCCCCCCATACCCCCGGTAAATTGCAACTATTCACCTATTATTTTTGGATGTAATAAAACCTTGTTGTGTAACATCACTTGCTTGCATGTCATTCATGACTGCATTTAGCAGGTTGGTATTTATGTCTAGAAGTACGCTGACATCTCAAATGGGGTTGGCACATGTTGAAGCCATAATTTGTCAGCACCTCCCTGCGCAGTGCCACATATATAAATAATCTTCATAGCTGTTACATTACGATAGTTTATACAACGATGAAGTTGATCTCATTTGTTGATGATTTTTAATGTCTGTGTGAGTTTCAATGCTGTGATGGACTAACTGCTACAAAACTGTGTGCACATAATCATATTACTTTACAGCTTTTAGCTCAACAAACTGTATCAGAGAGTTATATGTGCATTCACATAATCTTTGGCTGCACTCTCAAATTGCTCTGGAAGATTTTATTTTTTGTCAGTAGAAGCATGTTAGTGGCAGCTCTCAGCAGGGCAACCTGTACCACAGGTTTAAATGTACAGCTTCACTTTGCACACATTGACAGATTTTGTAAGAAAGTAATTGTCTTTGAAACAAAGATTACCCTGGCATGGAGCAATGTGGCTCATTCTCTCTCTCTCGTTCTGTCTGTTGTCTCTCTCTAATCTAATATACATTTTATAATAGCTACCCTCTACATCTTCCCCTGAGAGCCTGTGGGCCATTCCCTTCATATTTGCATGCTATGAGTGGGTGTGTAAGCAGTTCAACAGTCTGTTTGACTCTCAAATAGCCCAGGGACACACTACTCATCACTGCATGGCATGAACACCTTCAACTGTGACACTGACTACCTTTGGGGCTGTCCAAACACAATTACCATTTTACAGTGTTGGAGAGTTTATATTCATGATCCTGGTAACTGACTTTGGTGTGTGTTTTTATTAACTGCTGCAGGACCAGTGGTACCTCTTCTAGCGGTTCCTGCTATGTGTGTAAAGCATGTTTATGGGTATTAGTGTGTGTCAACATCTGAGCAAACATGACAAAGTGAGAAGTATATTTACATCAGGCATGTGAGTGAAACGCATGGGCAGACAGACAGATACATAGGATAGAAGCAACCAGTTATGTTTCACAATGGTAACTATGTGTTAAGGTCTCATGTTTAAAACGGCCACCGTGCGGCCTCTTTTGCTCTCGCGATAATTACTACAGCCATGAGAAATTGCTGCCTAACAAGAAACATATTTGTTGGTTGTATGAGCTGCTTACAAAACTGTCATATGTGTCATAGTTTGTTTCGTGTTTTCTGTTTAGTTTTCCATTTCCTGTTTTATTTTGAAACTTACCTTCTCTTCTCATTTCAGATCTGCTGATTCCCTTGGATTTTTTGACTAGTGCTTGCTTTTCGGATTTCCCTTTGCCTGTCGTTACTTGGACACTGTTGCCTGTAAGTTTTATTAGTGCTCTAATAAAACCATTGATCTTCTACCTGAGTTGAGCATTTGTGGGTCCATTTCCTGGTGTGCGTGACAATATGTTGTTTTGGGTGTCTTGACTAGAGATGTTCCAATAGCGATGCCAGTATCGGAAAAGCCTCCGATACTGCCTACAATGCTGGTATCGACAAGTACTCTTATGCACCGATCCAATACTGGGTAATTTAGACCCAAAGAAAATCTACTTAGTTTATTTATGTTCTTTTTCCGTTATGACTGACTATCAAACTTGATAATAAAATAAAGTTCTATGGCGTTTGTGTTTGTTCATGTTTCACAAAAGGTTTAACCCGAGCCAGGCCAACAACATTGATAGCAATCATATCACATTTATACAGGGATAGTAGTATACAGCTGTTAAAATATAATAAAATATACGACACACTGGTATCGGTACTCGGTATCGGACGATACGAAAGTTCAGGTATCGGAACCGATATTGGGAAGCAAAAAATGGTATCGGACCATCTCTAGTCTTGCTAATCAACCTATTCTGTTTAGATATGAGGATGTGTTGCACCCTGGAGGTAAATTTCCAAATATAAAACAAGTCACCCGATCACCCGAACATTATAGAATAGACTGGTGTTTTTTATTTTTTATTAGTTGTAATGTAATTTAACATGATTTATTCATAATCACATTTAGTTTGACTTAGTGACGAACACGCGAGGGGACTGCTCGTGCTGTGACACAAGGGGCTTACAGGCTGAGTACATGTGACCCATGAAGTAAACCCAAGTGTTTTCTCAAACTAAATGCCTTATTAGGACTTTTGTGAGAAGCATAAAAAACATTAGCGTTGAGGCCAACCCTAGCCATACATGAGCACAAATTAGGTTTTTTCAAATATGTATTGCTTTTTTAATGATTGCCTATGTTAAGATAAATTAATGTTCAGTATAGAGAACATTTGCTTTACTTAGTAATTTATAATATATGTATTTTTACAGAGAGATATCCATTGATGGGCTGAAGATTAAGGTTTAAAAAAGGTTTTAATTATGCATCACATAAGGACAACTCAGCCTTCTACATTTTCTTGCACAGCCAGGTTTTGAACTCACAATGGTTAATGAACGAGGAGCAGGCTGCACCAAGGAAGCTAATGTCTGACACAGAGATGGGTGTCTGTAGGGAACAGTTTTCATTGTTGATTAATCTGAAAATCATACTCTCAATTAAAAGTTTAATTTACAAAATTTAGAAAAAATTGCTTATCATAATGTCTAAGAGCCCAAGATGACATCTTCAGATTTAATGTTTTGTCAGACCAACAGTCCAAAACCCAAAGATATTCAGTTTACAATTATGCAAAACAGAGAAAAAGCTAATAGGAGAAAGAGCCACATTGGACAAGTTGGAACTGCTAAAATGATTAAGCAATTAATCAATTATTAAATAGTTGCAGATTCATTTCAGTCAGCTGTACATTTACCAAAAAGTAAATACATTAAGAACAGGTATAAACAGTGATGTTCATACAGTATGAGCGATATCTAGGCTACACAATGTTTAAAACTGGTAAGATATAAAGTTAAAAACAAAGTGGTTTGTACCCTATAACAGTCAATGGGAGAGGGAAAAGCCAAACACCTCACACCTGTGAGAGCCTGATAGTGTCCACCTTCAATAATCAGAACAGCATTACAAGGAGCATCTCTGTAAACCATGAGCAAAGCCACCCTGAGTGATGGACTATGAACCCAAGGCTTCTGAGACAGCAGTGCTAAACACAGAGCCAACACGAGAAGTTGATTTGTCCTCAAGCTCAAGCAAAGTTAGCTGTTTATATGTTTGTAGCATAAAGCATGTGGGATGTTGGACCAAAAACCATACAGAGCAACACATTGCTGAACAGAGGAGCAATATTGTGAGTGCTGGCCTTTACCATTATTGTATGACCTACCCTCTGCCTCCAAATGATTCTGACTTTTACCTTGTCTTTCTTTTACACAGGTGACATTTAGCTCTCAGAGTGGCCAACTCATCAGCAATCTGCTCATACCAACTGGGTCACTTGCACCTAATGAGATCAAGGAAGGGTGATCCCATGCTTTGAGTATGAGATCACACCACCAGCATATTTTCTTTGAATATATACATACAGCACAAAATCCCTGGCCTTCTAGTACTTAGTATTATTTAATTATAGATTTGTTTCAGATGTGATACAATGGAATCAAAGTGCCAACTTAGCTTGAAAAAAGGTTGTTTTCTTTATAAATAAGTGTGACGAGAAAGTGTGGCCCTTAACCAGAAGGTTTTAGATAAGGTCCAAAACACCCATGCCCCCTTTTCCTTTGCTGTTTTCCATGAAACAGCAACATTGAGCTTAGAGCTGGTTTAGTAATTCTCCAAGCAGATTAGGATGCCTACTGCATGCTTGCAGGGGATTGGGCACACAAGCACAGAGTCCAACAATACAGCAAGACAGATTACCTATCTACAGTGGCACACGGTTGACCACAGCTACAGGAAAGACTTATTACAGCTGATTTATTCCTCTTACATTCTTACATTTAAAACCACGCAGCCATTCAACAACACATATGATGCAACTCTTTCCAGATAATGCAGCACATGTATGCTGTACACATACAAAAGCATACATGCTAGCACACATACCAACATGAACACACATGTATACATACCATGCACACACCAGTACCCAAGCACTTGAGCCAGATCATCTGGTGCTGATCTCTTCTGTTTGTACAGAGGTCATTTTACATTCTTAACAATACATAGTATTATCTACAAAAACAATTATGTGAGCGTTCACATTGCTTGTTTTCACCTCAGAAATAATCTGCTCTGGTGTGTAATGTTGATTTAAAGGGAAATGCCAACCTTGGTTTTCTAAATTGCATTCAACAAGTTATTTTTGTTTTTGTGTAAAGATTTTTTTCAAAACCCTACTTCATTTACTCCTGTGCCTGTTTGTTTCCAAAAATGCCAATAAGCAACCCTTACAGTATGTTCATTCAGCTGTGGGTTATATATGTGGAGAGCAGGTAAAAGCAGTAGCAAGAGATAGAGTAATACACTGTTGAGAGAACCACAGCAGATATTAAACTCAATACATAATGTGGCTACACTGTTTTGCCTGCACTCACTGGAGAAATTGGCATGTATGATTTCTTCCTTCATGACTGTTGAATATATGTGCAAAGTCTACAAAATGACCACAGACTCAGAAACAGAAAATTAATCAGCAATTGTCTTTACAATATGAGAATATTTCACATTTTCAGTGTATACATGTGTGCTCCTCTAATACTAAATAATGCATCTAATTACTGGTTTATGAGTCAAATGTATTCCGTTTCTACATCAGTGGGGCCCACTTGCAGAATAAATATAGTCCTCAATAACTGCAGTTATAACATGAGGATCTCCTTTAGTTTGTAACATTTTAGCACTGATGCATTCTTTTCCTACAGTTGTGGTTGCTCTTCTCACATAAACAGGCAAAAGAAACTTCATAACAAGGAAAACTGTAACAATTACTGTAACTTGTATCTTTGATTGCACTCGCACATGTGCAGTAGCTCAGATGTAGATCATGTCAGCTAGCTCCATAGACAGTAAAAGAAAGGCTGTTTCTACAACTCCGGTCAGTTACAAGGCAGGATTAGCCAGGAGACTTCTTCTAAATGAGGGCGCACATGTAAGTAGTTCTTTTGTAGATTATGGTGAACTCGTGTGTGTTGTTGCAGTGCTTTGCTATTGAGAACGAGGTAGCATGCTAGCGTTAGTATTAGCGTTAGCATGCTAACGCTACGAGCTAATGGTTGCGGTTAGCCAGCTCGTTTCGGCTTGTGACGTCACAAGCCGTGCCGATTTTGAACAGCTCACCCGGAGACTGAAGGCAGGACACATTCAGAAACTGTATCTCACTCAAAACAGCATGGATGTATTTTTTTAAAAGTTTGTATGTGTGTGGAAGCACCAGAGACACAAAAGAACACCCCAAATCCCAGAAAAAGGTTTTTTTTTCATAATATGGGCACTTTAAGTCAAAACAAATACTGAAATTATCATACACACCATAGGCTACTGTTTTAACTGTAACATGTAAACTCCCACTAGATTGCCCTAAATTCCCACAACAAAAATACACAACCTCAGGGTCCTCAGTGGTAGCAACAGCCCTGTCTATATCATGAGCACAAGTATTACATAAATAATTACAAGGAATACTGACAGAAAAGGTCCCCATCCCCATCTGCTCTGCTGAGGGAAAGGTAAACACAGAGCTGTTGGCTGTGTTTCCCTCTATTACGTATCCCCAAGACTGTTGTTTCCTACCAGAGCTACAACACTACAGTTTCCTATAAAAAAAAAAAAAAAAAAATCTAATTGGAGCCTGCGGTTGAATAACACCACATGTATATTGCACAATTGCCCATTTACTGACTGCAAAATGTTGATGCACATACAAAGGGTGTTGGTGCTGGACTGGTGAAGGCTCTATCTGCATGTCCAAACAGAGCGGGTCTGACCCAGTCTAAAGGCTCAGAGTCCCAGAGGGCCAGTCTCAGGGCCCCTGTAGTTGAGAATAGGTAGGTGATCTATATTCATTGGCCAGCTTTGGAGAGGCCTGCTGTCAGGCCTCCCCACCCCCTCCATAGCAGATCAGACCAGGGACCTGTGTGTGTGTGTGTGTGTGTGTGTGTGTGTGTGTGTGTGTGTGTGTGTGTGTGTGTGTGTGTGTGTGTGTGTGTGTGTGTGTGTGTGTGTGTGTGCACCTCATGGCACTAATGAAGTCTGACAGAGATGAATGGAGCTGGACCACACAGTTTCCAGCAACGAGGGGTCCAGAGAGCAGAGAGCTGAGGGAGTTATCTGCATAAAAAGGCAAAGAGAGAAGAGATGGAGAACATGTAGGTGAGGAGAGAAAAAAGAGGGAGAGAGGAGAGACTGGATGGGTGAGGAGAAAGAGGCAGTGAGGGAACATGGGGGACTAGAGGGGGCAGAATGCAGGTGTTGGACTAGGCCAAGAGAGAAGAGGCGAGGGAGGAGGGGAGGTACGAGCCACACGTGGCACCCCATCAGCATTGGAAGGTGAGGATGGGGGAGATCATTAAGGTAAGAGGATGGTAAAGATATTCTGAAAGAAGACAAAATAAAGTGAGGCGAGAAAAGGGGGAGACAAGATGCACCTGGACTATAGAGGGAGGAGAATTAGTGATGAGCAGGAAAGTGAAGAAGAAGGAGGAAAAACAGGGGAGAAGGAGAGCAGTAAGAGCAGTTTCAGAAATGGGGGCTGGTCCCATTAATGTTAATCAAACAGCATTGACAGGTCCTAATGAAGGTTTCATAAGAAGGGGTATTCATGATTTCTCCTCGTGCTCTCAGTGTCACATTTCCACACCAGAGCTGGACTGACAAGTGTTCATCTTTGGTTTTATCCATTACTTGATGACTGAGATTCATTGTTTTCTCAATTACTGTAATTTGTCCAACAGAAAGGATAAAGCATGACCAAATACTGTATGTCTATAGTGCTTGCTGGGCTGCTGATAGCATGAGGCCTGTTTCTGATTACAGCTGAAATCAGCTTGTATGTTTGTCGCCGATACGACATGACACAAGTATAAAACAACAAGTATAGACGGGATCTAGGAAACCAATCGAATTAAAAAAGCTTGTTAAGCATGTGCATAAACAGAACTCTTTCTGATTCTGTCCTACATAGTCATTCAAAAGACACTAACTGGTTTAAATGGTTCTAAAACTTTAAAATGCTCTTTAGTGGATTATTTTTTGTCATTGTGAAATCCTAAAGAGACTTACATAGTGTAGAATGATGGAGTTTCAGGCTTCTAGGATCTGTGAAATATTTAGCTTTTAGAGTGATGGGACCTTATGACCACCATGGTTAGCTACAGCATCTGTTTGATTACCAAGCAGGATACAATGCATATAGCTAACAATGATGTGAGGAACAGTTGCTGAATAAAACCAAGCACCTTTAAGTAAAGACCTACTGTACAGTGAATGTGTATCTGAGTGTATGCGAGGCAGTGTTTGTTATTGTTTTTATTTCAGATATCTGGTAGACCAGCTCTCAGTGCTCCATACCTGTTACGGTCATGAAAATGACTGTTTAGCAGAGGATGTGCACACATACAGTCCTCCGTTCCTTTTCTGCAGGGCATCTGAGGTGGCATCATTGATGTGTTTATGTACCATATGCACCATGCTGGTTCCCATTATGGACCCGGGGCTCCCTCACCTCCATCCTCTTCTTGCCCCAATTAACAGCACTCTCCTGTCAGACTAATGAACATGCGAGAAAGCAGAGAAAGAGAAGAGCGGGAGTAAAAAGAGAGGGGGGGAGGTTATGAACGATGCAGAATGAGAGAGAGATTGCAAGATACGAGGAAGGATATTAAGAAAAGAAGGAAGTGAGATGGGACAGTGAAAAAAGAGAGGAGGCTACAGGAAAAAGGGGTGATCAGAGAGGATGTCATTTCACATAGTCAGGTCAGGTTTTATTATGACAGCAGGGAGGACAAAGCCTCACACTGGACGGAGATGGCCTGACATGTATATCAGAAGTGCAAAAAAGCAAATAATGTAAACAAATAGTGGCCCACTGACACGGTAGGTCTGGATTATGGGAGTGGACATACTGTAACAGTCTTGTGAATAGAATTGTCATTATTATAAATTCCAACACAATGCTATAGGCTGTAATAAGTTAATTAAACAAATACAAATTTAATTTCTTATCTTAAGTTAAATCTACATTAAAGTTGATCGTATGAGAGAGCAACTTCCAAGTATTATGAGATGGTTTGTCAGTAATCTGTTGTATTATAGCAGAGTATAAGCTGTGTATTATAATGAGAGCTTGGAGACTGTAAAATGAGTCATTCTGCCTATATCTGATGTTATTGTTACTGTTTGTTGTATATTGGAGGACCACAGTGGAAATACTGCACGAGGCTATGATGGAAAAAAACTTTTAGGCAACACTTGGACTCACAGCAACACATGTACGTCAAGTGCATGTATTCATTTATTGTGTTTCTATCCCCAGTGAATTTACCTACTGCAGAGCGGAGAGTTATGGTGTACCTTTAAAGTATTAGATCAAACTGATCAAGCAACGATGAGCTACTTTGTCACTTCCTGCGCACACTTGCTGTTTAGACCTGTAGATGACCAAATGCCCCTAACACCTATTTTCCTTTAAACCATGGGTTGTTCACTGCTTTGTGTGCACAATACAACTATTCATACTTTTATAGTTATATTAAAGAGCTGCAGAACTGTCATACTTTTCTGGTAAATGTAGGATGGGAGTTGGACCATTCCATCTTTCAAACAGCCTTGAACCACACAAACTGTACAGTTCAGCTTTCAACACTGCTGCAGTCAGCCTTGAGTGAAACAATGATGACAAGATTATTAAATCTGATAGCGCTGCAGATGTTGTGCTCCTGTATTTTGTGTTAAATGAAAGAGAACCAATGTAAGATGATAATGATGACCCCGGCGAATGCCCAACCAGTAAATTTATACAGCAAATTAATGCATGTACAATGTCACATTTGAGCGCTTTGAGAATTAATGTCCATGAATAATGATCAGAAATAATTCCATCAGCTTGTTAATAAATCATTTACTGCCACTTCCCTGTATCTGGGCTAGATTAGTGGGGGAAATTCATAAAATGAGGAGGGGTGAGGGGGGGGTGACCAAGGTTGCTGTGGCAACGCTAATGACACCCACCCCCTCTGTCACTGTCTATGTGTGCTGATCCTTTCCTCAAGATACTATGTAATTGCAGCTACTGCAGAAGTTGGTAGTGCAAACCTAGTGCAAATCTAACAGTTAAGATTTGTGATCTTGAGCAAGTCACTGCCAAACGTTTGAAAAGAAATTACCAAGACTTTGATATATTTGATTTAATCAAGACTGAACAAAACTATCATATCAACAGAAGCACCAAAGGCATTTTCATGGAACATGTTCTCATTATCTGATCGAAGAGTGTGTACAATTCTAAAAGAAATTCATTAGAGTGCAAAAGCTATAACAAAAGCATTTAAGTCGGCAAATCATTGTGCAGATGCTAAAGTTTCTTTTGATGTAATTACTTATTGGAATAACAAACACAAGTGGATAATCAGGGAGTGTTTCTTCATGAAACACAGCTATGTCTGTCAGGTAAACACATTTCGAAATGCCATTTTCTCATGAACCAAGACAAGACATTTCAGATTGAAGTGAAAATGTGAAAACCGCAGATATATTTACATTAAGTTGTATGCTCAGTATTTAGTCAGTATATATATATAATACATTAGCCTTTTTCTGTGTGAGCCATAGGCAGGCACAGTGATGCTTAGCTCACATCCCTCTGACTGGGATGTGATGACTGAGTAGCCTGGGCTGGTGGTGTGAAGAGAGGCTTTAGACCCATAGGCTGATTACTGATTACCACAGTACTGCTGAGTATGCTAAAGCACATAGGCTCAAGGTGGGCTGGGTCACTATGATTAAGGCAAGGGGAGGGTGGGTGTTGTGGATTGGAGAGCGAAGAAGGGGACAGGACCACTGAGACCACACCAAGAGGAGAACTGCTGAGGTGGGCCGAGCAAAGCCATTACAGGCAAAATCATCTCCTTCCTCTGCTGCTCTGAATACAGAAAAACACATTAGGAAACATTCCACTTTTTACAGGAAAAACAACAGGAAATGGCATAGATATTATATAACTGCAATGTTTGGAGCAGTGCTTGGGAGTTTAGGCGTGTACACAGTCGCTGTTAAAAGTGTCAGTCACAGATATGGAGCTTGACCCCTTTGAAGAGGAAACCAGGAGCAAATCACTGTCAGTATGTTTAGAGTCGTGGAGTCTAGTCTTGAGGGAAAGAGGTTCAACAGACTCATGAAGAAATACAAAAAGAAAATGTGCTTTAGTAGAGGAAACACTCTTAAAATGCTGAGTTTACCTTTAATCCAGTGTGTGTGTGTGTGTGTGTGTGTGTGTGTGTGTGTGTGTGTGTGTGTGTGTGTGTGTGTGTGTGTGTGTGTGTGTGTGTGTGTGTGTGTGTGTGTGTGTGTGTGTGTGTGTGTGTGTGTGTGTATATAAAGATTATTAAATCCATTTGTGTGCATGTGTGTGTTCATATGTCCCCTTGAGGTAGTTCATGATTTTATTGCCCGTCGACTTATTGCCAAGGTGTAACTGTCCAATTGCTGGGGGTGAGACCATAATGAAGTTGCCTTTTTATTGTTTTAACAGTCAAAGTCAGGAGGCCACTTCCCAGCTCCAGGACACAGCTTTTTATAGAAGTGTGTGTGTGTATGTGGCAGTGGATAGCACTTTTATATTTGTGACTATAGACTTGCATCACACATTTATCTTAAAGGACTACACTGGTGTTTTTGCTAGTTTTAGCGATACGTTTTTACACAATTAGAGATTTTTGAATAGATTTTTTCTTCCATTCCTGTCAGCCATTCATTTTACCATTGAAACTTGTTGCTTGAATACTGTAATTATCACACTGAATATCAAATCTGTTCATCTGTTAAAAGTTACCATCAATTGCACCCAAATTACAAAATACAAAATGTTCTCACTTTATATTGGTATTTAGCCATGCAGATATGATGATGATATTTGTTACTGAATTTTTTGCCTCTTCTAAAACACAATGGAGGTAAATAGTATCCACAGTATTTTCACAGGAATTTTTTTTTCTTCAGTACTAGCAGGGAAAACTGTTCACAGTGAGGTCTTGCTGCTGTTGAATTAAAAAAAAAAATTTTTGTTAAATTTTCAATGCTGTGAGCACCACAAAATAAGTTATATTCACCTCTATTGCATTGCTTTGGAGGCAAAAACAATTCCCACAGACAGATATCTTAACACTTTGACAAATAAAATAGAAATGATCAGATTTTTTAGATACAACATTGGCCATTGATTATTTGTGTGCAGATACATTCAAAAGTATAAGTCACAACAGCATGTTTTACAAAGTTATTAGATGTGATGTATAGTATATGTGATTTTTAGTAAATCTGCGAAAAATGTGCTCAACACATTGTGTGGTCCCTTAAAAAAGCAAAACTGCATTATCAGATCACTGCAAAGTAATGAGCTGCAGAGAAAAGGTCACTAAAGCAGATGTGGTCATTATTCTCAATAAGAGCCATTAGGGGCCATTCAAAGAGAACTGACCAATGACACGACATGAAGAAATGCCACAGTGGAGGGTCTTGTGACCAACAGCCTCATTGCCACGCTAAATCAATAATCATTAACACTGTAGCTGTGTAATGTTAACTACATACATAACATTTTCAAAGCACTACACTGAGTCACAGAAAGGAGAAGCAGAAATGTTTGCTCTAATCGATTGCAAGGAGCACTTCTTATGACTCATTGTACAAATGCTTTTCTAGATATAGATCATCCACACTTCGTTTGTGCTCATCTGGAGAAAATTGATATTGCTGCGGAAGCACATATTAACACTAAATAGATAAGCTGATTGTCTTTCCCTCATGTGAAATCTGGAATCCACTCCCATGTTGCAAGCCACAACATATTTACCCTCCTGCCTGCCACACACACACACACACACACACACACACACACACACACACACACACACACACGCACAGTATGGCTGCCAGGCAGGGTGGAATTACCAGAGATGTGCTTCAACTTGCCCAACGACATTCCCCAGAAACCATGTCAATGAGTGTGTGTGTGTGTGTGTGTGTGTGTGTGTGTGTGTGTGTGTGTGTGTGTGTGTGTGTGTGTGTGTGTGTGGTGTGTTTACTTGCCTTTAAGGATCTTCAGTGCCCATCAGCCTCACACACAGTCTGACAGACTGCACCGACCCTCGCTGGAGCCACTCCACATCTTTCAGGAGCTGAATAGGATCAAGCCAGCATGGCAACAATCTCTTCTTCCTTTGTGGCTCTCTGGGACCCTTAAAAGAAACCAGGAGGGCATAAAACTCATATATACACACACACACACACACACACACACACACACACACACACACACACACATAGACTTGTACAGCTGCAGAATGAGGTGGTCTCTTGGGAATGGAAGGATAAGTGCAATGCAGCCTCAAACTGACCCTTGGTTGAATGAAGGTGCATGTATTCGTGTATACCAACATTAGTACACATGCACACACACACACACACACTCCCTCCTAAAGAAGGACTCAAGTATCAGATTTTAAAGGGGAGTCCAGCATCACCATTGAACTCTATCTATCTTTAACCCTTTCCAATAAGTAGCTATATTTTGATTCCTGGGTTGTGTACAGTTGAACGAGGATTCCTGAAGAATGAAAGACTGGCGTGAGGACAGCTAAGGGTCAGTTTACACATCTCTCCATCTCTCCTTCTCTCCCACTCCTCAATTATTCATACACTATAACATCCTCTCCTGCACACAGCCAATCACCAAAGCCGAGAATGAGGAGAGGAGGCTTGGGGGAGGGCATAGAGAAACTTGGGAGCGGAGAAAGAGCCCATGAATCCGTGGGCTCCACCAGAAGCTGCCACTCACTCATTCACTGTGGGCTCCATTATCTCCTGAAAGGTATCAGACACGGAAGTATCTGATTGCACAAAACTGTAGATGGTATACGCACACACACACACACACACACACACACACACACACACACACACACACACACACACATGTACACTCATTACATACAGCAGCAGCTTCCCAGCCCCCCCCCTTTAATGCACACATACAATCATGCTCAAGGAAGCCTTCACTGAACAATACAGCCACAATTGCTGTGTAAGCATTAGCATAGTAATGGTGTCTTGAATACAGGGTCAGGCACAGCTCTTAGGTTATTAGACTCACTCCAGGGGCCTTAAATCTAAAAACTGGTCCTATTCAACCATGGCTGCAGGGTCATTTTATGTGTCAATGCAACATTTTTCTAAGGGCTCACTGATATTCATGGAATAGATGCAACTGCATGTAAAGCAGGCTAACTGTGGCATAACATGCATGTAAGTGCAAAGGTTTCCGAGCAGGAACAGATTAGGATTCTTGCCTGGAAGAAAAAAATAAAGTGAGAGAAGGACCCAGAGGAATAAAGCACCGCTCAGCTTGCCAAATGGCTTACTAATACATATTGGAAAGGAAAACGTTGGCTATAGGTTTGCTAAGTCTGTGTCTCTTGTAGTGTTAAGTGAACCAAATTTAATTTATATGTAGGAGGAAGCAGTTAAGGATCTGCAGTGATCAAAAGTTTAAAAAAAACAAAACAAATAAAAAATGAATGTAGTCTTTGTTGAGGAGCACCCACAGACAAAAACTTTTTATCCAAAATGTTATATATTTTCTATTATGATCTCTATTTTGTGAGGTGAAGTTGGGGGAACTCAGAGCAGACAGATGAAAAATCGATGCAGCAGAGGCTAAGATATCCAGATTTTGATCAAGCTCCAAAAACAATGGATCCTACATGTCCCATAATGCACCTTGATAGTCTTATACAGTATTAGAACCACTTTGTCTTTCAAACCCCACACCTCCAGTTTTTAACACAAGCTTTCTGTTAAAAATGTCACGTTTCAAACTCAAGGTGAGAGAACCCTGATGACGCCACAATGACATCATCTGGGTTAATTTTTAAACCTTTGTAAGCTCGGAGCCAGGAAAGACATTATACAACGGTTTTCACCGTAGTCCTCAGGACAAATAAAGTAAACTTCATGTATACAATTGAAAACCCTATGAACCATGAGTCGTAAACCATATTGTACCATCAGGTCAAATTACCATATTACTGTAAATGAATTGACTTAATCTATCCAAGATGAGAGGTTATATATTACAGTAATAGGTTTAATTAGCTATGTAGTGTTTCATAAGTGCATTTAGTTATTAATTATGAAGAAAAGAAAAAGTTTGTTATTTTGCATATTATTGTGAGGAACTGAGCAAACAGCCTAATCACTGTTTTCTGCCACTGACCTCCTTCCCACAATGCACTGTGGTGGCTTCAGGGCAAAGGGTGTAGCTTAGTGTCGCAAGGGACCTTTCCTCTTGCCCTGTAACAGACAGCCATTACCTTTATTCTATTCCTGTCTTCTTCTCTGTCCCTGGTCTTCTCTTGTCTTTGAACACACGGAAGGGAGTGGAAGAGTGAGGGGCAATATAGAGCAACTAAGACAATGAACAACGTTTTTTTTTACAGTATTACATGTAAATGGACATAGTTCATTATGGGGAAAGAAAGAAAGACAGAGAATAACCAAAAAGGGAAGAGAAGGAAAAAGACAAAAGAAAACGAAAGGGAAGCAGATCAAATTCTGTCCAATTACAGCAGGAGCTGAGGCGTAAAGTGAAACGTTTAGGTAAAGGTTTTCAGGAGAGGAGAGGAGAGGAGAGGAGAGATTGAGGCCAGGGGATGTAGAGTCTGAAAGCTGAGAAAAGGATGGGATTGTAAAAAGTGATGGAGATAAAAGGTGACAAAGGAAACTAGATTCTAAATAATGATGAGTAGTTCTACCAGCAGCCAAAAGGGGAATAGGAATGGGTCATTGACAACCTTCTGTTTGCTGATTGCTTCCTAAAAGCTTTATTTTAACAACTGAGTTATAATGTTGCAAAGTAGAAAAATAAGCAACAGATATGTCATCTGGTGGCCAGTCTATAGAAGAGGGCCAATTGTGACCTACACAACTAAAAACACTAAAAACAACAAAAAAGGGAATTGAATCCATAAAGGACATAAGAAAGAAAATAAAAAACAAATAATAATAATAATAATACATTTATTTTATATAGCGCTAAAAGGTACTCAATGGCACTTTACAAGGTCAATGAAGAAAACCAAAACAATAACAGGATCAGTTTAACAACAACAACAATAACAACTAGAGATACATATTAAAAAGTGCAGCAAAACAGCATAGAAACAGGATAAACAACTAAAAACAGCTAAATTGGTTACAAGTTAAAAGCCGCTTTAAAGAGATGGGGTTTGAGTGCGGTTTTAAAATGAGCAAGTGATGTGGAAAGAGGTCTTGGGGGAGAGAGTTCCAGAGGGAGGGGGCAGCAACGGAGAAGGCCCTGTCCCCCCAGGTTCGGTGCTTGGGACGGGTGAGTGTGACACTTTACTTTAAGTCCCCTATACTATAACTCAGAATGTGGACACCCACAAGTGGAGGCCCACAGTATAATGATATAAAATATGTCTTCATAGGAGAAGTTATAATAGCTGACAAACACTATACATTAATAAGCACTTAAAATGTCCTTATAGCTGCATACAGACACACTTGAGATGGTTCACAGTGAAACAATGTAATCATTGTTAGCACACATGACAAGACAAACATTAAACATGGTTGCCAGTTTGTAAAAGCAGACCAATTATAACCCACAGAGATAATAAAAGATAACATAATGTCTTAGATGCCAAAAGAAAGGCAAGTAAATCAATTAAAGACACACTAAACTGCTCTGTTGAAAGTTAACCAACCAACAAAAACTAGAAGCTGATTTTGAAGAACAAAAATGCATCTTGTTATAACTTCAAATTAACAAAAGTGTGCAAGCGTAAAAGCGTGCTATTTCCCCTTTCATTCCACAATGTGCTTATTATTTTAAGATGTAAAGCCCATATAACAGCTTCGTACTCCACATCCTCTGGGCCTTTAATGAGGAGAGGCAGAAAGGAAAGAAGAGGAATTTCTATGAAATTGAAACACGTGTCTCTTCACAGACTAACTGGTTGATCTTCTAACAGTGCCAGATCTTCAAAGGCTCCTTCATGCCATCATCGTTACTCCTTTTAAAGTATTCAACCATGGAATGAGATGGGGTTTTTTTTATTCTTCTTTCACATGTACTGCTTTGATATTTATGTAGGGTCAGAAAGGACTGGTAATTGGAGCATAAAAGAAGCATTTAAACCAACGCAAGCTAAATCCTCACAATCATGGGCAGGGGAAATATGGCAAAAGCCAAAATTGAGCACTTATTGTTTATTTAAGGAAGATTACAAACGTGACAAATATAAAAGAATTGTTTGCCTAAAAGTCAGAAATCACTCTTTGCGCAGAAGTTACAGAGGTGTGATTGAAGATGAAAGAATTTGTGAATATTGTGAGCTAAATGAGGTGGAGAACAAAATTAATTTCATTCAATATTGTCCTTATATCATGGCTTACGACAAATATTGTTTATTGATAGTATTGGGAATGGAGCTTTAAAAATATTTTTGATAATGTTTTTGCATGATCTGAATATCTTTCTAAAGCATTGAGGAGAAAAGTAACGTTATGGATACGTTATTCAGACTCTGTTTAATATGGATTGCAGACTATTGGTTTATGAACTGGATCAAATATACAGTGTTTGCCACTAATGCTGCACTACTTTGCTTCGGCAGCTGTGTTTGTGTGTTTGTATACTGTATGTGTTCTTTTCTATTGTGGGACATCTCCTGGGGCGTTATCTGTGGGAGGTTTATGTTTATGTTTAGTGGGTATTGTGCTGACAAATGATGGTGGGTTAACATGCTGGAATGTTTGGTTTATTGTCAGTTAATGTGTCTGAATAGTTCCATGAGTGATGGGTCCTGTAAATGACCAGACATGAAAAGGAAATGTTCAAACAATCATTCATTCATGTTGACATAAAAAAAAGAGTATTACATCCTACTTTTATGTAAAATCTATCGTGAACGCACGTCTGTTTTTCAGCTGTTTTGTTTCATGATTTTCTTTTGACATTGTAAAACATAGAGGCACGTAATAAATGTGTCACACTGCATGTAAGCAGCCACCAGTGATTAAATATTTATGTTTTCCACACAAGATTATCTGTGTGTGTGTGTGTGTGTGTGTGTGTGTGTGTGTGTGTGAGAGAGAGAGAGAGAGCGAGATGAGTGTTTCAGTGTATGCACACTCTGATTAACTCAAAGTCAGCAAGTGAATGATAAATTAGGCAAGTTTTAATTCACTCACCACTAAAGGGAATTACGGTACAATCAAAACACACACACACACACGCACACACACACACACACACACAGGGAAAGAGATAAACAAATTAGTACAAAGGGGAGGAGTTTAGAAACCAAATGAGTTTACCCATATGCCATGACGCTGATTACTCTGAGACAAATACCTTTCTCATCATGATATCCTTAAGACTTGATTGTGCTCTATGTCTCATTATAGAGGGCAAATGAATGAGAAACAGTAGAACACATTGGATGACCTCATATTTAGAGGACATTACTGTGGAGGGGTTGGACGTTTGCTCTAAATGTGGCTTTAATATTAGA
This sequence comes from Sander vitreus, assembly GCF_031162955.1. Taxonomy (NCBI): domain Eukaryota; kingdom Metazoa; phylum Chordata; class Actinopteri; order Perciformes; family Percidae; genus Sander; species Sander vitreus. The sequence continues at coordinate 24,173,192 of NC_135859.1, forward strand.
TTCCTGTTTACTGAATGAAGTATAGCTGCAATTAACAACAGTTTCTATTATCAATTAAGCTGTTGATTTTCCTTTTAATTAGTTTAGTTGATTACATGCCATAAAAATGATACCCCAGAGCCCAAGGTGACATCTTTAATATGCTCGTTTTGTCTGACTAACAGTCCAAAACCCAAACATAGTCATATTTCCAACAAAGAAAAGCCACAAATCCTCACATTTGACAAGCTGTAACCAGATAAGTTTTGACATTTTTACTTGATAAATGACCTACATGATTATTCAATCATCAAAATTGTTGTTGATTAATTTTCCAGTTGATTCATTAACCAATTGAGTTTTAAAGTTCATTATTGACCTTGGGAAAAACAGTTGAAGAAACAATCCCATCCCAGGCTCTGCTGGAGCTTTTGATCATCATGAACACATGATTATCATCAGAAGATGAGTATTTAGCGCTTTAAAATGGTTTTGTCAACTACTGCTGCTGAAACTCAACTTTCAAGTCATTGTGGACGAGAAGTTCTAAAGTGCTCAGGGATAAATAGGAAAGGAAAAAAAAAAGAATTTAAACATCTACATGTCCGTGACAACTGGGCAAGTTCCGCTGCTGAGGAAGATTGTGACTATGTCCATAATCACTCCCTATTTACTGTATATAGTGCTCTATATTTACTGTCTGCCATTTTATTTAGGTGCCTAAACTCTGAATATGTAGTGCTCTCAAAAACCAAATAAAGTGGTTTCCATGGCATGTTGTTCACTTTGTTCTGCTAACAATTCCACTACTGTTCAAAATCTCAATTTACATATCACTGTAGAATAAAAAGAAACTGAACATGTATTGTTCCAGTTTTCAAAATGGCACCAAAACTTCATAGACATAAATTAGTATTCGAGAATAGTTCAAAAATCACATGTTTCAAAGTCTTAGGTGTTAAGAGTATCTAGTCTTCTTACATGTCCTTGGATCAGGCCATAAGGAATGCAAAACATTTTACAGCTGACAGAAAAAGTTTACTGAAAGCCAATCTGATTCATTTAAAAGAAAACTGTAAAGGATAATAAATAAAGAAGAAAAAATCCAAAACTGCTATTCTGACCGAACAAAAACCAAAAGCAGAGACGTACCACGAAGCAGGTCAGGCAGTCTCTAATTCTTATTTAGCTCTGAAAATGGGATAACGATGATAATGAGTATGATTACCAAAATGGACGTCTTGGAGCACAATAATCTAAACTGTCCATCACAAAGAGAAAAAAGGATCTGTGCATTTTTTGTGTGTGCCTGTGTGTTACAGCTTACAGTACTACTCTGTAAATGAACTGACATTAGCATGCTCTGAAAGGAGCAGGGCCAGGGTTGAAGGGAGCAGGTGAAAATCTCACTTTGAATCATTTCCCCTCCCGGTCCCTGCCATTGTTCCTGTCCTCACACATGGCAAAGGCAGAAAGAAAGGATCCTATTATTCCGGCCCAAGCCTGTTCTCCTCGTTTATCGTTTAAAGAGGGGGAAGAGAGGGGGAATATTCTGATGGAAAGCAGGGCCTCTGTGGCAGCCTAGCAGTTGTGTGCCAGCTGAAAAGACTCCGAGGACTGAAGCTGCGGCGGTGCCCACCACCTGCTGAGTTCTTTCTCCTTCATCTCTCCCTTCTCTCTCTGCTCTCTTTCTCTGCCTTTCACCGTCAAGCGCTCGGTGACTCAGCAGTCCAGGTTCAATTCAGACCGAGGCCTCATGAAATAAAGAAAAAAAGAAGGGTACAAAAAGAGAGAGAAAAGATTAATTTCTTGAGTGGGAGAGTGAAAATGGGTAAAAGAAGCAAGCAGATACATAGGTACTGTATTTTGTTTTGCATTGAAAGAGAGGCCTAAGCTGCACCTGGCTCTGGATTTTAAAGTGATTTTCATGGGTGTTGAGAAAGACAAGGTTTACCTAACTCTCTTAATCTAACCTACAACTTCTAGTTTGTATATCTCATGCAAGTCACTCGATCTGTGCCTACTTTGGCCTTGTGTTGTTGCCATACCTGCAACACAGGCCTTGGACATCCTCCCAATGATCCATAAATAGACCCACTGAATTTAAGATCAGGTATTGATGCTGAGCCTCGGCCCCCATCAATACTGATGGGTTATTGATGGAGTGAGTGAATCCTTGCACCGCACCATCATGAGACCGGTACTGTCAGGGAAACATCTGTGTGTGTGTGTGTGTGTGTGTGTGTGTGTGTGTGTGTGTGTGTGTGTGTGTGTGTGTGTAAAGAAATAATGAGATAGGGTTAAAGCAAGGTCCCTCTCTCTCTCTGCATGTATATGTATGTATGTATGTATGTATGTATGTATGTATATATATATATATATATATATATATATATATATATATATATATATATATATATACACGTGTGCACACTCACACAGCAAAAATCAATGAAATCCCACACAAATGGAGATATATACATTGCCTGCAGCGTTGCACTTTTGTGCCAAGACATGTGTCTTCCCAGTGGGATAGGATTCACTACACTCCTCCCGAAGGAAAAAGAGAAGGAGGAGGGCACAGTTAACTACATGGACAGAGGGAACGGCCGCACAGGCAGAGGCAGGGAGATGAAAAGATGCAACTATGAAGAAGAGACAAAGTGTTGGAACCTGGGATGAACAGGACAGAGCTTTGCATCAGTGGTTAAAGCAGCAGTGAATCAACATCTCTCCTCTCTGTTCTACCAGGAGCATCATCTCATAACGGCTGTACAGACAACCTGGGGCTCCGAGGCATAAATTCAACACATTGTTAATAATTGATGTGCATCAAAACATAGGAGATATATGCACACATGATCAAAATGCATAAATTCAACTTGTGGGTGATCCACAGAGAGTTTTCTCAATCTGATTCATATGCAGCTGGTATATCTTTGCATACTCTTTAAAGCAACTTTGGACCAATAGAAAACTTTTTGCATTCAGTTTCTGCATGCATAGCCCTCACTGCCAATACACTTTTTTACTTCTGCTTTAAAATCAACCTAATCACATAACAGGTGGAGCTTTTACATAACAACTACAAAATCCATTTAGTGGGGAAACTGCACATCTCTTAAACCTCTAGTGTGTTATAAATTCATGTTGTTTTTCCAAGCAGCATTGTTCAAACCAATTACCATGCAATAATGAGTAGAGAAACATGTATTTTTGATACATTTGAATACATTTAAGGAAAAGGAGGAGAAAAATCAAGACATTAAAGGAATAGTTTGGTGGTTTAGGACATACACTTATTCTTTCTTGCATAGGGTGAGTTGAGAAGATTGATAGCACTCTCAATGAGAGAGGCATCAATCTTCGCATATAATGGTCAGCAAGAAAGCAAATAAGCCTATTTCCAAAAATGTCACACAATTCGTCACACAGAGGTTAAAACAGAGCCAGTGTCCAAGACAAGATCAGAGTCCTGCTTATTATCAGCTTGTAGACAAGAGGGTCATCTGGCATTGGAGATAAAGGTGGGTGTGGGTCATCTGTGTGTGTGTGTGTGTGTGTGTGTGTGTGTGTGTGTGTGTGTGTGTGTGTGTGATCCACTTATAACAGACGCTGTCCATTTCCTTCGCCCACCATGGGCAGGCCAGGCATCTCTCATCCACATTCCTCAGATAATAGAGGGCCATCCCAGACGAGCAGAGACAAGCCTGGACCCACCTGGGCAGACCCTGGTAAATTCCTCTCATACTCGCAGACCCACTGGGATAGGAAGAGAAGTGGGGGGCATTTTTTGGAATTTCTCTCTTCACCAGATAAAATCGGAAGCAGCATTTTGTGCTTGTGCTTGAGAAGCCAAAACAGCACTCAACGTGAATGACCCCCAGCAGAAGAGGCACTCCAGGTCTTTGCTGTGGGTAATGTCCACCCTGTACCGACCGACCGACCCACCCACCCCCCCTCCACTCTTACTATTGTGTTTACTTGGCGCTGATGTTAGGGGAGAGAGGGGCTCGGGTGGGGGTGGGCAGGGTAGGGCTACCGACACATTGTTTCTCAGCAACCCCCATTCAGGGTCATTTAGCATGTGACACCTCTAGGGGCACAGTGCATTACTAATGGCACAGAAAAGCAATAGTGCCAGCTCCCTACACTCTGACCTGAGCCAGGATGGTGAGAAATAAGGCAGGAGAGATAAGAGGGAAGAAAGGTGGATGGCACAGGGAGGGCAAAACTATTGTCTCAATATTAGGGACAATAAAGCAACAGAAGAAACACATAATGGATGTATGGCAGTGAGAAAAACCAACGTTAAGCAGACCTAAAGGTTGAAGGAGCTCATTTACATACCTGAGGAGGGCGTGTGCATGTGTGATCTGTACAAGTTCCTGCCTGGGCATCAAAAGGACTATGAGAAAGAGACACTGGGGGGGAGGGGGCTGTAGATGGGCTGAAAAAGGCGCAGTGTTTACCACAGCTGGGCCTGTCCTAACTACAGTAGGTGGAGACTATAGTAAAAACAATACAGTTAGGTAAAGCTCATCATGATCAATTAGTTTAATCTTAAAGGAATAGTTTGACATTTTGGGAAATCCAAAATGTTTGCCTAATGCTGAGCGTTAGATGAGAAGATTGATACAATTTGAACGTTAATTATGAAGCCCTAGCCAGGAGACGATTAGCACAGCTAAGTATGAAGAATGTAAGCAGGATGACTGCTGGGGTGACCGCAGTGTAGAAGGCGCAATAACTTCCTGGAAGTCACTCAAGGACACCAATTGTTTAGTCAAGTGGTATTTTTCTGCTGCTGTACCTCTCCTTGTAGGTACATATTTGAATGTTGCATTTAAATGTGTTTCAGTCAGAGACACTTGTGTCAAAGAATTGAGCATTCATTGCAAGTTATTTTAAAGTTAGATTTGGTGGGAAAGGCTCCGCTGTTTGAGGGAGCTCTCTGTCAGAATCCCAACAGCAACGAGGATCCTGCAAAGAGCTAATCCTCAAACACTTAAGATACAGCATCAGATACAGAACTGTATATGAACACGAGCTTAGCAAGATAATACTAAAGCTTCAATGACACGATAGAGGGAGTTGTGCAGCAATCAGCGCTGGGATTCAGTAGAGACAGTTTACAAAGGCCCTAAAACACTTGATTGGATAACACTGGTCACCTGCAAGCAAACATATGATCCATCAATAAGATAATGACGTGACAGCTGATGTGAGCAGAACTTCAGTGCTGTGCCTGATGTGTCATTATTTTAATCATCTTTTTTTGTTTGTGCTGAAATTACTGTTTTAAGATTATTATTTTTGGGCATTTCAGGCCTTTATTTGATAGGACAGCTTAGACATGAAAGGGGAGAGAGAGAGAGTGGGAATGGAGGCGTGATGGCGCACACTCTACCAGGTGAGCTACCCAGCAACATACCGTTTTAAGTGCACCTTAATGTCACTGGGGGTTTTCTTGTGACCACTGGTGCAGTTTCCGTGTTTGGCTTATTTCAAGAAGACTTTTCCCTTTGCCGTTTTACACTTTTGCAATGTTTGTGACTGGTCAAAAATTTGCAATTGTGGGAGTAAATATTGTTAATCCCAACGACAAATGCAGCTGCGATTCGTATGAATTTGAAGACTAATTAGCAATATGCGTCGGTCATACAAAAAAAATCATTTGTATAGGAATTTTCAAGGCATCATAAGGCAACTTATAGAGGTACAAAAAGGCCAGAAAGTCAGTCACTGCATAACTGGAGAATCAGTGGCAAACATTACAATTTTGCAATGTGGCAAAAGGAAACGACTCAAGAATCCTTGTATCTATTGTTTATGAAGAAAATTGCCAACAGGATTTTATTTCACAGGAATGAAAAACACACGTACAGCACTACATAACATGTTTCACTTAGACATACGTATTTATAGAATGTACATAAATTAACTTCCAAGGCTAACTGCACAGGGTAGCTATTACCTGAAATGAGACAGGACACGTTACCTGTGAGTGGGAAGACAATACTCATATAGATATTATCTACGATCAGGATCCCTTACACAATGACAGAATGAGACTTGTTCTCGAGAGTTAGCGACACAAAACAAAGTCAAAAGCAGTCTTGGTTTTCAATCAAGCTTTTAATGAAAAGATCATAAAATAACAGTTTATTTTTTCTCACTGCTGTACATTAAGACTGCAAGGTTGTGAGTGCTGAGGTCAGCTGTATTACACTTTTATGACACTTTGAGTTTGCGAGCCCCATCGCTATGCACGGCGGTGGCTCTGACCTGAATATGAGCTCTCTGAGGAGTGGAGATAAAGAGAGCGCCCAGCCTGGGTGCTGCCAAAAGCCATGAAAAAGGGTCACAAAATCTCACCTTAAATACTGTTGTGTGCATGTTAGTTTGTGTTTGAAGTCTAGATGGTGGCATCTGTGTTTGCATGAGTGGAGGTGTATGCGCATAAAATGCCAGCAAAAGTCCACCTGGGTGTGTACACCTTTGCATGTGAAGTGTGTTTGCCAAGTGGGAGGGCTTCTCGGGCCTTTAATTATTCATCAGCAAAGACCCTACATGTCCATTCCAGAGCCTCTCAGCCTATGGATCCTGATATATTATTGAGAAGATGTTCCTGAAGAAAAACAGACCAGAGAGGAAGCTTGATACACCCACTTCATGGGCAGCTCCACTAATCAACTCTTCAAGTACTATTTTTTTAGCAGCTAATCATGTCTTTATTAATTTAGTGCACATCAAAGTGACACTGTGCGTTTAAAAAAACAGATGTACAAATATGCTGCTACAAACTCCATGTCAAAAGGATATTTTGGTTACAGATGGACGGCAAAAAGGAAATGCTGAGATGTAATGGTAAGATAGCACATTTTTGTAAACGCTGCAAGTTTTGAGGTAATCTGGTGTTTTCTGTTTTTCAGTCACTACTGCACAACATCACTGGAGGTACAGTAAATACTGTAAATGCAACAGAGCTGAGGATAAAGTCGCATGCGCAGTAACAGAGATTACAGAGGGTCAAAGGGCTAAAGCAGGGGGTCAGGTGTATCTGAGATACAGCAAGGGACAATAAAGCTTAGAAATGCTTCCATAGCACTGGATGCCATTTTAAAACTGGCTTTGGTTTAGTCTGCCGAGGTAAGAAGGAGCATCTCCATAATAACTGGACAGACCAGCCCCTCTACTATACAAAATGCCTGAAGAGGATGGTAATAGTAACAAATGTACAACGTGTAACAACAATAAAACCAAGAAATGAGATGGAAACGTGAATGCTTAGAGCCAAGTACAGTCTCTCAGTTGCGTTTCCTGCTTTGTATATTCATTTTTAAAGCTTTTGTAACACTGCATAATGATATGATATTTCAACAAACACACAGGAACAATGATGAGGTAAGAAGAGAAAGACAAAGAGTAAACTGTCAGTTAAATGGGAACTGATATGAGAGTGCCCAGGTCTTCCCAGAGGCTTTGAAAAACATACAAAGTGCACTTAGTAAAGCTATCTCACCCAACGTTTCTAAAATCCTCCGATGTAGAACTAATGGACACTAAAAACACATATGTCACGTAAAAGAGAAGGAAGAAGTGGCTTAAGTGGTTTAAGACAAGAAATATAACATTGTCATAAGAACTACCGTTCAGCGGAGAGAAGTGTCGATTATGTGCATGTTTCTGCTGTGTGAAGGTAATTTTTGTTGTTTTTTTTAAATGGCAGCAAAATGGCAACACCCAGGGAGAGCAAGCTTAAAAAGATACAGTAGCCTCCGTTCTGCACAGGCAGGTAAGTGTCCTGCCTGTGTCCAAAGACACACACAAGGGTTAAAGTTCAACACCCCTGGAGTGCAGTCATTCAGTGAGAACTCAAGACATCACATGGGCAAACAAAAACACCCATAGTGAATCACATGAAATAAAAACCCTACAGACTGTCAGGCATAACTGAAAGAAGATATTAAATGCCATAGACCATTTTCTTTGAGTTGGAAAAAATAAAATCAGTTCTCCCACAAAAAGGTAAACTTCACAGATTGTGGTTAATGGCTATGTTTTGTGTCTCATTTTTGATTCTCAGCTTGAAATCCTCAAAACGAAAAAATAAAATAAAATAAAAAAGGGGTCCTGCCTCCACCTCCGTCTCACACACTGAGCAAATTCTTTTGCAGAGGTGAGGGCAGGACCAGAAATAAATACATTCATCACTGACAATAGACATTTGATAAAAAGAACACTGTCAATAAGTGTTTGCACCAACTTTGTATGAGGCCCGGCCAGCCAGAGGTTTGTGCTGCTTTTACCCACAGAACACAGGCAGCTAAAAAAAAAAAAAAATACTTTCAAAACATCATAAAAAGCAGAAAAACAACAATAACATTCACAGTTAAGACTACCAGATAAGCCTGTTTACATGCATTGAACAAATCAAAGCTACATTGTCCAGATAAGTTTCAAGAACCGCCAGCATAAGAGATGTACCATGTTACTAAAACAACCCAAACCATTCAAGCATCACCCACCCACTCCTACATAGTATGAGACCCAAGCAGCAGAGGTAGTCCTCAAATACATTTGGGTAAACACAGAGACACAAAATTGAGCTAAAGACCCTGACTAACAATGCCTTTTGATTAATACGTCAAGGACGCACTGCCCACCCCCCATCGCTGCGGTCCCATCTGAAGAAGGGCCAGAGGGCAGGGGGCGTGGGGCGCAGGGTCACCCCAAAGCCAGCTGGCAGAGAGGGGGGTGCCCCTAAACCACACACCCCTCCCCTGAATTGAATATGCAGCAGTTCACCCCATGTTTGACGCTATGCTTACGTTTTGGCAGCAACCTCTGTGGAAAAGCATCTTTCAAAAAAAATACACACAAAAATCACCTCTCTGACTGGCCGAGCCTCGACTGAGGTCTGTAAAACTGTAAAAGTTTATGTAAACAATGAGATAAATACATGTTTCTTTTTAGAGCCACACATGGTTCCTTAATCATTCAAATGTGCTTTGGTTTAAAAAATAGTTTGTGGATTTGGGTATGAGCTTTTTTTTCTTCTTCTTCTTCGTTCTTTGTACAACTTTGCAACTATTTCTGAACATACTGCGTTACTAACTAAAATGTAGACTTGTTTCGAGCTGCCTCGCCTTTGTCAAGGCTCTTTGTGTTAGTTGAAAAAGTACCCCCCTGTTTGTCTTAAATATGAAACTAGTGTTTTGCTTTTCCCATGATTAAAATACAGAGAAATCGATACAATACTATGTCTTACAAATGTAGCTGAGAGTCTGCATTCACAGATGCAAAACAATCCCTGAAGTATTTGAATAGTAGTAGTACTAGTAGTAGTAGTAGTAGTAATAATAGTAGTAGTGTGGTCACAGTTGGAGTTCGTAGTTTCTATTCTTCGTTATGTCAAACAAGCAAGCATTCAAATGCAGCTGCAAAGTCTTTTGCAGAGATGGCTAGAGATCTTGATGTACAAAAACACCTTTTGCGTGACAGACATTATGCTGTACTGCAGTAAGTGCTGACAAGTACAATAACGTTTGAAGGCAATGCATTGTGGACTCCCTCTTAAGCTAGAAGAGGTCACAAGCAACAGTGGATCAGGCGATAAATAACATGTTTGTGGTTGGGGAGTGTGAAAAAGTCATAGATGTACCATGCAATCACTTAACAGCAACTGCTTAACAGCAAGACACCAACATCCAACATAACCAAGTAACAACTCTGGGAGTCCAGGACGCAGGTACCTTAAAACGGTAGTGATGTTTGTGTAACTGTAGCTGCATCCCTATGATAAACATTTCACAGATCATAACATGAGGACAAAAGAGGAATAAAAAGAAAAATCAAGAAGACAGTTAAACCAACATAATAGAGGAATGCCTATACCAAAAACTTGTAGTGAAGGTTCATGCTCCAGAGTGTAACTGTTAAGAGTAGATACACTGGACAGGTTTCAGTGAAACCCACAGGCAACAGAGGGGCCATTCCCAACTTATGGTTGCTTATGAGGTAAAGCTTTAGAGATTTATAATAATTTAAAATCCTCCTGTGATATAATGGAATACAATCAGAAACAAGAGGATGCCACACAAGACCAATGAGTTGTCCAACTGTCCAGTGCATCTCTGCTTCTCCCTTCTTATTACAAGTTTTCACAAGTCTGGCTCAAAAAACTAACAAGCAACTTGAACTTCACATTAAAATTCTGATTATAATTCCTATCTTTTTTTTCTTTTTCTTTTTTTTGGTCTCAACAGAACACATACAATGTCATCAAGTCCTGTTTTTAAAGTCAGGGAATATAAAGTGATAGGAACTCTGGACACAAACAGAAAGAAACCAAAAACATGTTCAGTGAACACGTTTTTAAACGTTACCATTTTCGTTAGGTGGTAAAGTTTATATTATACCGGCCCACCAATCAGCACAAGCTTTCCTTGCAAACCACGAGAACCTTCCTTAGTCTCAGAGTCATTGGCCAAAACTCCATCAAGAGTGGATTTCTTTGTCTGGACTTAGAATATAAATTCATAATTTGTTTTATACAGCAAAAAGAAATCAAAAGTGAAATAATTTAGTATGCTATATATCTTAAGTACATCTTTTTAAACTTTGGTTATGAACTTGTCTAGCAATGTTAGTTAGCTCTGTTCTCCTCAACATTCATAAGATCTTTGGAACACTATACATCTACACTAACTAAACACTTTTTGCTCAAGGCAGGAAGCTACAGTACACTTTGAGGTGGAGCTACACTGAGCAGGGTGCCCAAAAAGCTATATTCGACAAGTAAAAACAGCTAAAAACATATTGTGTAAAATCTATGAGCATTAAAAACCTGTGTTGAGAGATGGGCAGGTTAAAGCATTAGGTGAAACGTTACCATAATCTACACACTTTTTTACAATTAATTACATAGGAACTTTCAACTAATCAACATAGAGTTCGTAAGAGTAATCAGAGGTAGCGAGGTCACAAGTCTATATAAATAGACTTTTCTTTTTTCTGAGGGGATGAAGCTATACAGACAAAAAAAAATAAACGTACCCACTGAACATAATGTTCAGTCTGAAATACCCCTCCTTACCCCCACTAAACACCCCCCCCCCACACCAAAAAAAAAAAAAATCCCTCCCCTCCAGAAGAAAAATCCTTAAACTTTCCAGTTTAAACATTCACTGAAACATTACAAGTTCTTTAAGTAAATCGAGTACCTCAAAGGGGTTAATCTTTCCAACCAGGATTCACTCCTGGGAGCACTAGCAGGCAAAACCAAAAACAATGAAAATCCTCTCTAAAATTACTCTGAACAGCTGTAGAGAGGACTTTGCGTATTTGTGGTCTGTAAAACTAAAACTTAATCCAATGTCATCCCACCATTTCTTTCAGGACTTTTAGTTAAAGCATGGAGATGGTCCCAAACCCAGTTACTCCTCCTCTTACATACAGATCCCCATCACCAATATAGCAAAGTATATAAAGCTGTCAGGGTAAAAATAATCTTTTTGCTGAATTATTGCCAGTATTGTTTGCACGGGTTTTTGGTCAAAATAGCACTGGAATACAGAGGGGACTCTGGAGTTAATCAGTTTGGTGATCAATCTGAAAAACTCAATGCTCAAAGTAGAAGAGAGAAAGGCTGCTGAAGGGTATGCAGTGAGGTTATATTAGTACCACATTCACAATTTACAGACTTGCAATGCAGACCAGAAGTCATGCCACTCTACCATGGCTTTGTGACTTTGGAGAGAGACAGGAGTAATTGTCCCTCTAGAACTCCTGAGAGGTGAGCTGCAGACGTCGCTTGATATAAATGATGACATGAACCTTGCATCAACAAGTTCCCACCGTCACCAAGAGCCCACTGTGACTAACAGCTACGTCATTCACTTAGCCAGGGCGTCGTAAACTGGAATTAGTATGAGGAACTGTGAGTGTCTGCATGTGAATGTGTACATGTGCGTTTGTTTGCTGTTGAGATGGAAAGGTAGAGAAATGTTTTTTTCTATTCCCAGAGTTCTTTGGCTTGATGCATTTCTAAGTGGGTGAGGTGTGCATTCTCAGGTGACTGATGAGGTTGCGCTGCTGGGTAAACTTCCCCCCGCATAGCTGGCATTCATACGGCTTCTCGCCAGAGTGGACACGCATGTGCTCTGTCAGACGGTACTGGCGTGTGAAGCGCATGCCACACTCTTCACATGCAAACGGCTTGAGGCCAAGGTGGCTGCGCATGTGGCGTGTCATGGTGCCCCTCTGGGTGAACATTTTGCCACAGATGTTGCAGGGGAAAGGCCTGGTCAGCCAATGGCTCTTTTCATGTTGTCTCAGAGTTGCCGGGTCTTTGTAGCTCTTACTGCAGACTGTACACTTGAACGGACGCGTTTCAGAGCCAAAGCTGGAGGGTCCCACGGGGGCTGAGAGGTCCTCTGCCTCCTCCTCATCTTCCTCTTTCACAAAGGTCCCTCCCTCCTCTTTGATGTAGAGCTCATCCTCATTGTGTGTCTCCACATGAGCATTGAGCTGCTCAGAACTGGGGAAACCCTTACCACAGGGAATGCACACATAGAGGTTGTCTCCAAATGCTGGCTCAAAACCCTCCTGCCGGTACACGTAGTTGGCGCTGTGGTGTCCCCCTCCTGTTCCTCCTCCACCTCCTGCACTCTCTCCGTCACTTTGCCCACTCTCATCAGTGTGGTCCTGGCCATTCTCTCCTCCTTCTTCCTCATCTTTGCACTGGAAGGACTGGTCAGAGGAGCGGCCATCTTTAGGACCCACAATCACCCCATTAACCAGGGACCTGTCATGATCTTCAGACTTCAACCCCGACGCCTCTTTCTTGGGCCATTCGTTCTTGCGAGCAACCTGCCGGGATTTCTTCTGGGGTGGTGGGCCATCAGGCTGGTTTTGGGTTTCTTCTGAGGCTTTAGAAGAGGAGTTGAGCTCCATGGTTTCAGAGCCACAGGTGTCCACACCTGGTAGGGTGGTAGAGGAGTCATCCAGTGAGGCACTGTTGGTTGTGGATACTGAGGCAGATTGAGGGGACTCTTGGGAGTTACTGTGTGGGCTGAGGGCATCCGTGGCTGTGCCCACAGAGGGAGGGCTCTTCTTGGACAGGTCTAGCCCAAGGTCTGGTTCCCCAGCACTTCCTCCACTGCTGAGGTTACCGTTACTGCTGCCATTCCCTCCATTCCCATTCCTCCCAGAGCTGCCAACAAACATTTCATCGTCTGAGAGCTTGTCCCGAAGGCCTTCATCTGGCTGTGGCTGGTCGGCATCGGAGGGGGTCGGAGGATAGTGGTTTTTGGGGCCAGCAGGGGTAGAAGTGGAAAGGCGCTGGTTGTTGAGGCGTAAGCGGCTGAGGGGACCTGGAGTGGAGGGTTTACCTGGCAGGGCTTTCCCACCACTGCGCTTGAGCTTCTTTCTGCACAGAGCAGCGAGGTCATGGAGCTGGAGGTAGCTGGCTGCGGTTAAGAGGGCACTGAAGTTCCGTTCACTGCTCTGTTCTGACGAGGACAGGAGCTTCCCAGTGTAGATGAAGTCCAGAACTTGTCTGAATACAGAGGGGTTAACCATCTCTGTGTCAAGGTTAATGAGGTTATCGTGGAGGACCAAAGATTTGAAGTAGATGCTGCTTGCAGCCAGGATGTTCTTGTGGGCACGGAAGAGTGCATTCTCCACCACAATGATAACATCACACAGGAAGCCCTTGGCTCTCTGCTGGTTTAGTTGCAGCAGCAGTTGTTTGGCATGATTTGGCAGTTCCATTTCCACCTTCCTTCTTTCCTTCTCTCTCTCTTCCTACACGAGCACCACCTGACGCTGCAAAAAGAAAAGAAAACGTGGTTAGTTTCACATTTAAGACAGTTAGACTGGTACCTTGATCAATGACAGGCCGTTCCATTCAGTGTGTAAGCTAGAGTAAAGAAACGAAAGAAGAGTAGAGGTCTTCAACAGAGTGCACAAAATGTTTCCATACTTGAGTTGGCAATGATAAAAAGCCCAAAAATGTTGACCTGACAATGTGTTGTACCAGCTAGTTGTACCGACAGAGCTCGCATTGTTCGAAAACAATGTGTTTTTGTGCAAGCTTGGTTTAATTTCTAGTTTATTACAGGATTAAAATGCAATACAGACTGAAAAAAAAAAAAAAAAAAAAACAGTGCTTGCATGTCTGACACATCGAACAATTAAATTGCATGTGTTATGACTGTACAGTGAGTACATCAACCTAAGCTTTTAGCTCTCACAAGGAACTGTTAGTACAGCATGCCACATAATCAAACTGGAACCCTTTCCTTCCTCTCAACTTCCTTTTTAAGCAAATTGCAACCCTACATGGATCAAGTTCTGATACACATTGCCACTGTTCTAGCACAAAAGCCAAAGGGGCGGAGAAGAAGAAAGGGTAAAGTAACTACTTTCCTAAAAGGTGCCTCCCATCAGCTTCTCTTCCCTATCTCCGTGGAGTAACAGGTTTCTGTGGGGTGCCCTCTTTGGAAACTAGGCCCGCTCTAGCCTTCATTAGGTCATAGTAATGTCAGCCTTGCCCCATTGTCTGGGGGGGGGGGGTCGGTGCCACAGCAGGTCCGGGGGGGGGGATTAGGTGACACCTGAGCAGGTAAGCTAAACTACACAGGAGCTAGGGCAGGGGAGGGGGCTTGGGGGGTGGGGGGTTTAAAGACAAGGACAGCAACACCTGATCCTCTAGAGAGGCCCTCATTTAAAGAATTAGGACAGAATCTCATTTACTGTTAAACTACATAGTTATGACCGTTGTGGTACATATGACACTGAAGCAATAGATGCATAGAGTCTATCGACAGCACAGGTGTGATGTAACAGTAGTAGTGTGCTTTAGTTAAAGCACCAGGGTGTGTTATTGACTCATGTTTAGCATGTTCTTAAAGCCCTAGGCATGCTGGGAAAATAGACACACATCTTTAATGCCACTGATCAGAGCAGGGTGTATACCATATTACAGGAGATTACATAGTAATGCAGAGAAATGCTTAACTCAAGCCGTAAATACATGTGAAAATGTACCATTTCCACCCAGCGCAAACTTAGAGATTTACTGAAAATCATGTTTCATAATACACAGCAGGAAAGAAGGGAGTGGTTCCTCAACTCAGCTAGAGTTACAGAAGCAAGGACTCACTGAGTGACTGATTTAAGTCATAGGTTCACAGGAAGAATAGCGTGTGTTCAAGACAGCAAATACACAGCTGATTAGGGACAGGTTGCTTACATTGAATGTAGCTGTAATGACTCTGTAACAGATGTGTTGCGACTTACTTCTGAAAACTATCCTGCAGTGCACCATTCAGCTGTTAAAATGAGCCGTCATTGTAATTATAATCCATCCAGAGGTTAGTATGGTAATCCAGCAAGGAAAGTTATTTTTGGATCCTTTTGAAAAAATAATAAAAGCGATAATTCTATGTTTGATGCAGGGCTTACGTTAGCCGGAAGATTTGACAGATTAAAGGAACGCTACAGCCGATCGACTGGAACTTTAAGTAGTCTAATTTGAACCTGTTGCAAACGGTAATGGCAACATTCAGTTTAATTTATTAAAGTTTGACAGGATACAGCAGCATAAAAAAAAACAAGAGCATAAAAACTGGCCTGTTATTGCATATGCACTACAGAAATCCTCTCTGCAAATGCAACAATAGTAGTCTTCTAATAGTCTATTTATATACTTTACAGTTCTTTTCTCTTCATGCCCTTATCATTGCATAATCTATACACTTGTTCTGTATATTATTTATTAAAAATATTGGCCGTCAAAAAAAAAAGTCTATGTAAACCCCGGTTTGAGACACCTATGCCAGCTATACAAACAACTGTTTACTGTTTTTACCTCTCTCGTGTCTCTCAAAGTAGGAAGTAGTACTAATTCCCAAATATTTATTCAATAATTAGGGGTCAAAAAATATACTGTATATATAGGACTTCAGCTTTCAGTTTATAAAAACGGTACATGACTAAACTCTCTGTTCTCAGTTCACCAGGGAGCTGAACTGAACGTTCAGACGTAGTTCGGTTCGATTCAGTGAGTGGGACTACTACAGTCTGAGCTCTGGTCAAGCACTGAACAATTAAATGAACACATCTTTTGAAAAAATCTTTTGTGAACTGATCATAGTGATGCAGTACACTGAAAAGACAGAGTTTTCCCATCACTAATCATTAGTCTCAGGTACAGGCCTGGGCTTGCCTCCTCTGCTTTGACACTTCTACTCATGGTCTTCTTCCCCTCCCCCGTCTTTCCTCTTCTTCTTCTCCTCCTCCTCCTCCTCCTCCTCCTCCTCCTCCTCTTTTCTCTCTATCCTCCCACCCTCACCAGGCATGAACACACCACAGGAACAGTTCGCTGTCCCCAACGTGAATTATAATGAGCTATTCTGGAATGCATAACCCAGATCTGTAGTTGATCGCAGAATGTGCTACAGGGGTGTGCGACACTCAGCTCTGCAGGCGGTAATGGAGAAGAGGGCTGCTAGAGAAAGAAAGGCCTCTGCTATGATGCCAGCCAGGAAGCCATATATCAGTCAAGTCTCCACACACACACACACACACACACACACACACACTTACTTACTTTATGGGGGGGATTCAAGAGGTTTTTCCAGCAGGCTGACATAAAAAGGGGGCTGGGCTCAGAGGAGTCAGCTCAGGAGAGAAAAAAAAAAAAAAAAGAGCCCTTCCCCACCCCCTCCTCTTCTTCTCATCCCTCGTTCTCTCTCTCCTCCCCCCATCACCCACACAGCTACCCTCTCCCCCTGGCCCCTCCAGTACGGTGCTGTGCCGGCTGGATTCCAGGGAGCTGCTAATGGATTACGGCTGATCTATATGCAGCAAGGGTGGGACACATGTAGGCACAGCTCCCCTTCCAATAGTGCTGCCCAGGAAAGCAAGCTTAATACCACAGAAGACAGATAGGCCTGCACCATCATGGCAGCTCCATCTGTGACTGCCTGGTGCTCCTTGCAGTTAGTAGAAACATTTCTACTTTCAATACCATCAATACCATTTCAATTTCAATACCATTTCTAGACTGTTGTTCTGTTACAGCATCGCAGCCTCACAGTTATGGAGTGTCAGGGATGGATGAACCATTAGAAAGATGACCCTACTAGAACAGCTAGCACAATGTTTGCAGGATGACCAGTTCATATGTATAATGTTACTTAGCAGGCTAACAGCATTTCCTGCAGGGTTGGATCCCTGTATTTTCTAGGCCCTCTGCAAAGGCTGGCAGAGAGATTGAGAGGTGGCAAGATAGCTGGTCAGGAGGGCTGTGAGAAACAATACTTGGTCTGACCAAATATGGCACCACATACCAACCAAAGACAGCTCTGGGCTCAGACTGCAGACCAGGGTAGACTTTGTCCTTCAAGCACAGGCACAGATCAGCTTACCTTGCCTGCAGTAATACCCGTTTGTTGACTGTGCCCCGATCATGGAGAAAAAAAAAAAAAAAAAGAGGCCGGTGATAGGGCCTTTTCTGTAGCAGCTCATCGGCTCTGAAATAGCCTGCCAGAGGCCATTAGACAGGCGGAGTCTGTTGACATTTTTAAGATGCAGTTTAAGACACACTTATTCTCTGGCTTTTAATTGTGATTAATCGGTGTTCTATCCTTCTATTTTATGTATGTATGTATGTATGTATGTATGTATGTATGTATGTATGTGTATAAAAAAAATCTGTTTATGCGATTTCATGAGTTTCAACTTGTTTCTTAACTTGTTTCTACTTGTCATATTTCCACTATATCTATGTATACTCTACGTGTGCTTTATGCTGGTATATGCTTTGTCTTTGTAAAACTCTTTGGTGCAAACATGTTTGCTTTTAAAGTGCTATATAAATGAAAATAAAACTTTAAAAAAAATTACTGTGGCTTAATGATAGTGGGGGGAAACCTCACTTTAAAAACACAGCACCCTACTGCTTAGCTTCAACCTTGACTTTTTTCAGGATCCTGCTGAAGAGGAGATGAGCAGGCAGGGATGTTTACACAGACATCATCAGGATAACACATCCGTGTGTTGGTCCGTGAGGAACTGAAAACTAGTGAGCGTCAAAGTGCCTCCAGCAGTGAATTAATGTGAGTCTCCTCTAAATTAACAGGTTACACCAGCGATCTGGATGATCTGGTTTTACTTAATTTACTGGTGCCTGTCATTGCATCCTTTTTGCAAGGAGTTTATGGATTAAACAGTGAGCTAGTAAACCTTTCAGAGTCAGTGTTCATGGAGCGATGGCGACTGAGAGAGCAGTGGGCTGTGGCACTAATCTCCTGAACAGAGGGTAGAGAGCCAGGAGAGAGGGCAGAGGTGAGACAAAGTCCTGTGGCGCAATAACAAAAACACACCCTACTACTGTGAAAGGTCATCTGCTAAACAACCAATAGAAAACAAGGCTGAGTAGGATTTTTAAAAAAAAACAAGAAAAAAAACACAAAAAAAAAAAACATACATAGCAGGGTTATCTTTCTAAGTGATTCTTTTGAACAATATACAGTAATGACTTTGTAAAACTGTGTAGATGGTCACATAATGCAGAAGATGGGCAGAACAGACAGATGTGCAGGTAAGACTGTTTGAAGCCGACAGGGAAAGAGAGTCATGTACATGAGCAAAAGGCTTCCCTGAGCACACATGCGCGCAAGCACACACACACACGACGTGTGCACACACACGCAAACACACACACACACACAGAGAGAGAGTATGCTGGTGGGCAGAGGGAGTGGGGGAGGGGTTAGGGGGATGGTACAAAGCCAGTTTGAAATACAAACACAGAGCAACCACCTCTGAGCCATTTCAACATGGCTGACGCTGCTGCATGGGTAAGGTTGATCCATGCAGAACTCGTAGGTACTGCAATTTTCTGAGTTTCAGTTCTCTCGTGAGTGAAAGGACGGCTCACAATACAATGGGAAGATTAAACAGAGCAGCTGTGCTTTTCGGCTACCCTCTCTATATGCTCCTCTCCACCTGTGTGATATATGGTGCATCAGAGGAAAATAAACCATCGCTCATGATTTAATCATGATTTCAACTTTAAGAAACATTCAAGAAACTTTGGTCCACAGCTAATGGGTTTAAATGCACACACAACAACGGCACAAATCAGGTCAAGGCAGGAAATTGGAGAATGTGTTTACATGCAACGCAGTAACCTGTAAAACCTGCAGTTACATGCAGGTGGTCAGTAAGTAATTCTACCCCTTGGATACGTTTTGAATGCAGTCACATAGAAGTGTATTAATGATGGTTTTTTTTTTTTTTTTTTTACTTTTAGAAAATTTGGTTTGGGCATGCTGTGCAGTGCATGCTGTGTGCATAATTTACAAACTACTGTTCAACTGTGGAAACTGGCCTGCTTATTTCAGTTTTAATCAGAGATTGGATTGGTTACATGCACTTCTAATTTGAATGATGTTTCTTTTCATCCCACCACACTGCTGTCACAGCAATACTTCCCTGTCTGTAGTCTTTGTCATTCACATGCACAAAAAGTTAAAACCCCTGTAGAAACCCTGTTAGGTGTATACATGGCATAGCAAAAAAGCTTAATCCAAAACTAACTAAACTAATGAAATAAAATTCTAAACAAGCCACAGAGTCTTGGATTTCATTTTCTAAACTAGATACAGTGATGATCTAGTGCAGTACTGTGGTGCCAAGGAGAGCAGAACATTCAGGGTTTTTGTTCCAACCAGAGACTAGAGTGTGAAATAAAAAGTGAAATCACCAGCTGTGGTCTTTGCTTGGTATAATAACCTGCCTATACTTGTTTTTCCATGGCAAATGGTTGAATAGCTCTGATGCACAGCATCTGCTGGAATTCTGGACACTGATCCAATTATTGGTATAATCTCTTCAGAAAAGCTGCAGGGGAGACGTCCTGCTGTACAAAAGCTCAAAAACATTAAGACAAGGAGGAACGACTGATCTGCCTTGTCTTAGAGACATGAATTTCTGCAGAATTGTTGGATATAAATGCTTGTGAAAAGGTGAATGACCCTAGTACTGCATGGCTGAAAGAGGAATAACTTGAATTACAGTATCCCTACTGCCATCTGGGTAGAACCCTTCCAATTAAGACCCATTTTCTGTCAGGCAGTTCAGCCATGTTACAGACAAACAAGTCCTGCCCAGGGTGCAGTGGAATGAAAGGAGCCCCGTCCATTTCATCACAGGAGGGGGCCAAAGGTTGCTGCGTACCCCATATGTACCAGTGCAGTGCAGCAAGGTAAGAAAAGCAGACTCTCTCTCACACACACACATACACACAAACCACCTTACATGTCCACAACTCAACCTGTAATCAAACCCATGGATCCATATCTGTGTGAATTCATGCATTGTCTAAAAATGCATGTCTAAATAACACCTTTTGCATTTCAAGATTTTCTTGCAGCAAGGCATTAACACCAGTGAAAAGAAGAAAATAATTCTGGAGATTTCTGACTTAAGATCATGAATGAATCTCTTCTGTGGTGTGCATGTCATCCACAGGTAATACTAAACGCTAAAGCCAAGTCAAAGGGAGTAACAGGTATACAAGTTCTCTCTCATTTGAATCTCTCTCAAAAATCATCACATTTGTTGTTGTGATGTGCTGGATGCAGTTGCCTAACCTGGGCACAACCCCCCCCCCCCCCATTTTGTGCCTCTGTTGCTGCATCCTGTAGTACTTATATAAATACAGAAATGAACACAGACTTCCACTGAGGCTACCAGCAACTGGCACCCACACATTCTATATCCAACTGTGTACCTTTGCCAACTGTGAAGTAATCAACCACTTTACCAACAAGTGAACATATGATTGGGATGACAAAGTGACCTCTGTCTTGAGAGAATGAACTTTGTTGATGAGATAAACCCCCCCCCCCACCACCACACCCACCCCATAAAAAGCAGCAGACCCACATGACCTGGAGCCTAACGTGTTGGCTAAGGGCAGAGGGCATGTTGGGTAAGGAGAGATCCTGTATGGTCCAAGGTTTTACAGAGCTGCCACCCCCTCCTCCAGCCTTTAAACACTGCATAACCTTCTGGCTATCAGCACTACATTCCACAGACTGTTTCTTCTTCTTCTTAAAGAACAACAACCCTGCCCTGAGGTGCTTTAACCACTGCAGGAACCACACTGCCCTCGAACAAGCAGCACAGAACAGAACAGACAGATCTGTATAGATACGACAGCCTAGCACAATCTATAAGTCCTCGTCTAACATGTCAGCAGAACATACAGTCTAAGTAGCCTTACTACATTGTGCTGCCCACACATGCCACTGTAAGCCATGTTCACAATGTACACAGGATACAGTGTGTGTTGAGAAGGGAAGGGACAAGTAGGGTGAGGCAAGACCAATCATGAGGATCATGAGGCGCACACACACACACAGGCCTCAAATTACCCTTCCTTTGTAGTCCATAGTAATCAATGAAACAAGTCACACTGATCAGTTGACTTGACTTGGTCATTTTAATGGCCTAAATTAACTTGTTCGATGCTTATTACTAGATGAACCTAATTGTAATGTAAATTTGACAACAGTATGCAGATGGTTAGGCTGGTGATAAAATAACAAGAAACAGAGTACAGTGGTTGCTTTTATTAAACTTTCATCTCATTTCTGTTAGGTATTTCTGTAGAGATACCAGTTTTGCTACTTATCTGCCGCAAAGCCTAAATAAAACATTTTCAGCGTAATATAATTGACCCCATCTCTTTAAAATGCAACACGGTATTGTCACTCAGAGGTTCATAATTTCTGAATTCCTGGGGAAAATCACATGAGCTAAACATGAAGTGTTCAAAGCGAATGCTGTTACAGATGCCACATTGTCATCATCAAACACTTAAGGCGGTTACAGCCAGGAGCCATATTCCAGCTTTACAAGCCTCACTAAATTAGATTGTGTGTATAAAGTTTAAAATGTATTTGGATGGGGTCGGGTTGGCTCAGTGGGCAGAGCAGGCACACATATATTTAGAGGTGTATGCCTCTAAAGGGTTCAACTCCGACCTGGGACGATTTCCTGCATGTCTTCCCCCTCTCTCTCCCGTTTCTCACCTGTTCTGTCCATTAAAAGGTGGAAAAGCCCAAAAAAAAAAATCTTAAAAAAAAAAAAATGTATTTGGATGAATTTTTTTAATGTATTGTTGAAAAGTACAATTCAGCTAACTGGTAGGCCAAATGTTAGGCTAACAGGCAGAGCAATTGCTCACTCCAACTGTACTTCTAGGTGGGTGTAACCTGCCAAAATATAGTCCTATTGTCTTCATATTATACAGCACCCTGCAACCGTGAACAGGGTAACAAATTGTGAAAAAATATGGATTCATCTTATCTTATCATACTGCCCTAAAGTTGTGACAAACTTTACCAAGACAAGAGTCTAGAAATGCCTCAGTATCTGTAGAACAGTGACACTTTAAAATCTCTGAACAAAAAAAAAAAAAAAAAAAAAACTTAAAAACTGCCCTGGATGCATCCAATCTAAAGAATAAACACAGTTCACTTTGTGTGATTAAGCTACAAACAAGACTATGCTAAACCTTTTTGCCATGCATGACGAGAACAAATACAGGAAAGTAGACAGACATAACTGATATTGGACAACTGAGGGCCTCTGGCTATTGCTAGGACAACAATTACTCAAGCATCAAGAATGACAAATGTATTACAAAAATGACTTTAAGAGAGTTATCAGTCAGTCTTATCAGACATTCATCAATTGTTCTAAGTTGATACTAAACAAAGTAAGAGACATAGTGGAAATATTTTTGCAAAATTAAACATTTAGTTATACAAAGCAGTAGCCAGTCAAGGGAACCCACATTGCTGTCATTCCTGTGCCTTATTATCTCTATGCCCCTTGGTACTTTAACAACACTAATCACCTGAGAAGCCAAGCTGCATTTCCACCTGAACACTGAGCACATACATTGTTTTATTAGCTACCAGGTGATTTGTTGTTGTCCTGAATTACAGTTTAATAATCAAATATTCAACACACTGATGTGGCTTTTTTCATTTCTTTTTTTTTTTTGCTTTATCAGAATAATAATTAACACCCGGAAATCAATATTATGCAACGCTGTTTCTATAAAGCAGTTTTGGGTCACAATGTAGCCTAATGTTACACACACGGTAGCCGACCACAAAGATGGTCGGTGTATAACAGTAGCCCACCTATAGGCTACACACATACAATTCCCTGCGTCGATACAATTCACGTTTATTGTTAATACAACGTTTAAAACCGAAAGTATAGGCTATACGTCTACATTGTACTGGGTAGCTTATATGTGCAAGTAAGTCCTGTTAGACCATTGTTTAATTAGCCGTACCTAAGAACGACGTGGCTTAACCTACATATAAACAATACAGGTGACACTATATCGGCTGTAACATCTCTATGATTATAAGGATTATTGCACAAAATACCGTGCGTAAAATCCGCAGAATCAATCCTGTTTCTTTTTACACATTAGGTACAAGTTACAGCTATTTAAAAAAAAAAAAAAAAAAAACCTCAGTGTTATGATTACACGAGAGAGATCGATTTATGAAACATTCAGCTCAATACCCTTCATTTTGGTAAACAATTCATTGAACATAGTGGATTATCAAAACAGAGAAAACGAGGTAAAGTGTGGAAAACATTTGTGTGAAGCGCTACGACGAGCCGTTTGCAGATTCTTTCTGTCGCCTGTGCTCTGCCAGTCTGGTGAATTGGTACACACTCGTCCCGTGGGGCATCTCTTATAAGCACACGACGCCGAAATAAACGCCACAACATTTGCAAACCATTTATCTGCGGTTTCGAGTAGGAGCCGCGATCAACTAAAACAAATAATGTGGGATTTCTCGGCTTGCCAAGCAGGCTGGTAGTGCCAGAATAGGCACCAGCGGAGCCCCTTTTTGTTGGCACGCCGTGGAAAAAAAAAAAAAACACCACCGTAACGCCGAAAACCCTTGCGATCCTTGCAGCAGCTGGGAGAAAAACGATCCGATCAAAACAGACACGAAAGCAGCCCCGTTGCGCATTTACAATCCACCTTAAAGATAAATAAATCTTTTAAATACCTTATTACATCGGTAGGATCGTTCTCAAGCGTTCTTTACCATCCTCTTGCTCATCTCACAGCCTTCGGGACGCCATGTTGCAAGCTTATGACGTTAGGCTTCCTCACCCCTGACCCACATTTGAATAGAAACCAGCCCAGAGTGCAGCAGAGAAAACATCCCACTGTGGGAGGGTCTGACCACTTTCTCAGCCCAGGACCCCTGGCAACTTTACCTGCAAGATGGCAGAGAGAGAGAAAGACAGAGGGAGGGATATGTTCACACTGTTGTTTAGGCCTTCTTCTCCCAGCAGCACGACCATGGTCCTATACTGCTGAATGCAGGTCTACGCTGCAAAAAATGTCTGACTTGACAAGTTACTTTGTGTAATGTATACCCGTTTCTCTGATTAAAAAAAAAGAATGAAACAAATCACATTTTTTAATGAAAGGGTGTGAGCGAAACCCGCATGTTTCGAATGTAGTTTCACCTAAATACAGTTTAAAAAGAGTATCACTAGGCCATTAATGGAAATAAAGTGGCAACGCGGATCACCAGAGGTTTCCATTTTATGTTAGAAATTGTTCTAATTAAGTTTGTATGGCAAGCAATTAAATTATCTTGTATGGTTTAAAAAAGCTCGTTCCACGGATGCAGATTAAGTAATTTGATATTGTTTTGCAGTGTACACTATGTTTCAATCTAAGCTCAAGGAGCTTCACTTGTAAACTATGCAGTTTCAATATGCAATTATTTAATGCGCATGTTGCAATCACCATAGACAGCTGCATCAACCCTGCTAATTCTGAAATCAGTTAGTTGGACTTAAGATAATAATTGCAACTTGAGACTTCAAATTTGAGTTCAAAGCCATATAACAGATCTCAAAATGATTGATTGTCAGATGACTTACAGCCGAGAGAGAGAGAGAGAGAGAAAAAAAAAAATGGTTCTGGTTCAAAAATTGGGCACCAGATGTGCGGAAGTATGACGATCTGTTGGCTCCTCCTCTTTGCCAGAGGACCCAGGTCAGCCAAAAGCCAATAAAAAACAGGATACATGGTGGGTTTCACATACATGGCATTTATTGGACCTCTATCAGTAAGATTAGGCTACTTTGATGCCTGGCTGCAGCTATTCATGAATATTTTTGCCCATCGCCTGCAAGTTGTTGAGTGACATATTGATCCAGATTGTGTATCAGTTTAATCTTTCATGCTTTATGCTCATGCAGCTTCTGCATATTTCTTGTATCGAAGTTATGGCGCTCTGCCAAAGTGCTCTTCTGACACGCTGTGGTTGCCGCGGAAAGTGCATCCTCTGCGAGGGAGCTCGGCACACTGAGTTGCATTTATCAAGGTGCTTAGACTGAGCCACATGTGTTTCTCTATTATCAGCTCGCCCTATAGCTGAGGATCCACGAAAAACAAGACTGGCTATAAGGCAAACATGTCATAACCCTCATAAGGATATATCAAATGTCAAATAGCATGTGCAATAGGAAATTCTGCCAAAACCAAATCAGCGAATACAGACAAACACATTTATTTTCCCTTATCCCTATTTTCATTTCTAAGAGGTTAACATTTATTACAGCTAAAAATATATTTAGGCTGGTTAAGGTGTCAAGAATACCATCAGAAAAATTGATTTAAAAAAAATGATTTTACATACATGTAATTGTTTTCCATGAAGAAACCTAACCGCAAAATATAGATGTTGACAATTAAAAGAAGCACTTACACGTCTGAAAGTAATTACAAAAAAGCTGGGACAGTTAAGTTTTAGTTATTTACCTTTGATTTTTATTTATTAAAATATGTATAAGAAAAACATCAAAAACATGCCATAGGATTTGTGTTCATTTGTAACTTCCATCAGTTTCTTTGTGAAAACACATTTCTCATGGCAACACATTCAGACTATAAACATTTAACAAAGACCTGAAATTCGTTCATTGCGATTTGAGAACAACAATGAGTTCATGTTGAAACATTTGCAAACATCTTCCAAGAAACCCAAAGCCCGAACTGGTCCACCGCGTTTGACAGCTGACGTGCATTCATAATGACATCTCCTTTGATTAGTTTGGTGACGTTGGCATTGATTTAAAACAACGTTCACTTTGACATCCATCCAACTTTTAAAATAAGCTGCACGCAGGGACTGGGTGCCTAATAGGGCCAAGTCATCCAGGATAAATTATGAGAACAGCGAGATGAAGATTTTCAAGCAAGATCCAACAAAAATGAACAAAATCATTTAAAAGTACAACACATTTGTTTAACTGTACCCCTGCAGTGTATTGAGCTCCAATATATTCGTGTCAACACGTCGTGAAAAGTAGTAGCCTAGATATGATAACATGATTTTTGTATATAAAATTAAATGTAAATCCTGCGCAAAACCTTTGAAAATCGCATTAAACCTTAATATCATGTAAGGCATTTTTGGATAACACTAAGCAGTTGTTAACGTGTAAACTGGTCCAACGTCATCACCCTCTTCCTCCTACAGCAAGGTCTCCACACTCTGGTGAGCAGCGTCACTCTGAGTGCAGAGCACCCTCTGATGTACAGAATGGGCGTCAAGGCAGCATTAACTCGGGGCAAAATGCGAATAGGGTCAGTGCCTTCATTCTTAAAGATATAACAGGTGAAACCAAAGAAATTACAGGCCACAACATGACAGAATATAGGAAGCCACGTCGCTAAGAAAAACCCAGCCACCACCAGTATGAGATACACCGATGAGCGCTTGCTGTCTCTCTCCTCAGACGGCGGCTCCCTCTCCAGCTGGAACCTGGCTATCATGAACAGTTTGACATTCAGCCCTATCATTATGATCACTGTGAATATGTTCCCCGCGAACGTGCCCATGGTCGTGATCGTTTTGGCTACCCCGACTGTGACCAGGTTGTGCACAGCCACGATGAGGAAAGCATAGACCCAGTAGGTAAAGATGACGAGCAGGGTCCTGTTTCGGGTCATGCGGTGGGAATATTTAAAAGGTGACACCACCGCGTGGTACCTGTCTGCCTGCGCGGCTAGGATGGCCATGTAAGACAGCCCTAGAAATGTTGGTACGATGTAGAGGGTTCTCGTAGGGGACTCGAAACTATCCTTCACATCGAGAACACCAACATAATAATATGACACGCCGGTGCAGATGTCACTGAGGCAGGTGCTCAGCATGTACATGAAGCGGTTCTCGCTGCGAAGCGCCTTGTTCAGCAGTATGGAGAGTGACACAGACATGTTGAGGAAAATGATAGTTGCAGGCAGGAAAATGCTAAATAGAAACATCAACACATTGCCAAAGCTTGTGAGGGGTAGCACAAGAGACCACCCCTGGCTGCTGTTCCTCATCGGTGTGCGACAAGAGCGTTCAGGGCTTCATTGCACTGCAAAGACTGGCAGCAGTGCACTCTTATTTATGTAGGGAGGAAGACGAAGACCTGGGTGACTTCAGTGGCCATGGACAACAAGTCAACAAGCTCCTGATAAAAACATATGAGGTCAACAACCTATTGACATATTTTAGCTGTTTTCTCCTCAGCACATACAAATGTTTATAAGTTTCAAGTTTCCCTTAAGGACTGTCCGTTATTTATTTAAGGGGCCACCGGAGGAGTTTTGGGACCTTCAGCCCAAAAAAAGACATGACCCTCCCCCAAAAATTCATTAAAATGTTCTGTACTGGTTTGCATTTGGCAAATACAGATTTTTTAACAGCTACGACATGAGACTAAACCTCTGCATTTTGATCTGACGCATCCCACTCCTCTGTTATGGTGTGGTGGCCATTTCAGTAGATTTACTCACTTAACATTGTTGTGGAAACAAAATAAGCATGGAAACTAAATGCACAATTCCCGCATTCCTGCATTACTTCAAATACTAAGTTACTCCTCTAGTAAACTAGTATTCACATGAAATAAAACAATAAAATATTGAGACCATTCAGCAAGGCACTCTGGGTAATATTCAACACACAAACTGGTTGCTATGGACTCGTCACTAGGCTTCCTCCACGTCGCCGTTTAAACAAAGTGGAATAAACGTATAAAAGTCCAAATCTACACAAATCCCGCAATCAATTAGTAAGCTGACATCAAATGTGGCATTTAGGAAACCTTTATTGCAACCTTGGCACGGTAAGATGTCCAGACATAGTAAAACAGTCATTTTCGTTTTTTGCATCCTGCTGCTCCCATTGTCAGCCAGGTGTTATTTAAGATATTTATAAAATATCTGATCATGCCAGAATTATTCCACTCATTTTTTAAACAATGCAATCATCCGTTTTAGCCACCAGGGGGGCAGCTGCCCCTGCCCCATATGTCTATGCCCTGCCCCACAGCAAACTCATGGGTCAGACCCATCTGGTAGCGAAGGAGGGCAGAGACTGAGAGAGCTACATGGAGCTACATGGAAAAATATGCAAACATTGACTTTAGTCAGATTGATTCAACGACTTACAAACGTACACACGTTATTGTAATACCTAAAGCAGTAAAACGAGCAAATTATTGTACAATTCAATGAGAATTTATCAAACAGGCCTTCAAGTGATCAATGTTTATTTGTTTGGAAACTTTCAATACATATTTTTGCAAAATATACCTGAATTAAAAGATAATACTGTGCCTCTTATGTTTATGATGTTATAACAGAAACTACGTGTGTTAGTTAGTTTCTATGATAGATGCACTTAATGCCCATGCAGGGTAATTTGGATGAAATATGTAGACCCTATGGCTATGACCATTGGTTAATAACTAACCAAGAAAAAATACAAAAATTTCTCATCACATAGTTTTCTTGCGTAGCCAGTTTTAGTAAACATATTGACACATCGATATTGGACTATTCCATTTGTATGTTATTTCATTTTATATATTTATTGCCTTGCCTTGATTTAGAAGCTAAATGTTGATGAGGTAGCAGGAGGGAACGTGTAGGCATTCAACAAAAGTAATAAAAACTTAAAGGGGCGCTATGCAGTTTTGGCAATTTCTTCGCTGTTTTCTCACTTTTTGCTCGCAGGTTTCTCTATAGAGCCCCCCCCTACAGCTTTGGAATAGATATTTGGCAACACTGTTGTAAAAAAATCGTTGGCGACTCTCCCCCCTCCCATCTTCTCCCTCTGGTCATGTGCATTTGTTTTCATAGAAGCCGGCGAACGCACGGAGCCATGTCCACTGAGGTAGACAGCTAGTAAGCTAGCTAGTAAGCCCATAACAGACAGCGATCATAATAAAAACCTTTACAGACAATAACAAACATCCTGAGGTCACAATAACAAGAAATACAAAGATTAAACAGAGTTTATCCCAAAGATATTGTTTATGATAAGTGCAACGGCAAGAACGCCAGGTCAGCATCGGATTTGCAGGCTTCTGTTTGTCTCAGTTCTCCCCATTCTGAAAACGCAGGTCCGATGTTTACTCGTGTCTGACTCCTCGCTCGGTCAGTCTGCCGTTTCCTCTTTTTCTGTTCCTCTGACAATGCTTTCCTAGCTTTCTGCTTCTTTTTGCCGGGTCAGCCATGATGATAGTGTGAAAAACTCCATCGCTACCTTGTTCTTATAGATAGCCGGTTCCTTTATGTGTGCAGTGTCGTTGTCACTACCCGATGTGAGTTGAGTGCAGATGTGAGTTGCGCGTGCTCAGATTTAAACGGTTTACGGCATAACGCCAAGGGATCCAGATCCGGCTGCATTGTGAAATTCGTAAAATAACAAACCTTTCTCATTACAAACAATATAATAGAAGATGGAAATAATTTCAAAAACGTTTTAGCTATCTATGATTGTTTGATTGCTAACTTGTAGCCTGCAGTGAACAAACTTCGTTATGTAGGTCAGGTTACGAAGTCTGTTGTTAGCAGGTTCTTGTAGGCTACTTCAGCCTCTAATCTAGAACTGACATCAGGGATCATGCCGTGAAAATGTGCTGCCTTACGCTAAATAATAAATTACTGCTATGTAAGGTACCTATATCATTATTCTGTGGCTAACAGCAAAACAGATCTGCGCCTGTTGCAAGGTGATGCATGCGCAACTCACATCTGCACTCGACTCACATCGGGTAGCGACAGCCGTGAAGCAATTCGTTACATCGCAAGACCTGATATCACGTGATACTTCCTGGCTCGCCGGCCGAAAGTTGCAAGGGTGTTTTTTCCGCTCACAGGCACTAGGGGGAAGCGAGACGACCACCATTCAATCCGAAAAAAAGTCATATAACCATTCCAATGACTCTGAAGCTGTTCAGTTAAGGTAAATTAAGCTAAAAAAAAAACTGCATAGTTCCCCTTTAATATAAGTATTCCTGGGTCACCCTGAACCATAGACCTCAGAGTTCAAGATTAAAGGACATTAAGGAAGCAGGCCGCACCAAACCACTGAGAAAGTATTATGGAAACCAGGATGCACAAACAAGTGACTGGTGATCATCTTGTTTATTCCCAAGCCCCCTGGGACTTCTTGTGATTAGGCCTTATTTGTTCTTTCCATATGTGTGGCATGCCTATGTTCTACCTGTTAACACGCCACCTGTTTATAATACAGCCCCTGCCCTTTAGAGATTAGGGTGTTTGCTTAAATTCTGAGCACCACCGTTCATATATAAATATAATGAATGCTCAGCCTTCTGGCGGAGCGCCAGGATGCCCTTTAACGCCACCGTCCCGTTGTCGGTGGGTTTCAAAACTCCGGAGGACTTCCTCATCTTCATTTTCCATATTCTGTTTGCCACAAGCGCCGTGCTCGTCGCCGGCTCGGTGGTCATCGCGATTTCCTCCAACCGGTACCTGCGAGGCCAGAACCGTTTTATATTCATGCTGAACACGAGCATCAGTGACACTCTGACCGGCTTCTCGGTCTACTACCTCGGCCTCTTCGACGTACAAGAGGGCTATCCCTCGAGGAATGGGACATACTACATTTTACCCTCATTTCTAGGTGTCAATGTGTTAACCTTCCTCTTCGCTCAGTTTGACCGGTACTTCGCCGTGTGCCATCCATTCTTTTACAACCGCTATATAACGAGGTCTTTCGTTATTGGCATTTGTGCGTTTTGTTGGATTTACACATACTCTATCCTCACAGTGCAGAACATGGTGCCTATTTCAAAAGCGGCTCAAATAAACGCGTTTGGTGTAATGACTCTACAGATTATTGTACTTACTAAAGTGTTGATGACAATTAAATTATACAACATAGCCAGGAACCACATGGCGAGAGAGGCGCCCAGTGCCGAGAGAGACAACAAAAAGGAGTCGCTGCGCATCATTGTGTTTGTGGTTATTTGCTTCTTGGCTCTGTGGTGTCCATCCTTTGTCAATATAATTGTAAGACAGTTGACGAGTAACGGTCTCAGGTTTAGGAATGAAGCCACTAACCTGTTCGCCATCATGGCACGCCTGAACGCTCTGGTGACCCCGGCTGTGTACCTCTGGGGCAGTCCGGCGCTACGGAAGGCCGTGTGGAGAACCGTGTGGCGGGGGGTCTGTCCCTGCCGGACGGCAAGGTGAGAGTCGGTCAGAACACTTTAACGTGACTCAAAATGTCAATATTTAGATATAATGCAGGCGTTACGTGTTTTAGATCAAATGAGTATTTGTTTTGTTTGTCCATTTTTGTGTGACTGTAAATCTCTCTCTCCCCCACCCTCTCTCTCTTATTCAGAATTGGCTTTAACGTTGATGGAGTGACAAAGCAATTCTAATAAAGCCGCCAGAATCAGCATCATCATAAGGTATCATATAGAGAATGGATTAAATGGCCAGATCACGCGGCTGACGTGAAAATGGCACATGTTTCAGTCACTTTTGGACGAATGTAAGTTCTCGATCATTACGTTTTTAGAATGACTGAAACAAAACGCACTTGACGGATTGGGCAGTTGAACCTTTTTTGCGTGAGGATTCAGTTCAAAGGTGAAATATGGACTGGGTTTGGGATTAGGTGAGGGCAGTATGTGCCACTGTCATATTTGTCATACACGCTTTCAACAGAATAAAAATAATATTTGGATAACTGCTGTGTAACAACTGCCTCTATTGTTATTAGAATATGGATTGTGTGTTGTTATTTTTGTGAAAGCTCGTCTTCATCCAGGTGCTAACACTGCAGGTTACAGGGCCCTCTTATTTCCCTGTATTCATTGTCTTACGTTTTCTTTTTTTTTAAAGTCCGCATGGCATTTTGAGGATGCAACCTTTCATTACAGGTAAAATAGCCTGCTGTTGAAATAAACATTTATATTTAGGTTAATTTATGTATATCCCACAGTTCACATTTTACATTTCTAAACACACCCACAGATTGATACCATTACTGTTGTTATGATGTTCAATGATACCCAACCACGTGTGTAAGAGTTGTGCAATTCAGCATACAATAATGGACCTATGACAGAATAGATACCGGACCACTTCGTCACTTCTGTCAGGTTAATGGGACTATCTTTGAGGGGCATCTGGATCACAACATATAATGTAAATATAAATGTTCTGAAATAACATGTTTAGCTCTGATAAAGGCTCAGGAACTACAGGCAATTCTGATTCCAGCTGTGCTAGCTCAAGTGGATTATTTGTAATGCTCTACAAGTGTGGCCGCTGCCCAGGGTGCTGATCCTGGGATCAGTACACTGTTCGGGTTACTCGCGTGTTGAAACTGCACCAAAACTGCGATACTGTTTCATTACACCCGCCAAGTGTGAAGTAGATCATCGGATGAACGGTTCTCGAGATATTTGAAAGACAAATAGGCTCACAGAGGGTCCTGGACTTATAGTCAGATAGAGGGTCCGCGAGTTATAGTTAGATAGACGTTCAATGACCTCTGACAGCCCAAAAACTCGTGCGGGCTTGCTTGGTTTTTTTGGCCAACCATGTCCACTGTTTCTAAAAATATTAATTCTGGTAACACTCTAGAATCTTTTCATTAATTTACGGAGTTACGGTGTAATCTTTAACGTAGAGTACAGTCGCCTATATGAACCAGTAGCCATTACTGTATCCCGAATTTTAATCCTGAATATAATCCAGATTTTTTACCCCCTTATTCCATAACTTCATATCTTGTTCACCTAAACCTATACATGCAGTGCCAGAAATGGGCCGGAACTCACTGGTAGGCTACTGAGTCTTCTTACTGCGTACCGCCACCTCCTGCAGTATACGGTGAGTATACGCACCCCTAAACACCTGCGTCTCTCACATAGCATCTTAACGTTGACAAAACAGAGCTGAAAATGTGCTTGTTAACATGGATAATAGTATGTTATTGTAATGTAATTACCGCCCGACTGCAGGAGGACAGCCGTGATCCAGTGCGCAGTCCACGGCATGATCCGTCCGACCACTTTCAATTAATCTTCTCCACCCCTGCACCATTTACGCAATAAGATACTCTCACAATGGCTTAATGTGTCTTAATCGGTTGCATGTTTTCATACGGAATGTGTGCAATGAAGTGCATACAACACACATTTTAAGTGATAGGCTATATTATCAATACATGTTATATAAATATATCCAAGATACATGATCATGTCATGCAACTGCTGAATTATTGGAACGCATTGTAGGCTGGTATATGGTATTACAAGATGACTCCGGAGTTATTACGCTGTGCGTTTTGGGCTGTAAACGATTGGATTTAGATTACAAAGCGTTACGTGTAGTCTTGTATAAAGTACTTGAACGCAATACTTAGTACTTAATACTAGTAAAAGTACAAGTAGCTTACCAGAAAATGACCATAATTAGAATATTACTTGAGTAAAAGTCTTAAACTATCTGATATTTACTGTACTTAAGTATCAAAAGTAATTTTTTTGATATTACATGTACTTAATTATTAGAAGTAAAAGCAAAAGTAAAAAAAATCTCTGATTATGAACTTTATGGCCAAAGGTGTGTACAACGTTATCTTCATCACCAACCCGTTCATCACTATCGTCGGGGTGTCCATCGTCTGTTACCATGGTGGCAGAGCCTGCACCAGGTGCTTCCATGACACTATCAGTTATTATGCTTCCTCCTTTTCTCCTTTAGTTTTTGTGCCGCTTGTCAACAAACAGTCATTACGTCACTAACTCGAATGGAGCGTGCATTAACATGCAATATAGCAGCAATGATTCGCCAAACCTGCTTTCTTCCAGTGTAACAAATTTCTTCTGATTTTATTTTGTAGAACGAGTAACTGAAATGCTTAGGGGAAATGTAGTGGAGTAAAAATATACATTTTATTAAGGGAATGTAGTGGAGTAAAAGTAAGTTTCCCGACAAATAACAAAGTAAAGTACGTGAAATGTCTACTTAAGTACAGCAACGAAGTATTTGTACTTCGTTACATTACAAAACTGGTTATGTGAAATTAATATTTTTAAGTGGACAGTACTTAGATTTTTTTTAATGATTAATTCAATATTGTCCAAGACTTATATTTATAACTCAAAATGAATTTACATGTTTATCAACATTTATTTTTATTGTATTGGTTTATTTGATAGGGACCATGCATATTTATGAACATTGTTGTATAAAAACACCATGTAAATATGCCAGAATAAGTAAAAATAACTACTTTTCTAAACTAAACTAAACTAAACTTTTAAACCTAAACACTAATGAAACGTGAGATTACGGCATGCCTCATGGGAAAAACATCTTATGTTTACTGGGGCAGTGGCTTAACCACCAGCTATAAAGATACTACATTCAAAGTGCATTGTTGGAACAATGTTCCTCTCTAACATCACAGCATCTGGAGGAGTACAACTCTCGGTGAACTTCCACAGTCCTGTGGATTATCTCATTTTAATTTTTCAACTTTTATTCGCTACAACTACTGTTCTGGTGGCCGGACCTGTAGTCATTACCATATTGGCCATCAGAGCTCTCCGCCTCCAAAACAGGTTTATTTTCATGCTGAACACTAGCATTTCTGATACGTTGGTTGGGTTTTCAGTGTATTATCTCGGTCTGTTTGATGTTCAAGAAGGATATCCTTCGAGAAATGGAACGTATAATATGTTACCTTCTCTTCTTGGGGTAAACATTATGACATTTTTGTTTGCCCAGTTTGACCGGTATTTTGCCGTTTGTCATCCATTCATCTATAGTCGCTATATAACCCGGCGGGTGGTTATATCTGCAAATGTCTATTGTTGGCTTCAAGTCTATACTCAGTCGATCATTACAAATTTCGTGCCACTTTCCAAAGCAATACAGGTGTATGTTTTCGGTATTGTCAGCTTACAAGTCATTGTGTTCACTAAAGTGGTCATGACTATTAAACTGTATGTTATTGCAAGGTACCAGCTTAGCAGAGACCCTCCCAGCGCCGACAAAGACAGCAAGAAGGAGTCATTGAGAATCATTATTTTTGTTGTCATAAGCTTCTTGGTGTTGTGGTGTCCCTCTTTTATTAATATTATCATCAGACTTATGGTAGGAGGAGGGCTGACGTTTAGGAACGAGGCCACCAATCTTTTCGCCATCATGGCTCGTTTTAACGCTGTGTGCACACCGTCTGTGTATATCTGGGGGAGTCCGGCTCTGAAGGAAGCCATGGTGAGGACAGTGTGGGGCAGACTGTGCCCAAGATTCAAGAAGAGGTAACAGGGGCAGAAAAACACACTGTGGGGAACTAAAATGCAATACAACGTTCAACCGATTTGTCCTGTTTATAGCCTACTGTGATTTTATGATGAAGTAGAGATACCAAAAAGTCATGTACATAACAACTATGGAGCCTACTCAATATACAGTCAAAGAGGTTTATCTGCATTAGCTTTCGATTTAGTAAGGTGGTTTACTGTAGTGTATATTCATGCCGGATCCAATCAAAAATTATAAAAGAAATGTCAAACAAAGTGGGAAAGTTTAATTTGAAATAATAAGTTCAGTTTTAAATTGAAATATGATAAATTGATTTGCTCTGATGTTGTGTGTGTGGAGTGTACGTCGGCAGAGATAGAGTGCTCGACTGGTGAGATGCTATCTGGTTATGTCTGTGTGTGATATGATGTTGTCATTGTGTTCTCGGCCATTGTAAACTATGTTAACCTGGGAAAAAACAGCTGTTAACCTGTGCATTGCTGTAAGCAGTGTCGCTGTCCATGCTGTGTGGTGCTGAACGGCCTGTTTAAGGCATGTCAGGTTGGCTACTGTTAGGAGCAGGGCTGGCGTTTAGAAAGGCACTGTATGAAAATGACTTAAGAGGATATATATATATATATATATATATATATATATATATATATATATATATATATATATATATATATACAGTGGGGAGAACAAGTATTTGATACACTGCAGATTTTGCAGGTTTTCCTACTTAAAAAGCATGTAGAGGTCATTTTATCATACGTACACTTCAACTGTGAGAGACGGAATCTAAAACAAAAATCCAGAAAATCACATTGTATGATTTTTAAATAATTTATTTGCATTTTATTGCATGACATAAGTATTTGATCACCTACCAACCAGTAAGAATTCCGGCTCTCACAGACCTGTTAGTTTTTCTTTGAGAGGCCCTCCTGTTCGCCACTCATTACATGTATTAACTGTACCTGTTTGAACTTGTTACCTGTATAAAAGACACCTGTCCACACACTCAATCAAACAGACTCTAACCTCTCCACAATGGTCAAGACAAGAGAGCTGTGTAAGGACATCAGGGATACAATTGTAGACCTGCACAAGGCTGGGATGGGCTACAGGACAATAGGCAAGCAGCTTGGTAAGAAGGCAACAACTGTTGGCGCAATTATTAGAAAATGGAAGAAGTTCAAGATGACGGTCAATCTCCCTCGGTCTGGGGCTCCATGCAAGATCTCACCTCGTGGGACATCAATGATCATGAGGAAGGTAAGGGATCAGCCCAGAACTACACGGCAAGACCTGGTCAATGACCTGAAGAGAGCTGGGGCCACAGTCTCAAAGAAAACCATTAGTAACACACTTCGCCGTCATGGATTAAAATCCTGCAGCACACGCAAGGTCCCCCTGCTCAAGCCAGCGCATGTCCAGGCCCGTCTGAAGTTTGCCAATGACCATCTGGATGATCCAGAGTAGGAATGGGAGAAGGTCATGTGGTCTGATGAGACAAAAATAGAGCTTTTTGGTCTAAACTCCACTCGCCGTGTTTGGAGGAAGAATGAGTACAACCCCAAGAACACCATCCCAACCGTGAAGCATGGAGGTGGAAACATAATTCTTTGGGGATGCTTTTCTGCAAAGGGGACAGGACGACTGCACTTTATTGAGGGGAGGATGGATGGGGCCATGTATCGCGGGATCTTGGCAAACAACCTCCTTCCCTCAGTAAGAGCATTGAAAATGGGTCGTGGCTGGGTCTTCCAGCATGACAACGACCCGAAACACACAGCCAGGGCAACTAAGGAGTGGCTCCGTAAGCAGCATCTCAAGGTCCTGGAGTGGCCTAGCCAGTCTCCAGACCTGAACCCAATAGAAAATCTTTGGAGGGAGCTGAAAGTCCGTATTGCCCAGCGACAGCCCTGAAACCTGAAGGATCTGGACAAGGTCTGTATGGAGGAGTGGGCCAAAGTCCCTGCTGCAGTGTGTGCAAGCCTGGTCAAGAACTACAGGAAACGTATGATCTCTGTAATTGCAAACAAAGGTTTCTGTACCAAATATTAAGTTCTGCTTTTCTGATGTATCAAATACTTATGTCATGCAATGAAATGCAGTACCTATGATAAAAATTACAGACTTCTACATGCTTTGTAAGTTGGAAAACCTGCAAAATCGGCAGTGTATCAAATATTTGTTCTCCCCACTGTGTGTATATATATATATATATATATATATAATTTTTTTTATGGTTGGGTATCATTTTATATATGAAACCTTTTTTTGGCAGTGCCATATATGTTGGCTGTTAAAGACGGTTCCTGATCCTGAACTGCAGTTTGTTCATTTGATCTGGATTTTCATGCTTTATTTAAGCCTTTTTCTGTTTACTGGCTTCCTCGAAGATTGTTCCTCTTATTCAATTTTTTTACTCATTCCCGAGATAGTATTCTGTATTAGTAAAGGGGAAGAGGTTGCATTTAAAAAAAAATTAAACTTTAGTGTAGTGTGTTGTGCTTGCGCAGCTCCATCAACGGTCGCACATTAACAAGTGTGTTAGTATGTGAATTTTGGGATAGGCTAAATTATGAGTTTTAAAAATGACTATTTGACTGTATATTAAAGTATCTAATTTGGGATATTTATAGGAAGAGTACCTCAATAAAGGCCACTCACTCATAATTCAATTATATGGAGGCTTTTGACAATGTGATTAGCCTTGAATACAATGGAATATGAAACATTCATGATTTAGAACAAACTTTTCCTACAGCATCCAATGGGAGCTGGATGTCTTAATAAGGTTAGCCTCAGCGTAAAATTATTATTAATAATATTATTGTTATTAAGATATTTTAATAGATTATCATAATAATCAGCGGGCTAAAATAATTGTTTCTATGCCCCGGTAAAGTTTTGTCTGGTGTCCCTCTTTTATTAATTTCGTCCTGAGACTGCTGTTAGGCGGAGGGCTAACATTTAGGAACGAGACCACCAATCTTTTCGCCATCATGGCTCGTTTTAACGCTGTGTGCACACCGTCTGTGTATATCTGGGGGAGTCCAGCTCTGAGGGAAGCCATGGTGAGGTCGGACAGTGTGGGGGCAGTGTGGGGCAGACTGTGCTCAAGATGTAAGAAGAAGTTAAACGGCCCATGCAATAGAGTTGCCATGGAAACTGTAGATTAAAGAAAACATTTCTCGTGATTTAGGCTTTCTTCTTATTCCTGTTACAGTATAAGAAGCTCCTGGCTTCCTTAAAGATTTTTCCTCTTAATAATATAACATCATTTATTGGCCTACATCTTTTTTTCACTCCACTCCGGTATAGTAGTCTACCTATTCTGAAATATTGTAGGGGAAGATCTTGCATTTTTTAGTGTGTGTTATGCTTGCACAGCTCCATCAGCTACCACAAGTGCTGTTTTGCAATTTCTTTCTTGTTCAGCTTTCCAGTAGTCATCCAGTTGTTAACTGCTAACTGCTCCGACTCCGGTCCCTGTTCACTGCCCTGGTTAAGTCCTGCTGCTCTGCCCTGGAACCCATAATACTCAGTCTCTTTGGATCTCCCTCTTGGCCGGCTTTCTCGGCCCCAAACTGCCCCTGTCCCATCCTCAGTTCATGGCTCTCCGCTACAAGCTCAAGCTTCCCTTGTCCTGCAAACCATCATCCCCGTGTTCTGCAATAAAATTACGTTTTACTTGATCCCTGTCTTCCTCGTGTGTCAGCACCTGGGTTCACTTGTTTTGCAGCGCCACGTAAAAGGCTTTAAAATATATATTTGCTGCTGGACGTTACTCTTTAATCTGTAGTGTTAAAGAGTTCAAGATCATTTTAGCTCATTTCCTGACCCATAGGCCTATTCCAAGGACAATAAAATAATTCAAAACATTGTTTTTAACGCCAACACTATCAGTCTTCATAGGCCTACTGCTCTGTAGCCTCGCCGTAAATGGTTAATAGCGGTTACGGGCCACCCTATGGATTGTGGGCGAGTCTAATAGATTTACGTCTCACAAGCACAAATGATGACGACTTTTAATTATTTGCCATGGGTTTTGCTCACATCTTCATTCATCACCGGTCTGGAATTGGCAAAGAAGATTAACACATATTTTGTTGTCCATTTTCCGTATATTTACAATGTTTTTAATTCGTCATGTCACATGACGTAGACCTAGGCCTATATGTGCTGATAAAAAAAGAGGATTGATACGAGGTCATTATGGACAGCTTGGTTCTGATTATGTCTACCCGACAAATAACAGATGAAAAAGAGGCTACAAATCATATACAGAAGACATGTCAAACGAATGCATAATGCATGAATTAAGGACTTACTTTAAATTCTAAATACAGTACATTCATTTTGTTGTGTAGTTCGGCAGAGACTGAGTGTTCGACTGGCGAGTTTCTGTTTTTCCCAGTATGGCGAAAGCATGTCCTGCCTTACTCTGATTGGCTTACTCTGACATTCTTACCCCAATCCTAATCAATTTCACTCCTCTTGCCTAAACCTAACCTAACCAACCCAAGAGCAGGCAGCAAGTGCTAGTCCATCAGAGGGAGAGTAGGTCGGGCCCATAACCTGTAGAAAATAATGGATGAAGCTCCAGACTGAAAAGTGAAGCCAAATGCGGAAGTGCCTTAAACCTGCATTCTATCTGATTTCCCCATTTCAGGGGGCAACTCCACTGGTTCCAAAAAAAAAGTCTGTATAGAAGTATATGGGAAAATGACCGTACTTCTCACTTGATTTATTGCCTCGATAAACATTTTCAAAATTAGCTGTTCTCAATCACTACTTTCAAGTCTTCTTCAATACAGCATGATGTTCATTTAGTAAATTACGGTCCCATTTATTTTAAAATAGACGATAAAGCAGGGGATGCTTTAGGGGCGTGGCTACACGCAGACCTGTCAATCAGGACAGAGGCTTAGCTTAATGCGTATCTATGGCACTGGGTCCATTAAAATAGCCGTTAACTTGTTTTTGGGTGTTGTCCATGTTTCCGTCTTAAAGTTTGACCATGAACTGTTAATATTAATGGACAAAGCATCCGGTTCGGCGAAGTGCTGCAAATGTGGAAGTGCCTTAAACCTGCATTCTATCTGAATTCCAGCAGGGGGCGATACGTGCGGTTGCAAAAGGAGGTCGGTTTCTGTCTAGAGTCTATGAGAAAGTGACCCACTTCTCACTTGATTTATTACCTCAGTAAACATTTTCATGATGAGTTTACGGTCTCAATCGCTAGTTTTAAGTCTTCTGCAATACAGAATGATGTTCATTTTTTGAATTATGGTCTCGTTGATTTTAAAATCGACGATAAAGCAGGGGGTGTTTTAGGGCGTGGCTATGATGTGATTGACAGTCCCCGGCCTGTCTTATATGTAATATAACTATGGGACAAAGATATATTTAAAACCTAGCGCACACATGCTCTGTCCATTAATATTAACAGTCTATGAGTTTGACCCTCTCACTGTGTGTTTTTACTTTGTCAAGGTTAATTGGAACAATTGTTCGTCTAAAAACATCTTGTTTAGCGTTATGCCAACCAAGATAGGCAGCTTCCGCTAGCGTTAGCTGTTAACTTAAGCGAAAGTTTGCCGATTTTCTGTACTGGCGTCCATGCAGATTAATAGTGGCAGTAGGCTACCCGGAGGTCCGTGTTTGCCCTCCGGTAAATCTCCACTGGATGACTCGCTTTAGAAGGGTTGAAAATCTGCAACTTTCCTCCTTTGGCGTTTACCTTAGCATCATTGCAACCATAAACAACACTAGCATGGACACGTCATCCTCCCCAGCTCCAACATAAAAAAATCGGCACATCAGGTTGCAAAAAAACAAGATGGCAACGCCCATATCGCCAAAATTGAGGCTTCAAAACAGTCCACAAACCAGTGGGTGATGTCACGGATGCCAAGTCCACTAATTTTTACAGTCTGTGGTTGGGCCATGCCTTCCCCATGCCTTTGCCATCCTAGGGAAAAAAATTGGCTTGCTTTAAGCAGTATTGCTGTCCATGGTGTGTGGTGCTGAATCGGCCTACTTTTAAACAATGGTAATGGAACGCCTCTGATTCACTGACTCCGTCAGAAACTATACTGCAAGGACTCGGTGATTAGGGAGTGTATGAAAATGAATAAATGGGACCGGAATAAATATGAAAGCCGTAAATTTGAAGAAAAAAAAAAAGTCAATATATATGTATGTATATTAAATAATTTTCTTTGCCACATAGTAGCCAATGTTGACTTTGGCAGGTTGTTTCTGATGTTGAACTGCAGTTTGCCTGTCTGAGAATCAAAAATTTTTTGGCCTGCAAATTAATACTGAAAGTTTTCTTTACTAGGCTTAATCAAAATGTTACACACTGTTCATAACTGTACTAATACAGAGAGCCCATGTAAATCCCAATGAAATCGATCTCATTACCGTAAAACAGCCTAAGCAATAAGCTACCTTTAATGTGATAACGGCATTACTGTGCCAGATGCTAAACCGATTGACACTAACCGAATTCAATTCAATTCACTTTTATTTATAGTATCAAATCATAACAAGAGTTATATCAAGACACTTTACAGCTAGAGTAGGTCTAGACCACACTCTATAACATACAAGGACCCAACAATTCTAGTAAATCCCCCAAGAGCAAGCATTTAGTGCGACAGTGGCGAGGAAAAACTCCCTATTAGAAAGAAACCTCACCCAGGCGGTGTCTGACGGTGCCGGTTGGGGGTGTGATGAATAGTGGCAATAACAGTCACAATAAAGATAATGGAACAGTGACTAGAAATAGTAGTTGTAGTAGTTCATGGCATAGCAGGGCACTGCAGGGCGTTACAGGACGTAGCAGGGCACAGCAGAGCATAGCAGGACGTAGCAGGACGTAGAAGGACATAGCAGGACACTGCAGGGCACAGCAGAGCGTAGCAGGGTGTAACAGGGCATAGCAGGGCGTGCATCAGGACCACGTCGACAGCTGCAATCATGATTTTTGTGCCACCCTAATCCAAGGAAACATGCTGGGCGAAAAAAAAAACATAAGGACTCCGGGGAATAAGCTCCCCAGAGCTAGGTTAGTAACAAGCATTTCTGGGACATGGATGCACACAGATGGAAAGAGAGAGGAGAGAGGAGCTCAGTGTGTCAAAGGAAGTCCCCCGGCAGTCTAAAACTATAACAGCATAACTAAGAGAGGCAGGTTAAGGAGAGGAGCCTGGTCGGGCTAGAACTCTCCCCAACCGGATCGGGCTGTACTGGCCTGCCTCCCTCTACTTTTATTATATTATTGATTATATGGTAGATGAATCCGACGACTATGACGAGAAGCAGGTGGGCCGGGCTAGGCGGACGCTGCAACTCCTCACTCCCTAACTATAAGTTTAATCGAAGAGGAGAGTTTTAAGTTTACTCTTAAATGTGGTGACGGTGTCTGCCTGCCGAACCCAGACCGGGAGCTGGTTCCACGAATGACACTAGGTCATTGCGGACAGCTTCTGGTGCTGAAGTTATGACTAATACGTAACCTAATGAATAACATAATAACAACAACATAATATGTGGCATTCTATTAAGTTGTCTTTATCAGGTTCAGTTGAAGCATGGACATATTTTCCAACAAAGATTGTGTTACAGCAATTAGTCAAGGAAACGTATCATATATAGGCTGATTACAACTAGGGCTGCACAATTAATCGCAATTTCATCCGCAGTATGCAGTGCGCAATATTTGTTAAAGGCAAAACATGTGTCAAACCATTCTGAATTAAGTATGGTGGTGCTGCAGACACGTCCCGGCCTACAAATCCTATCCTACAGACTAAAGAAAAAAAATCTTTGTTTGGTACAGATCCTCGCAAAAATCACACTATAATCATTTACATGTTTTTAAATTTAATATTTCTCAATGAAAATGAGAATGATACAAAAATGATCATCCCTTCCAATATCGTGAATCATATCGCAATTGCAATATCAGTCATAATAATCGCAATGAGATGCTTTCCTCATATTGTGTAGCCCTAATTACAACTAATTATTTTTATTTTGTTGCTGCATCAGGATGAAGGCCTATTGTTAAATTACAGCACAACAAAAAGCTGAGTAAACGGCTAATGTGCTGCAGGTGAGAAGAAATAATTAAACATAGGACTGTGTAGCCTAAATGGTCATGTCTTCAAAGGTTAAACTAAATTCCCTCCATGACTTCTGCATGAGGCTGGTGTTAAGGAAAAAAACAAACATTAGATCATAGCATCTCAAGGGATCAAGGATGGTTACTCCACAGTGTAGTTACTGTGTAGGTCTTGAATATAAAATAAGGGTTGCACTTAAGAACCATTTGTGCATGAACAATGCTCCCCTTCAACATCACAGACTCTATGACAGGAGTACCTCTATCGGTGGACTTTAACAATCCTGAAGATTATTTTATCTTTATTTTCCAGATTTTATTTGCAACAACTACTGTTCTCATAGCCGGACCTGTAGTCATTACCATATTGGCCACCAGAGCTCTCCGTCTCCAAAACAGGTTTATTTTCATGCTGAACACTAGCATTTGTGATACGTTTGTTGGGCTTTCTGTGTAT
This sequence comes from Sander vitreus, assembly GCF_031162955.1. Classification (NCBI taxonomy): domain Eukaryota; kingdom Metazoa; phylum Chordata; class Actinopteri; order Perciformes; family Percidae; genus Sander; species Sander vitreus. The sequence goes on from NC_135859.1 coordinate 24,217,508, forward strand.
TATCTCGGTCTGTTTGATGTTCAGGAGGGATATCCGTCTAGAAATGGAACGTATAACATTTTACCATCACTTCTAGGGGTCAATATTTTGACGTTTTTGTTTGCACAATTTGACCGGTATTTTGCTGTGTGCCATCCATTCATCTACAGTCGCTTCATAACAAGACAGTTTGTCATAGGCATTAACATCTACTGCTGGGTTTACAATGTTGCTCACTTGATCGCCAGGAATTTGTTGCCACTTTCCAAAGCCATACAAATGTATGTATTCAGCATTGTCATCCTTCAGCTAATCGTGCTCACCAAAGTGGTCATGACTATTAAACTGTATGTTATTGCAAGGTACCAGCTTAGCAGAGACCCTCCCAGCGCCAACAAAGACAGCAAGAAGGAGTCATTGAGAATCATTATTTTTGTTGTCATAAGCTTCTTGGTGTTGTGGTGTCCCTCTTTTATTAATATTATCATCAGACTTATGGTAGGAGGAGGGCTAACATTTAGGAACGAGGCCACCAATCTTTTCGCCATCATGGCTCGTTTTAACGCTGTGTGCACACCGTCTGTGTATATCTGGGGGAGTCCGGCTCTGAAGGAAGCCATGGTGAGGACAGTGTGGGGCAGACTGTGCCCAAGATGCAAGAGGAGGTAACGGGCATAAAAATTCAAAACGTAATACCATGTTCAATCTATTTATCCTATTTATTTACATACTGTGATTTCTATCCATTGATGAGGTCATTGCTCATTTAAATTGTCTATAACTCCTTTCTTCAGAGTGGGCTCCTGTCATGGGAAGGGAGATGCCAAAAAGTGATGGAAATACCAAGAACCTAAGGACTCCATACAGCACGTTATTCTTATCAACTGTGTGTTTTTGCCATCTCTCTCTCTCTCTGAATGAGTTTTCATGCAAACACCATTTTCTGAAATGTGTCCATCACTCGATCTTACCAGGTCATCTTAACGTTTCATCTGAATTAGCTGTTGATTCAGTGTCCTGATAATGATCCCACGCCCAAGCAGCTACTCATGTTAAATATCAAACTAGTAGTAGGCTGTACAGTAGCTTTTCTTCACGTGTGTTCGGGCATGGTATATTACCTATACGTTACTTTGTATGTTGCTATAAGCAGTGTCGCTGTCCATGTTGTGTGGTGCTGAATCGGCCTATTTTAAAAGTCAGTTTGAGGGGAAAAGGAATTAGGCATGTCTTGGAGGGTGCTAGCAAAGGTAACTTTTTTTTTTATTTCTTTATTTATGCGTATCATGGCTTTGTCGGAGGTGCCATTGTTCGGTACATGTGATAGTGTCACATCATTTTCTGTTGTGGGTTGGTTCGGGGGGGGCTTGTTTGTGCCTTATAGATACATGTCTGATACATCAGCAGGTCATTTTCTTCCATTTAACTTTAAACTCCAATTGTGCTGAAAATTAACCATGTGGGATATGAAAAAATATATATGAAGTTCCAGATAGAATCATGAAATGTGTCCTTTTTTGTGCTCTATTTTTCCAGATTAAATTTCAAAGAATCTTATTATTAATAGGCATATAGAACTAGGAAAGTGCACTCAGTAGAGTGCAGATCTCTGCAAGCTGTGTGCACATTGCCCGGTCGTGTTGAACAAAACATTACCCAGTGTATCGCCACCATCAATGATGCGTTAACCGACAAAGGCATTTCAGCAGCTGGCTGACATTATTGAAGGCTTTAAACGACCAGTACTGCTGTAATTGTGATTGAATGGATACAAACCACAATTATCTTGCCTTGGCGTGAAAATCTGGACAGGAACAATTTAACTCCAGCAATGTAAAATGCCAATTTAAAAGTGAAAATGCCAACAAAAGAATTTGCCGACACTAATGTGACCGCTATGTACGTTGTCCCTAGTGGAAAGATGATTCCAATCTTAAGCAGTTGTTGATCGCTTGCGGCCCCCACCCGGCCGGTTAAGAGGAGTCAGCAGTCAATGACGGTATAAAACAGAGCAGTCAATAAAGGAGTATCTTTTAAACATTGTGAATCACTGCAACTACATACAGTAAATGTATAAAAAATGTAAAATATGAGGCTGATGGGTCCGGTAGAATGAGAGTTTAGCTGCGTGCACACACACAATAGTAGAAGCAAAAACATAATATGATGGTGTGCAGGTGTATGCCATATACAATCCAAGATTAAGCATCATTTCTTTTTCATTGAATAGCTTCCACTAATGGTTGAAAACATATTGCTAAGGTCTATGCTCCTGCTTGTTCCTTTATTTCTAGCAGACTAGACTCTGACTTTGCTCTTAGATTAGTATATTTGCAATATAGCTGAGCTAAGCTGAGCTGAGCTAGCAGTTGCAATCTTTTCAACCTTCAATACGCAACATTATTTGCATCAAATACATGTTGAAGAGTCAAAGTACAAGAGAGACATGTCCCCTACACTGTGAAGTAGGCATGGGCCGGTATGAGATTCTGACGGTATGATAACCTTTTTATTTTTGAAATGTCTGGGTAAAAAAAAAACACACTGCACACTGGCAGGGAGAGGGATTTCTAAAGTGCACTTTCTGTCCTTGACAACTCATAAAAAACAGCTATACCTTAGGAACGGTTTGACAGAGAATGTTAGTGGTTTTTAAACCGTGGCTTTTTGAAACCGGTAACTGGCCCATGCCTAATGTGAAGTACATTGTGTCAATCCTGTTTATTCAAACTGTGCTTAACACATTTCCTGGATCAGGAGTATTAAAAATGACAGTAGCTATAAAGACAAAGTTAATGGGGGCAACACGTTATACTACTTAAAGTAGTCTGGGTGATTAGGCTTAAGCGGACAGAAAATGTGTGTAGAATCTTTAAAACTGTATAGATGTGTACCTCAGAAAGGCAATAAATGATAGTCTTTTATGCAACATAAATCATTTTACCAAATATTTAATAAACAGTAATTTATTATCATTTTTACAGTGTGATGACATTCCTGGTATTCTGTATTTTAGTGAAGTTAAATAAATGCTGTCAGGCCTTATTCTTCCCCCCCATTGTGGCCTTACGCAACAGCTTGTATTATATGACAAGGCAAAAGAATTGGTGCGCTTCAATCTGCATGTGTTCTATTAATGCATATCCAATTTTCCAGTTTTCCTACTGACTATTGACCAACAAATCATCTGCACCGACGTTCCTGGAGACTACTCAACTAGAAAACAGACTCAATATCTTCAAAATAACTGGCTAATTCATTCAACTTCAGCTGAGCACTGAGAATAAGCATGCATGTTTTTGCTGAGTTTGTCTGTCCTCACCCGGTTAAACGGCTCAGGCAAAGAGTTCATTTAATAACTTTGGCTGTGTGTTTAAGTGTGATATAATCATGCATACACATGTAAATTTGACTGATTCACCACTAGTGTGTGTAAATTTGTTTAACCACCAATGAAGAATTTTCCCGTGAGGCTGTGAGTTTATTCAGCTTGATGGTGTTTTTTGCCCCCAACGACTCCTTCCGAGCAGCGCTGCGACCGCTGCCTCCAAGGCACCTAACCCTAACCATAACCAGTGCCTAATCCTATTGCCTTCCAGGCAGCGCTGTCTGGAAGGAGCCGTTTGGGGCAAAAAACACCGATAAACGTTTTTTCACGGCTGACAGGATATGCAATGACAAAAGAATAATGTTTATTGAGTGGGGAAGTGCATTAAGTTGTGGATGCGTGTCATTTCTACCACAGTGTCCATGGGGGTTGCTTTAGTGGGAACGAGGCCAAAGAGGAAACATTGACAGGAATGGAAATGACAGCCCACGGCAGGGCCTGTCTCTGAAGAGATCGTCTGATCATCATCCTAGAACGCATGGAAAAGGGGGAAAATTGTAATTGTCCCGAGATGTATTGCATTAATGCTTATATAAAATAAAATGTGTGTCTGCGTCTGCCTTACCCATCACGTCCCAGCAGGAATAGAGCAGGAATGCTTGGTTTGGCAGTGCTTCCATCAGTGATCATATCAAGGTACTGACTGTCATTGTCCACTACATTATCAGCAATCAGAACAGCTTTGCCTCCTGCTTCCTCCACGTGTCGGGCCTTTTGTACAAAGGAGCAACCTCTGGAGCACACAGAAAAACAGAGAAAGAAGTGTGAGAAAATACAGTTGTGTTCAGAATAATAGCAGTGTGTTTAAAAAAGTGAATAATGCTCAAAATCCTTAGAATAGCTTTTAATTCCATAATATCAATGCATTGGGAACACTGCACATTCAATTCCAAATCAAAACATGACCAAAATTGATCAAGTTTGTGTTATACCTTTACAGAAAGTGAAGAAAAAGGAATATTAGGCTGTTCTTTACAAACTCAAACATTTACTGTATAAACTGAAAAATGTCTCAAGGGTTTGCTTTACCTTGAATCACTGCACTAATATTTAGTTGCATAACCATTATTTCTGAGAACTGCTTCACATCTGTGTTGCATGGAGTCTTCAGCATAAGGCAACATGACCTCTTCAAGTATTTAGATGTATTGAAACTGATCCATGATCCCTGGTATGCGATAAATAGGCCCAACACCACAGTATGAGAAACATCCCCATAACATGATTTTTGCACCACCATGCTTTACTGTCTTCACAGTGTACTGTGGCTGGAATTCAGTGCATGGGGGTCGTCGGACAAACTGTGGCCCCTAGACCCAAAAAGAACAATTTTGCTCTCAACAGTCCACTGAATGTTGCCCCATTTCTCCTTTGGTCAGTCAATGTGTCCTTTGGCAAATTTCAACCTATTCAGTACATGTCTTTTTTTCAGCAATGGGACTTTGCGGGGGCTTCTTCTGATCGTAACAGTACTCACAGGTAACTTTAAGTCTTCTTTGATTTTCCTGGAGCTGATCATTGGTTGAGCCTTTGCCATTTTGGCTATTCTTCGATCCATTGGAATGTTAGTTGACCGTTTTCTTTATATGTTTTCCCCTCTCCAATAAACTTTTTAATCAAAGTCCGCTGTTCCTCACAACAATATCTGGAACGACCCATTTTGCTGAGTATTTCAGTATGAAATTCACTATAACCAGTATGCACAACATTTGCTTCCTTCCTTCCTTAAATATGGGCCATAATTGACACCTGTTTCTTCACGGAAGCAATCACCTCACAAATTGAAAACAACACTGCTATTATTTTGAACATTCCCCTTTCAATTACAGATTCAATTACACAGAACGAACAGGATGCATGTCATGACTGTTGGTTTTCTATGACTCTACAACACTTACTAGTAAATTATTTGCCATGTAGAAATATCACTTCTACCAAAAAAAATTATTTATGAGGTTACGGATGATGGACTACTATTATTTTGAACAAAATTGTATAAAGGCAGGCACTAAAGACAGTGTGATTAGTTTGCAGTAAAACATTCCAAAAACATAATGGCTTCCCCATAACTTATATGTAGTAATGGTAATTATCTTCACACACAAATGCTGTGTATGACACCTGATACTAAGCACATGTTAAACTTTCTTTTGAACATTCACACCAGGCTATTGCATGTACTAACATGGAGGGAGTGGGGATTATGACCTATACTGCAGCCAGCCACCAGGGGGCGATCCAGATGTTTTGGCTTCACTTTTGGGGAGCTGTCAAGCCGTCCATCTTTATATACAGTCTATGATCTATCATAGTTCTCAACACAGGAGCACTGCAGGGTTGCTGCCTTTGTCCCTTACTCTATAGTCTGTTCACATATGACTGTGTTGTCAAATATCATAATAACAGCGTTGTGAAAGTTGCAGATGACACCACAGTGACTGAACTGATAAATGATAACAATGAGGATGCCTATATTTGAGGGACCTATGCATATGGTGTCAAGACAACAACCTCTCCCTTAATGTTGAAAAAACAAATGAGATAATTGTTAATTTTAGAAAGTCCAAAACAGCTCACGTCAACGATGCCCTTGTTGAAATTGTGAATAACAGATGCTGAGGCATCCAGATCGCAGACTCCCTCTCCTGGGTCTCTAAACACCAGTTGTGTTGTTAAGAAGGCACAGCAGAGACTATACTTTCTGTGATGCCTTAAAAATAGGGATTGCCCACAAAAACCCTGGTCAATTTCTATCAAGGCTATAGAAAGCATCCTTACTAGCATACCAGTGTGCTTTGGCAATCTGACTGTACAAGACTACAAACAACTAAGGACAGTTAAAACAGCTTCAAAACTCATGGGAACATCACTGACACAGATTTAGGACATTTACACCGCCTGCTGCAATGGGAAGTATTATGGAGGACACCAGTACTTGTACTTTTTGTATGACAATAAACTAAACTCGAGCTTGAGGCCTGCAACTGTAATTCTCAACAGATGACTTAATGTACATATTTTAATAGGGGTGTACGATTCAGAAAAGGTCACGATTGGATTCCGATTTTTAGGCTCACGACTTGATTCAATATCGATTTGATTCAAAACCAATTCTCGATTAAAAAAAACGATTTGCAGTATGTACATGTAGTTACTTTTCCCATGTGATTGCAGTAGACATACAATTAAAACACAACAAATTAAATGTAGTTTGATATTACTTTATATGTCTTCATACAAAAATAAAAACTTTTGCAACTAAAAACTGCAAAAGTGCCAAGCTTTTGGTCAGCTTTCAAATACATTTAATTCCTGAACACCTTCTTTAAGCCAAGTACCCCCTGACCAGCGCTAATCATTTTTGGTAGAAAAAAGGTCTATATAAGAGGAACAGTACAGCGCTGTCAGCGATAGATTTACTAAACAACAGCCTTGTAACTGAAAAAAACATTTAAATGCTAATGAGAAAAGGAAACAAAAACTGTAAAAAAAAAAGAAAAAGAAAAAAAAAAGAATAAAAAAGAAAAAAAAAGAAAAAAAAGAATAGAAGACAAAACCTTTGAAAAAAGATGGTAGAAAGAAGGAAGGCAGTAGCCAAAGGCAAGAATAGGTTGAAAATACTCGGAAAAAACCTTCAAAAACAGTGACATAACTTTGAAAAAAGCGAGAAACTTGTAAAAAGTAGGACAGTAGAAGGAAGGAAGGCAACACAAATGTTACATTTTTGGTAGGAAAAAAAGTCTACATAAAGAGGAACAATGTTCTGGACAACAGCCATGTAACTACTAAACAATTTGTTAAATATCTCACGTACCCCCTGCAGTCCTCCAAAGTACCCCTAGGGGTACACGTACCCCCATTTGAGAAACACTGTCTCAGGTTCATTTGCACTTACGTTTGTAGATTTGACAGCCTGAAAACTGTTATTAAAGGCTGTAGAAAGAATGTGAAATGGAAAGAGATCACTGATGCAGTGAACAGTGTTGCCATGGTAAATAGGACTCCAGCTGAAGTTTATTTAATTTATACATCCTTGACATATGTATGCTATAGTCCCCATAGTAATATACAGGCTTATATTGCAATCTCTTAGGCCTACATGGTTTACGTATATTTAAATAAACACACAGTAGTGGAGTTTATGCAGTGTCTATTATTTTACTTGTGTTTTTTTCATGAGTCAGAACCAGGCAACAGCTGTGAGGGAGAGCGCGTGTCCTCCGCCCCCGGTGCTGGACCACCACCCTGACCCTGTCTCCTGACAGCAGAGGGGCTGGAAAAACAAGCCGAAATAACTCGGTCAATGGCAGAAATAAATCGCCATTAACGACACTTTAAAAGAGAAACGAAAACCTGAAGAATAAATAAAAATGTTGTGCATCGTCATGTTTCCTGTATTGAGTAGGCTATCATTGCCAAACATAACACTATACCTTTTAAAAGTGAGGAATAATATCCTCTCTCATTCGTATAGCCCCACTTGGGGCTGTGCTGGACACTGCTCTCTGGGCATCGGTCATCTGGCTCCAGAACCCCACAGGCTAAAATAATGTTTCAGAATTTTTCTGCCGTGTATAGTAGGAACCCCCCGCTGATGCAAGACCATGAGCCATCTGCCCTTAATCAATCCGATGGGGCGCTCCACCGTGGCCCGTGCGCATACGTGTGCACTGTTGTACCGGCGAATAGAGGTCTTTTAAAAGAGCCAGATCTGCCATTGCTGATAAGTGATCAACTGATGACTTCTCCTTCTCCTGTTAAACTTTTTATATGCTGCACCGCAAGTCCACACTGACTCGAAAACTTGCGTACACGAGTTCAGACCAGACGTGAGATTTTATGCAGCCTACGCTCACGTTCAAATTGATAAATCCCTTGCTTTGCGTAGGAATCGGTGTACGCCCGTTTTTGGTCAAATGCACGTTTCATAAATGAGGGCCAGAAGAGCTAATTTTGGTTTCATTGACATTGTTCATACTGCTCAGAGCAATATATTAAAAAACACAAACCTCCGTTGCTTCTCTCCTACGCTGTAAACATTGCCTTACACTATTAATCTCGTACAATATACAGAATAACGATAGCACTGATACTTTACTAACATTAGCTTGCATATGTTTGGGAACCTGATACAAATAACATAACACTATTATTACACTGGAAGGAACACTCACGGACGAAGTCGTACTTCTTGGAATAATACGGCCACCGTAGGAGTTAAAACGCGCTCAGAATGGGAGGGGCTAGAAAGTAATATTCAGTTGGTTGTCATATACAATTTCACCGCTAGATGGGGGTTTGTGTTCACATCCTCTTTAGCGTATACAGGTGATGAGTGATGTGTACATACCCTCTTTCCATCAGGACTATTTGTCCCTGGATGATTGCTCTGTCCTCCAAGTCTGAGCAGCCATCTGCTGGGTCTGCTGGCACAAGGAAAATCTCATCATATGATGACGTCTGGGGACCAAAGGAAAGGAGAGGAATGTGATTAGATGGTGAGTGCACATGAGGCTTGATAATTATTTGGCCAACAAATGGAATCCAGAAAAGGGCAGGTACTAACAAAATCTCCTCCAAAGTCTTTAGCAGGCGCTGCACTGAAGATGTACCCTATGTCTTCTGGACTGATGACCCGGAAATAAAGCAGTTCATTGATCCCCAGACCTAAAGCAGTTCAAAAAAATAAACATTTACACGACTGACGTTAGCTAGCTTATGTTAGAGATGTGAACACCGGCATCATCAGTTTGAGGTCAGTGTTGGTAAACCAAGGCAGCAACAGCAGTCTGCATTGGAAGGAAATTCACAGGAAACATAAAACGGTAAAAACAAAGCCTTAGCAAGCTTCTGAAACACCAACCCGTTAGCTACATTAGCTGTTTACTAGCGTTTGAAAATTGCCTCCGCCCCTTAACGTTAACGTTACTCACCTGATGTGCGATTGAACTGCATTAAAACACTCCAGAGGTATAATATTAAAGCTGTCGTCCGGACAACCTTCGCCATGTTCAAGACATTTGTAGAGCTTCACAACGTTACATACACGATACTTTAGTGTGGCTTTCTATTTGAGAGCAGTATTTGTCCATATGTACTGTATGCTAGCGGCCGTTCTGTCAATAAACAACAGAGCAGCTAGCAATCACTTCCGCGCTTCTTTTAATGCGCATGCGTATGTTGCAAAACCGGATTAATCTGATAGGGTGCCGCGGGGCCATCATGGATGTATTAAGAGAGGCCATGTGGAGCTGTTTAGTTTGCTAATTCCACCCTGCTTTCATGCTACACTGGTTCAGAAAATCAGCCGAGCAAAAATGTCACTTATCTGGTGATAAGAATGTGCTTTCCTACACTGTGACAAAAGACAAACAATGCTAAAAGCAGGTGAAGCTAATCCAGAGTAGGTTGAGATGTTTCTGTTCGGAGGTCTGCACACAGACTTGTCCCAGTCCTGCTTTTCCAACATCTCGTTTTGACTTTAAACCCAGCAGCTTAATGGAATTCAGCCATCATTTATTATTTGTACCTGCGCATTTCCTACTGTGACAAGTCAAACTATCTTCAGTGGAAAAAGGCCAATTTAGAAATATGCACCGTATAAGTAGCCTATAATAATGCAAAGTAATACAGCAGGTCACAGGGATCCTATTCAAGACAGGGCATCAAACTTGGATGATGAACATTGCAAGGCACATATTAAGACAACAATTTATTTGTTACAAACCAGTAAACTCACAGATTAATGAAATGCACTATGAAAAAACAAACTCAACTACAATTATTCCTCTGTTTAGCAATAGTTCCCACTACATTTCAGTTTTCCAGCTGCTAAACATATAATAATGACAACCATGAATTCACCCTCCATGAATGGAATGCATAATTATAGTAATTAAATAAAATACAGTTTTAACAAAAACTGAACAATATTACTTAATGAAGATATAAATATATTGCAAGAGTATATGTGTGTCCTCTGCACCATCTCCAATGTTGAATCAAATGCAGTTTTAATTACTTTATATAAATACATCCAAATATTTCCCCACTGTTTTTAAATAAAAGGTGTTTGTACACAAGCACGATCCCAGTTACAATGCATGTTTGTATTAAGCATTTTCTTTTTAAGATGTCTGGCTCTGCTTAGTATGTATGTTCTTTTTTTTCTTCCGTCTCTTCTTGCAATTGTCCAAGAACCCAGATGGCAACTCTGGGCAGCAAGATCTTGCTGTGTTTTTGCATTTGCATCGGTTCCTTTTCCCTGTTATCACCTGCAATGAGTTAATGCGAGATTAGGGTCTAAAACGATGAGAATAAAATTAAATGAGCAATCCTTTAAGTCTTATAAACATTAATGTGCTAAATTCAATTAGTCTTCCCAAGTCATGGCTATGAATTCCAAGTGAAACTACTATTACAATACTTTAAGAGTAACTGTTTTGTCACTTTCACTGGCATGCAATATTACATTACATTACATTCACAGTGGAGCATGCTATTTCTGTGTATGTGTAATTTATTGCTCAAGTTTCAAGCTCAGCTCCAGGTGTATCTATGTAAGGCTCTCTGGAAAAGATTTTGTTTGCTTGTAACGGAGGTATCAGCAAATTATGATTGATATTACTTTTAGGATTTGGGAGTATCAAAACCAAATGTTGCATTTCTATTGGGCTTTCAGCATGCCCACCAATTTCAGTGAATAATAGATGCCAAAATGTACCTCCTAACCTGACAATGTTATAAACTATAGGAAGAAAAAGGAAATATGGAATTTCAGATATCAACTGATACCATAATTTTTGCTAGGTTTAAATGCATTTGTCATCTATAACAAATCTGGTTAGTAGGTTATGAAGAAATAAGACACACATTATTCTAACTTACTTGAGTATTGTAGTGATGAGTACCTAAAAGTATAGCATCTAATCTTGTTTCTGTTTAACTCAGTGACTTATGTTTCTAATATTTTGTCCACCCCCATGTACATATAGTACATAAATGTGGACACTGCATTACATTCAATGGGGATTTCTAATTTAAGTCAGTAGTTGTACACATGACATGAGCAACACATAAATGAAGAAGGAACATATATCAGGAAGGAAGCACAACGCTCTTTTAATAGCCATTTGTTTAACACAGTGCCAAACCACTAAAATACACAGAAACACCTTTTACGGAAATAAACAGGGCCAAGAAACATACCGTGCCAAAGTCTGTCTAAAGTGCAGACAGAACTAGACTCCTACAGTTATGATTCATGTTAAATTATGTAGATTTCCTTTGAATTTAATGAAAGGATCCTTAAATGGAAAAAACTGCTGGGACCAATTGTATAAGATTTGGTCCTATTAAACCCCTATCAGACATTTTTTGCTGGTAGATAAAACTTCATATTGAATCACCGAACCGTCTGTGTTGTGAGTTGGGAGGTAACTTTACCAATGTCTCTAGTGTCTTTATTTTCTACGGACTTCCATTTGCCCTCACAAGAACCTCTGGTGGTTACCAGACCCCAAATTGGGAAATAGTCCTTATGTTAGCAAGAAAGAATTTGCTTGGAAGTTCTTTTACATTTCACAGTAGGTCTGTAATTGTGTTTTCTTTTCTTCCTTTTTGTGTGTATGATTTTAAATAAGTAATAACTAATGCACAAATAAATAGACATAGTCATAAATAAAAATTAAAGTGTGCTGGATTGATCTATCATAAAGCAAACTCTTGATGTATTACTGAGCTTCTGGTGAGTGCTGTGTTATCTCTTGGCCAGCCAGAAACACATAGTGAAAACTAGCAGGTGAGAGGACATGAGAGGACATTGTAGGCACATAAGCGGAACAAAGAAAGAGTAGGAGCAGACAGTGTTGGGTTCAAATAATGTCATTGGGTTACATTTTTCCAGGGAGTCCACTGGCTCCAGGCTGAGAGCACCAGCGAGTCTCTGGAGCGAACCCTCAGCTTGCTGATCCCCTTCGGTATCAAATCAGATGAAGAACGTCCAGTCTAAAGTCAGACAGGTCGCACAATAAGAAAACCAAATGCAATGGAGAGAATGACAGACATGGAGACATTACCAGACGTGTGCGTACCTTGCCATCATCTTTGAACACGTATTCAATCTCGTGCTCCAGACTGAAGAAGCTGTGAGGAGTTGACCAGCTAGATGGTGCATCAATAATCACTTTCAGGTCATCTTTTCCCTCCTGACACTTGACAATTTGGGGACTATCGGGTTGAACTAGACAGAAGGAAAATCAACAAAACAGGAGTTAACGTGTGTCAGTAGGGAATCATTAAAATATATATGTAAATTAACAAATGTTTTTGCTGAAAAAAGTCCATTGATTTACAAAAAGGATTTACTTATGAGCGATGAAATGACTTTTTGAGTCAAGAATGAATTTTTTTGTACTTGGATTCTAATGTTGCATTTTTTTTGATAATGTGTAGAATATACCTTTTCACTTCGTCAGAAAGGTACTTTACTGAACAATGTATCATTGTTACCAAACACTAATCGTTAGTATTAACTTGTTTGATTTCCATCCTTCAAAATCAATTTCCTATCAACTGAATAATCTATTTTTGTACTTTGTGAACAACTCTGTCAGTGATTTTTTTGCAAAAGATGCTGTTTACTTCAAATCTTGATAACCTTTGGTTAAATGCCTCGTTTCACTCAGCTTACCAATGTTTCTGAGATAAAATCTCTTGGTTTTCCTGAGGATGGCGAAATTAACGATGGCCTCAGCAGTGAGTTCGAGCTTGGTGCTTTCCTCAGCGTAGGGTGAGAGGGAGTGGGACAGCTCAAACTGGAATCTCCCATCTACTAACCGATCACTGCTAACCCAATGACACAACTTCCTATGTTCGCTGCTACAGAGGCAAGCAGTAAAACAAGACAATGAGTAAAATATATGTAACTGAGAAATGTACACATCTGTCTGCTTCTTGGGTCCATCTTACTATAAACTATATGCTATACTTTTGGCTGCTTTACTGTAATTTGTCTTTACCAGTCATGGCCCAGTCCAAGGCGCACGGCTGTTTGTTCACTGTGGATCCAGTTACAGCTGAAGTTACAGTCAAAAGACTTTGCCCAACAACTGAAAGAGAGATTATCTATAAAGATACACAATGTAAGCGATTACAAGTTTAATGGAAAATGTTTGGACTTTGTCACATCAAAATATGGAGAGAAAATATCACTTAATGTAAGACATTTATGTTGAAAGTGCATCACAGAATGGTTCAGTATTTGTTAACTTTCAGTCTTATCCTCTAGAGAAAGAATGATTCACCCAGTCAGAAATGCAGCGAGTTTCAAGACTTTGGCTATTTTGGATGTAGGTTTGCACTGGATACGTTCCTCTATTTGAGAGACTTTTGACTGAATGAATGGAAAATTAAACCAGAGCATCTCACCCAACTCTTCTTCCTCCGCAGACTCCAACAGCAGATAAGTTGATGACAACATTTCTTTTCCTCTCCAGCAGCTGTATTTTCCCAACATGGGTGTATCTACCTCTGACACGGACAGATTTTGACCATTCTGCTGGACATTGTCCTCCAATTCGACATCGCTCTCTTTGTCTTCACCATGAAATTTCCATGTGACAGCTCCATCAGTTGCTGTACGGCAGGTCAGTGTGACTGGATTTGCATCATTCCTTTTTGCCACCACAACTACACAAACATAAATACACACACACACACACACACGTCAAGATGACCAGATTTAGAACCATTCAAGATATAGAAAAATGAATGATACCATAAATAAGACATACAATTTTCTGGAAAGCGGTTGATTCCATGTACTCCGGTGAGGCTGATGAACAGCAGCCCACACATCCACAGTGACAAACTCTTCTGGAGAATTGTGTGACAGCAAGAGGAGATTGTTGAAAATGATCCATTTCTACTTGCATTAAAACCTAAGTAATTACCCCTTTATTTGCTATAATTTTAATATTAGTATTTCCCATTTAATCTTCAATTGAGAAACTATTTTTTTTTTTTATCTGTTCATGGGACATTTCAATTGGCTGAATGATTTTTGTTGAGAATGTGTTATGTTAATGGAAAATGATTGCAGAGTCTATTCTCTAGCTATTCTATCATTTGCCATATACAATCAATTGCAACATTAACTGACCAGATAAGTATAATTTGAAAACACGTATATAAAGCATGTCCAATATTATCGAATAGTTATTTCTTACCATTTGGATGTGTAACTTACACCGAAGTGACGCTATTAGCAGAAGTTCAGTCGTGGTAATCTTGATGATTGTATGCTCCAACTGCTCACTGAGCTTCATTTTTATACCATTGCATACAGCATGCATCATCATCATCATCATCATCATCATTATCATCATCATCATCATCATCATGTCACCTTTGGAGGTGAAAAAGAAACGAACGCGATATAGTGAATTGATAAGAGCATATTGGCAGTGCATTTCCTCTCTACTGTTTTGCATATCAAATTTTGCAAAGAGATAAACTGTGAGTGTCAAATAAGGGACTGTTAAGTGTGGGTGTTCAGTTGGGTGGGGGGTTGCCCTTGGTTTTTAAAGTGAAATACTGCAGGATGACACCACATGTGAGATATACAGTTTCCTATTGCCAATACACACACACACACACACACACACACAAATGCACGCACGCACGCACGCACATGCACACCCACACACACACACACACACACTTTGTCTACAATAAGTGTTTTGAATTGTTGGTCGCACAAAACAAGCACTTTGAATATGTAAACTTGGGCTTTACAGAAATTGGGAGAGGCATTTATTACTATCTCCTCACACTTTATAGACCAAACGATTAATCGTTAATTGATTAATTGAAAAATGAATCATTAGATTCATCCATAACAAAAAATCATTAGTTGCAGCCATACAAGAGAGACTTACAGTAGGCTATATATAGTAAATAGTCTGCGCCTGTGTATCTTTTCATTAATGATAATAATTTTCTTAACCTTCATTCTAGACTTAGATCCCAGAAATAACCCAGTATTACCCTGGCCAAAAAGATGAAAGAAGAAATTTGTCTCCTTTTTCACCCCATCATAACATTATTGTGAGGACATGTGATGATCCCAAAGTTCAAGAGAATGCACACATGCATGTTCACGCACAGAAAAAAGAGAGAGGGAGGAAGACACACCAGGACTTCCCCTGCTCCATTAATCATGGCCCAATTTTGTCTGGCCAAATGTCAGCTATTTCACACTCGAAAAACACATTTTGGTCATGCATTTATCCTCACAGATAGGTAAATCATTAGATCCCGTCATGTGTTAACCTGTATGTGAAGTACTTTCATAGTAAACAAAGTTTTGCATTAGTACTTGGTGTTGTAATTCTTCTTTGTACTCATACAGTTAGGTGAGTACATACTGCATAGTTCATAAAAACTACCATCTACAGTATGACCACATTGTAACCACATTATGACTGAAAATTCTGTGAAACCTGTTTGGACAGCTGAACAGAAAATGTCGGTTTCAGATTTCAGTTCCTTAAAAGCCTAAATAGCATTGTTCATGTATCTGCTGAGAATAATTTAATGTGCTCAAATAACCTATCTCCTTGTCTGTATTGAGAGTCTTTAACTACAGTGACTGTGATAAATTCTCACATTATTGAAAATGTATAGCTCCAAAAAAATAGGTGTTGCAATTTGAAATGTTCACATCTAAAAAATCAGTTATCACAAGTCTTGCAAATGAATGCAGAGCAAGTAAATACATAAGTTGATCTACTTATTTCTCCGCAGCACTTTGGAGGTAGGTCTGGCAATGCAAGACTAACTTATTGAGGACAGAATGTGTCGTAAAGGTCTGATGTATGTGTTGTCAATGCTGGCTTGAAGAGCTGGTCTTGACTTGATGAGAATTGACCAGGAAGAGACACAACTATATATTGGTGGTAAGCACATTAAATATGTTGCTCTACCACTCACAACTTCAGTTAGTTATTTTAAAGTGGTTTCAATTTAAATTAGTAATGAATGTTTATATACTGTAATTTTCAGGTTTTGATTTAAGTGTGGCTGTGAGTACATTTTTCAAGTTCAAAGATAGTTTTTAGTCACCCAACATCTCTATTCCTCAATGTGAACAAAGCCAAAAAGTCCCAGACAGTTCAATGTGTTACTTGCATATGAATCTCAAAACTAAAGAACATTTTCATCTTTGAGTACTTTCAGCAGTATACCAGGCTATGAGGTCACTTCAGTCCAGATAATGAAACAACCCATAAGGCTGCCCAAGAAATGGGTCAACAACAGTTTCAACATCCACCCTACAAAAACACATTTAATCAATGTTATATACAAAGATATGAGTATCTCAGTGTAGATAGTATGACTTATTTTGTGCCCCTGGTTCTGAAACCCTTTTCAGTCTACATGGCCTCCTAATATGCTTGCACTTAGTCTCACATTGCCAGACCTTCCTCCACATCGCTGCAAAGGAAGGTCTGGCTAGTCCACACAGAATTTTGGGATAGGAGAAAAACGTTCTCTGGTTTATTGGGATTTCTATAAACCAATCACAATCGCCTTGGGCGCTAAGCCAGACGCAATAACGGTGCCTCTGCAAAATATGCCTGGGGAAGGAACTTGTTTTGGTGGAACGTGCTCGTTCAAGTTGTTTTAGTCGTGCAATAGAAAACTCAGATTGGACAGACAGTCTAGCTAGCTGTCTGGATTTACCCTGCAGAGATCTGAGGAGCAGTTTACCATAGTCCTCATAAATCTACCGGAGTTTAGAATGCCAGCACAAAGGAAGCAGAAGGTGAGCGACATCCAGTGGCACCGGAGCAATCCCCTAAAGGAATCGTCGTAAATATAGATTACACTACACGTTTAACCCTTGTGTTGACTTCGGGTCACATTGTCCCATTTTAAATTTTTGTTTTATATCAGAAAATATGGGACGTAGAAATAAGCGCTGAAAAAGTATAGAAGAAAAATTAAAAAATTTAAAACGTTGGAAAAAGCAAAAACAAATTGTGAAAAAAAGGCGTCAAAAAACGTTTTTTTCAAGGTTGAAAGGAAGACAACACAAGGGTTAACTGCAACCTGAAGGTTCTTATCAAGCTGCTATTGGTTTTTTCCCCACTTACACTCAAGAATATAAGATTGTGTGTTGGGCTGTGAAGTCTGTCAAATGCTTCTGATGGCACGGCAGTACTGCTGTAATCACAGGTCGACTGTGGCCTACACTCACTGACATGGTGCTTAGCTGCACAGCCAATGATGACAAAGAATTAAATGTTTAGTAGTTATTACTAATGATTTTAATTAGGGCTGCACGATATTGGAAAAAAACTGACATTGCGATATATTTTTTCTTGCAATATATATTGCGATATAAAAAAAGAAGACATTTTTACAAGATGACATAAATAGCTCTATTTGGAAATAAACCATTCTCAACTAATGGGGTGATTTTGTAGGGGACATAACGTCTACATAAAAAAAAATAGAAATGAAAAAGGAACTTTTCTTATGTGAACCAGTCTTTCTTGAACTTGCTTTACAAACACAAAAGCAAGTAGCGCTGCGACTACTCCTCTGAAGTGATTTTGGAGAGGGAAATTAGATAGTTCAATATACTGGTTGACTGACATGACACCATATTCATATAATACTATCAATCAAGGCTAACGTGGATATTAATAATGCATGCATGTTGCTTCCTCTAAATGTCATGTTGTGGTCGACTAACAGTGCCTGCTTTTGTTTGATAAATTGATTAACAATGATTGTGATTGGTGGTTTACTGTGCATGCAGAGCCTGCATGTCACGCACTGGCAACAAACTGTGTACCACTTAAATCAGTGGTAATTACGTTATATCAGACTTCTGTTGTAGATTAGTGTTGTTTCCAGCGTCGTGGCTCCGAACCGTAACGTTAGTTGGGACAGACCCCTTGATTTTTAAGGGGTCTTTAACTATTAGCTTAAGCCTGGCTGGTAGCAGCTTTCTGGCAACTGTGGTAAGAAGAAGGCCGGGAGACATCGTGATAACGTTGCTTTAATCAGGTGATTTACTTCGTCTTTGCAGCCAACATCAAACACTGACTGTACATTACCCATCGAAGAGCATCACTGTGTCTGCGACAGCTGCCGCTTACGGTGCTTTTCTACACACGGGAGAGCCTCACTTCCCATAAAGACAAACAACATTCCCACGTTGCCCACATAGCCACCTGTCTCTTAAAGGGGAAGGGTCGGCCGGTAACAATCATTTAAAGGAAAACGGTTAAAGTTTACATTACTATCAAGCAGCAGAATAATTGTAGCGTTAACATTGCACGTCCTGTGATAGGACTATCGCACATCGCGATGTAGACGATGAAACAAAATATCGTTCAGCCCTAATTTCAATTAGCTAATCCCCTGGGGACATTTAGAAATCTAGGACCATGAGTTTGAATATAATGAAACCAACAAAGTAAACATGTATTTCCATTAATTGTATAAAAAAATAAAAAGAGAAATTTAAATGTAATTTTTATTACATGATTAATTCCACCAATACATGTTTGATGTGTGGGCATCCCAATGCAGGAGAGGCAGCGTGTGAAAGGAAAAGGTTTGCACATTCCATTGAATTAAATAAGTTGACTTGTACTGCAGAATGAGGCAAATCAAACAAAAAGAGTAAGCTATGTGCCATTAAAAGTCAATTTTACTTGTTTTTGCCCAATTGTCAAAGTTACATTTAAAAAGCTACTTTTGTTTGTAGCCACAGAGGAATTAGGGAGATGAACAATTACAAAATGCTGCTGTGTCAAAGTACGGTAAGTCAAGATGACAAAATGTTGCTGGTGATCGTTAGTTTGCCTCGTCCTTTGAAGCCTCGTCAAAGTTTTCAACAAGATCTGAAAACGAAAACCGAGGGTAAGGTGGGGCGGATGACAGAAAACAGTGACAAATAAGGTAAGGACATTTCTCAATGAGCACAAGATTTAGCATACAAATAAAACTTAATTACTAAATATGAATCTAACAAAAAATATCAGCCCTCTGAATTCATCCATAAATATTGTCGTGACAAGAGACTTGTATGATATTCATAAATACACACCCAGATACACTGAAACGTAACTTTTTAGATATAATGAGATCACACGTTCCATGTGACAAGACATACTGTATATGCAAAGGTCAGCCTTTTCTGGACTGTTGATAATGTGAATATTTTAATACTACATTAAAGATTAAGATTAATAATAAACTAATGCAAATCTTGGTTTTAAAAGGGTATGTGTAAATTTGCTTACCTGGAACATCATCATCATCCTCCTCCTCTTCAGCAGCAACCATGGGGCCTTTGTTCTCTCCAGCTATTAGGGGGAAGAAGAACAAACAGCAAATTGTTTAAATACAGTACACAAAACTACTAATACATGCAAACAGATGAGTAAAGAGTGTTGTAGGTACCTGGTTTAGGCAGGGTCTCTGCTAATCTCCTGAGACTGGTAAGACTGTCGGCCCCCAGCTGGTTTAGGATTCCTGGGAGCATCTCTGTGAGCTGCTTGTTCTCAGCGTGTCCTGTGATCGTAAATGTGTTGGCAGCCAAGGAGGCCTGAACCTTTGGGTTATTGAAGTGGATCACTGTTCCCTGGTTTGTGAACATATTCACCTACAGTGAAACACAAACGGGAATTATGGGGGGGGAAAGGGAAGAGAGGTGTTCAAGGTCAGTCTCAGAGGATTATGCAACAAAATGAAACATACGTACTTTTTATGCCGTTTTCTTTGCAAATGAATTAACTTAATGCTTTAAATACATTTAACAGCAATTAAAGAACGCCATTTAATAAGAATCTAATCATTCATCCAGGCGTACTATTGTCAATTTCGGCCTCTTGTTTCATGTAATGTATTACTCAAATTTTGAAGTGCACAATCCAGTCCTAGGAGCATCAATGTCATGAAAACAGACCTGTCTGCGTACTTGTTGCTGTCCATTTCAGAAATAATTTGCTATACCTCCTCGATGCCAGAGATGTTGTTGACTCCCAGTTTCTTGAGGGAGAACTGCAGCTTCTTGTCATCTGCTGTTGCTGTTCTGTGCACCACCTTCTTCTTTCTGCGGGCTGACCCCTACAGTACACAAAAATGAGCTATAATACATAAACCAAAAACCCAATGACAAGAATTGAATAATAGACATTTGCCAGCATTTACCCGAACTCACCTTGCCGCCTATGCGGACCTGCGCCTGCAGTTTGGCGAGCTTCTCCTGGTTCATTATCGACTCCTTCATCTAACACGGGAAACAACACATACACATCATCAAATTTTATGTTTGCTCACAACTTTCAGACATTTGGAAAGTCGGGATCAACAGAAGTACATTTCCCGGATAAAGCAAATTATGTTTAACCATGGCTGCATCTCGTCTCTTATTTGATAGCTCCTCTGCTCAACCAGAAGTTGTTCTGTCCCTCCTCCGTGAAGGCCGTCTCATTTCTACTCTGAGGACCGAGCATCTAGGAGGGATCACCAAGGAGCTATAGGCAAGGATACATGAGAGCGGCCTTCCGGCAGTGCATCTCACTTTCTTTAAATTACATCCCTGACTCCTCCACTTGCCTCCCTTCCTCGCGTCTTAGTCCGTCCCACCGAGGAAGCGCTGGAGAGAGGCGAGGAAATCATGGGAAGAGAGAGGAAACGAGCAAATGGGTTTTAGGGGGATGAGACGTCCTTTCCTCTGATGTGTGACATTAACTTGTCAGCTGTTTGGATGGAGTTAGCAACCCTTTCAGCTGCACGGCTTCCGGGAACTAAGGTTGCTCTCGTGTTTCCTTGCCTATAGCTCCTCGATGCTCCATCCTCGGAGTGGAATTAAGGGCTTTGAGACGGCCTTTACCAACGAGGGACAGAACCCCTTCTGGTTCAACCGAGGATCTATCAAGGGTCATGGGATGTATCCCCACAAGGCGTGCAGCTGAAAGGGTTGCTAACTCTGCTGCATGTCATCCCCCTCTCTCTCTCCCCCCCACACACTTTTCTTACCTTAATCTGTCCTGTTAAATAAAGGCAATAAATCCCCCCTAAAAACTAATTATCACTAGACACAGAACTGGGAGCCATATGAAAGCACTAACAGTCATTACACATTAATTTCACACTCCAATACATCAATCCTGATTCTCATCTACGTGAATAACGTTACTAATAGTTTTGATCTTGCAAACAGAACCAATAATTGAGAAAAATGCAAAATGGTGTAATGTGACATGTCACATTTAATGACTAGCAAATTGGCAAATTATGAAACTGTAGCTAGATGAGTGATTTCAACAGTTTATTAGATACAGAAGTGCCAAAACAAAAAGTCCCCCAAATCCCCCGTCGTTTTGCCTTTTGACACAGCAAACGAGCAAGAATGCACAGCTGCCAGAAGCCCAAAAATAGATGCACACTTTTAAGTCTCGACTCAAGTTCTGCTTAAATCAGACAGAGGTGGTCAGCTAAATTTGGTTGCTAGCAAGGGAGCTCAGTTAGAACACTAACTTTAGAAGCTTACTTTTCCCAGTGTGCCCTTACGAGAAGATGTGCTGTGGGCTGATGTTTGACCTTTCAGCCACCGAAACTGGGAAGTGTATTTTATTAACCCGGGTTCTCAGAAAATATGACAACTGAACTGTCGGTTTGTAGGCTAGCCAAGCTAAATGGCTAGCTCGGGCCTCTTAAAACTGATGTAACGGGAGAATTATATTTGACCTTTTCATCCGCATCACGTAATGTGACTCAGGGAACTGTTCTTTTTTTGCGAACTCAAAATTATATGAGGCTGCGACAGCTTAAAAAGGCTACAGAGACGTGAACTGACCTGGGAGTGTGTAAACACGCGGGTCACACAGTCGATAGAAGCTCAGAGAAAGGAGTGAAGACCGGAAGTGATGTGCTCAGATCGATAACTTTCCGGATGTGCCCGCAGTTTTTCAGAATTTCTGCTTATAAATAAATGCGTCTTAGATCTTAATTTCTAGTGTTTTTCGAAATAATAAAATCTATCCGGTCAGGTGTTTGAAGACGAGCCGCACGAACCTGCTTTTTAAAACTGACTAAAAGTAGTGACCTCTTGAAACTTTTGAAAACAAAAGCATTTTTATTTGTACGGTAATAGCTATAAAAACGTTTTAACAACCACTTAACATATTATTAATAACCTTTTAATAAACTATAACTATTCACGACATAAACACACACAAATAGGTCAAATCAGTAGCATAGTTCAAAAAAGGAAAATAAATTAATGTGAATTTATTTTAAAAAAAAGTAGTTAAATTTATTAAATATATAGTCCTATTAAACATTTTAAATACTAGGATCGCCGCCAGTAGCATTTAAAATATAAAAAAATATGTAAAAAAGGTGTTCCTTTCAGTGAACAATAAAGCTATTCCATTCATAACGGAAGTAGTCACGTTGTAATCATGGCGTCCTCCAGTGCACCGAGAGGCAACGTGATAACTCCTTAAAATGAGAAACTTTTGGTTTACTGGGACGACAAACATCGGTATCATCTAATTTCAACTAATTATACTTTTAAAAAAAATACGTCTGCACTCACGGACGTTTTCGTTCAAAGGTGAGAATCATCAGAATGCACTTAAGTAGAAAATGCTAGGCGGCCAAAGCGTAACGTTAGTATGCTGAACACGTTGACTCAGGTTTCCTTTCTAATAAGCTGCTTTTGTTTTCGGACAAGTAACGTTAACAGTAGTGTAATTTTAACAATTAGGCAAAGGTTAACTAGCTTTCTTATTTTATTTTATTGAGCGCAATAATAAACCTTGGTGAAGAAATCGACTGTCGTGAAGCCGTTAGCTTAACGTTAGCTTTTACGAATTGCATAGTTTGGTGGGTTGTGATGCTGTTAGGTTAAAAAGTGTGAGTGTTGCCACTCAGCCCATGTTGTTGAATTTGATTACCTCTTTTTGCCGGTTGTTGGGATCAAAGCAATCTTGGCTAAGCTATTAACCCCTTAAGATCCATTTTTCCCCCACTGTTATTTTGAATTAAATAGCTTTAATGTTGTAAAAAAAAAAAAATCATCATGTTCTGTGTATGTTTGTTCCAGCTCATTATTGAAGCTATATCATGTTTACACGGAGTTTAATAATCAAAGGGTTGTTTTATCAACAAAAATGAAAAATACATTTGTCTGGGTTTGACCATTGTTGTGCTGCACATCAAGAGTTTGTATAAAAGTACATACCAGCAGGTCAGTAGGGTTAAGAGGTTAACAAGTGTCATATCTCTTGCTATATGGTAATATCCATGTTTTTATTTTCTGTATCTTACCAGACTGATTATTTTGTGATCAGCACAGAAATGGCTTCATTTAAACCTACTAAAGTCCAAGTCTATCCTAAACTTGGAGAGAAAGTCACACAAGACACACTGTACTGGAAAAACTACAAGGTGAGTCTCTTCTACTGTATACTAGGGCTGCACAATATATCTATTTTTTTATTGTCATCGCGATATCAACTGGCGCAATATAGACATCCCAAAAGGCTGCGACATATCGCGAAAAACATTCCCAAGATTTAGTGTTTTAGTTAAAAGAAAAAACTGCACTTAATAATGTAACTGTTATTCTTTTTTTAGTGGTGCCTTTGATATTCAATTCAATGTTCAATGTGTGCAATAGAAGAATGTTGGAAATGTCTTCCTTTCATTTTCTTTTAAATTCAACAAGCAATTTGTTGTATTTTAGCAGAATACTGAAGCAGAACTGAGCACACTTTAATGTCTGTTTATTTATCGCAAGTAATATCGTTATTGCGATATTCGACAAAGTTATCGCATATTTTCATATACTGTCTTAATATTACTGTGAGCTAGAAAAGCACATCCCTAACGTTGTTTCTCAATCTTTAAATCTCCTCTCACAGGCTCCGGTCCAGATAAAAGAATTTGGAGCAATCACAAACATAGACTTCTCCCCAGTGGCTCCGCATAACTTCGCGGTGACAGCATTCACAAGAGTATGTTGCTTTTCCTTGTGTGAATTCAGCATAGTTGTGTTTATTTAAATTGATCCGTGTTAACCTCCTATAAAACAATTCTAGATCCAGTCAGTCCTCTGAATAATTAAAGTGTAAGTATGCCATTTCCCATTCTAATTCTGGTTTCTCTACAGATCCACATTTACGGGCCGTTCTCCCAGGAGCCTGTTAAGACATTTACACGTTTTAAAGATACTGCATACTGTGGGAGGTTCAGGTCAGACGGTCAGCTGCTCGTGGCGGGATGTGAGGACTCTGTGGTCCGGCTGTTTGATGTCAGTGGCAAGGTGGCACTCAGGATGTTTAA
Organism: Sander vitreus; assembly: GCF_031162955.1. NCBI lineage: Eukaryota > Metazoa > Chordata > Actinopteri > Perciformes > Percidae > Sander > Sander vitreus. Next base: position 24,242,256 of record NC_135859.1, read on the forward strand.
AGGACACACAAAGTAGGTATTCCACGTGTCACCATCCGATAGTGTTTTAGTTGTGCTGTCCTGGCCTAATGAAAATAGACTTAATTTGAACATCGGAATTGTTGAATGATGATCTCTTGAGTGATCCATCGACTGAATTTTGTGATGATCTCAAGAATTCTGACAACCTTTAAAGTGGCTTACTGACTTAATGACATCTGGCTGTGAAAGTGCACACTGACGTGTGTGTGTGTGTGTGTGTGTCTCATTTTATTTCTGTTCAGGGCTGTACATATCACAGACTTTACCTCAGACCGTTACCAGATTCTCACAGGGTCCGACGACTACACCTGTCGACTTTGGGACATCCCAAATGCCACTGAGCTCAACGCCTACCAAGAACACACAGATTACATTCGCTGTGGCGTCACAAGCAAACTCAACAGAGATCTCTTCATTACTGGTGAGATGGAGGCAATTTGTGAAGTGAAAGTTAGGACAGTAAATTAACTTTAGCATCAATGTTTGGAGCATGCCATACTTTTTGGATCAGTAAACCTTTTCAATAGAACCACTAGGAACATCATCTGTCCCAGTGACTTTTAGATTAAACTGATTTAACACAGTCAAAATCGACCAACATTAGGCTTTTGACTAGTCTTTTAATTTTCTATTTAATGAATCTTTTTTTTTATTTTATTTTTTTTAAAAGAAGAGTAGAATAACTGAATAATGAATATGTTAAGTCAGTAGTAGTAGTAGTAGTAGTAGTAGTAAACTCCAAATTCTGCTATTGAGTTGTTAGACAGAGTGCCACTGCATATGAAAGTGTGAGGACCAGGATGAAAGTGATCTGTTTTTGCATGACTTGCAATTGATGTTTTTATCCTAGGATCTTATGACCACACGCTGAAACTGTTTGATGCCAGAGCGGATAAGAGTGTGATGACCATGGACCATGGCCAGCCAGTGGAGAGTCTGCTCCTCTATCCTTCTGAGGGACTCCTCGTCTCTGCAGGTAATCAGCCATTCTGATCATCGTGTTCAGTCAGCGCATCCAGAAAATGTGCCCACTGGTTTTCAGACCAAACACAGATTATGTTACTAGTGTTTAATGATTAGAATTTAAAGGTGCTGACACACGAGGAAGACCGTGACCCTAGTTTTTGCGGTGGGTCCCGCATTGTCGACCCTTTTCGGCTTTTTGTTTGTTTTATATAGAAACGGTGAGAAAGTGTTACTTGTTTCAGTCCTATCCATCTGGCAAATCATCTCTCCACAAGTGGACGCCTGGAGTCCCTGACCATTGGCGTCGGAGTCCCTCGGTGAGAGGAACCTCTCTGATTGGCTGTTCAGCTTAAGTGAATCGGTGCACAAGAAGAAAAGCGAAAGTTATGAAAGCAAGCAATCACAGGGCACACACAGAAGGCTCTTGTCATTTTTCATCTTCATCTGATCACTGGCCAAAAAGGATTTTTGAATATTCCTTCTAAAAAAACAGAGGTTCAAACTATTCTAATATCTAACAAAAAAACTACTTGTGTAGGTGTATTTATTTCAACATAAACATGTCTTTTAAAAGATCTACATATCTACACGTTACAAAATAAAGTCATAAAATAATTTACTGTATTGTAAATCTTACCGTACTACTTGAGACCTCTCTTCCTCTCTGCACCGTGGTTGGTGCTAGACTGAGAACTGAGCCCCCTAGCAAGCAAGATAGCTAGTAATAAATACTAGCTACTAATAACATTTAACAACCTAATGTTTTATTCACACACTCTTTTAACAGTGTAGGAAAGCACATTGCTATTGCCAGATAATGACAACTTAGTTTGGCTCATTTTCTGTAAAATGACCCATGCACATGAAGGCATGTTGGATGGAATTAGCAAGCTAGCCAACTAGCCAGCCATCCGCAGAGGGCTGCTCGGTCACAACGCTTCACAGAATGTACGTGCTAGTTAGCTGTCGACTGTAGTCTTTTTCAGTGTGTTCAGAGGCAGCTTTTTGGCCAAGAAACGGGCGCCGCGGGGCGACCTTCGTCACCACTAATTTGTCTAGTGTGTCAGCACTGAAAGGGTCCCTCGTGCCTTGTTCAGGTTGACACCGGTTGTTGTGTAGGACAAAGTCCATTGTATGCTTGGTTGTGACTTCAGTCAGGACAAAAAACACTATTGCCTCTCTGCAAACGACTGCACTCATACACACATGCTACATTATATTTACTAATGTTTATTTAGGACATTTAAAAAAAAATAAATAAATAAATAAAAAAATCTTTTCACTCTCTTTAGGGGGGCGCCATGTGAAAGTATGGGATCTGCTAAAAGGAGGCCAGCCTCTGGTGTCACTGAAGAACCATCACAAAACTGTCACCTGTTTGTGTCTCAGCAGCAGCGGACACAGACTGCTGTCAGCTTCTCTGGACAGGTACGAGGACAGGTGTATGTACAGCATGCGTGTCTGACATAGCACTCATCTGTTAGGACAGTTGCATACTTATTTGATAAGTATTTTTTATATACACCTGATTTTAATGGAGAGCCTCTGTTTGTATTTCAGGCATGTAAAGGTGTACAACACCACAAACTATAAAGTGGTCCACAACTTTGACTACGCTGCCTCCATCCTCAGTCTGGCTTTGGCTGTAAGAAATGACATTTTACCCTTTATCACTATTCTCTGATGTTCTGTGTTTTATTAGGTATAGAAAGGTGGGTTCCGATAAGTGAAGTAACATTTTTAATAATTGCACAATAGCTGATTACATCACCCGAGATGGGAAAACGCCTTATTTGGCTGACCTGGCCTATAAACATGCACATAAAAAAAAAAGAGAGATCAATTATTAGCTTGTATCTGAGGTGCACCATCAGAGGGAGCTGTGATTTGAGAGACCAGCTCTGAGACTGCGAGGTGACAGATTCAGTTTCTGCAGCAGGCAATAGAAATATCTAGTGTTGCCAGAGATTTTAATCGATTTAGAGATTAAACGGTACATCCTCTCCTCGGTAATGGCATGAGGGTGTAGGGTTTCCAGAACACAATGTGCAACCTCAGAGTGCTACACTCCTAAAAGGAAATGCTGTCCCAGCTGTAGCCATGGCCTATAAAAATGATTGTCTTCTGGAGCACTTTTGTATTAAAGGAATTGTTGAATGATGATCTCTTGAGTGATCCATCGACTGAATTTCATGATGATCTCAAGAATTCTGACAACCTTTTTAAACTATATTACAGACTTATCAACATCTAGTCATGAAAGTGAACTTATGTAGATTTTGTCTCATTTTATTTCTGCTCAGGGCTGGAATTCTTGACAGTAAAACTATCAATGTGTCTTTCTCCTCAGCCGGATGATGAGTCCATCGTTGTGGGTATGACCAATAGTATCCTGAGTATCAAACACAGGAAAAGCCTCGAAGAGTCGAAGGAACTCTCCGGCCAACAGAGACGACAGCCGTCATATCGTGTTTTTGTGAAAGGGAAGAACTACGTCCCTAAACAGGTATGTTTACATTTAGTTATCATGCAGTAGCTGAGGTCAACAGTCTGAGACATGATGTGATCATGTGTGATTATTCCCAAAAGAAATGTGCTGACTGAATCATACAAAAGACAATGTAAAACTGACCCTGGCTAACGCCTTTTATTTCTGCACACTGAGTCATTATATAAGGCTTTTCTTTCTCACCACACCATTGTTAATTGATTTCTTGGTTCTCCGTCTTTTCCCAGGATGATTATCTCGTCAGCAAGCCAGTGAAACAGCATTTGGCCAAATATGACAAGCAGCTCAAGAAATTTAATGTATCCAAGGCTTTGGATACAGCTCTGGAGGTATACATTTAATGTATTTATAACATTAGCAATAATAATAAATCAGTTGGCATCATTTTCTTGAGGTTCCTTCTATTTTCAAAGTTGTTCCATTTGCGGTATGATAGCTGTGACACATGCTACTTGTATTTATAGACGTGGACAAGACTGAGAAAGCCAGAGATCACAGTTGCCGTTATAAAGGAGCTGGATCGAAGAGGAACATTGAAGAATGCTCTGGCAGGAAGGGATGAACAGGGGCTCGCTCGGTTGCTCAACTTCCTCATAGGGTAAGAAGCAGATAAAACGGCATTACTCAAGTAGACTTTACCAAGTGTTGATATAAAGTGTTATTGGATGCATTGGATTTGGTAGCTTGTACATCCAAACGTGCAGAAATAGTTTGCAACATAAATACTTAGTTTTTTCTGTTTCTTCTCCAGGAACGTAGTTGACTCCAGGTTTGCTCCTGTCCTCGTAACAGCGGCTGAGATGATCCTGGACATTTATCAATCCGTAATCGGACAGTCGCCAGTTGTGGATCGGCAGCTGCTGCGTCTACAGGAGCTGCTGGAGAGAGAGATTGACTACCAGCAGGACCTCCTGGAGGTGCTGGGCATGTTGGACACGATGTTCGCCTCCTCCCTTCCTAGGAAGGACATGCCATGCCCTGGCGTCAGCAGGGCTAATGGCCTGGCTCAGGGAGAATCGAGTATCTCAAGACCACAGGTTCAGGCCACCTGAGGCTTGTAGCGGGGGGAGCGGCTTTAGACTGGGTTAGAGTGCCTTTACAACTCTAAAAACATCTTTTTGAAACATCAGACACAAACTACCGACATTACCAAACAAACATTTTGGTACAGGTTTTAAGAGACTTACAAACCCATGGGCTCACTCTGGTGTTTTAACTCTGCGTGACCGTAAACACAACAGGCAACACATAGAACATGCTTTACTGTATGAAGAATCTCTGGTTGTGTGAATGTGAAGTGAGGTTGTTTTTATTGGAAGTATTGTCATTACACTTTCAAAAGTAAATGTGGTGTGCATGCTTGTGTGTTTGAATGATTTAACTGTTAATGTCTGCTTTGTGTTTTCATAATATTTGGCATTGGCAAATGTTTTATAACCAGATAAAAATAAATCTTTGTAATACTGAAACTGTCTAATCATAACTGTGTTCAAATCGGCTCAAGTCTCTGATAATAAAACAGATTTCAAGATGTAGGGATGATGATGAAGTTGTATCCCCCTCCACTGGATGTCGCTGTAACCTCAAAGAAACGGTTAACTTTCACATGGAGGAATTTGCATTTGAGCTAGCGGAAGACAGAAAGCATCAACAGACAGAGGATGCTGTGGGTCAGTAGGGACTGCAGCTCAGACTGGAAACAGCAGTGGCACCGACTGAACGCCATTTCTCAACTTGTAGCTTTAAGACTGACACTTGAATTAGCAGTTAGCAAAAGGAGGATGTATGCGAGTTAGGTGTTCTTTTTTGCTAAATTAAAGCGGACTGTCTGGTTTCTTCTGCCGGAGTTTGAGCTCCTGTTAAGGTAGGTTCGTCAATAATCATTAACCTTTTTGTACTAGCTCTTGACTTTTTCAACGTGTCTGTTTCCTATGATATTATTGACAGTTTGCTAACGTGTCAACCCTGGTCAAATGGTAAAATGTAGCCTTGTAAAAAGAGCCTCAAATTTATTCTGCAGCTAAATAGGTCAAGAAGTATGAGTTCAGTTCATTTTAATTATTTAAAAAAAAAAAAAAGCACAAATGTTCCTAAAGCTAGACTGTCGTGTTAACAATAAAAATGCAATCTAGTGCCATTAATACCCCAACTCTTATGAGCACTCATAAAACTAGCACACTTACAAAATTACACTAAGTTCTCTCCTCTTGATTTTTTTTCATGCTTTGCCTTTGATCACTTTAATATTTGGATTATAAATACATAATTATGAATGTAAATGAAACGTATAATGTGACTGCACAGGAAACGATATCTTAAAAAAGGTTATGTCAAGACCTTGCTGTTGTGTCCAATTTAAGAAGTGGCCATTGATAAAGAACAGATCTAAACCCTGCAGCTCTGAAACTCAATCGATTTCCTACTTTAGTCCTCTCTCACACACACACACACACACATTTGGTGTTCTGATATTGTCTCCACTCCAAGGTAGAAAGCATCATTAAAATCATTATTTAAATACTTGATATCAAAAGATGATCCTGTCTCATTGGAGAACCTCTGACTCTGCTAGGCATGGATTAGGTTGGATAATCTCTAGGATCAGAGGAGCAGGCAGAATAACCGAAATAACCAAAAAAGTAATGAGGAGTCACGTGGCTACTGGTGTGTTTTCATTTCTGTTTAATGTCCATCTTTGCCTGCAGTTGCTGTGCAGATGGAGCTGAGCAGGAGGAAAGTGCCTCTGTATGTGAGTATGTGCTCCAGTTTGCAGTCAAGTTTGAGTTCTCCAATTAATGTCGAGTTATTTATCCCTTAGGAAAATCTCTGCAAATTGAGTTTGGAATGCAGTGAGGGATCGGTAGCCTCATTTATAAGAACCAAAAGTCTGTGGCAGAGATGTCATGCTCATGACCAAACCATTATGTGTAATGAAAATACATCAAGTGTATCTAAAAGGATACAGGTGTTTTCTGTTCATGCATCCATACAGTACATGTAATTTGATCAAGTTCACTAACGTCACTAATGTTACTGTACTAAATAGGATGAGGGCACCATGGTGACAGGAGACCGATGTTTTGGACTTTGAATGAAACATCTTTGGGTTTTGCTGTTGGACTATTTGAGCACTGAATCATATTTGGATAAGAAAACCGTAACCTTATCAATCAGCACAACGGCAATAGCAGCCTGGCATTTGTGTGTATAACTAGCAAATCAGTAACTGTGATTCATTCACAGTGATGTTTTTTGTTTACTTACTCAGAGTTGGAAAGGAACTTGTATTTTCTATCAGTTTGCCTTGTGATATCTCTGGTCGTGTTAAACTTTTGAATAAATCTGTTGTCTATGAAGTTAAGATGTAGTCAAACACTGCAGGACTGCGGTCAACTATCATTTTTATTGGTTTCAGTTTGGGAGCTTAACAATTTATGTAAACATTAATGAAAGCTAATGCATTTCTGAAGTTTAAATGGGGGATACATTGCTCACACTATTAATTTGACATGTTTTAATGCTGTTTTCCTTTTACTTGTGGTTAATAAAGGTTACCAAACTTGAAGTAGACGCACCATCTTGCCCGTTTCATGTAATGAAACACCTACTCCTCAGATACTTTGGTGCTTACGATAAAGGCCCACAAATAAATAAATGAACACAAATATGCAACAGCTAAATTTTAAAAGCAGGAAGAAAGAAAGAAAGTTGACCAGTGTTTTCACAAGACTATTCTAGAGCCCATTCCAGTGGCTCTGTGAGGCTTAGAGCAACATTCTAACATCAGCTTGCCAAGATGCTCACAATGACAATTCTCACATGCTGATGTTTAGCAGGGAATGTTTACTATGTTCATCATATTAGCCTGTCAGCATGCTAAAATTTGCTAACTGACACTAAACATAAAGTACAGCTGAATTTAATGGTAATTAGTTTTTGCTGGTATTTGGTCAAAAACCAAAGTTTATTCATGTGTGGTCAACATCTGATCAATCACACAGAGGTGAGGAGAAGCTGTGTAGACATTACAGAATTTGTGGTTAACCTGGTGCTCTCTCTGTCAATAAATAGACAACTGTGGATAAAGAAATGGATAAGTGAACCTGAAAGGGGAATTAGGTGAGACGGAAGGACATGGAGGCATGATTACTCAGTGTCTCTTTCTGAGACAGCGAGAGAAGCAAAGAGAAAAGCCTCCCAGTTTTATAGCGTTAGAAATTAGGTCAACTGTTGAGCTGATTTAATGTTGGTAGATTGGGAGAGAGAGACTACAAAAAAACAAACATCCTTACACTTAAACTCTTATACCATCCAATACTAATCTGTGATGTTCATTGCATTTCAAGTCAAGCCTTATAATTGAAATTTTTAGTGTACCTTTTTTTCTTCAACTTGTCTCCTCTACTCCTGCCTCAGTCAGTGGTTTGATATGTTTCCCAGAATAACCCACACAGTGTTTCTTGTGGCTGCATTGCTGTCTGGTCTATGGAGGCCACTGTAGGTGGACAACTTGATGTCTTCTACAATAGATTTCTTCCCCTGCGACTGGTGGATGTTGGTGGAAAACAGCGGGGTTTTTTTTTAAATTTATTCTGAGGGATTGAAACTATCAAATTCAGTTACAGTTGCATTAGAGATCTTACACACTGTAGCTATTTATCCACAGTAAAAAGTTAACAACCAAACAACACCATGGGCGCAGAAATGTTTAAAGCTGCACTATACATCAATAATGAGTTAAATGAGTTTGTGTTGTGTGAAAGGGGTCACTCATAGTTACACATTCACAGATACTTATTACCCAACACTGCAGTTCTCCTCAGCTCTACAAAGATTTTTATCGTCTTTGTTTTGGTTTTACGGCCTGCAGCTTTATTGTTTTTGGTTGAGGCTCTCATCAACCCCTGCTTTTTCACGAAAAAGCTCCGATAACCCCATAGTACAATCCCTGCCCAGCAACAAACAGCAGACTGGCAAAGTTATCAACCAGCTGTTGAACATAGAGGAGCATTTAGCTGCTGAAGAGCCAGATATTTCCCTCAGGAGTTGGTGGAGACCAAAACAGAGCTAGAGTGAATATTGGACATGTATCAGGTGGACACAAACATAAAAATGAGTGCTTATGTTGCTCCGTATCTGCTTGATGTGTAAATAGGCAACATGTTTGCCATATCAACTTTATAAGGGGATAATATGTTAGTGTTGTATTTACAACCTGTCCCCAAGTGGCCAAAAAAACAATAAATACCGCTTTAAATATTTTAATGTAGATTATCTTCAAAGGTCCAATATCCTGACAATCCTTTTATTGCCTCCTCCGTTGCATTGTTGGCTTACAGTGTAAGGAAAAGTTCATTCTGAAGGGCTGTCAGGTTTGTATTTTTTTGTAGTTTTGTATTTTTTTAATAGCTCAGTAAGGATTTTTATATATAAAACTCTTTTGCATGATATGTCTATGGCTGGGCTAACGATTGAAATATTTCTGTAGTATTGAAAATGTCAATACCAAAAGCATGTTTCACCGGCATCAAAGTGTTCTGGCCTGCTGGGATCAGGGCAGGTATTTGCAGTAGACACGACATTCCTGTTTTTATTGAGTGGGAATGTGTTATTGTACCCTCAAGAGGCATGCTGTCAGGGGATTTGGTGTACTTTACAAAAATGTAGAACACGGCGTCAGAATAGAGACTTACTCTAAAATCAGCCTGTATCTTTAGGAATAGAAATATGTTTTGCTCTCTAGCAGCTGTCTTTTTTATTTCCCCTCTCAACCTCTCTAACATTTCTTCATCTCAGGGCCAGGCAAAGGTATTTGCATTGCTGGAGGGTTTAGACTCGGTGCCTGAGGATGCAGAGGTCTACGTTGTTTTGGAAGGATCCACACTGGTCCATGTCACCATGGCTCAGAGTGATGTAATGCTCTGCTTTATAGTGCCTGGTATGTTCATGTGTATGCCTGTATGATGTGTTATTGTATGTACAGTATTTTGGGGTAATCTGTTATCAAAAAGGGAGAATGTATTTAGAAAACCATGTTCAGACATTAAACTGCATCCTGACAATCCTATGTTTTCCACTGCTGTCTGTGATATACTCCTGAACAGTATATCACTATTTGAATCTTCATGCACGCACACACGCACGCACGCACGCACGCACGCACGCACGCATGCATACACACACCACACGCACACGTACATACACAGTCTGTGACTTGAGGTCTGGAAAGGCACAGAATCTTATCAGCTTCCTCTCAGGAGGGAAACGGCTCCATAAACAATACGTCAACATTACTGAGCCTCTGTGTAGGTTGACACAGACAACAGGCAGTCCTGCAGGCTTGTGCACTCTACAATAGCTGAACTATTAAAAGCAGGTCTCCTTCTCCATCGAAAAAAGAAAAAGATGCCTATATCAGTTTACAAAGTGAAAATCTGAGAAACATTTTTTAACCACACTCGGGTTTTATATTTTTGGCTTGTTACCTACAAACTGTAGCTACAATTTAAATTGTTCTCATTTATTTATCACAGACTTCTTATTTTTAGATTTCTTTGCATGCAGGTGCCCATCAATTTTGGCTCATTTTATTACAGTGATTTGAAACTGCTAACAGTGACTAACCCTAACCCTTTGCGATAGGTGATCAATTATTTAGTTTGCTGTATTTTTGTTGCATGAGAAGGCGGTTGCAGCCAGTGCCTTATCATAGCATTAGGAATAAAATTAGATCTAAAGATGTATACCTGGGTCTCATACTGTATATAACTGCTGTTTTCCATACAAAGAGATCTTCCCTGAGCAAAGTCTGGCTTTTGCCATGTTGTGTCCTTCTTTAGGACATAACCTGGCTGAGGTGGTCTCTGTCCAGGCCTATCTGTGCTCTGAAACCACACCCCTCACCTGGGTGGGCGGAGCTTCATTGGAGTATGTCCAAGATGATGCTCAGGTAGGGAAGATACACAAATATGATCCTATGCAAACATGACCTCCTTGTCGGATGTAATTATCTCATCTCAGTTGCATAGAATTTGTTTTGGAATTGCTGTTTTTTTTTTTTTGCATTGCACACCATTTCTTACAGATTGTATCTTATTGATGACTGCTTTATTCTCAGGACCTGGCGGAGCACCTGGTGATCCACGGACATTGCCTGAGCTCCACAGATCACAAGGAGCTGAGCAGCCTCTTCAACCTGGGCCAGGAGAGCTCTCGCTGGGCTATAGATCATCACGTGGCCCTGGCCATGGCCAATCTGGATATCCCTCCAAACTGGAATGTACTGGGGAGCCACAGTGGAGACGGTGAGAGCAGGATCATCTTATCTTGGTGAACAGGCATTCCTGCAAAGAAATGTTGATCAAAAACACACCACATTTGTTTTTTATTATACAACAGTGTCTGTGAACATTTTGAAATTCTAAAATGTTTAAAACAGTACACATTAGATAGATAAAAGATGAATACATGCAACTTTGCAATGCAAATCAACAGATGAGGAACATTTAGGAACATTTTAATTGGGAGAAATTGGTGTAAAGACGCACATTTTTGTCTAAAGAGGGATTTACTATATTTTATTATTTACGTGTCAGTTCATGAACAAAAAGTCTTGTGGGCAGTTAGTGAGCAGAGATAGTTGACAGGTTTTGTCATAACCTCATCTCTCAGCATCGCACTGGAAACTTGGAGCCAGTGCTACCCAAGGAAGGTGAACTCTTCAACTCCCCTCCACCCCCCTTCTTCTCCACCATCATTCCCATTTTCCCTGCTTACTGAGCTGAAATCGGAAGTGATCCTGGTCACGTGTGCTTCTGTTAAATTCATCAAAGCCAATTAAGCAGCATGTAATGTGGTTAATAGAGCCTTTCCCTCTGGAAGTCGCCCTAGGCAGAGCTTAATAAATCCAAGGGGCAAGTGTGTTTATGGACGTATGTGTGTGTGCTGACCAGCATGTTTACTAGATGCCACCATCTGTTTCTATGGTCCGAGTGTTTGTGTAGGGCCACCTACATAAATAACAAACTAGATTTAGCATTAACATAGTTACGGCAGTCTGTTTCATCGCAGCGTCTCCCTCTAAATGTCTGCAGTTAATTTGATAACACTGCTTATGACATAATTCTACTGCCAATGCTGTATGCGACTGAATTATCAATCCCTTACTTTCCTTTGGTGCTTACCATTTGTTTATAGTACGTTCTGCATTTTCAAAGGGACTGGAAAAACTTAACAAAACCTCATTCTGTCACAACATCTGAGACGGCATTTGAGCGTGGAATCATTATGTTCGCTCTGGACTGAGTGCAGCCATAAACTATTTGAGCATTGACATTTTTAATACAGCTGGTTAAAGTGTTATCTGGTGAAATCTGTCTTTATAGCTCACAAAGGTCTGGACCCTGATGGGTTGTGGATGCAGACTATTCTTGGGCAAATACAAAAACTGAGTACTATAAATTAAACCTTTTGAACATAAAACTGAGTACTATAAAGTAACCTTTTGAATATAAAACTAAATTAATCTCTTTTAAAAGTAAATTAAAGTATTGTTTTGACGCACTGATTACCCTACAGTATGTAGGTGAAACATGCTTTTATTACCTGTCATCCTTAATGTTTGCTAACATTTTCTAATGCCCAGTACAATACAAAGGCAAACAGAAATATAATCTTTAAATAAGTGAAAAAAAATAAGTTAGTTTAGGTTCAATTTGAAAGTTCCCACATTAAGCCCACTTTGTAAAATTGCATCATTTTCAAAATAAACTGACCTACAGCACTTTGCAGTTAAATAGCCCCCTGCAGCAAATATCAATTGTGATGAGAGTTCTGTTTTTTTTATGATATTGACAGAGGTGTTGATTGTGTTTCATATTTGAGCCTATAGTTTGCGGTGCTACTGTTGCTAAGTAATATCCCATTAAAAGTCCTTCAGTCAGTGTTGTCAGTCTAGACCGTATGACCAGTGTTTCCATTTGCTAATGACTCTCTTGCCACATTATTGCAGTGTTAGCAACTGATTCACAATCAGTTCAGACAGCCTCTCTCTGGCCTCTTTGTACCTATGTGAGTTGCCTTGAAAATGTAATAATGAAAATGTTGACTATCAGACACTGCTTATTGTTATTACATTAAATGTGACTCACTTCTGCAGTTGCCTTTTATAATTGTGAATTATTTTTGTCAAAGTCTGAATTGCTGGTGAATCAGTCACAAATGCTGCAATGTTATAGGTGAAAGTCACAAAAATCGTGATGACGCATCCCAAGCACAACAAAACTGCATTAGCAGATAGGAGCAATGGTTACAGTAGACACTCACTTTCACTAAAAGACACTTATCCAGATATTTCATTACTAGTCAAAACAAAACATAAATATGATAAGCTTTACTAAATTGGTTTAGACTACAGAGGTATTATTATTATTATTATTATTATTATTATTATTATTATTATTATTATGTTGTCCAATCAGAGGGAGTTAGTTTGATGAGGATCTAACAAATTTCCCTTGACCAGGCTTTGTTTTCCTTTAAATAAAAATACTGTAAGATTATGGTGAATGTATGCTGCAGTTTAAAAAATGCAACAGTGCATTTCCAAGCTTACTAGCTGCTTGACTGCAGCTAATTTAATGCGGGCTAGTTACCTGGATACAGATCTTGTTGAACTAAGTTGAGTGGTGGGCACAGAAATAAGAAGCTGTCACCACTTTGTTGAAAAGCTTTTATTGCTTGAAAGTGGGTCAGTGGACCAGAGAGATCCTGTGCCGTGCAAGAGAAGAAATCAATTGTTGCCATTTAGGTTAATTTTCACGAAGAAGTGGTTACCAAGAGTAGATTCTTGACATGTTAGTTTCCTGCTGTTTATCTCACATTTCACCGTATACATTCTTATCTTACTGTTAATGTCACCTCCCCAGTCAGCTGCTGTCTCAGATCCCACTGCATCTTTTTATCTCTGCAGTTATATTTTTTATGTTATTATATTTCTCCCCTCATCTCCAGAGCACAGTCTCAGGGAGTCTCCCCTCCACCTGGCCGTGCGATGGGGTCTGTATCGGCTGGCAGAGCTGCTGCTTTGTCAGCCGGGGGGTCTGATGGCTGTCAGTCTGCCAAACGAAGAGGGAGTCACACCGCTGCAGCTGGCTCAGACAGCAGGCAGCACCGAGCTCCTGGAGCTGCTCACACAGTAAGATTATATGATCCATTAGGGAGGAACACAGGCAAATGAATCACTGTTTTGTAGTAACATTATGCGTTCAGTGCAGAGTTTTTCCACATGGCAAGGGAAAGCTTTTTCTTCAAATGAGAGCTAGCCACCCAGTTTTACACATGCTATCTCCCCATTCATCCATTAGTTATACCTGCTTATCCTGGCTTAATGGCTGACACATAGAGACGGACAACCATTTCAAGCTCACATTCACACCTTTGCGGGCAAAGTTAGAGTCACCATTTACATGTCTTTGGACTGTGATAGGAAACCAATAGAGCCAAGGGGAGAGCATGCAAACTCCACAAATTGCATTCTTTAGATCTTTCGAATACTGTAAATATAATGGTTGAAGTGTATTTTATGAACACATAAAATACTCAACACCTGTTAGTATCACCTGTCAAACTCAGGAATGTTTTGTGCTCAATCAGTCGGGCTCAATCTGGATCCATAAATCATTAGCACAGCTTTATACGTAGGCCAGTTTGGCTTGAAAAACTAGAAGACCATCATCTGCACTGAGTATTCTAATGCCTTTCTATCTATATTTTTAATGGTAAAAACGGTGTTCTCTTCGAATATCAACCATAATATTTTTTGTTTGTTTTTTAAAGTTGTGATTAAACTAATCCACCTGTTGTGCTGCAGCCCACCAAACCCTCTAGCCACGCCACCAGCAGGTCTGTCTCAGGTGTGGGCAGACCGGTCCCGCTTGCTGAGGTTCTGTCATGATACGGGGAACCTGACTTTGACCGTCCGACAGAACCTGAGGTGGAGCTCGGAGGAGAGCCGGCACGCTGACATCCTGCTTCTCAGAGACCGGCTCAGAGATGAGGACTTCCTTAGAGAGGTGAGTTTGAGTTATCAGTATTGTCTAGTGCTGGTAAGGCTACTGTATGTAAACACAGGATTAAAACACTGTCAATTGTGATCCGATATTCAAATAAACCTGTAATTTATGCAGTCAAATGATTGGACTTTTCTTGGGCGACCTTGCTCATAAACACAAACAATTCTAAACTGCAACTAATGCACCTGGAAGTGCCATCAAAATAAAGCCAGTTGTAAATTGTATAATTTCACATATGAGCATTCTCTTACCTAAACATCCCCTTTCGTCCCACAGCTCAAAGCTCTAAGGAGGGAACGGGTGGAGACCATCTTAGTGAAGAACGTGGAGAATGGTATCATACCCTTCCTAATCTGTTTTGTGGGATTTGAGAGGTCTGGTTAACCATCCAGTCTTAATCTCTTCTCTTTTATGTTGCAATGGTCTGCCATTTTTTGTTCTAGTGGTTTATGAGGATAGATACTGTGGCTTGAATCAGGCTACAATATTGATAGACTTTGACTGCCCTCCTGTGGGGTTTTGTGGTATTGCAAGTCTGTGAAAAAAGATGATAGTAGGGGATTTTTGTGGAGTAAGCTGTGCAAAGAGACGAAAGATAAAATCAAAAAGAAGTCTAGTATCTTATGTGAATTTGAACAGTACAGTGAAAGAAGGTCAGATGATCACAAGCAACCAAACATTTCTAATCTTTAATTTGAAGTTAAAGTATGAATCACTGTATTAATATAGTGCGCAAAATAGCAGCACAAGCACGCTATATGTTAATAAGTAGTACTAAAACGATGGGTTAAATAATAAAAGACAGGAAATGAATCAGGAAATAACATTTTACAGACAAACGCTTAATCAGAAAATGATTGAAACATGTACCGTCAACAGATAATTGATGATGGAAATAATCATACATTACGGCCCTATCTTGTGACAGTAGATTTTCATGGGTATATATGTTAAGACGTGCAATAAAAATGTGAATAGAAAATCAAGTTCATTCAGGATGAAAGTTGGAAGGTAACATTCTCTTTTGCAAGGTTGTTTCTTTATATCCTTTGTCTCTCTGTCTCGCTCCCTCTTGCTGTGGAGCCAGCTGGCATCACTCTATCAGACTTGAGTCAATGTGTTTTACGGTATCACACTGAGGCACAGAAAGACCTTTGTCAGATTGTTTAGTCTTTTCCTATACGTCACATCTACTCCTTTCTCAGCCTTTGCCGTTTGTTTCGCCTCCTCTCATGTATTTTTTTTGTCTCTGACTTTCTCTCCCAACCTCTATCCTTTATGGGTTGCTGCCACCTCTGTGGCATTCCTATGCCTTTAAATTTTTTACGTGACCCCAGGCTTCGTATCAAACCACCCAAACACTAATTTCTGTGCGTTGCTGCATTGTTTCTGGTAAGCAATCATACACAGTGTCCTTTGATCTGGGATGCACATGGTAGTTAAATGAAAAGAAAGGAGATCAGGGCCACACGGTTAAGATCTCCCCAGGTTATGTAAAATAAGACTTAACATGGTACACATCGTTAAAAAACGGACTAACATCTGTGCTTACTTGAGCCTCTTTTGAAGTTTAATGGCGGCTGTATGTCTGCATCTGAGTATGCTTTTTTTTTTCTTTCAGCAATGTATTCAGATATGAATGGAGCTGCTGTAGAAAAACATGTGAGTATTTGATGCATAATGTTTCACATGCTATGGACTAAAATATCACCAGCATATATTTAACTCTCATACTGTAAAAAACCATGTGTGTTTAAACAGCTTTAGCTGATGAGTTACCTGTTCTTCCAAAACATCCTAGACTAAGTTTGTGCCTTTAACTATTTTGCAACAACAGGTGTCGCTCCTGGATATCAAATTTTAAAACTCAAAGCTCCATTCAATCTCAGTGAACATCTGCATCAACCAGTGGCACTGACTGCCCCTCAATGCGCCACATTGTTTCACTCTTATTGTTCAGGTGTTGGAGTTGGCACCTTGCACACGCCACTGAATAGCCAACTTTGTGAGCGGCCAAGTGTGTATTTCATGTCTTGAGAGGTGTGGCGTGTGCACATGACTCCGGTCATCCAATAGGACCTTTTTTATGTGATACAGATGGTTACCTAATTGATCTTTCTCTGTCACACACCTAGGCACTCGCCAAACACTTGTGTTTTTGTACTTAGTTCTACTCTAGTTTTTGTGGTATGCTTGTAGCCTGATGAGAAAGTCTCACTGAGGAAATGTACGTGTTATTTGGTGAAAGATTCTCTGTTTCTTCAGGACTATGAGGAGCCGCTGATGTTTTGCCTGATTGAAGAGGACGAGGAGGACGATCCATCACAGTCTTACTCTGGTAAAGTATTTTTTAACTTCCCTCAGAGCAAGGTTACTTTCTCAGAAGCCTGTTTTTAGATATGGTTATAATGTTAGAGCTTGCGGTGCCTCAGCTGTAGATCATGTTTTGTGCAGACTGAAACTGATCATTGTTGTTTTAGGTGGCGTTATATTCATAGGAAGTTATCCAAGCTTCTAATCATTAAGTGAGTCCAACTGCAGGAAACGTTTCCTTTCCTGAACAGAACTTGGACGTCTAATCCTCGACAGTGGCTGTCTACCATCCCCACAGACTATAAGATCACATTTCAGCCCCCATGGCTTCTCTTGCCCCCCTCTCTCTGGAGTTTTTGGAGTCTTGTCACTCTGTGTTTACAGTGATTGTGGCACTGAGAAGGAATCTTCTTAATGCGACATGTAGAGAACTATCCTGAGTCACCCTTTTCCTGCCAGCTGTTATAGGGGGGCATCAATTAATCCTAACTATGTGACCGTTAGGTGGCTTCACTCTGATCTTCTTCTGGACGGGAAGGGAAGGATTTGAGAGTGGGAACATCCTGCGGGTAAATAATTGGCTTGTATTGCTGCAGAGCAGACTGATGCCTCAGTGTAAGAATGCTGTGGTTACAAGCTGAGGCTTCAGCCTTTATAACACTTGGCACTGGACATCTGCATTCTGAACTTCCTTTGGCTGGTGTTGTTTCCATGCTATATGCTTTAGCCATTTTGTGCCCTTTGTGCATATGTGTATTTGTGAGTGTGTGTGTTTGTTGGCCGGTTGAGGATTTTAACATTTTCTGGTCTTTGACCACCTGCCTGTGACCTTGATTGGTCGGTTTTCGTGGTTCAGAAAAATAACGCTGGTCACTTAAATCTGATTTTCTCCTCAGTTGCCCCTCAATGTCATGTTTAAAATAAAAATAAAAAGCTCAAATTAATAATGACTCTGGATTACACTGCATATTTGACCTTTGAGGAATTTCAATTCCTCATTAGACATTCCTAAGCTGTCGGGCATAACAAGTGACCGGCAGGTTTTTATTTTTTTTAACAAAGAAGTGAAGCATATAGTGCAATTCCAGTCTGTTTTTATCATTGAGCTAATGCGTCATCAAATAGACAGACTTCTGCAGCCAGAGCTTCAGCAGGGATGAGGAATTTTGAGCCTTGCTGTCATGTTCCCCCTGTCTT
Source organism: Sander vitreus (assembly GCF_031162955.1). NCBI lineage: Eukaryota > Metazoa > Chordata > Actinopteri > Perciformes > Percidae > Sander > Sander vitreus. Next base: position 24,260,334 of record NC_135859.1, read on the forward strand.
CTTGATGTCAGCTCTTTCCTCCCTCTGTAAACTACTGTAACTTCATTGGCATGCCTGTAATTACATACAGTATTGCCACAGCAGGTTGTACAAGGTTTACAAAGTGTAATAGTTAAAAACTTAAAAAAAGACAAGTGTCTCTCATGTCTTCCATCCTTCTGCCCCCCTCCACTTCCCCCCACCTCTGCCCTCCTAATGCCCCCTGAATTCAAATACCCCACCCAAAACACACACTTGCCCCCAAATACCTTTAAACACACACAAACAGACGGACTCATGCACCCATGCCCCTGGGTCCCATCCTCCCAGGTCAGCATTTTAATGTGACTTTAGTGAACAAACAGCAAATGGCACTTCATCCCGAGGAGGTCTGCTCTCCACAGCTGAAGAAAGGAAGAAGGTCGGTGTGTGTGTTGTCAGTGTTTGTGTGCACTCTTGTGTTTGAGAGGGAGATGCAGTGGGGAAGAGAGCTCTGAAGGGGGTATGGGGAAGTGAAAAAAGGCGGTGTTTGTGGCTGAATGGGGGTTGCCAGGGAAGTTTTCCAGCAGCTTGTTGAGATCAGGGAGAGGAGAGTGGAGGAGATTGTGTGTGTGTGTGTGTGTGTGTGTAATAGGGGGAAAAGAGAAGGGATTTATGATATGGATAGTTTGGCAGGGTGACAACAGACGATGAGTGTAACGCCAGGAACGCTAACAAGAATCTCCTACTCCGGCTCAGGGATCTAATTGGAGAACGGAAAAAAGGATTAAACCTCACACAGACCCCACAAAGGCAGCATTAATGTTCACTAGTACAGTGCCAACACCCCTCTACATGCACACACATACACACACACCCTCACCCACACAGAAACTACTTTCTTTAGTCTCAGTGTACCACTGTTTCCCTCCTCTGCATATATTCTGCCTACAAAACCCTCCTCGTCCCCCTTTTCTCTCTTTTTTTTTAATCACATTCCTTCATTTATGTGTATTTATAAACCTGTTTGTGCGCCTTTCCAGAATGCCATTGTCAGATTTGTCTCTTAACCCCTTTTTACCATCCCTTTCTGTCATTTTTACCACCTCTATCCAAACTTACTTTTATCCTTGCTGCTGTAAACGGAGCACTGTACTCCTGCAAGTTGGCAAAAGGAGAAAAGGGGGGGGGGGGAGACGCCATGGAAGAAGAAAACAGCAGCGGCTCTCACTGCTGTCTCCATGGTGAGGCTGCTGACCTGGCAGACTGCTCCCCCCACGCTCCGAACCCCTTTCCCCCTCAGCCTGGCTTTGACATGCTAAAATATAGAGAAAGAGACCTGGAGAATGGAGTGATTGAGAAGGACTCCTCCGACGTGGCATCAGGCATATCAGGGGGTGCATGGTTTATACCTTGGAGTGTGTGGAGTGTGCAGCTCCACAGCCTGGCATATGGCAATCATGAACATACAGGGTTAATGATTTCTCCCGTGTCTGAGACTCACCTCCGCTAAGCTCTCTGCCCTCATGTTTGTCTTTGCTGTAGGTTCTGAAGTCACTCCTATGTTTGACTTTTAGACTTTTGACTGTTTCTCTTTTTTTCTGTTTCTCTCCCTCCTTCAGTCACCCTTTCCGGCAGTCAATATACTCCTCCCCCCTGCTCCTGTCAGCATGTGTTGATCTCTCTCCCTCTCCCCCTGTGCTGTGTGTGGTAGACGAGTGACAGAGAAAGAATTAGAGACCCAAAGTTTGGCACAGATTTGAGAAGAGCAGTCAGAAACACAGGAAAAAGTGTTGAGAAAAGGAGCAGAGTAAGAAGACAGGGTTCGGTCGCGGCTCTCTCGGACAGTTGGTGCAGAGTTATTGAGGGGGAAGGGGAGGATTTTAGGGGGGGGGGTGGCTTGGGGGAGACAGAGGGGAACATGCTGGCTCACTCCTGAAGTGTCAGAGTGTCTACAGTGGGGCTCTGGAAAAAGGAGAGCGAACACTGCAGCTAGTCCGCAGTCTGTTCAGACACTGGAAAATGGATGTAAACTGAGGCACTGTTCATTTATTTATCATACATCTTGAGCTGTTTGGATGAAGATTTTCTTGAAGACAGCAAATCATGGATTCTGACTCGGACTCTCCTTTCAACTACTCCTGGCCCTCTTTTCCTAAGATGAGGATGCGCAAGAAGACGGGCAAAAAAGGTGATACTGAGTGGGACTGTAATTGATAGATTGTGGAGATTATTTATTTATGTATAGAAGCAATGTTTTTCCCACCCTGTCAAACTGACAGTTCTTTCTTGGTTGTATGAAAGTTGACAAGGTCACTTTTAATTTCACAGATAGTCAAATATGGTTGGAAAAGAGTAATAGAGTAGACAAAGTGTTACTGAGATGTTAATTGCTACAGTGTTTCGCATTAGATGCATGTGCTTTAATGTCAGTAAGAAAACTGATAACTTGTGTACACAGACTATTCAGTTTCCCTTTTTCAGTTGCATCTCTTTTCTTAAAGTTACAGCATTTACTGATGGAAAATGGAAGACGTTACCACAAACTGCCCTCCTGGCGCTGTTGACTGTGGAACAATACAGTTAAAATTAGACTGTTTCCATTACACATTCTTATTCACAGGCCTTCTCTGCAGTACAGAGTCAATCAGAGTGAGATAACTGCATGTTTGCCAGTGATGTAACCTGATATCTGACAGTATGTTGGGGAATGTCAGATGTCCACTCGAAGCTGATTGAGTGGTTTTGGGCTTTCGACATCCTCAGTCCAAACTGTTGTGTGTGCATGAATCGTGAACTCGTGTGACTGCTGGGGTCCATGAAGTGCAAAAGGGAGGCCCAATGCTTAATATGTGATTTCATATACTGGGCTCAGGCACCTGCAGTTCATAATCATAATGTCACTGGAGCTGAAGTTTAGTGTTTGTTATAGTTTATTATCAAGTTAATCCTGCTGCTTAAACTTGGCACACAAGTGTGTTGCTTCATCATTCGTTATGGGAGAGCTGAAGTGAATGCTTAAAATAGTGCAAAATCATTAGGTATTGCTTGTTGCCGTATTGCCACTGCCTGTGGAAGTTAGTGTGTGTTTGTGTGTGTGTGTGTGTGTGTGTGTTTGTTGGGAATAGAGAGAGAGAGTGAGAGAGAGAGTCACAGAGGAAGATCAAGTTACTGCCATTTCTGTGCCATGACTCAACTCTAGTCGTCTTTTCCTCATCTTTCACCATTAACCTCTGCAAGATTATCCAAGTTATTATATCCAAATTTTATACAATGCAATGCAGCTGATGAGCAAAAACAGCGGCACTATATAAACGTTTTATAAACTGACCATATATTCTCCAAGTGGATTTAAAAATCTGAAGTACCTGCTAAGTGAAATGTGATTTCAGGTGTGCGGAGCCACACGTTTATTTCTTCACTTTGAAGACTGATTGCTGTTCACTCTGAGTTTACCTCTAACTGGATCTCTTGGGCCGGGTGACGCACTGAAATGTAAACACAACGAGGAACGCACAATGTGATGCTTGGAGTGGGATGTTTGACCGCAGGTGTCATAACTCAGAGTGGGTTTGTGGATTTTGAATTGTTTTAATGATTTAAACGGCCCTCCATGAACACTGAAGTCAAACAATTATCTCTCCCCTCTTATAAGGTAATAACACCCTCTGTTTTGATTCTTTTAAACTTGGCTTGTTATTTTACTCTGCTCCTAATTTCTCCTAGCTCTCTCCAAAGTGACAATTGTTTGATGCGGTGCTTAAAAAGCGACTTACATCATAATAGAAGGGACGGCAGAGGCAAATAACCCCTTTATACTCAAAATAAACAAGCCTTGGTGTTTATGCAATTAACAATTATGATTCTCTGTTTGTCTTGAACATTTTATTCAGCACACCAGCAGCCTCCAAAGAGAATAAACCTTGAGAAAGAGCCCTTGTGACAGCCCTGCCTCCCCCCTCTCCATCCTGCCTTCCTCGATCTCTCTCTCCCAGGGGTGTGCATGGGTTGAAGGGTCACTCTCTGTGTTTAACTGCCCTGGTCTGGAAACCTTGCACTGACTGCTGTCTTTGTCTGGGTCTCTGTAAAGCTATAGTCTCTCTTTTTTCTCTCTGCTGCTGCTCCAGGTACTGCTACTGTATAGGGTTGACTCTCGCTCAGGGACATGCTGTGAATATCACATCACTCCAAATATACCTTCTTTGAGCAAAATCCAATCGCAGTAGCCCCACGCATTGCTCTGCATTCCTTAAAACCTTCTCTGACATGGCAATCTGCGGACAACAATGTCCGTCTCAGCAATAAAAACAGCTTCTCTGGAGAAAGATTGATTTTCTGCGGCACTAACCTGTCAAAAGTATGAACTCCCTGGTTCTCTGTTATTCCCCCAGTTAACTAATGTTAAACACAGATCGCAGCCCCTGACAGTAATGTTCACTGAGGCAGTGTTTATGGGTCAGAGGTGTGTGAATGATCGGGCCTGTGGCAGCCAGCTGTGACTTTGGACCTGGCCCAGAACCTTAACTATTAGGCCTGTCTGTCAAGTTCCTTAAGTGGGCTTGTATGAAACGGTATCTGCTTTCAAACAGTGGTTTGACCCACATCCAGAATCTGACCTCGTCTCTAGATTTAATGTTGGAGTCAAACTAATCCTACCATACATTGTAGAAGGTGGAGGTATTAGGTATCTGGAGTCAGGTTCATAAACAGTATAATGTTTTCAGGTGGAACTAAAAGGATCCAGAAGTTGTTTTTTTTAACCAGAAAACAGATGTTGTAGTTGTAGTATTTATATTTTGTCATTTTTTGCTCATTTCAGAATGTAGTAACTTTAAGTACATTTAAAGGTGCCCTGATTGCGAAGATCCAGGACTTAGCCAAAAAATGTGAACATCGACAACTTCTCAGTCCCTCCCCCCTTTCCGCTAAAGCCCAAAACGATCTCCTAAGCCCCTCCCCCCACAAGGGAGAATGAATGTGTGCAAATCACACTACAGGTTGTAGGTGGTGTCAGAGGAGCCAGATTTTTTTTTTTTTAAATTACCTGCTTCACGTAGTTCTACTCGAATGTAGGTTTCAGCAAATATGACAGAAAGTTAGTTTTATAAGTCTTACCTACTGCACCTTTAAGTTCTGGGAGATGTGATTCATTTTGAGAGATACTTCGTAACTTTAGGATTGATGTGGAGATGGCTCTGTATGTCCTGCAGTGGTTTATCTTGAGTCTATATCTTTACATTGGTTGTGGATGGAACAGGACTCATCTGGTGTCCTCATCAATGTCTGCTTGACTCCCTGTTGCCTCTCAGATTTATTGGACTAACCGCCTACAGGAAGCACAGCCAATTGTTGGTTTGATTTACTCTCTGCTACAAATGCTGGATGTCTGCTCCTACTCTGCGGGGTTGGCAGCTTGGAAACTATGGATAAACTATGTATTCCTTTTTTTAAAGGACTGTTGAGTCTTGGTTTAATATCTGCTTGATGAGTTTAGGTGGAAACAGCGGTGCCAAAGACATGTTTTTGCACCACTGGCATTGTTTCAGGCATGGCTTGGCCAGTGAAAGGTGAGACTGTCATTAGGAACATAATAATTTAACTGAGCAAATGAGGCTGTCTCTTCTGGTTAATGTGACGAGTAATGCATGGTTACCACCGATTACTAATGTGGTTCGAATTTTTTTTTTTTCTCCAGTGAAAGCTTCGCAGATTGTGTGTTTTCTTAGCTGCATTTGCCATGCATAATGCTGTCATACCTGTGAGCCGCTGAATTGTACCACAATCTATTTCTATGTGCTTACTTAGAAGTTCCAGTGGAGCACTAAGGGGGAGTTGTTAGATCTATAAAAGGTTGGGAGGTAAGTTCCTTGTAATTTGGTGGTGAGTTCCTTAGTCCTGTTCATGCTTGAAGGGTCAATGGTAAGCTATTTGAAGTTGGTGTCATTTCCACAAAATCAAAAACCAATGGCTTCTGTCTAGACTGGATCGTCCTACATTGTTTTGTGCAAATGTTCAGCAGTCATACAGCGAGAAAATCATCACTGAAAAGACAGACACACATTTTAACACTGATGTTAGACTCGTAGCAATAAAAAAATAGGAGTCAAAAAGTCAGTTGACCAAAATGCTGGTCCACGTTCAAGTGATTTTTGACAACATTCAAAATCAACCTTGTACAAATAACTAGGTTTCAGATGTAACATGCAGGCCACACAGTGAGTGTGGTGCTGAGATTTGACAAAGTTAGACAGAAAACTCAAACAATGTGATGTACTCTAACACGCAGTGGAAACTACTGCACATCTACAACTTCACATAAGTTTGAGCCTTTGAGTTTCAAAGTTTATACTTGACCTTGAAAACAGAAGTTAACAAAACAATTTCACCTCAAGGTCCATTTAGTAGCTGGTTTTGGAGCTTTCGATTCACATTATCTTCATCAGCAGTTGTCTTGGAAATGTAGATGTTCACATTTCAATTTTTATAAGCACTTAAACAACTTTTCGTCCTTGTTGGCTTTACAGTTCATTGTATCACATGATCCCAAACCTTCATTTTAAGTAGTTATTCCCACCAGTTTAAAGTTTATATTCAATTCAACTTTGTATTTTATTCAGGATTCAACAGGTTATGTACATCATGTACCTATACATATACTGTACACAGACATGCAGTATATACAGCGTGTGTACCATATACTGTATATACATTATGTATGGAATAATGTGGTCATTTTAATGTGTTTATTCATGCTTTACATTGACATTTACATGTTAAAATGCCCATATTATGAAAAAAAATCACTTTTTCTGGGATTTGGGGTGTTATTTTGTGTCTCTGGTGCTTCCACACGCATACAAACTTTGAAAAAAAAACATCCATGCTGTTTTGAGTGAGATACGGGTTTCTGAATGTAACCTGCCTTCAGTCTCCGGGTGAGCTGTTCAAAATCTGCAGGGTCACTAGGCTAGCCCCCTCGTTCTCAATGGCAAAACACTGCTACAACACACATGAGTTTATCATAATCTACAAAAGAACTACCTACATGTCCTTGTTCTGCAGGTATTCCACGCAAAGTTGGAAGTGCACCCTCGTTTAGAAGAAGTCTCCCGGCTAATCCTGCCTTGTACTGACTGAAGTTAGAGAAACAGCTAGCTAGCTGATGTGATCCTTACCTAGCTACTGCGCATGTGCGAATCCCAACAAAGATGGTACAGATGTGAGATGTCTCACTCAGTAGCTAAAACAGAGACCTGAACACACAGGGTGGAAAGAGGAGCTGCAGCAATGTGCAGTACAACAATAAATATGGTGTTTTTTGAAAATTAAACCATGTAGACCTATTCTGGTACAACCTCAAAATACAATTATGAACCTGAAAATGAGCATAATCTGGGCACTTTAATGAGTTGGAAGTTTAGTATATTAGTGTAAGTGTTATAGTGTTTCTTTTCTAATCTCACCTCCACAAATTGTTTCACTGTTTATTTTGTCACGTCTCATTACATTGTGCAAATAAGCTCAAACAATACTTAACTGTGTGGCATTCATGTCTCATCAAAGGTTTGCTTAAGTGAGTTCTGTGGTGAATAACGTTCAGCCTCTTTGTGTTTGTGCATACCTGCAGGTTGTTTTCTAACCAGAAATACTTTCAGAGAAATTGTGTTGTGGAGAAGCTGTGTTTTGTGCAGAGTAGCATCCCAGAGGGGTTGTGTGTGTTTTGAGAGCAGGAGTGTTTTCCCCTGTTTAACATCAGAGCCAGGCTACTGCTCACAGTGACTCTACTGTGTTGAAAGGGTTTCTCTCAATGCAACTGTGTGCTCACCGGGAGTTATTTCCACTCACCCGCTGTATCGAAGGCAGGGTGGGTGAAGAAACATGCCTTCAGATGCCCGGTCGCAACTTCATGCACACCCATTTACGTGTGTGTGCATAGAGCCATTCAGACAGACACGCACCCTCATAAGGGATTCTTGGTCCTGAACAATGACATGCAACTGCCCAGGATGTCTACATCACTTCCAGTGTTTGTGAGAAGTTATTTGGTGTTGCTGTGGAAACCAAATGTAATATTGAAAAAAATCCCCTTTCTCTCTCTCTCTCTCTCTCTCTCTCTCTCTCTGTGGCTCCCTCCCTTTCTGTAGAGAAAAGCCAGTCCATAAGGGAGAACCAGGCCCCATCCCCGACTCTGGCTGCAGCTACCAGACTGTCAGCGATGATACACGGCAAAGACAGAGTGTACGCTAATGCTATGCTGGTGGACCAGGTGAGTCGGCCTGAAATTAGTGTTTCTTTCTGTGTGAAGATATACAACTTACATACACTGTATAGTCAGTCAGAAACAGATTTGGCTCATATGATGTAAAATGTTCCATTACAGGAGTCAGACTGTTGGATCGTTCCTTCTCATCGCCTCCACTTTCTCACTTTTCTGTTCCAGGTGGATGACGCTGACATTAAATACCGCTCTCCAGGGGAGGAGGAGGTGAGCCCTGCACCCCATCTTGGCAGCCATAGCTGGGACTCCTTCTCCATGACTCCCCCTGACTCAGGGAACTGCTCCCACCGGCACCCACCATCACCCTATAATGGGGAGAGGGGAATCCAAGGCCCTGGCCTGGAGAATCACAAGGAGCCATCCCCTTGCATCTCCCCCCCCTCTCCCTTTGCTTCCTCCCCGTCTTTTCCTTCCTCCCCTTTGGCTTCCGCCTTCCGTTTGTTCGAGGGAGCACAGAGGCGTCCGACGCAGCCATTTCTGCCAGTTTCTCCTGCTTTGAACCGCAGAGGATACAGCTTAACTGAGGCGAGCCGGGGCCTGAGGTAGGACGCTATTGCTGTTAATTATTGAATAAAAAATGAAAGGCCCTCAAAGTATGACATATTATATTTAATTGCAGAACTTTTAACGTGACTGCCTCACAGCTGTTTTTTTTTTAAAGTGAGAGAACAGTGTGCTGCATTATGGCCAAGTTGAGTTCCTTGATTTAAAAAAAATAAAATCAGTGCACCAATTTAGAAACTTGTTGTGTGATCTTCCTGTGACTAACCCATTCTTAGACAACAAAGTATCAGTGGTTTGGAATTTCAGCAAAAGCATTTCTTGACATTTTGTTCGGTGATTGTAGTCAGTGAAGGTGCGGAAAGTGACAGGAAGCCTGGTCACAATTGAGCTGTTTGTGTGTTGAAGTCGCTGAACATTCCTTACAGTTTCCTCAGTGCTGCAGGATCTTCTCTGTGAGCACTAAAGCTGGCAAAATGCTACACAGTTTAAAGCCTGATTATAGATTATAGCATAATGACTGTCCATGGTGATTTTTAAGATCAAGATGATCTGCACTCATCTGTGCACAATGGTGGAGGTCGTTATGGATCTGAACACAGTTGTTTTTGTCTACAACTGTGTTGTATGATGCCTAGACCTTTGGCAGTCAATATGTTACCAGCTTAATCTTATCATGTAGACTGAAGAAGCAACAGTCTTTCACTGAATTGTGTGTGTGTGTGTGTGTGTGTGTGTGTGTGTGTGTGTGTGTGTGTGTGTGTGTGTGTGTGTGTGTGTGTGTGTGTGTGTGTGTGTGTAAACAGTCCTAGTCTCGAGTGTGACAGTGGAGAAGAAGACTTACTGGTACGCTCCTACCCCTGCTCATCTGCTCAGAAGCAGTCCATCCTGCGATCCAGCTCAGGAGAGGAGAGGGACTCTTTCGACACGTCACCAGACTTTAACCACACACACTCTGACAGCACGCACACGTCCAGCAAGGTACACCACCATGATACATTGTTGTATTAGATAGCCAACAGAGTTTTTCTCCATGTTTATGGAAACCCATGTGGCCTGAGACAGAACGACTGCAAAACTTCCATTCCTGGTTCTCTCAATAATTTATTCCAAACAATAAAACACTGTCTTTATGACTATATTGCCCTCTAGACAAGAAATGTAAAAGTTTGTGTTTATTCTTACTGATTGCCTACTTTCTATAAACTCATTAAATTGGTCGAGAGGCATACAACAGTTTGACTTGATACTTTAGTTGACAGATAAGCAGGTCACCTTTGTCAAAACTGTTTCCACTGTGAAATGAAGTGCTGAACGGACCTGATGCATCATTTCTTCATTCAATTATCTTTCTCTTTTTTTTAAATGTAGCAGGATTTATACATTACAATACATATGACAAGCACAACAACTCCCTAACAACTCAAAACATTAAATGCAAAGTAAAGCACTACATCAGACACAACCTTCCCTACAATCATCGATTCATAAGCCCAGACTGTCAACAGCTCAATCATGTGAACAGAAAGTGTGTATTGATGTATTGAGTGGATCTGTTGGCAATTTTCCTTTTCACAGAATTGAGCCTGCGAACTTCTGCTTACTGCTCTGCCTGATCTGTTCCTTCTGATCCACTTTCTCACCCAGAACCCAGAGGAAGCCGAGGTTCGCCTGCGCTCCTACTCCTACTCCTCCCCCAAGGCGAAGCCGTCACGGCCACTGCTAAACCGAGACGCAACCATCACTGACCTGGCAGAAGGTGAATAAACTTTGAACCCTTTGCCCCTGTGATCTTTCTGTTCCCAGTAGCCAGCTGAATAGACACATTTTGCCACATGTCTAAAAGGGGGGACGACCAGACAGGTGTCATGAATCAACTGAACCTCTATGAAGTATATGTGTGTTTAGTGTCAGCTCTGCTTTGATACAGCACCACTGGTCATATGCCAGTGTGCAGCATTAAGGCTGTGCTTTGTCCTGTGTAGACGGTGCATTCAGAAGCAGCAGCAGCAGCAGCCGTTCTCTGCTTCAAGCTTTATCTCTCTCTAAATCCCTCTCTCGTCTCAACCAAGTTAGTAAGTACAAAAACAGCTTCAATTAGCAACCTGGTTGGCCGGTGAATATATTTCAGTGTCTCTTTCTGGTGAACCATGGGATAAACTGGTGATTATCAAGAGCTGCACAATTAAATTAAAAAGCATATCTGGTATATTTCAAACGTTTTAGTTTATTTTAAAAGTATATTCATACAAGGTGGAAAAACTGGAGTAAAATTATTGAATTAGCCTTGTTTTAGGAAGAAAACAAATAACGTTGCTGCACATTTTGTTGTAAAAGGATTTTCCCAGATACTTTGATTTCACACAATTTTGCAAAATTCTGTTTCCCAAAGCTTGATGTCAAGACTTTTTTCTTAGTAATAAAACAACAGTCATCTAAACTCCACTCATTTACTGTATATGATAACGAATATGATGAAGTAGAGGTCTGAATCTTTAGGACTGTGCATTTTTTAATATTCCGAGGCTAGATCATTTGAAGGAGGAGTTGTTTCTACCCTGAGGGTTCTGTTCTGCTTCCATTTTTGTACATATTTTGTTTCCCTCTTGGTTTTGATTTTTCCATCTTTGGTGTCATCTGTTTTTTTTTTCAAAACAAAACTCTTGTCCTTGAAAACACTCTTGTGTTTGGTATTTCTCTAAAGGGGTTTGATGGATCCAGACTGTTTCGGGGATTCTTGTATTTGCTGCTAACTCAATTCCGATTGGGGATGATGGCTATTAACGCCCTGATTCACTGGCTGATTCACTTACAATCGGTTATAATGTCTTTAATTTTATTTACATTTATTTCTGGCTTACTCATTTGCCTGTCCTTGTTACTCTACTTTACAGAGCAGAGAGCATTCAGCCCGACTGAGTCTACCAGAGAAAAGAGGTAAAGCCAGCGTGTCATTTCATGAGCTCAGGAGCAATCCCCCCATTGCTCAGACGTTCCTCCCTTTTTAGACATCAGTCAGTACGTTTACATGCACACCAATATTCCACTATTATTCTGAAAATGACAATATTCCGAATTTGATACAGGTCATGTAAACAGCATATTCCTGTTGGATATATGGAAGAAGGCCTTTTTCCGAATATAGCATTTTCCGATCAAGATGTGGGATATTCCAGTATTATTCGCGTTTTAGAGGCATTGTGTGGACATGTATACAGCGCATTCGGAATATACTTCTCAATCGGGGGTTTTTACTGCAGGCTTATGGTCAGCTCTGTGCGTTGCTATGGTTTCTGTACACAAACCAACCAGCCATCAGTTTGCAAGGCTGGTGCCCCGATAAGAAGGAGAAACACAGCTACTTTTAAACATTATCAAAGACTTGGATATCAACAGGTTTTTGGATATGGGCACACATCGCTACGCTGACCTTTTCAAGAAGCTGGTTGAAGGAATGAAAGAAGGACGCTGTGTGCGCACGGTCCAAAAAGTCCGCCGCCGCTTGTAAACTTTGAAACAATCCTGTTTTTCACGGCTACATGTAAACGGGAATATTAGTGGAATACTCACTTTCATTAGCCATGTAAACAGCTTAGTCGGAATATCGTCTTTTTCGGAATTAGGGCAAAAACCAGAATTTTATGTGCATGTAACCCTACTGAGTGTTGACCAGTGGTTAGAGATTTGGCTTAAATATGCCAACATATGTGTGCGTTTTCATGTGTATATGTATCTCCTGTATTAAACCTGTGGTTGAGGTTTGAGTGTGCAGGATGCGACATACTTCCTGTTGCAAGACAGAGGCCAGAATACGCTCTGATTGCAACCTCAAAATAACCCTGAATGAACAGCAAAACTTTCCCGGACCTCAGAAACATCTTAGCTAATGTCTAGAACACATAAACGATACTTGTAGCATGTACATATTGTAGTATGTAGTTTGTATGTATTTTTTAACAGGCATACTTAATTGTCCTACCGTGACATTTTTTTTATTCATTTCATAAATCCCAAAATCCATATTAATTTTATAGTTTATTTCATCTCACTGCCTCATGAATGTATCATGCGCTAATACATTTAGTTTGATAATAACCATGCATTGCTAAAAGAGGAAACATTTTAGAAGATCATATTAGGCAATTAGATTATCTTATTACATCATAGGATTATTGTATTAGAATAGATCATATTAATACTACAATATTAACAACACCAGCCTTCATCAGAGTCACTAACCATTTATGTTCTTCATAATATCAGTATCCATCCATGTTAACAAAATATGGATGTTAGCTAATACATTATGTGGTGTACTAAATCACTATGTAGCACAAATACTGTATCCACGTGTAGTCATCTTACTTTTCCCTACACGGTTTATTAGGCCCAGAAATAGTTTGCAGTCTCTAATCTTAGACACCACATAGATTATTAACATTTTGAGTCTCCTGATGAGCCGAAACACAACAACCTGGTCTGAGGTGTGTTATATCCATGCAGGGTTTTGGGTTTCCGTAAGCGGGCCCAGTCAGCAGAGGAGGAGAGCAGCCCATTGCTCCAACACCTCACCCTCACAGAGTTCCTCAAAGAGTATGTTTTCACCAAAACGGCCTCACAGTCATGCATGTGTGGCTTAACTCAACCTAACCCCTTCATAAAACCATTCCCCGACTCATCCATTAACCACATGGATTCTTTGCAGCTGTCTGTGATCATATGTGAATCCTCAGAATTATATTAACACTTTTTATGTCAGGTCACAGTATATGTTTGTTGTGACATTGCATGTCTCTCTTCTTTACGTTGTGTAGCCTTTCGCCTAGAATGTGTAGTGTAAATAGCATAAGTTGCTGTAAATAGTTGACACATTATTAATTGCATCTTGCCAAGGTTGAACTATAAATAGCATCCACTAGAGTCCATAGTGACTTCCAAGCATGCTAAGCATGTTGTTATGAGTAATAGTCTGTAGACCAGGGGTCCTGGAAGACTGTCTGGACATTCTTTCATTCCAGCATGACACCAATGTACCTGGTTATTTAACTCTCCTTACTATATTATAGTGTATATAAGTACTTAAATAATGATGAGTTTTCTAAAGAGTATGCATGTTGGGCTTGAATGCTGCAGTCTTCCACTAGCCAAAATGATGGTATGAGTTGTGATGGTTGCTGACTGAAATGTTCACACTAAAACAGGATCGAGGATGAGGAGTTGGATAAATACATAATCCCGTCTAAGGTCGAATCAGAGAAGTACAAAGTCAGCCGGACCTTCAGCTTCCTCAAGAGCAGGATGTCCAGCACTCGCAACAAGACCAAGGTGAGGATGCACAGTGGAAAATATGATTCTTGCTGGCACCTACATGTGTTTAAAACATGATTGAGAAATCCCTATAGTTGAACTTTATATGTAAAAAGTCAGAGCTGAAAGGCCTCCCAAAGTAGTGCAGTAAAAGTTTTACCACCTCTCAGACAGGCCAGGTCAGAATTCCTGTGCTGGGGAGCCATTGTCTGTGTGCGATGCCTTTATTTGGCGGGGTGGGGGGGGGAATTCCCTCTCCTCAGGTCTTAGCAACGGGACACAGTGAAAATATCCTCTTACATAATGCGTAGACCCCGCCACCACACAGTGTGAGAAGCCAAAACACATTCCATAGTACACTCTCAGTCTCATAAACACGCGTGCATGTTTTCAAGAACATGCTTCCAAATATGTACACACACACACAATGCATATGAACAGTCAAAAAACAAACATACACTCTCTGACTTCCTTGTAAAGTTTGATAAGAAAATAAACATTGCATTATCACACACATGCACAGAGGAATCCCCCTAATGTCCCCCTAAGGATAAAGCCGTCCCCATGGACCTTAACAAAGTAAACAGAAAAGCTCACTCAGAGGACTCTTTATCTCAACTAACTCCACTTTAACAGGTGTGTTTCAGCAAGAAGATGACCGCTATATGCCTCTTTGTGCCTGCTGCTCAGAGTCATGTTATTTCTACTTTGGTGTTTTACATGATATTGTGGCATTAGCTGCAGTAAATGTCAGCTGAAGGAGTATGTTTAAAATATTTATGACTTTTGTTTCAGGTGAAGGGGAAAGAGGTGAAGGAGGGAAAGGAGAAGTCAGGAGCTGCTAATGGACACCAGTTTGTTCCTGTGTCTCCATCTGGTCTTGCTCTCTGTGTGGCATGCGATAAGTCAGTTTCTGGGAAGGAGCTGTTGCAGTGCTCCAGTAAGTATTATACTGTCAGTACTGTTGTTGTTTTATGTCCTGTGGTGGATGAACTGTTTAAATGTCTTTGCACGTGCTGCCTTGATGTTTTGTTTAGCACAAGACATGAAGTCAGTTTTCTTCCTTTCACAAAGTCAACATCGATTTTGAGGAGCAGGGTAGTTTTAAAGCCATCTGGACACTGAATCCAGAGATGTGGTCATTTTGTTTATTGTCAGTTAACTGATGAAATTAACTGGGATTTTTTTCTTTTTTTGTCTGCAGACTGTTTCCTGAATGTCCATAAAAACTGCAGAGAGTCTGTTACAGCCTGTGGAAAGGTAACCACCATCACCACGCGCTTAATTTAATCTAAAAACCAACAATTTATTTCAAAATTGTCATAATTATTTCAAATAATATTTTAAAGGACGAATTCCCTCCCTCAGAAAACAACCTAGATACAAACAATGTGGTGTCATATTAAAATATTTGCTAGAATGTCAAGAGTTTTTTTTTTTTAATCTTGCATGATTTCATGAGCCAAACAATCTCTCTGGGAGAAACTCTTTTTCCGCCATTAAAGGGCCTCTCCACCAATTATACACATATAGGTCAGAGTGAGCTCCACTCAGCCTAGAGACTATACATTTGTAACAAATATGCTATAGATGGCATTATGGGAAATGTGGGGGTCTAGCATTATTGTGTTGAGTGCATTTCCTTCCTCATAAAACATTTGCTAAGCTTGCAGTCTTCTTTTTCACTGCCTTTGCCTTTTATTGGCGCGTTTGTAAGTTTCTTGGCGCGATACCAACAGAATAGCATCAAACCACCACCTGCACACGCTCGCTCAATTGCATAGGCGTCTCTGTGCGTGTGCATGATGCAAACAAAATGGGGACACACTTGTAGAAACATTGCTCCATAGTGCTACCAGAGGTAAACAAAATTCAGGTTGCCTTTAAGTACACAATTAACACTTTCTGAACTAAAAATCGGTCACTCTAGCTCTATTAACTCTAGCTATTACTTTTGTTAATCAAACTCTCCACTCAGTGTTCTGAATCCAATGGGTTTACATATGATCTCAAAATCCATCTCTGGGAAATGATTGAAATTTGTAATTGTCAACCGACTATTTCCATTGGTCTGAGACGCGTGCTGTGTGGCAGCAACATCCCCAGTTCAAATCCAGCTTTTGTTGCAGGTCTTTCCCTCTGTCTCTCCCTGTGTTTCCTGTCACACTCGGCTGTGCTGTCTCATAAAGGCAAAATGCCAAAAAAAAAGAAATGAATCAGTTACTGAAGTAGAGGCAGGCTAAGAGGAAGCAACGGGAAGAGTAAATTCCAACACTTGGTGACAAAGGAACTCCTGGAATGTGTTGAACACAAACTGATGATGTATAACTAGAGTATCTGAGGGGTTCTCTTTAAAGTTTTTGTTTAGGCATACATTGACTCCAGTATTGACTTAACTTGTTGTGTTACAACCACAAGAAGTTAATATTTAAAACACAAACACTATGATTTACAGCTGAAGCTTGAAGTTGATATGATTTTGTGTTTCCTCAGAAGCCGCAGGAGAGGAATGCATTGCTGACTAAAAGCAAGACCTTGTCTCTCCCACACAGTGAGTCAGAAATTACAGCGTGTCCCCCCTGCTGTGGTATCCTCCTTTGGTCTTTGATTAAGTTTTTACCTGTCCTCCCTTGTTTCTCCTGTAGTAGTCATTGCCCCCACTCTCCCCTCTTCCCTGTTGTTCTTTCCCTGGTAAAAAAAAAAAGAAGAAGTTACATTTTAATCCATCTCAGTGGGGGATCTGGCCTGGGTTGTGTTTATGTGTGTTTGTGCATGCATACAGAGGTTGAGTGTTTCTCTTGCATAGACAGGATCATTTTTATTTCTTAATTTCTTCACTTAGTGTTTGACAAAGGTGTCAATCAGCTTTGATTACTGCCACATATTGTCACAACTGTATGCTGCATGCCCAGTTTACCAATGAACGATATCAACTGCAGACCTACTCACAGCTTTATTAGTTGGTTACTGTTACATTCAATGACTACGTAGATATAAACAAACCATGATGACAATTGAAGTATTTATTTGTGGAATGGGAAAGCCTCCACGGTGTGAGTGATTCCTCTTCCTGCTCCCTGTCCTGGTCTCTCTTCCAGACTTTGTGAAAGACAACTCTCCAGCCTCCATTTTCTCCTCTTCGTCTACACTCCCCACGACGACCAGAGAGAAGAGAGAAACAGTCGCCCCTCTCTCCAAAAGCCTCTCCATCTCGATAGACAGCAGGTAGCATGGCAGTGTTACCATCACAGTGTATACAGTATCAACCAATACATCCATTCCATCCATCAATCTTTAGGTGGTAGTGGCCCAGCAAAATTGATTTAATTAATCTGGAGTTCAGTAAGCTTTTGTATCTATGAATTCCGACTAAAACGCACGATACTCAAAAAACTTAAATATTGGCACAAAATATTAGCCAAATGCAACTTCAGTCTGCAAATACTGGATTATTTTTTGTACCGTGTTCAGATCAAACTTATTTTGTTTCCGTACAGACGGCTGAGTGATGCAGCAGGGGTCGACAGTGAGTGCAGTGCGACAGCTTGCGCTAACAGCTCATTGTCTGATGAGGGAACAGCGGTCTCAGCGACTCCCCCTTCAGCCGAGCCGCCAATCACCACACAGGGTGAGAAAGACAAGCTTGCATCATAATTTGTCACACCTACACACACATAACTCTGAGAATTACTGCAGAGTAAATCGGGATTCAGAAGAAAGACATTATTTCTGACTCTACAGATGCTGTTGATGCTCCTCTAATGAGCGACCTGTCAGCTGACCTGCTGGGACTTGAGGTGGAGTCATGGAGTCTGGCGGTCAGTCCAGAGTTTTGCAGGCAACACGACAGGCGCACCATTAAACGACAGGATGTTATTTATGGTGGGACAATTGTTCATAATACAGTAATTTATACACGTTTTGAAGGAAGTTGTTGAAATGAGTTACTGAAGCAGCTGTTCCACTGGAATTTAGCCAAATATTAGTTTGCCTTTATAGTAATACCATTATCCACTCTCAATGCCCGCATATAGAGCTGATGCAGACAGAGCTTCACCACATCCAAACCCTGACGGTCATGTCGGAGGTGTTCAGGAGAGGCATGCTGGAGGAGCTGCAGCTCGACTGGGACTGTGTGGCCCGGATCTTCCCCTGCTTGGACCCCCTGCTGCTGTTTCACAGAAACCTCTTTGGAGCACTGCAGGAACGCCGACAGGCTTCGACCCAACCGGAGAACCCCCGGAATTACCTCATCCATCAGATTGGAGATATTCTGCTTCAGCAGGTAAGTGGAGATTCATGCACATAAACACACACATATACATGTCTCTATAGACTTAATTCTAAATGGCACCAAGTAGGGCTGGGCGATATGGAGGAAATCAAATATCACGATATTTTTGACCAAACACCTCAATGTCGATATTGCAACGATATTGTAAGGTTGACTATTGGTGCTTTCACAAAATATCTTCCACATTTAGATTTTAGATAAATAACCATCATAATGTGGATATAATGACTAAGTGGTTAAAGGCAAATAATAGAACAGCTAGAACAGTCTGGTAAGTTCAGAAAATGACATCACTTTACTGTAATGAGGCCTTTAAAACCAGGAAAAGACTAAACTTACCATGTAACGATATTACAATTCTTCAAAATCTAAGACGATATCTAGTCTCATATCATGATATCAATATAATATTGATATATTGCCCAGCCCTAGCACCAAGTTGATTTCCTGTTTCAGTGTATGCGAATACCATCAACTGACAGGAAGTTAACAAGGGGCCAGGTTGTTGCATAGCAATGGAATTTCTCTTCTTATGGACTCTTCATCAGTTCTCAGATGAACATGCTGAGAAGATGAAGCAGGTGTATGGAGAGTTCTGCAGCCATCACACTGAGGCCGTCAATGTCTTCAAAGAGCTGCAGCAACAAAACAAAAAACTGCAAAATTTTGTCAAAGTAAGCTCCTGCTTTCTGTCTCTTGTGCTTTTTAATAATGGGTTTACAGTAAGATGTCTTAATTGAGCAGGTACTCATTTTGATGTTAACCTCTCTGCTCACAGCAACAGAGCAATAACACTCTGGTCAGACGGAGAGAGGTACCCGAATTTATCCTGCTGGTCACTCAGCGCATCACCAAGTACCCAGTGCTGCTAGAGAGGATATTACATTACACTCAGGGTACGTCAGCTCTACTGTAAACATATGCAACTCGTTTTTGTGTTGTTATAGCAACATGTTGGTAAAAATAGTTTCTAATCTAAATTTAGATCTAAATATTTGCTGCTGCAACAACAATGCATATTTTAGGCCAGACTGTTGCATGAAAAGTACTATCAAAGAATTTCTAATAAGGGAAGAAGTTCCACTCCCTCGTTACTTCCGGCTTCTGAACTGGTTGCAGTTCCACCAGAGTTCCATATAGGGGGCGCTCACAGGCCAGTGCAGAATGAATGGGACTCTATGGAGCTATACTCCTCAAAATCCACTTTTCTCAGGGTATCATTTTTTGTCTAGTAATTTGAATGTTGCATTCGAAAGGGGAGGCTAAGAAAATACACACTGCTGGGTGTTTTTAAAGTGGCTTTTTTGTTCTAAAAAGCCTTTTAAAATGTCAATGACGTCACATACACATATACGGCCAGAGATACTGCTTTACGGCAAGCTCTGAGTCGCTTCCTTTGTTCTCTCGAAGCATCGACAACACAGCTGACAGGTTAGGCTCTCCCTGTCAATACACGTGCTAGAAAGAGGTTTGCTAATGTTTTCAAGACCACGCCGAAATATTCACTCTGACATTCTGGTTCTGCTTTGGATGCCGTCAAGCGGGATCTCCGATCGTAATCAGTCCTTCACTGACCAATCAGCATTCATTAGCAGAATGCTAGCGTGTTATGGGCAACAACGACTCAACCTGTAAGAAATCAAAAGGACACAAGTACTCGTTCATTCAACTTTTGACCTATAATCCATGTTGAACTTGCAAAAACTACAATCAAGTCTGAGATTTCTCAACGACAATCAGGTGAAAGAGACACATTTAGCCGTCTAGCTCCATAGAGTCCCATTCATTTAGCACTGGACCGCGATCACCCCCAGTGGAACTCTGGTGGAACTGCAACCAAATTCGGTACAATGGGGCTGAATAGGGAGTGGAACGGCTTTCCGTAGACGGGCTTTGGTACTACTTTGCAATTAGATACTATATTAACTACAAATGAAGAAGTTATTCCCTGTGTCCACCATCAGAGGTCATACTAACTAAAATATTTTGTGCAAAGTGAGAGGATATTATACCTTTTGCATTCTTTTCTTTTTTTCCAGTGGTGGATGATGTTGCTGGTTTTAAATAGCCTGTTTCAGAATATTTTTATGACTAGCAGTTAATGGATCAAGAAAGCCAATTTGTTTTTGAACTGATATGTAAGCAGCTTTGGGTACCAGTGCTTTGTGTGGAATATATAAAGAGCCTAAATGTCTGAACTTTTTATTTTAACCTTGAGTCCGGTCTTATTGAAAAACAGTTTTGTACAGGCTAAAACATGATTTTAATGTGACCTCTCTGTTACCGCTTTACCCGCACAGAGGGAAGTCAGGAACACTCTGACCTGTCAAGTGCTGTGGCTCAGATCCGTGACGTCATTGCTGCTGTGGACCTGACTGTGAATAAGTATGAGAGGTGTCAGGAGATGCAGGAAGTGCTGGCCCGGCTGGAGAACAAGAGCTTTGCCAAGCTAAAAAACGACAAGGTGTTTCGCAAACAGGATCTGCATAGCAAACACAGGGAGCTGCATTATAAAGGGCTTGTCTACTGGAAGACTGCCACAGGACGTCTGAAAGGTGTGCATTAGATCATCTGTGCCTCAAGATCTTTTGAGTTTATAAGACAACCAATCTACATGTATTTCTACTCTTCTGTTTTCAGATACTTTGGCTCTCCTGCTTACAGATGTTCTGGTTTTCCTACAAGAGAAAGATCAACGCTTTGTATTTGCTGCTGTGGTAAGCCTTGGCCTGAAGAGCACTTTGAATTCAAACACATCTTGTCCAGCTGTCTATCCATTTCTCTCCATCATTTAACCCATCTTCATGGGTTTTATCTGCTTATTCAGGACCAGAAGCCTCCTGTAATCCCTCTACAGAAGCTCATTGTTAGAGAGGTAGCCAATGAGGAAAGAGGGATGTTCCTTATCTCCGCCTCCTCATTGGGACCAGAAATGTATGAAGTTCACACCACCACTAGAGACGAGAGGAATGCGTGGATGAGACACATACGTCAAGCTGTAGAGAGGTGTGTGTGCGCGTATGAGTGTCAATTCCATTCTACAGTTGTTTTTTTTCTGTGCAGGTATGCAAATGTCAGGGCTTCTACTTAGAATCTGTGTGTGTGTGTCTGTGTCTGTGTGTGTGTCTGTGTCTATGTGTGCCTGGTTAATTTGTGTGTGTCTGTTACTGATTACCCAACCTACTGGTCTACCTGGCAGTTGTCCTGAGGAAGAGGAGGAGGAGGAGCAGCGAAATGCTGAGACAGAGGAGGCCAGGAGAGTGGCAGAAGTGAGAGTTCAGAAGATCACCAAGTTCCAAGGTGAAAACATTTGTGGGCCCACATTCCAATTCTATCTGTTACCTGTTCTTCTTCGTGAAACATTGCATCATTCTCTGAAAGAACCATAAACAACAAGTCCTAATCTTAGTGTTTGTTTTGTATAGAGACACTGTTGGGTCAGGACCAGCAAATCTGCAACAGCCTTGAGGAGAAGTTACAGCTTTATGCAGAGCTTACAGAGTTAACTCTCCGTTCACCAGAACCTGTACCACATCGCCATCTGCTGGTACAAGCAGACACCGACAGTGAGACGCCACAGCAGGCCTCCTCACTGCTCACAGCTGCAGTCAGAGAAGGTAAAGAAAAGCTGCCATGAAGCTACTGAATGGTGAGGGCTGCATGATGCTGCAGTCATGCTGCATTTAGTTCCAGAACATATTTGACAAGCCTAATAATTGCTAATGATTATGACTAGTGACTAACGTCATAAAATGAATGCAGCATTGTGGCAGACTTTTCAGTCAATTATCACTTTCAACAGCATTTTCACAATTATTTTAAAATACAAAAAATTTATTTTGGGTGGGGGCAATTCTATTTTGGTGGGCAGCTTAAATAAAATCCATATGTGGGAAACACTTTGTCAAACACTTAATCTAATATAGCATTTTATACACAGGGGCTGACCCCTTGCTGAAAGGGGGGGGGGGGAGCTCTAAAAAGCCTGTTTTTATACTTATCCATGCATTTTTATTAATCTTAAACTAATTGTGTCCTTTTCTTAAAGCGCCTGGTACATAGCCATGGTACACCAACACTGGTATTTTTACTTATTTGGGGTGATTTTCAGGACTGTGTTCCCATGTGCAGATCATACTTCCTCACTCTCCTGTCCTAAATACCTTTTTCACAGCATACATGTTGACATGTCATGGCAGATAAAGCACCACTATAATTAGGAAAGCTAATGGTGGATGCAATCCATTGAGTTTTGCCATTTTCAGGTGCCTGTTCATCGGAAGGAATACTAACCATGTATGGCTTCCCGGGACACTTAAATAATGCCATCATAGCTTTAGTTAATTCTATTAGGCCTTTCCTGCTATAACAAAGTCAAAATGTCTGCAATAAAAACTTGCACCTTCATAATTTTTATCTCTATATTGACTTTGGTCATCAGTACTGCATTGGAACAAATAGATATTTATATATAGATATTTGTTTTAATTAGAATTGTGTATTAGATTTACAAATGTAATAGAATTACTCTGCAAATATCAATATGAATAAGACAGTCACATACAATATCGTAACAACATGAAAGTGCAACTAAATAATTAAACAAATGATTAAAAGTATACTTTATCACTTTATTGTATACTGTAGGTTTATGTTATTGTCACTGTTGGTTGGCATTTGGATAACAGAATAATCATGAGTTTTGCTACTGTGCAGCGGAGAACCTGATCACCATTCTGCAGGCTCGTGATGGCCTTACTGTAAAAGGTCCGAGCTCTCCGGTCCAAGGACCAGAGTGCTGCAGCTACAACAGCCACGGCAGCAGCATTCAGGAGTCTCCCTCTGAGCGTGAGTCACAGATATACGCTGGAATTCTGAATGTCATTTTGTGATGATTGTCCTTCAGTTAACACACTACTTGACCTTTAACGATGTGAGTGAATCACTTATTTTTTTGTTGCTACAGCAGATTATCTGAGCACGCTCAGTATGAGCTCCACCTCTCTTGGGTCAGACAGCGAGCTGACGGGGCTAGACAGCGTGTTGTGGAGCTCTGCTGTGGAGCTGAGACGAGGAGACACCAAAGGGACACTGTTAAAGGTCCAACCACCATAGTTTCCCATGAGTCGTGTTTGTTAATAAAATACATGTGCATTATTGTTCCCCTTTAATAACACCGTTTTCTGTAGGTGGCAGAGAGCGTTCAGAGTCTGACTCAGCTTCTCTATAGTCTGCAGGTGAGAAAAGACACAAGTTTCAGTATCTGTTGCTGAATGCATGAGTGAAAGTTAGGCTTTGTGAAAGGACAGGATTAGTAACTGGAGTGTGATCAGAGGCCTGTACTACGAAGCGAGATTTGGCGTTAACGAGCTAACTTCAGGTTCAACCCAGGGTTTTCTGTACTACGAAGGTGGATCACTTGTGATCGGGTTCAATCGCCGTGGTAACTTATGCTGAACGCCTAACCTGGTCGGGAGCAAGTTAAGTTGGAGATCAGAGATCAACTGGAGTAAAAGCACCTACTGACCAATCAATACTCGATTGATAACGGCGTCACGGTTCTTAGAAGATCAGGCGGAGCTCGGTGCGCAGAGAGAGAGAGAGAGAGAGAGAGAAAGAAAGAAAGGGGTGCGCACATAAAAGTTAAAACATTTAGAGACCGACAACCCCGTTAGCATTCCCTGATGTGTATATTTATGAAATATATAGATTGTAATGGGAGGGAATTACATATCGGCTCGGCTTCTTGAGCCGTGTGTTGCCAATCAGTTTGAATTATGTTTTTATATTTTTTATTTGCTCTTACGATCGCTTCCCACTGCCAGGGTTGCAACTGAAATACTAGGCTAAAGCAACGACAGTTTATGGAAAGTGCACAAGTGTAATTATGGTCAGATCTTGGTCCTGACTGATGGGGAAGTGATATTAATAAGCGTTGTGATTTACGCATCTACAGCGTTTCAGCTATTTTTTTTGCCAGCTTTCCTTCCTGCTTTAGGAAGCAGCGACTGTATTGCGTTTTGCCTGCAAAACCGTGTCTGTGTTATTCATATTTATGTAGAATTATAATTTCCTCTTCTTATGTAAAATATGCGGCTCTGGTAGATGTTTGCGATTGGTCGTGCTGTGCAAACAGCGCCTCTTTTATGTGAACGCGCGCGCCGCTGGACTGGGAAACCCTGGGTTGATTGAACTAGTTGTTAACCAGCGTCGTGACACAGGTTATGCGGGACCGCGGGTGTTAGGTTAGGTGAAGCCGGGTAACTGAAAGAAATCCAGGACATGTTGATCTCGCTTCGTAGTACAGGCCTCAGGTGTCTCCTCCTTGTGTTGGCAGGCTGCTGTGACCCTCCAGGACAGCTGCTATGAAGTCCAGAAACTCCTTCTTCAGGAGGGAGAAAGACCTCCGCTCCGAACCCTCACTTCTCTTCAAAACAGTCTGGTATGAGTTACATGATATTCATGTTAAAATAAATTATTTTTTGCAACATGCATACCAGTGGTCAATGTTTTAGGAAGTTAGACTAGAATTCCGTTGTTTCTTTTTGAAATAATGAAAGAAAATATTAAACCAGTTTCCGTTTTTTATCCAGGAGCAGGAGAAGCAGAGGAGCATCGATAAGAAGAAAGAGGAAGTAGAAAAGAAGGGTTTAGAGAGTAAGAAAGATAAGGTGGATGAGATGAAGAAACTCCATGTGAAGCTGAGACAGGAGCAGCAACGCTGGGACAAAGAGTGTCTGGCCAGAGAGAAACAACAAGTAAGCCTCATGCTGATGTTCTGAGTTAAATGGACTCTCATTTGTCTCACTTCTTTGGCTCTCCTGTCTCTTTCTGTTGTTCTCATCTGACAGCAGTTTGGCTTTAAACAAAAGAAAATGTTAGGTTAGGTTAGCATTGTGCACATTGAGGCCTCACCCATATCTTTCATCTGTTCCAGTTTCTGATCATATCACATCTCATAACCTTTTTACTTGTACCAAAGCGAGTCAAAAAGTCAAAAACACTACCAGTTGATATACTCTGCCTTTGACTAAATAATGAAATTAATAGAAACAGTCAGATTATAATTTAATTTCATCAACATGAAAAGTGAAGGCTGTCACATATAACAAACTCTATGAATTCGCCTCTCCCTGATCAGATGTTTTCAGATAGCCTGATCAGCACATTATGTGCAATGCTGTTCAGATGTTATTTTGTTGTGAAATGTTGTAACGTCCCTTGTTACAACCATTTTCGGATTGGGCAACACCAAAATGTGATGTTTTAGATTGTTGCAACATTTTCTATCAAGAGCTATTAATTGTGCTGTCATTACTTTTGCTTGTGTTTAACTAAGTGCAGGTTCAAGAAAAATACACAAACAAATAATACAAGTAACCCAGAAATAAAACATATATATCACTAAAAGCTGTTAAAATGTTCTTACCCTAATGTACTTACCCTAACCTTGTACAACCCTGTCCTAACTAACCCTGCATATCTAACACCCACTTTCCACATGAAGTTGCAGTAATTGTAGCAACTCTATTGTATCCACAGAAAAAGAGAGTGCCTCAACTTTCCGATGTGAATGTGCCCTATGTGTTTCCAGTGTGAACAGGACAGTGTGCTGGAGCAGCGGGAGCAGCAGTGTCTCCTGGAGGCCGAGCGTCTGCGCTGTGAGCGTGAGGAGCTGGACGCTCAGCTGCTGGAGTATCAGCAAAATCTGGACCGACTGAGGGAGGGCCAGAGGAGTGTTGAGAGGGAGAAGGAGAAGATCGAAGCACAGCAGCGGCTACTGCAGACCTGGAGACACAACCGCCAGAGCAGCCTGCCTGTTACGATACCAATGGATGGATACAAGGTAAGAAAGGGAAGAGGGGAGACAGGAAGGTGAAGGTACAGTAATGAAGAGAAAGATGAGAACCAGTGGAGTGGAGATGATAATGTTTGTGTGGATCTGATCAATCAAAAAGCAAAGATATGGGCACCTGGGTAGCTCCGCTGGTAGAGCATGCGCCCGTATACAGAGGCTCAGTCTTCAGTGCAGCGGCCGCGAGATTGGTTCCAACCTGCGGCCCTTTGCTGCATGTCATTCTCCTTTTTCTCTAGATATAAAACACTGCAACACTGCTAAGCAAACCATTTCACCTCTGCTTTTTCTGGGGTTGTTTCAATTTCCCAGGTGTCCAGCCACAGCCGCTCAGGCAGCCTGGATGCTAACTGTTCAGTGTACAAGAACGAGGTGGCTTTACTTGCCTCCCTCCAGCAGAACCACCGCCACCAGCCCGCCAACAACAACCAGCACCAGCCTCTACTCTCTGCTCCGATTAACAACCATGACAGCCCTCTGAACAGCTCCAGCTACACCGCTAACATCGGCCTTAGTGCCAGCCTCTACAACAGCCTCAACACCCTGCTGAGCCAGGCACACAGCAAACAGCCTCGGGATGGTCTGACATACCCAAACTACAGCAACAACCACGGCTGCCCCCGGCCTCTGAATGACACCATCCACCCCTTCAGCAGCAGGGTCACTGCACAGCCACAAAAGACCAACAACAGTAGGTGTACTTATATTCCTTCCAATGTATAGTAATGGACAGCAAACAACATGCAGCCATTTGTCAACGCCTCATATAGTATACTGTACTGTATGTCCATAATTTTTGCTGTAGGTTGGTCTCGCATTGCCAGACGTATCTCCACAGTGCTGCAAAGGAAGGTCTGGCTAGTTCAAACAACATTCCTGTATAGTAGAATAAACGGTCAGGGGTTGTTAGCATTTCTTTAAACCAATCACAATCGTCTTGGGCGGCGCTAAGCTCCAGATGCAGCGATGGTGACTCTGCAAAATGTTCTCGGAAAGGAACTCGATTTGGTGGAACATTTGCACCCTGCAAAAGAAAGCGCCTTATACAATACTAAATTAAGTTAACTGTTCACACAATACAGTAACGTGAGCTATTTTAAATTAGCTGAACACATGGTTAAACGTAATTTGCCGTGTGTTTTTTGTCCAAAGCAAATCCCCGCCAATTGGTCCCTAAACGTCCCAGTTAGATAGTAAATGCTGTAAACATATTCTTTGTAAATCTTTACAATCATTCCCCGAACGAACCAAGCAGGCCTGCCTTGTTGCACAAATCACGATCCAAATTTTCCTTAAAACTTGTTATTTTCAGCCTGTAACGTTGCTCTGAGGTTCCGGTTAATGTTGCTCGATGCGCCAGAGATTAAAGTTAACTCAAAGAAAGCGGAAATTGAGGGACATCCAGCTGAGTGTCCGGCGTCACCGAAACTATTCCGTAAATGAACCGTCATCGATATAGACTAGCTGTAGGTTAGTTTCAGCGAAAAAAACGTATCTCCCTGCAAAACATGATCTTCTTCTTAAGCATTTCTGTTGTTCTTCTAGCAGACTTCAGCCCGCCGTTGGACAGGCGATCCCTAGGTCCCTGGAGGTCAGAGGTCACAGGTCACAGACTTTATGAGAATGAGGATGTCTACTCCTCGTCTCTCTCTCTTACACCCCTCCTTCCCCCGCAGGCCTACCTCTCTCTTGAAGGACAGAACGGGGAGGAGGGAAGCGAGGAGAACATTGTTTATCTCTGAGAACCTTTACAGAGAAACGAACAATGCAAGCTGCCCGACATATAACTGGACCCAAAATAATATATCTGTTTCTTATATGTGTTTGTGTATATGTGTGTGTTTTTTTTCATTTTGAAAAACCTGATTAATCAAATAAGAGAATAGTTGCACGGAGGAAGTATACACAGATATATGTGCCTTTATCAGTGTGTCTGGTGGCCATTCATCATTCTCTTCCTGCATCATGAAGCCATTGTGCCTTTTTGCAAACAAATTCTTTGTAAATCAGCTTCGATACTGGTAGCCCAAGTTTTTACTTCTACCATGGTTGCACTTGTTTGATGGCTTGAAGTTTGAAGTTCATTTGTACCCCAAATACTGGGACCTAAAGTACCAGGATATCAGGACAAAATATTTATGTTATTTTCCCCTTAGCACTTAAAATGGAAATATTTGACAAGCCAATTGAGCCCTTCCCCAAACTATGTATGGATTTCTCCATGTTATCTTTTAATAATATTTATAGGGGATCTTGATCTAAAAGACAATAAAGGTCACTGACATTATTGTATAAATATTAAATATATGTATAGTTTTATGGAAAGGCTACCTATGCACACTATGTTGAAAGAGGAACTTATATTCCAATTGTTATTTTTCTCACTCAAGTGCCAAATATCTTGCTATCTGATACTGTAAGTGATTTCTGCAAAGAATTCCTGTATGTTTTCTGTTCATCTCCTTTTCTGATAATTTATTGTGTGTAAATTGCTTCATTTACTGTCCACATTAATAATATTTTTGTTTGATATGTGTTCTCTTGTAATCTCTGTAATCAGAATTGTGTTGTGCCATATTAATATTGTGCTGACTATAAAACTATTGGCAAACATCTGTGTGTTTAGTGTATTTAGATTTTTCCTTCCATAAAACACAACAAAGCAACATCAGTTTGACATTTACACACCTCCCATGGCTTCCGATGTTACATCATGACTCTTACAGTATGTGTAGGCAGGATGTATTTAACCATTGACTCATGGGATTTGCAGTTAGTACGTGCAGTGAATGGCCAGCATGTCACTCTGATTTTTCTGTATTAACAAGATGATAAGTTTCAGAATATCCTTGATTAACCTGGTTAGGTTCTATCTAATATTTTCTGAGGATTACAGTGGATGCTGCGAGGACACTGGTGAGTTTGGTTTATTTAAATATTAAAACTCCTCAAATATGTCCTGTAACTGTGTCATGTCCTGTGTGCCAGTTTGGCAGCCGCCATGTCCGAGCACCATTCATTTGCAGGCTATCAGTGACAAGCAAAGCCTCTTGGTGAGCTGGCGGGTTAACCACAGCAGCTTCCTGGGCGACATTTATGAGATCCAGATCAGCCGCACTGAAAACTATAACGTCATTTACAATGTGAGTACTGAAGGATTTGTGGTCTGGGTTTTGTGTTGTTTAGGCTCTCTATAGTTGCATCCTGGTATTATCCTACATGTAAGAGCATTTACTGTTGTGATATTATGCATAAACACAAGTTCGTGTGCAATTAATGTACAATGTTTCCCTGTTTTTGTTATTCTAGAGAAATCTGAGTTTAATCTCTGTGGATTCAGGTGAATACACATGGACATGGACCTCTGATGTGCCTCTGGAATGCGTCGATCACTCAGTCAGAATACGATATTTCTATAATCAGTCTGTCCCGAGTCCCTGGAGCGACTGGATAACCAACCATGGTGAGATGATGCTATGGTTTTGAATTGTACATGAGTAAAGCTAACATAAAAGTTTCTTGTGTGCACGGTTCCACTGATAAAATCATGACATTAAATAAGCAATAGTTTCTGTCTCTTCCGTTTCACCAATCTTTATATCAGTGTTTCTCAACTGTTGCAGTTATTGCAAATGTCTGTTTCAATGCACTACTACTCAAAGCCTTTTCACAATAAACTTGGATTGGTTACTTTTTTGTTGTTTATATTTTGTGGAGGTGATACAGTAGTGTAATTTTCTGCTTTTGCTTTAATGATATATAAGGTTTTTCACTGGGGGGGTGATGAGAGTCCCTACCAGGGATTATAGAAACATCACCCCTGCTTGTACACACTGCTGTGCTAGATGCTCATGAGACTGTGCTAGAACTCTGCTCTGTGACCGGTAGGAGCCCGGGAGAAGGTTAAGACCAAGATCTTCCCCCTCCAGCGGCTGATGAAAGAGCACACCAGTGCCATGTTCTGCTGTGTTCCCCCAAGAGGAGTCAATATTACTAGCATGATCTTCAACAACAACAACTACCCTCTTATCAGCATTGGAGCCGGAGTCAAGGCTATCGCTGTAGATAACCTGACCATCCCAACAGCATACATTAAACGTCTTTCACTCTCTTGCAATAATGCAACAGGCAAGATCGCTCATGCCTGGAACTACATCAGTTGTAAGTTTGTATTATTATTTTTTTTATTTACATTCTTGACATTTCTTCAACGTTATTTTTCCAAAGAACATTTACATATATGTATGACTGTGTGGCTGCTGTAGTTCCTCCCCAGAAGCCCAGAAACCTCAGCTGTGTGACCTCAGACATGACAACTGTCATTTGCACCTGGGAATCAGGCAGAAAACGAGACACGTTCGATCGCAACAAGCAAACACACACTGTCCACATAGAGTAAGTGCACACATTACCAAAAATTTTTTTCCACCTCCCTCTTTCACATGTGTATGAACTCAAATGTTTACCACATTTCTATGTTGCTCTGCTATGAAGTTAAATAGGAAATAAATCATAATTAGACTGTTGCTCGTTCTGTAAACAGATGAAAAGGCAACACTATATATAGGACAGAGCTTCTCAGCATCATGGTGGGACACACTGTGCAGACAGGCCCAAAGGAGATTTCTTTGATACAGCATGTTGATATATTTAATAAAGGTAAACGATGAGATTTCAAGTATAAAATGGATGTTTAATTCATTTGGAGCTGCCCTTAAAACAAGACTACAAACATATACCATACCATCTGCTTGACAACACTCCAGAAAAGGTTGGTTGTTCTTTAACCAATCCCAAAACAAACAGTTCTGGTGGATGTCTCATAAGTCTCTTCCCATTCCCTTCTTTGCTGTTGAAAACACAGGAACTCCGACCAGGCTCCCATCAACTGCGAGCCGTCATCTTGTACTTTCCCGGCCGTCCCGCAGTTGGAAGAGTACAACATCAGTTTGGTGGTGAAGGACCAGCTGGGAGAGGAGACAGAGAGCTATAGCTTCAACATCTCTGACAGAGGTCAGAAGTGACTCAAACATATAAACTGAATATGGAATATACAGTATATGCCCTCAACAATGTAGTGAAATTAGTGCTGGTTTCGTCGTGTTGTTTCAATGTTCACTGCACAACCACCTTGAGATGAACTTTGATCATATCACCTGTGAATTGTATGTATGTGTGTGTGTGTGTGTGTGTGTGTGTGTGTGTGTGTGTGTGTGTGTGTGTGTTACCGTTAGTGTTTCCTGTTGTGGAGGTGAACAGAGTGAGCCCTGGGTCGACACACACCACTGTTTCCTGGATCGTCCCGGGAAACTTGACCCAACTGAACCTCCACTGTCAAGTCACTACAGACTCAGACAGCACCACTGAGGTGACTTTAATCCGGTTTAACTAAAATATTCACACTGCAAAATTGAAAGTTGAAAATGCATTTTCTTTTTTTTCTTTTTTTTACCTTCCGTCTGTGTATTTGTAACAGCTGAGTTGCAGTAATGCGAGTGGTCTCTGCCAAGTCAAACTGGAACATCTGCTTCCCAACACGCACTACTCTACCAGGGTACGCTGCTCTGCCAATGGCAGGCTCTGGGGAGATTGGACACAGCCCATATCCTTCATAACCTGTGAGTACAAAAAGGGTGTATTACCTGGAAAGTGTGGTGTATACAAGGGTGTGGTCAAGTCCGAGTTCAATTAAGTTTGAGTCAAGACCATGCTCAGACCAAGTTAAAATTAAAATGTCATCCTATTTCAGGCTAGGACTAAATCAGGCAATAAATGAACCTGAACATTTATGAACCCTGACATCCTGGTTGCATGATATCCAACTTTGCTCACACAACCACAAGGAAAGTTAATTTTCCTCAGCCAATTCTTTTTTTTCTTCTTTATATACACTTTGTTTTAATCAGACAATAAACAGTTGAGCCAAGGTCAGGTTATTAACTACTGGTAGTACTATAGTCTTAGGACATACAAGTAGTATACTGGTATTGAACACATAATGTTCATGTGATCTCCTCAGATCCGTTGGTGACCATGGATGTATGGAGGAGAATAAAGCAGCTGTCCGACCCGATGAGTCGTCAAGTTACTCTATTGTGGACTCCAGTAAGACTCTATGCTCGTCTATTATTTTATTTTTTTGGCACAAATACTGGCGTAATAGCACACAAACTCTTTGTCTGGTTTAGGGCATATATGTCACGACAGCATGAACTTTTACCAACTTCCATGACCACCTTTGTTCCCAGCATGTTCCTGGGTCAGCAGTCACAGTGAACATCCAAGGCTACGTAGTTCAGTGGTCGCAGGAAGGCCAAAACTGGACCGAGTGGAAGGACAGTGGACAAACCCAGGCAGAGGTCTCCATCGATCTGGGACAGTATGACTTCAGTGTCCAGGCTGTTCTCCACACCGGCTCCACCATCCCTGCTCACATCACCATCCCACAGGGGGACGATGGAGGTAAGCAACGCATGTGGAATCAGCTGAGATTCTCTTAGTTCAGTGTTGGTGGTTTTCAGTCCGAGTCTACAAGTGTCCCAAAGTAGATTTTTAGTTTAATATTGTTTTTTGAATTTACCCTCACTAATACCTGGCAATTCTGGCAAATGCCAGAGCGGTCAGATTTTTTTTTTGAAATATACAAATACATTGTCTTTATAGGCCGACAGCGCATAGGACGGGTTTTTATCGCCTCCACTATTTCACTATGGTCATATTAATAATAATTATATTAATAATAATAATAATAATAATAATAATAATAATAAATATTAAGCATTTGGCAAGTCGGCAACGGTCGGCCTGGTCCCGAGATGGGCCAACCGACCCATCAAGAGGTACTCAAACTGGGACGTTCAGTCAAAATCTAGCACGTCACCTTCAAACGGAATCTCCGTTTACAGGGTTCAGGCTGTACCGGACTCTCCCGGTGATCATGCTGCTCTGGGGGACCGGCTGCGCAGCGAGAAGCCGCTGCTGACGGGCGCAGAGCTTCGCCGGAGCTCCGACTGCGGTCTGTCCGCGCGGCCGTCTGACGGTATCCGTATTAAATTGAGACAGTTTCATTACCGGTTAACAACGTCTCGTTGTCGCGTTAAATAGTAGTCTAATTCTATGTTTTGGTACAGTTGGTTTTAACGCCTGATGCGAAGTGTAGGCCTTTAGGAGTACACATGACAACCCTGAACCAGCAGCGTCGTTCTGCTCCGTCTTTCTGCTGTGCCCCATTCACGTAGTGTTTAGTTTTACACTATGTAGGTTAACCTCTGCAATTAATCCGCGGTTCACATGTAGGCCTATGCATGAACTGTGATGGTCCGTTACACTGTAGGCTATATTCAACATCACTGATCATTTTTGATCAATAGAATGTAGAAAACATTACACTAACATGATTGTGCCTATGTAAGTCAATCCTACATTTTTCAACTTGGGAGCAAAACGTGCTCCTTGGGGGGGGGGAAAAAAAGTGACCATAAAGCCCTGTTCATGCTATTTTAAACAACTGGACTTTGGGGTCAAGTGTTGTTGTACGGCCCATGTCCCAGATGTGAAAGCCCCCTTACTGGACTACTGAATATAATAATATTCTATTATATTTTGTATTTTGAATTGTTACCTGCCACCAGAATTTTGTGATTTCCTTGCCATAAATATAGACGTTTTTACCATAAATTGGTGCCTAAAAATGTATCAGAATGCAGGAATGGAAGTCTTTTATCCTCAAAATTTCCAAAAGGCCAATTCGGAGCAAGGAAAAGCCCTAAAGTATAATCACAGACAGCCATGAAAACATTTAAATTGCAGAGTTAGAGAGTTAAAAACAGATGAAAAGATGGAGAACCAGACAGACAATATGTACAGTGTCAACGGAGAGATACACAGACAATCGAACAGACAGACAGTGACAACAAAGAACATACTGTACAGAATAACAGCAACAGCATACAAACGGCATAAACAGGCAGTGTGTGTAAATTTGTTATAAACGTGTGCTCTTTAAAAAGTAGTAAGCATTGTTTGCCAGTTACATTAAATGTTTAAAAATCTGTTACATAAGGTACTGCCTATATTATTTCACCATCTGTACACAAATGTAATTAGGTAATGCACGTGTCCGTGGGTGGGGCTGCATGGGCGTGGTGATGTGGGCTGCTGTGGCTACAGTACCAGGGCTGAATTTTTGTCCCAGTCCGCCCCTGCCCTTTGGGTTGCAACATCACAGTCTGAAATTTGTGTCTCTGTCCAGAAATCCTCCCAGTAAAGAAGCGGTTGAGCAGCAGCACAGCTGCTGGTTTTAATCTGTCCTGGGTGGAGCAGGACTCTGCCATCTGTGGCTATACAGTGGAGTGGTGCATCCTGGGAAACACAGTGCCTTGCACTCTGCAATGGCTGAAGGTGCCAGAGGGAAACAACACATTGTTCCTTCCTGCTAGTAAGTTTCTGTTTTGTTGTTTTCCTTTAGTGTAAATGCACCCTTTAAGTTTTTCCTATGTTGGCATTGAATGTCATACACTTTTATTTTGCAGGAAATTTCAAAGCAGGTTGTAGGTATACATTTAAAATCTACGGATGCACAGAAAATGGACACCGACTACTTGAGGTACAGACTGGATACTCACAAGAGCTCAGTGAGTGGTATTACTGATTAATCATTTGTACTGGAAATGTGTGTGGCTGTGTTCTTGTATTTGTGTGGATCTGTCAACAGTATTTCTTCAAGAGGTTAATCAGGTGTTTTGCTGGTTGAGTAGAGGGGTTTCAGGTATGTTCCAGAGGACGGTAAGACATACTGCAGAAGAGATGAGGTCTGGAGCACATGGTTGAAAATGAAATATTAAATAAGGTGTAACAGCTAGTTTTGACACCGGATATTTTGATCAGAGACTCTAATGAGGACAGTCTCCAGATATCATCTTTACACAAACACCATCTTACCAGATATGCAGAGAGGTGGAAGAAGGGACAAGAAGGTGTGCAAATTAAAGTGCGATCAAACCGAAGCTTTTGCAGCAGATTCTGACAGATAAAAAGTCTCTGTAGCTTAATATGATTTGGAAGTTGCATTATTGTCTAAATTCTGTTGCTTTAACACTACTTCCGTCCTCAAAACCCCCTTTTCCATAGAATCTGTACAGTCCCCGAGTCTGGTTGAACCTTTTCAGAGTACTAGCTCATCTGTGACGCTGGAGTGGAGTTACGATGAGGACGATCCGGCTCATTCTGCATTTATCACTGGTTACCTGGTTACAACACAGACAGTAGGATCTGGTACGCTGCTAGGTCATGCTGCAAGTAGGTGCAGATGAAAGCTTCCGCTGTTAATAATTCTTGATGAAAATGTGCAAAATATGACTGTAAAACAACACACACAAAAACAGAAACGAGTCTTTGATAATCTTGTGTGAATCTAGATCTGTTTAACGTGTCGGTGGCAGACCCTCGGAGGAAGTCTGTGACCATAGAGGGTCTGGAGCAGAACCAAGAGTATGCTTTCTCTGTGAGCGCTCTCACTAAGGAGGGGCCTGGACAACCAACCAACATCACTATCAGGACCAGAACCAACTGTGAGCTCCATAACATCCCGTGCAATCATAGAGATACAACATCATTTATTTATTTTACTTTTTTGTTTTTTTCTCTTTCTTTAAAAGTTGTCAGATTCCAGTACACAGA
Source organism: Sander vitreus (assembly GCF_031162955.1). Classification (NCBI taxonomy): domain Eukaryota; kingdom Metazoa; phylum Chordata; class Actinopteri; order Perciformes; family Percidae; genus Sander; species Sander vitreus. The sequence goes on from NC_135859.1 coordinate 24,296,205, forward strand.
CTTGGATTTTACTGGTTGATTGTGTAAACTCCTCACCTTCTGTTCTGGTAGACTCTGCTCACCTGGCCAAGATACTGACTCCCATCTTGTTACTGCTGGGCTGCATCATTCTACTGTGGCCTCAAAGAAAAATGTGAGCAACTTTATCTTTAAAGTGCTCATATTATGCTCAATTGTATTTAGAGGTTGTACCAGGATAGGTTTACATGGTTTAATTGTCAAAAAACACCATATTTTTGTTGTACTGCACATTGCTGCAGCTCCTCTTTTCACCCTGTGTGTTGAGCTCTCTGTTTTAGCTACAAAGTGAGGCATCTCACTTCTGTTCCATCTTTGTTGGGAGTCGTACATGCGCAGTAGCTAGGTAAGGACTACTGTACTAACTAGCCATTGCAGAGTATGAGGGCGTGCCATGCTAGCAGCTAGGCGAGCATTATAACGTGTGTTACAAAGTGACGCACGTTCGTCACGGAAGTAAAGGCTGGACTACAATAGAGCTGTTTGGAGCAGTTTGTGAACAGTGTTTTCTGTTGGAGATGGTAAGGCCCTTTGGGGTGGACTTTGGGCTTTTTCACTTTGTAAACCTACAACATGCACAAAAAAGATATATAACACAATAAAGGAAAGGGAAAAAGCCAAAAAGCATAATATGAGCACTTTACTTAAACATTCATTCCTGCAGAAGGTGACCTGGGGCTCCTCTCTCGTCCATCTTCTTTGTTGTTCTGTTTCTCTTCCAGACTGAAGAGTGTGCTGAAGGAGATCTTTACTTATCCTGCTGGTATGAACATCAAAACTCCTGAGTTTGACAGCTTCCTGCATGAGGTATGGACAAACCAAAATAGTCAAATCATAGAGAGGAAACAACTGCTATGTGCTAACCATAACGTGTTTAATACGTAAATATGTTTTATTCTTTTTGGAGAGCATGTAAATAATAAACTATTTTAACAAACTGAATTTGATCAGGTCCTCCCTCCAGTGGTTTCAAAAAGGGATTCATTGTTTGTTTTGAGTTTATAATAGATTTAACACTTGTTCAAAGGGATTCAGGTGACCCACATTACTTGCGTTTTAATCAATAATTGTCTTATTTCACTTCATAAGCAAATTACATCCAATAACTGAATTTCCTGCTTAGTGTTTTGCAGATTAATTCAAATATGCACACACACCATTCCGTGCACATTAGGCCCTCTGCTTTTATTATCTGAAATCATGTGTGGTTATGTGCCTTACATCATTATAATCCCCTCTGAATGTTCGTACAGATAGGTGAGCGGCTGCAGTCTCAGAAGGTGGAGGAGTGCAGCTGCTGTGACATTGAGATCCTGAATACCAGACCTCTTCTGGATGAAACAACGGCACTGAGAGATGCTGAACCCATGAACACACTGCCCTCTCCTGGTTCCCAGCCCTTTCCTTCAGCCTTGTCACTCTCCTGTGTGCCACTCCAAACAGAATACTGTCCACAGTCAGTCAAACAAACATGCATCTCAAACAAGACTTATTTGCACACCAATGAGGAGGATTTGTCTGAGGCACAACAAGTCATGTTAACTGACATCAAATCAAGTTTGGAATCTTCTGAAAGTCTTCAGGAATCAAGTTGTGTTATATATGGTTATATCGTCAGTGAGACTTTATAAAGTCAAAGACCAGGCCCAAAACATCTGTCATATGTTTTCAATAGTTAAATTTCTGTAAATAGATGCTTTGTTTATTAGACATAATGTGAATCTGCAGCTTTCTAATGTAAATACGTGAAGCTTTTGTATTTATGCCACACTTTAACATACTACTGTATATGCAAAACACACATCAGACAGACAATCTGGAGAGTATTTTAGACCTAATACAAAACTTAACTTAAACTACTTATGAAGCTCAGCGCAAATTCTTTCAGGAAGACTTCTAATAACTTCAATCACCGCTCTCTCTTACTAAAACTATTCAGCTGTTTAGAGGCGTTTACTTTTCAGTAAACCAACCAGAATTGGCCACGAAATTCATGATCCAATCACAGCATGACATCCCTGCTTTAAATCTGTTTTTCTCTCTGCTGCTGTCAGCTGTCATTTCAGGCAAAGCGTGCAACCCTCCTCCCCATTCACCTCCAGTCACCATCACACGTGTGTCTAGACTCCATTGGGGGAATATGTCTTGGCTTCTCTACCCCTTTAAAAAAAATGATTTTATAACGACGGAGCCTAATCCCCAAAGACTCTGTACATTTCATATTATGCATATGTACAATAAATCTTTGCATATCTGCAACGAAGTCTCTCCTGATTTGAAATAGCTTCTGCAGCAATACAGTCCAAAGTGAAAGTGTATACAATATCAGAAGAGGAAGTGAAGTGTGAAGCAACTAGACATGTTATCTGGATGAAACTGATAGCACGGACAGCTGAACATCTAAAAACACCTGCATCTTTTTTTAACTTTGTTTTATATTACTTGTATGGCATTATCAAAATGTATTATTGATTATCAAACACTGTATTGAATGATCCGGTAGGAGGTAGTATACCATATTGATGTAATAGCTAAAAGAAGATAGAAGGAAGAAAGAAAAATAAGAGGAAAGAGTTATTGGTCAGTATTTGTTTCTGCAGCTGCCCATCAGTGACTAGTGGGTAAGAAGTCTGTTTTTACTGTGATGAGCGTCTGACTCAAATATCAAAACTTACTGGACTCTTACACGTAAACTCTCTCTACATGTTAAAACAGGCCACCCAGTAATTTCTGACTGTGTCCATTTATTCAGGCTGTGTCCATCTGGCACGGGTGAAAGACGCATGTCTTTCCTCAGTCCATGCTTAAGGTAAATAAGAAATACACCATGAAACTAAAGGAAGAACAAGGGATTAAGTCTGATTTGAAGTTTGACCTAATTGTGACTCAGTCATAGATCTTAGCATTTATTCATTTTCACATTCCACTTAAAAAGTCACAGGTTATTTTAGAGTCAAAAGTCATACAGTAGTTACAACATCCATGAATTTCAAAGAAGACAACAGAGGACAAATAGAAAATAAAATCCATTTTGGATTTCCACAGCAAATACTGTCCAAATACTCGGAGCAGAGGTGATTGGCTGATTGTCCTGAACACCCTGGCAGCTTTAGGAATTTCCCCTAAAAATCTTTAAAAAGCGGGGACAGAAATTTGACGTAAATGGAACCAACTGATGCCATTATGTACTGTAAAATAAAATATATAAAGAAATACAATGCCAGAAGAGAGGACATGCTTAAAATACAACTGTCAATTTGGTGCAGGTATAAAACATGCACACAAAGATCTATCTCTCAGACACACAGCTTATTGGTGCTGTGTCGTCCCTCAGTAGTGCAGAGTTCACAGAAAAAAGCAGCATGATCCGACCTGCCAAACAAGTGCTATACCTCAACATGGAGCTTTGAGTCAACAGGAGCACAAGCAGGCAGTAGAGCTGAAACAGGTGACACATCCACTCAGTTAAATCCGTTTTTTTGTGGTTTGATCTTTGGATCTATTAGGAGGATGTTCTTCAGTGGCATATTGTTTCTCGGGTGCTTTTCTCTGACTGGGAGCAAAGTCTTTAGTGCACACCATTGAGATCCAAAATGACCTGCTGAACAGGTGCAAGACATTCTCAACCTGGAAGCCATTCTTCACACAGACGTCCTCTGTTTTACTCTCATCCTCACCTTGCTGCGCTTTCTGAAAGGGAAACAAGAGTTTGTTCACATGGCAACTACAAGAAAAACAGTAACACAATTCAAAATGAAGTGGAAAAGTGCAGTGAGGTGATTTGTCTCTCTTTAATGAGCTAGGATACAAAGTTCAGACATGTGACGCTAAAAGGCAGCTGAATGAATGGCTGTTTGCAAGATCGCTGTGTCAACAAAATGAAATTGAAGCTCCAGCAAAGTCAAGTTGGGGCTTGCGTTTGTCCTTTACCGTTGTGGTGGCGACACCATGCACTTCCAGAGGACAGCGTAGAGAGCAAGTAAAAAGGCAATGAACACTGTCGCTGCAATTGCACCTAAAAGCACAAAAATATACACACATGTATGTTAAAGCACAACTACATGTGCCAATACATGAGGACACACGCATGCACCAAGTTCAGTATAGCACAATCCACTGTTGCATCTAGAGCTGCAAAGATGAATCAATTAGTTGTCAACTACTAAATGAATCAGCAACTATTTTGATAATCAATTCATTTAAAAAAAAAAGAAAAACAAAATTCTGATTCCAGCTTCCTAAACGTGAATTATTTTCTAGTTTCTTCACACTGATCAACATTTTTCACCATTTTATGGAAAAACAACTAATCTATTAATCACAAAAACAGATTAATCAAGTCAGTTGCATCCCTTTTTTTTTTTTTTTATTAAAACCTCTATATCCATATATATCTATATCCAGGTAAGTCGATTGAGAACAAATTCTCATTTGCAATGACGACCTGTCACATTCACACAGTTACACATTCATACCTGGAAGCTGCCCAGTACAACCAGTCTGATCGGCTGGCCACTGAGCAGCTCGACTGGAGCAGTTGGGGTTAAGGGCCTTGCTCAAGGGCACCTTAGCGGTGGTAATGTTGTAGTGGTGGGACAAACGCTGCTCTTTCACTTTCCCCACCAAGATTTTTTTCCTGTCAGAACCGACGACCTCCCGGTCCCAAGCTCGCTTCTTAACCTCTAGGCCACCACTGCCCTATCTTCTGTAGGGAGTACTCATCCTATTAACCTGAATAAACCTCTTCCTCCACATAAACAAAAACTGTTTTATGACTGTGTCTGCTCATATGCAAGTGTGTGCTCCTCATTTTCCTATCCATCTTCACATAAAATAATAATAATTTACATTGCGCTTTATCATAGACACTCTTATCAAGGACTACTCTCTAACACCACCAATGTGTAGCACCCACCTGGGTGATGCACGGCAGCCTTACGATGCCAGACGCTCACCACACATCTGCTTGGTAAAGAGGGAGGGGAACATATTTTTAGTGGTGGGGAAAACCGGAGCACCCGAAGAAAACCCACGCAGACACGGGGAGAACATGCAAACTCCACACAGAAAGGCCCAGGATGACCAGGGTTCAAACCCAGTACCTTCTTGCTATGAGGCCACAGTGCTAACCATTGGGCCACCATGCTGCACGTCATACGTATCATATATCAAGAGAACTACTGGAATATCTTTTCGGGGATTTTGGAATTTCTTCCTTCCTGTGAGAGGCTTGTAAATGTCATCTTTCAGAGCTCTGCAGACTGTCATCCCGCATTCGTAATATAACTGAGACCCGAGGAATTTCACTGCCCTTTACAAGTTTCTAGTCTGGTGAACTGACACTGTTATGTGAGCGTTATATTTTTCAATGTGTATGACAAAAACCACCAGTCTCAGCAGTAGGTATTTTTGGAAAATAATAAAAATTAAAAAAATAAAACCCAGCAATTTGATGAATGACAAGACGTCCGTTGTTTTGCAGTGATATTCCAAAAAGAACTACCATATAAAAGTTTTTTTTTTTTTTTTTTTATTAAAAAGCTCGCTGACTGTTGTTGCAACTTCATTTCCCTTTATTTGTGGGTCTTGGCCCTCTGAGTAGAAAATATTTGTTGTTAGCTGTTGACTTAGGGTGGTACATCTTACACACAGATGGTTTTTCCCTGAAACAGATCTTACAGGGCCTGCAAAGATTTTAGTCAAAGTGGGGCTCACCAGGGATGATTCCACTGCTGCTGGTTAAAGAGTCCTCTGTGAGAGCAGGATGAGTGGCAGCTGCAGTTGAACCTTCACGGGTAAAAAATAAATACTTGACAATGCTAATATTAAAATGTGTGTGTGTGATACAGTTGCCTACATAACTGATTCATTAATGAGACCATATGGTATTTAAATTTTAAACAAAACTATCCCCTTTTTCCTCCCCTCTCTGGTAAACTAATTTGAATGTATGTAAAACATTCATCAACACCCATTTCCTCAGTTGCAGTTAGTGGTTTTGTCTGCAGCAACTACAGTGTTTCATATAATATGTTTGAAAATGTTCCCCTTGCCAAATTGAATCAATTGCATGTTTGTGATCACTGCACCTTCATTTTGGACGGAGACTACTCAGCCTCTTTGCTATTTATCATGTGTTGCTCTGAATTATAAATAGTATTGGTTGCAAATCATCTAGTAAGTGGACATATTACTTTAGTGGATTTCCCCATTTATCTGACACTTTAAATCTGATTTAGGTTGTGGGAGTGGACATACAAGTAGTTCAGGTTTTCACTATAATAATAAAAAAATTAAAGAAAAAAAAAAAAAAAGAGAGAAAAAGCTCACCGTTTCTCTGTTGAACAGTGTGTGAAAGCTGTCGTGTCAGATCTAGGTCACCCATCTGAAAATGCAACAAAACATCGGTTGCACGCACAAAAATGTGGAGCATAGGACACACAGCCACTCCAGCTCGGATACTTGTCTTGTGCACGTTAAAAATAAGTCACTTAATACAATTACAAGTGAGGTGCAGGCTGGATCTGAAACTTGCTGCAGGAAGTCCAACAATGTGGAGAAATCAGACCGCGTCGCGCAACGCCACAGCAAAGATAAGAAAACGTGCAAGATAAGTAACTATAAGAAACCCCCACATATTTCCAAAACATTTGGGTCAAGACACTTCCTGAAACTGGGTGTAAAACAGCTTCCAGTCGAGCATTGCTAAAACACTACTCACTGATGGCGTGTACATAAGTAGACTAAATCAGTTATGGCAGATTTTAACCGTCGTAAAGTAGAACGAGAGAGGCTAACTTTTGGATCAACAGACTTGTTTTGGAACATTGCTCTCTTCAGAAAGAGACAAAACAGTGCGTTTCCCCGTTTAGCTTCTTACCTTCGAGCTGTTCCCGTTGCCGATGATAGTCTTGCTCTTGTTTTTCACCTCCGTCCACATTTTTGAGGTTGTGCGGCCAGACTTCTTCAGTTTGTTTTGTTTTCTTCTCACCTGAGATGTGCGCTGAGGCGGTGCGCCTCTCGTGCTGCATTCAAGTGCCTGTTTTGAACTCGTACTTCATAATTAGCATAAACAAGAACTCCGGGCCATGTTGTGGGCTATTACCCTTCCTCCCATCGAAAAACGTAATAGTAAAATGTTAATTTAGTTGTTTAAATTATATATTTTAAGATCAGTCTTTCAGGCGTGTACTCAATGTATAGGCCTATTCCAGAGGGTAAAATCGATTTTTGAAAATTAATGCTTTTTGTTTACATTTGTTGAATAGGCCTCCATGGTAGCCAATTCTTATTTGGATAATTTACTAATTGTATTACCTAAGTACACTTTGGGGTATTTTATGGATTCCGTTCCTATCAAGAAATGACATTTCCCACTACACTTAAAAGGGTGCATCCGCACCCCACAGCCCCAGTTTGCTGATTTCAGATATGGATATTAGAGATAGGACTGTTGATTTTCAGACACTGCACATGACAAGTTTACTTCACATTGTTTTACAGGATTTCCTGAGACATCTCAACGCCACCTCGAAAGATACTTCCAGGATGTCCTAAAATACCACTAGAACACCAGAATCAATCGTTTGTGTTTATCTAAGCAAGATTTCATGTTCCGTAAACAATCAGCGTTCCGAAAACAAAATGTTAATACAGACAGAAGAGAACAGTTTATTATCTGAAGTCTTTGTTCTAAGTTTGAAGACCACATCTGGATCAGAATGTTTTTAACGCAGCCTGTTTCACACACCCATTTTCAAATTTAGCACATGACTTGGAAATTTTGAAAAGAAGAAATTAAAATAATCTCAGAAACAACCCTTGACACACTTCGCATGGGAATTAGTCATAAGAGTAGTATTATACAAAAGGTCAATTTACGGTCCTTTGAGAAATATTTCCATTTATTCTCTCCATTATAAAGAGAGACATACACCAACAGTCTGCAGAGATATTGCACAAAAGTTTACACTGTAAAAGCAGAAAGAGCAATTTGAATCACACACACACACGTCCTCCAACACAGGCACTCAACATTAATGCAGCCTGCATATGTTGTAAATGAGCAAATCATACACTCATACAGCGAAAAGAGAGCAGAGAAACCTCTAAAATACACAACCAAAGGCATCTCTTTATCTTAAACTGATCAACCGTTCTTGGTGAAAGACATGTCTGCATACAAAGCAAACCGTGCTGACAGTTAAAAATAAATAAAGACAGCCGTGGAGTGTCTTAAAATAAGAGTGGGATGTGAGATCACTCAATTTAGGTCTGTCCTCTTTTCAAACGTTAAACACATTTTAGGAGAAACTTGACTAGCGCAAAAAGAAGCCAGAATTGCAACAGCGCCTGAGGTTTCACAGAATCACCTCAGTCACAATAAATGATGAGAGGTACAGATGAGCCCCTGACTGCAGAGGTCTGTGTGAGCTTTTGGACTCTAAAAACCTGCTTAAGTGTCACGTATGTTGGCTACCAGAGTGAAAAACATGGCTACAATACATAAAGTAAAAGAGAATAGCTTACAAGTCCTGTCCTTCATATAAGACGACGTCATCTCTAAACAGGACAGGGGGTTACATGTTAGCCACACTGCAATAAGGCTGCGTCTATGAAGAAACATCTCTCTACATTTCACATCTATTCTCCCACTTCTCATCAGCTTTAAGATCACTCAACAACACACTCACCAAAAGTGGGAATGTTTAAGGTTTCATTTAACACTATAAGACAGAGAAGAAAAAGAAAAAAAATCAAATAAGTCATGTAACCAGTCTAGCAAAGACGTTTCAAAATAATTGTAAAATTTGGTGAGATTTTTAAATCACGCGCCCAAGAAGCCACTTGCAGTCTTGGCTCACAGAGTTTTTACATTTGCCTCAATGCTGAGGCTCATTGGAGCAATAAAGTAAATAAACAGGGCCACCTAGTGGGCAACAAAGGTTACACCTGCAAGAAAAACAGTTTGGGTTTTGAAGAATTGAACCGAAACGCTGAAATCACAAGATAAGACTGTGAGATTGTCAGAGTTGCCTTGAAGCAGAAGCATCATTGTGGTTAATACTCTTTTGAGAATGTTAAGAGCTGAAATCAAACTATCAAGATCTGATTCAATCTGAATAACATTAAATGGTTTGAAGACGTTTCAACAACACATCACCGATACACAACGTCACACTATTATGTTTGCAGCTGGTATTGAAACACCACACAGATGTTTACCCTTTGAAAGGTTAAAAATAAATCAAATGTTACTTCTTCCCCCGACCAAACCCCATCACTCCTTCAGCCCCCATCAGTCACAATCCGGACAGGTCACACTTAAGACTGGCCACCACCTTCCACCCTCTGTGCTCTCATCCCGGCACGCCATCCCGGATTAGACAGCGTCTGTTCTGTCCTTTGTGTTGAGAGCTGGTGGCTGGTGCGTGATGGGAGTTGTAGGAAAAGCAGAAAGGCAGAGAGAGGCGTGTCCACGAGGACAAGGCAGCGGCATCACATGATTTCACAGCATGAGTTCTGTTTTCGTGCCTGCAGAGTTGACATGAACACACATGTCATGCGCACAGTCAGGCATTTAAACAGTGAATGGCCATTATAGACTTTCAGTCCGGTGTTAACAAGGCGAGTACTCACAGTCTTGTAGAAGGCTTTGGACTGGTTTCCCAGGTGCTCTGACTTTGCCACAAGATCATCCAGTTTCTCTCCTCTCTCCAACAGACTTTCCATGGTGTTGTGCTACAGAAACAATATTTGTTCATGAAATATTGTGCAGTGTAAAGATTTTGACTCGACAAACGCTCTGGAATAGCAACATATTTCCATACAATTTGGTCAATAAGAGCGATGGACAGGGTTCCTACACCTCCTTAAAGCCGCTGAACACCCACACAGGCGTTTTCAGTTATTCTGGCTGATCTTTTCAGGTTGAAGGTGGGCCGGAGCTTTGATGGGAACTTATTAGGTCACAAATTCTTTTACCAATAAGGACGACAAAGGTGTCATTTGTCCCGCCCTTACAGGTGCAACAACACTGATGGCGCGTTCATGCCACCTCGGAATAACAGGGACCGCCCCCGTGATTACGTCGTTTTTCCGACTACCAGCGTTCACATGGTTAGGATGGTCGGGATGCGTGTTCTTCTTCTTCTGTTATATTGGCGTTTGGCATAACAACTTGTTGCATGACTGCCACCAACTGTTGGCCGTAGCCTAGAGCATCAGGTGTGTGAAAACATAAGAGGCCACAATAATTTGCTGCCGTTTTCTTATGCGAGCATACAAACAGCACATCGTCAGGCGTTTGCAAACGGGAAAGGACACGGATAGTGTTTTTTTTATTTTATATACATAGACCTATTTATGACTAATTTGAAACATATTATGTCTGTGTATGTTTCTCAGCAGAGGCGTTTGTCCACAATAAATAAGTTTGTCATTGAAATATGTTCAGTGAACCAAATTCGCCTACATCAAACGTCAGTTGTCAACAACGCGTCACCAACTGGGAAACTCGGTTAGCGAAATCTGGCCAGAGTTTTCCACCTCCGATTCCCACAGGAAGGGACGTGAATGATGACATTTTCACTCGGAAAAACGTTTTTCCGATGTCCATGAACGCACGGTAACAGTGGACTCAGGAAGATGTCAATCGCTCAGTCTAACCACACCCACACAGTCCTGAAAAAGGTCCAATCAGCCACATTGACTATAAACACCTGTGTGGGTGTTCAGGGCCTTTATGGACTTTACATACTCTTGGACATATTTTCACATCACTCACTTATATTTGAGGCAATCGGGCAAGGAAAGTCCTTGTATTGAGTCTCAGCTTAGGGAGTTATCTTACCAAAATGATCTTTGTCTCATCCAGCTCTGCCTGCACTTTGGTCATTGCATCTGCTTCCCTGGGGTTCTGGAAAAACAAACCAAAAAAACAACAAGGTGTCACGTACACTGCTATTGCATGGTAATCATTTAGCAACATTTCATAAAGAAGAAAAAAAGAAAGAAAAAAAGCCCTTTAATCAGCCAAATTTCATATCCATGCATCCATCTATAGGTTTCAATACTATCTAGCAAACAGTGTAAAATGACATAAGAAATTTGGCAACTATTAAGGCACCCAAGGGAATCCGATATTGTTCTCAGTACACAATCATAGTCTAGTCATACTCATAGGCTATCACAGGGTTTTTCTTGCATGGAGGAATTTTTGGCACGACCCAGAGGTTTTAGCCAGCGGCAAAGGAAAATCTCCAGCGTCAAAAACGTCTTTGACTTCCAGCAGTCAACTCCCTTCTCATCCACAGCCGATATGTTTTTCACACGCAGCTGGTGCTGATAAGCTAGCTAAACTGCATTGTTTTTGACTGGATCTGAACGCTCCGCTGTGAAGCTAGCGCTAACGGGACATCAGTTTTACCGTCCAGAGTCAGGCTGTACCGGACCCCGGTGACGCAGCGAGGTGAAGCTCTGCTCCTGGCCAGGGGAGGAGCCACCGCTGTCGGACGCAGAGCTCTCAGCCCCCCGCCGGAGCTCCAACTGCAGGTCCAAGGTGGCAGCGAAGCCGGATGTGGGTCTGTCCGAGGGAGGCTGCACTGCCGCCGGATATAGTGGCATCAGTATCAAACTGAGATGGTTTCATAACCGGTTAAAAACTCCTCGTAGTCAGGGTGCCAGGTAAGCTCACCTGGTTGAGTGTGCGGCCCCATGTACAGAGGCTCAGTCCTTGTCGCAGCGGCCGCGGGTTCACTTCTGACCTGCGGCCCTTTGCTGCATGTCATTGCCAATCTCTCTCCCACTTTCCTGTCTTAATCTGTCCTATCAATAAAAGGCAATAAAGGCCAAACAAATAATTTTGTCATGTCATCATGTCACCTGTCTCCTGAATTTTGTGTTTTTCTTCACATACATAAAAGACATTTCCAACATAACTTGGTGCATAAAGATGAATTAGAATGCAGGAAATGAAGTGTTTAATCAAAATGTCCTGGGGGAGGACAACCAGACCCCCTGCTATGTGTCCCCCAAACATATTTTTATGACACATTCTGATAAACAGATAACAAACTGACCTGGTATTTAGAAAGGTGAATGTCCAGGGCTTTGTAGTTTATGGTTTCAGGATTACCAGAGGGCCAGTCTATACTGTCCACTTGCCTGGAGAACTCCTCTAATACCTAAAAACAACCAGACAGCAATCTCAGTATTGACGTTGACAGCAAAGTGCAATAAATGTGTGTCATTTTTTACATGTTTTTGCACCCACCTTGTCTAGCAATGTGAAACAGACTCTCTGTGGGTATTCAGTGTCTGCAATGACTACAGCGCTCAGGTTGTCATTTCGTACATACACGTGGCACAGGTACTCTAAAAGAAAGAGAAACCATGTATGGTATGATCAAAACAGAACTGTGATTAAAAAAAAAATGGCAGTTCCTGGTCTTATGGTACGGGTTAACCCAAAGCAAGTTGCCACATGTCACTTTGTTAAAAAAAGCGATTTTAAAAGTGATAGCTTTTCAAACAAATGTTTGGAACAGCACAGCCACAATGCATGATGTTTGCATATCAGTCATCGTACATTGTGCTGACCATAGGCTTTATGAAACGTGTTGGTGCACATTTTTATTATTTTGATGAGTATGACTTGTAATACGCTGTACATCTTAACCACTCGGCCACCAGCATGCCCCTTGTATTGTAAATGTTATGCATCTGCTTCACACCAAACACAAAGTTGGTACTGTCATATAGGCTGGGTGGCACCAGACCTAGTGAGAACTAGATAAGTGTTGATCGACACTGAAACAGTTATGACAATTTTAAATTAAATTATTAGATTGGGCTGAACCTGCTCATTTTTACCTTGTTCTTTGACAGAGGCACGACTTCCTTGTGATGTCCGTTCAACAATCAAGGCACTGGTGAAGGTCATGAACTCCTGAACACTAAAAAAACCAAAACAATAATAGTCACTGGTGGAAGCACAGTATGGTCAGGCAACATTATTTAGACTAAACACTGTCAATCATTTTAATGTCAAAATATCATGTTGTGTTTGGTGCAGTGACCATCTAATGTAAACACGCCCCTGCAAAACATGGGGTGACATCATTATACTGAAGATGTCATTGTGCTGTACCAGAAACAAAGATTTATTTTGTCACCAAGACTGTATTGTGGCTTGTGATCAACTATAACATATCCTACAAAACCAAACCAACTAACTTAAGACAGATCACAATGTTACTAATTGCACACCCTCTGCGATCTACACATAGAAAATTAAAAACAACACATAACATTTTTTTTTTTTACTCAGTCAGATACTGGTTATATCGAGTCGACCCACCTGGATCGCTGAAAGAAGCTGAAGGATGAGAGGTCATAGGCCGATTTAAGGAGGTTGGCTTTGGTCGCTCCTTTATGGTGGATACTGAGGCTGTAGAGCTTCATGCTGCCGCCGTGTGAGTTCTGGTCAGTCAGTCACAGCAGATACGATCCCACAGCCCTGAGGATCTAATTTGAAGGATGACACAATCAGAATCACATGAGAGCAATAGTTCTTATCGAGCTCAGCCCGCTAGCTTCTCTGCTAACAATAACGCAGCTAAATAAACTTGAGTAACGTTAGCACAGCTGACAAGTGCTAGCCGCCTTATTATTAGCTACCAAGCTAACCAACTATTGTTGTATTAGTCATGCTCCGCTTGAGTAAATCTTTTTTCTACAGGCCATTGGTTAACTGAAATTAAGTAGTACAAACTTATCAAATGCTAGTATTTATGTAAATGCCATTTAAAACCTGCAAAGCTATGTTACATTTCTGAAATCAAATCAAGCATACTGCTAGCTAGCTACAGATGCTATCTGGTCTTCGTGAGGCCTCAGCTTACTTACCAGACAAATCAGCAGGAAATTGTTTTATTCCCGTCAAAACAACCTAATAAACTTTTTATTCCAGAAAAACTAAAACTCGTTAATGTATATAGCAGACGTCCAGCGGCTTAATCACAATGTAGTTACCGCTAACTAGCTAGCTAAGTAGTTTTCAATATACAGTTAAGTGACCAATCACCACGTCACAAGATCCTCAGACGATTCAACGGGATATTTGCTCCGGAGGAAACAAACACGCCGGTATGGTCATAGTTCCGACTGGATACAAGATACATTTTGTTTAAAGTATGTAATGCTAGAGTCAATCAGTGGAGGATCTTGCACTTTTAAATAATTTTCAAATTGAGACGGATAATATTAACTTTTCCTCAAACGTACAATAAAATAAAATACATGTTTTAACTGTCGGCTGCAGCGAGACCTCAGCATAACAACGTAGGGGAGAGCCGCACTTTTTAATTAAACGTAATTTACAAAGCGATCGTATCGCACTGAAAGATAATATTGTGTCACTAGCAACCTACACCTGTCATTTGTCAAATACAGTTACATTTTCAGCTTTGAACAAAACCGTTCACGAATTATTACAGCAAAAGTGCCATTTGTATAGCTAGAACAGTACGTTTTCCCATTTATATCATGTTTCTATTGTGGAAAATGTCGTTTCACTAGGTTTTTACGTGGGTTAGGCCACTGCACATCCAAATAAGTGCCCTTAACGACCCACAGCCCGTCAGTCCCCATAGGATAACATGGGAAAACTCGACCCCCTACCTGGTGGGCCCAAATATATTTATATATATCTTTCTAAAACTGATTTTCCATGTCTCACCTCCATAAAATATTTTATAAACACAGATATTTGTGCATTTACTTAAAATACATGCAGTTACAGCCTGGTCATAGACATATGTATAGCCTGTTTTGCTTTCCATGTAAGCATGCAATATGAAAGTCTGGGATTGTGGAGAACACTAAATGGTCTACTGAATAAGCATGTAGTCGAACCTTTAAATGAAAAACACTCATTAATAATCGAAAAAATATAACCGCTAATGAAGTTTACTTTCGACCATCAAAACTTGTTTATCGCTTTTAACTCCGTGATAAAAGGAAATAACAGGAAGATATTTGGCTGATAGAAGGAACATGCTTTATGTTTTGACCAAAGGAAGTCTGTCTGTCATCAATGCACTCAGAGAAAACTGGAATGTTTCATTCGTCCCGCGTTTCAATCGTCCCGGCTTTCCTCTAGTTTTCTTTTAAGCACAGCCTTCATTCATTATTCTTTATTTTTTTGATGACAATCTGTAGCCTACACTATGGGGTGCCGAATGTAAAAGTTCGGTTACAATCTTTTAGCTGATACATTTTCAACATTTAGCTCACTTTCCTCACATTTAAGACAGAAATTATATATATATATATATATATATATATATATATATATATATATATATATATATAATCTAAATGTTAAATGTTAAATCTAAATGTTATATCTAAATCTAAATCTTAAATATTACATTACCATATTTTATTAACCTGAATTATGTTGCTATATTAGCTTGTGAAGGAGCTATCCGTTGCTAACGCTACTTTATCTCAAAAAGCAGAAACGTTAGCTAACTACTGCCAAGATATGATTTCACTAGAGACCAGAGAGGTGTTGTAAGACTCGTCAAGTGTTGTCATGTGTTTACACTGTCTTACAATGAAACCATATCTTGCAGTAACATTAGTTAGCTACTGCTTTTTGACATAAATTAACTAGCTAACGTTAGCGTTAGCAAGGGATAGCTACTTTGCAAGCCAATAAAATATAGCCTTGGCAAACAGAATTAAGGTTAATAAAACACGATAACTAGCTATGTAACCAGTATTACAAACTTCTTACAAGTGGCTGGATTGTGACATTTTAGTTGTGTTCGGATGAATATGTTGGATGCATAGCTGGACTTTATCCATGCTGGGCTAATGTTAGATTGCTTGGGAAGGATGACGTTAGTCACACACGGAGATATGTAATTCAAACAACGGTATTGTGATTAACACAACTATTAAGGCATGTCTGTAATATACCGGTCGGTCAATAATATAAAATACTGTAGATCAGTGCTTTCCAACCCTTCTGGTCTGAGGTTCCCCCCACAGCCCTGTCATATAAACTCACATACCCCGCCCTATCAATTCCCAATGTGTTCACACTATTTATCATATTAAAGTGAATATTCTGACATTTTCATGCAATTGAACTGTAAACATTTAGGTTGGTTTGGTCAGAAATTCTACTAACTAGACCTTTTACTTGAAGTGTGGTTAATGTTTCAAAAGTCATCCATTACTTTTAGCTAATCATTTCAACTGTTAGCTAAGTCAGTAGGCCACTTTTAGCTATTTTTTTCTACCATTGATTACTTCGCTATATGTTTTAACATATGTGTTGAGCTGTTTTAGCTGATATATTGTTTTAAATCAATCATAATTCAATTATTATTTTGATTAGTTAAGCCGCTCCACAATCTTTCCAAGTACCCACTGGCTACAGCAGAGATACCCCTTGCTGGGGAATCACTGGGTGCAGCCACCGCAGTGGGCGTGGTTTCCTTGGGGATTTGAATATTTTCTAAATATTTAGCTTTACACTTGGCAACACATTTAGATATAACATTTAGATTTAACATTTAACATGTGGGGGGACTTTCTTCCTTGGGGATAATACCATTAGCCATTTAGATGAGCTGCGCGCTGATTGGTTTGAGCAAATCCCATAGAAACACATTGGAGACGAGGCAGCAGGTCTCATATTTCAGACACTGCAAAGTTATACATTGTTTGTCAGGCTATTTCGTTGTTAAATTCTGAGACTTTTTTAAGCGAGAAATCAACTATATAAAGCTCAAATATGGGCTGTTTTATGAAAATTGGCTAATTGCAAATTTGGTAAGACGTGTCGGACTTTAGCTAGGAGCTCCACACAGTCTGACGAGAAAGCGGCAACCTCCATACCTAGTGAAAGTCACTGTTTCCCTGGGTACTGGACTACTGGAATACTCCTGGCTGGCTGCCAGCTGCCGGCATAACTAGAGTAGCTATATTTACAGTTTGAATTTTGTCACGCCACTTATATAACATCTACCCCAAGGTCTTATAAAGATAACAATGGTGTCCGATTTCAATTTAATGATTTTTTGTGAACATTAGGGGTTTCATTAGCTGCGACTGTCCCTTCAATCCTATGTGTACAGATCGCAGCTAGTTAGCTTCATTTTCGGTGTAATTAGAGTATATTTTCAGTTTGAATTTAATCACGCCACTTATATAACATCTACCCCAAGGTCTTATAAAGCTAACA
Source organism: Sander vitreus (assembly GCF_031162955.1). NCBI lineage: Eukaryota > Metazoa > Chordata > Actinopteri > Perciformes > Percidae > Sander > Sander vitreus. The sequence continues at coordinate 24,313,486 of NC_135859.1, forward strand.
ATGGTGTCCGATTTCAATTTAATGCATTTATGTGAATTTCAGAGGAATTCTAAGAGGAGGCTAGCTAGCTCTCATTGATAGAGCTCCATCCAGCCGCAGGCTCTATCAATGAGACTCGCGGACAAGAGGCGTTTATTTCCCCGATCGTTTGTTTAAATAACTCAACACATTATAATTACACACATTATAAGATTAACTGGAACCTGTGGTAAGAGATTGCTGGCGTAACAAGCTCACTGACCGTGGGCTGCCGTGAGTGCCGTGGGCTGCCAGCCGTGACAGAGCTCCATCTACCTCACAGCAGGCCGGGGTCTGTGAAGGAAGGCAGGCCGCTGAACTCCGACAAACAGTCGGACAAAATTTGCAATTAGACATCAATTTTCGTAAAACAACCCATATTTGACCTCTACATAGTTGATTTCTTGCATAAAAAAGTATCAGAAGTGAATTTAGTGGTAAAATAGCAGATGAACAATGTGTACAATTTCTGAGATCTGCGCGACCTATTCAGAAGACTAAGCTGACCTCAGATCAGTGGTGTAGCCTACGTTTGGGCATGACAAAGACAGAGACTAGAGCCAAATGAGGAGGAGCCGCCGAGTCAACTCGGCTCGTTGAGATATGCCAAGGGGGTAAGCGTCTCCTCACAACCCGAACCTCCTATGGTGCCATTTTGATGGTAATAAGCACTCACGCCCCCCGTTAGCATTCCATTGACTGCCATTCATTTTGACGTCACTTTGACAGCGAATAACTTTACATCTGAAGCGTTTAAAGACTTTATTTGTCCATTGTTTATTTCTAAAGAAACACAACAATGTATGAAAAAGGCTCCATTACCTTGTACCTCACGTTATGGCTCCATAGCAGACGTTTTTGTAAAAATAGGCTAACGATTGTGTCATAACCACGGGACTTACTGTCGCATAGCAGAGGAAATAACGTATAGTACAGGAGAAGCTCGCAGACAGTTTCGACTTACATTAGCTGTTTAAGTTTAATTACTAATGTTAACTAGCATTTTAGTTAGCAATAATTAGCCTGTGTCTATGTTATCTCCTTACATATACCTACGCTCTCCGTCTCTTCAAGATTCAGAATGATTGAGATTTCTCTTGGCACAGTTACCAGAAGACTTACAACTTTCAGACAGGTTGCTCACGTCACATTTACGTCGTGTCTCTCAGTTGGAGGCTGCGCAGTAACGCTCGGCGCTCACGGGAAAAGTGCTTCTAATGGCCTTCACTGGTCTCCGTCCAGAGCAACGGGATCTATTGGTCCATTCTTATATACTGTCTATGAGATTTGCCCGTTTTCAGAGGCAGTTTCAAATTGTGAGATTTGCATAGGAAAGAGGTGTCAATGGGATTTTGAGGTTCTATGTATGTCCTAGTTACCCACTAAACTGTCATTATTCAACTATGACAAGGTACAATCGGTTTTGCATTCAATCACCCCTTTAAAGCCAGACAATGAAAGCCTTTCAATAAAATTAGGATCTTGGAAATACTGGACCTATGTAGGCTATAAGATATTGATATGGATCTGATGATGATGAATCACTGTCACTATATATATTGCTCAAAAATGTAATTCAAAAAGTTTGACTCATTTCAATGTGATTTTGTATCATTTTAGATCTTTGTCGATAATAATAATAATAATAATAATAATAATAATAATAATAATAATAATGATAATAATAATAATAATTATAATGATAATGGGTTTAAAGTTTTAAACAGCTTGGTGGCCCTGCGAGTCTAAGTTTTTACCAAAAACGTGGCACCCCCAATTGATGTTTTCTCTGGTGATCTTGCTCCATTTAACAATTTCCTCCTGGCTACTTAACTCAGTGGTAAGTGTTTTCCATGGCAGAAGTGTGCCGGTAATTCATTTCCAAGGCAACGCATTGAAATCATTTTGGCATAGAAACCGCTAAGCCTTTAGGTGCATACGTTGACAGGACAGCTGCACCAGCCAGGCATCCTTTCCTGGAACTAGTTTTGGTTGCGTTAAGATATTGCGGTAACATGGTCATTAAGCCCAGCTTACTGGAGGTTTGCCTAATATTTTTCTGCTCTAAATTGTAAGGCTTACATCTCTGGAATGAAGTTTTGGAGAGGAAATCCAATGTTTTAATCTATTTTTCTTTTTGCATGCCTGTTGGAGCAGATGGCACATCCAGTGCGCCGATCCGGATGTTAACTGGACCTGTTAACTGCAAGAATGAAGACAAATCCAAAGGTTTTTACATAATAGGGGGAAGAAGGTTATCTATAGCTCTTCTACACTGCTTTCCCAAAGATCTACACTGCTTTCCCAAAGATTTCCTTTCACTGTTCACTAGATAGGCCTTGAAAATACTGCAGATATGTAAATGTGTTTGAGACTAGCTGCTGAACATTATGTAGATCAGACGTGCTGGAAATATAATAACGTTTCCCATAAAAGGATAACATTTTCTTTGCACGGACGGGCAGTTAAAACACCATAACAGCAGAAACTTGGGAATCTCCAAAACTGGGACGAACAACGGAATTTCCACTGCAGACCACTGATGGTCGGTGGGCCATTTAGGATTTAATCCTCGTCGTGGTACGATGGATAAGGTAAATTAGTTAATGATATGATTTTTTTAATCATTGTTATTATTTTAATTGTCAGGTTTTTGTCACAGGTTAACGTGATACAGGCTTTGACTTTGACAGGATATCTAGCCAAGGCTAATTTGCAACACCTGTGCCTGGTTAGGCTTTTTCTACTTAAAAAGGTCATAACATATTACCAAAAGAGCAATAGTTAAATTGAGCAAACATTATAAATAGTGGCATTCTTATAGGCTTGTATAGGCTACAATTACAATATTTACATCAGATTACAATAATTGTACATAGTGCATGTGTGTAGGCTATGTTCCCTCATTCCTGGCAATAGCCTATGTGCACGCAAAGTCTTTATGAGAAGGTATGTTTATCTATGTGTATCTCTGTGTGTAGCCTATACGTGACCAGGTCTGGTGTTGTTTCACCTTTTCTTTAAACATTTTCAGATCAGTTTGTGTCTTTATTTCCGATGGTAGAGCATTCCAAAAATGTATTTCTTTTACTTAAAAAGATGTCTGACTGAAAGTAGTTTTGCGCTGTGTCACCCTGCAGTTGCCATATGCTAATTCCCTAGTAGCTATTGCTATTTGTTTTTGTGACATTTGGACAAAGTACAGCTGGGGCAAGATTGTTCAGACATTTAAAAACCAGATCTATAAAAGTAATCTTGATAAAGCTCTCAAACTGTAACAGAGCAACTTGTACTTTTTAGAATTATACTATATATATAATATACAACTGCAAAAAAAAGCAATTGCATCAGTAAAAGACATGGCATCTTCTGTTTAAAGATTTTATTCATTATTACAGTAAGTGACATGAAGCTTGATGTGATGTTGTCAAAAGAATCAAAACATTTTTTTTCTCCAAACAAGCTACTTAAGAGGTAATTTACACATTTAAGCGGTATATTACATGCTAGAGTGTATACATTATGAGCAGTATATTGAATTCTTTTACATAATGTATGTGTCTTTAGCCCAGTGTGACTTAGAAATCCTACTATCAGGGCACTGGGGGAGAAGGTCACTGTCACCCCACAGCCAGAGGTCAGAGCTAAAAAAAGCTCTGGCCTCTGGTCAGGTAAACTACTGGAGCTGATAAGCACAGGCAGCCTTCACCTGCAGCATGCTATTGTTAGTTTTAGAGGTCATTCATCTCTTACTGATGCTAATTTTAGACATGTTACTAATTTTACAAATATATAACTCTTTTAGACCTCTGAGGTTCCCTGATTGAGCAACCTTGTGGCATTGGATTGGATTAGACTGCTCTTCTAAATAAAAAGAGCTAAATTCACAGGGTTCATGTTCAAGTTTATTTGATTTGTCTTAAGTGAGCACTGGGTCACAGGTTATACCTTGCCACATGAAAGCAAAGAATGATTTACCAAATGTATCTGAACTCTTCATTGCTAGGTTAAAATGCCATCTGAGATACCCTAACAGTAATTGGTATTCAGTTCTTCACACTGCGAAATCAAAGTGATTTTTTGAGATTATGATGTTGTGTTTTTTTTGTTCATATAACCTTAAAACCAACATAACCTCACTGGGCTGAAAAGTTTCTTTTTCAAGAGTTGTCCTGGCAAAATTGCAGTAATTAAACTGAATAACAGACAAACAACCTAAGGTAGGGTACATAAACCATATATCACAAGATCAAGAATATTTAGCAAAAGGTTTAATGGTCAACATTTGTAAAACTATTAAGAATGTCAAATCATATAGTTCAGAATGTAATTTATTGTGAGTATAGAGCATGCATTTAATAGGTCAGCATATTTCTTAGTTATTAACATTTGTTTTATCAAGAAAGGATAGGGAATAATTGTGTATATTCAATCATGATAGAGCTTCATGATTTTTGAACAGAGGCTATACTTCTGTGTGTGTGTGTGTGTGTGTGTGTGTGTGTGTGTGTGTGTGTGTGTGTGTGTGTGTGTGTGTGTGTGTGTGTGTGTGTGTGTGTGTGTTTGATTCCTGATGGCCAGATGGGGTGAGTCTGGGAAAGGATTGGCATTTACGTCTGGTGTGGCCAGCCCACTTCAGCTGAGCATAAAAACAGCTGAGGTTCTCATTGAGTGCTACCCACACTTCACTGACTCTGCACACACACAGGGAGGACACACTCACCACACACCTAGAAACACACACAGAGGCTCATTTAGTTAAACCTGTGAAGATGCTTTGTGTCAGCTCTCATCTTGACCAGATGGTGAAGATGCCTTGTAGCTACAGCTCAGTGGTTGATAAGATCCTCATGGTAAGATTCACTTCTCTGTCCAGTAAGACTTTGTCGAGGTTTAAGTAATTTGTAACTTTAGTATTGCTGTGGATGATTGCTTTCATCCCATGTGACTGTTACAAGAATTAACCATAGTCTTTACATACAGACTGTGCCATGTTGTTTCAAAAGAAACTCTGGGTGAGGAGCTTGATTGTATTAGATGTTCAGATGCTACTTTGTTCTGTACTTTACTGAAAATATGGTTGTATGTGGGAAGTCTGAAGCAGAACATAGAGTCCTCTGCACTTTCATTTCATCATTTTGTATTGTAAAGAAGTGTTTTTTTTTATTTCTGTAGCATTTCATTTGTCTGTGCTCTGATTCCTTTTTTTTATTTTGCTGTTACTTCTTCTGATTTTCCTTATTGTTTTCAAAAGTGAAACCTCACTTCTCTTTTTCTTTGTAGTTACCCTACATAATAAGTCCCTGTGCAGCTCCTGACCTGCTCTTCTCTCCTCTCGTTGCAGGTTGATCAGATCCTGTCAGAGTTCAGGCTGAATAAGGAGGAGCTAAAAGAAGTCATGAAGAGGATGCAGCGCGAGATGGACAGAGGACTGCGTTTAGAGACGCATGAAGAGGCCAGTGTCAAAATGCTTCCAACTTATGTCTGCTCCACCCCTGAAGGATCAGGTAGATACTCATTCTTCCATCCTAAGATTATCAATTTTTTTTTTTGGTAAAGTCACACAGACGTCACCAAGATGTAATGTAATGATTATCACCTGTGCAGGTAAAGCCAGTACGTGCACGTTCAGATGTAGTGTGTGTTTTGACAGAGGTGGGAGATTTCCTGGCTCTGGACCTGGGGGGGACAAACTTCCGTGTGATGCTTGTGAAGGTGGGTGAAGATGAGGAGAGGAGCTGGAAGGTGGAGACCAAGAACCAGATGTACTCCATTCCTGAAGATGCCATGACAGGCACTGCTGAAATGGTAAGCTGTTCATCTTTTATTTACAAAGCAATTTGTTTTGCGATATCAGTGCTTTTATTTGTAGTTTCACTTGTATGTGACTGTTCAAAACTATCTTAGAGTAGCAAAGAAAATTCTTTGTGTTTTTCTGTAAACAATGTTGTAGCGTTCTCGGAATAAAATTAGCACTAATTATAGTGCAGTTCCTCCACATCTCATATCATCTCTTTCACTCTCTCTGCAGCTATTTGACTACATAGCAGAGTGTATGTCAGACTTTTTGGACAAACATCATATCAAGCACAAGAAGCTTCCTCTGGGTTTTACCTTCTCCTTTCCTGTACGGCATGAGGACATTGACAAGGTAGGAAGTCATACTTTACACTGGACATACTAAGATCGCTCAAGATGGCTCTTTTTGATTCACTTTATTTGCCAGATTTATACAAGTTTTGTTTGTATTATAAGGTTTATATATTTAAGGTTTGTATTTTTTCTTTCCACAGGGTATCCTGCTTAACTGGACCAAAGGCTTCAAGGCTTCTGGGGCAGAAGGGAACAATGTTGTGGGTTTACTCAGGGATGCTATCAAGAGACGAGGGGTGAGTTACTGCATATTAGAATCTCTGCTTTCTTAATAGACAACACAAGACTCATTTGTAACACCTGGTTACAGCTGGATGACTCTAAATGCATTCTGATTTGGCGTTTTCATTTAGGAATTTGAGATGGATGTGGTTGCCATGGTGAATGACACAGTAGCCACCATGATTTCCTGCTATTATGAGGATCGTAGCTGCGAAGTCGGGATGATTGTTGGTAAGTAGTTATAAACACACACAAGCATGAAGGTGCTACTGAAATGCACTCGTGTCTGTGCAGAGACATGCGGACTTAAGCACACCTAAGGTGCATATTTTTGCTTTTTGTTTACCAGGCACTGGTTGTAATGCGTGTTACATGGAGGAGATGAGGACTGTGGAGCTGGTAGAAGGGGAGGAGGGCCGCATGTGTGTGAACACAGAGTGGGGGGCGTTCGGAAACAACGGGGAGCTGGAGGAGTTCAGACTGGAGTACGACAGAGTGGTGGACGAGACCTCGATTAACCCTGGAAAGCAGCTGTAAGTGCATGCAGTCCAATTCACACATAGGAAAGCTTTTTCTGACCCAACTCTATATGTCTTTCAACTTCATCTACTGTATGCACTCAAGTGTTCGAGTTTATCGTAGTATGTTATTAAAGGTGCTGGGAGTGAGAGATTCACACTGTAATTTAAAAATGTGCCACACACTCCCTCCCTTATTCTTTTATTATTGTTTTTATGAATTAATCATCCTTCTGTGGCAATGCTCTCACCTGAGGTCTTTGTGTAGTTGCTAGGCTACCAGTTGTTTTTCCTGAAGATGTTTGTAAATGGCTAGAGCCCTCTTAACGTCAGTGGTCAGTCAGCGTGTAGGGGTGTCAGATTAATGACCCCTCTCCGCTGCTTGCCATAGTGCCTGTCAGCCTAATGACTGTTTATCTTTTGCACTGGCAGCCCCTTAACACAGACAACTGCTGGGCCCAGCCTCATTGAGCCTCTTTAGCATTGACGTTGGCATCCTTGTCTTCTCTCCTTCTTTGAAAGAAGAGAAAGTTGTTTGCTCATGTGTTTTGTGACGTACATATCCTTACTGTTTCTTTCGCCATTTAAACATCCTCTCTTGAGATCATGTTTCTCCTTCCCATGTGCCCTTCCTTTGACTTTGACAGTCCTCTCCTTCCTCAATATTTATTTAAAGTTACTCGTCACGTCTTTTGTTCTTGCCTCCTATACTGTAGATATGAGAAGCTGATCAGTGGGAAGTATATGGGTGAGCTGGTCAGACTTGTTCTGATGAAGCTGGTGAATGAAGACCTTCTGTTTAACGGTGAAGCCTCAGAGCTGCTGAAGACACGCGGCAGCTTTGAGACACGCTACGTCTCACAGATGGAGAGGTGAGAACCATTGAATCTTAACCTGGCTGCAGTTGTCCACCCACTTAAGAGACAACAATTCTTGTTTAAATATATGTTGCCTATAGACAATCAGACAAAAGATGACTAATGATGAAATTGATAGACATTATTCATGTATATATACAATCATTGCATTTTCATAAGCACAGAGGGGGAAAAGCACAAAAACAAATAATAATGTAAAGCCTGTTGTGCTATGTGCATGCTGATGACATAAGCTTATATAACTGGGTTGATGGGGAATATGGGGAAGCAATTTGGTTACCTACCTGCAGTAACAAGGTACTTCTATTATATATCAACATAGTAGTAATATCAGTATTTATGTATTATGAACATAGTGGGTCTAGAAACTATGGCTCTTTTTAATTTTGCCATTTGCCATTTTGTCTTCAGTGACACTGGGGACAGAAAACAAATCTACAACATCCTGTCCTCACTGGGTGTTCTGCCATCAGAGCTAGACTGTGACATTGTGCGTCTGGTCTGTGAGAGTGTTTCCACTCGCTCTGCTCATATGTGCGGCGCAGGGCTTGCTGGTGTGATCAACCTGATGCGGGAGCGACGCAGCCAGGAAGCCCTGAAGATCACAGTGGGGGTTGATGGATCTGTCTACAAGCTGCACCCATGGTGAGTAATGCTCCATGTTTTAGAATATCTTAGATTTCTGAATATATGTAAGTACTTAGCAAAGGAAATACATGCTTATGTGGTAAGATTTGCCCAAAATGCAGTGCTTTGAAATTTTCTTAACTGTGGGACAGATGGAGATTTGACTTATTCTGTACATTAAACATGTTGTTTCTCTATCTCAGTTTCCGTGACAGGTTCCACAAAATAGTCAGGGACCTCACACCTCACAGTGAAATCACCTTCATCCAGTCGGAGGAGGGGAGCGGTCGTGGAGCCGCCCTTATCTCAGCAGTGGCCTGTAAGATGGCAGCATGCATGCTGACACAGTAAAGGGAGCTGTGTGAACTGAGCTGTCTCCCGGCAGAAGAGCGGTGAAGCAAGCCTGAACTCTAATCTGAGAACATTGATGACATGTTCGGCAGCTTTGGCCTTTTTCGGGCTCTGAAGGATGTGTGTCAGCAAACTGGATGGCTGGAAGATGTACAGACAAGAAAGCAACTTGTATTATACTGTATTTGGTAAACTGTAACAAGAAAACTGTGAAATTTACAGAAACTTGCTGGCAGCAATTAGCAAGCAAGTTGCTGTAGTCCATTTCACAGTATGCTTACTGTAAATTTAATCACCGTATGTACAATACTGTAATTGTTATTACAATAATAATCTTAATACTGCAACTCTTATCACAGTAATAAGGTTATTTTTACTGTAACAGGTGTTAATGCATTCATTTTAGTACTGTAAATATGTAACGGTAAAATAATTACATACTGTAAAATGAAGTTTTTCACACTCAAAAAATAATTTATTGTATCACTTCATTCAACATTCATTCATCATTTGAATTTACATTTATTTTGTATTTTTCATTTTGTAAACATGTTTCATTTTGTAAACAACAAAATTACTTTCCTCAAGATACAACTCTTTCCTCTTTGTTCAAGTCACCCTGACTGTAAACTGGAAGCCCTGGAATTATTTTGTTTATCTTGAATGCATATTTCAAGAGTTTCAACATGATTAATGTATTGTTTTATTATTTGAGGAGATATACTTAATTTGACTGCACTTGTAGAGACACATAAAAAAAGAAAAATAGTAATAATAACGGAGTTGTTAATCATAAAGATGTGTGCAAGTCCTCTATTGCTTTACATTTGCTTTCTGAGACTTGTTTCCCAGTAATATTGATTAAATGTGAAAAAACACAAAAGCATCACATTGTACTAAACTGTGACACAAGATATTTTCAAGTATTTCTTTTACAAACAAAAGAGTAAATCCAAGCACTGGAAGCAATTAAAATGTTCAGTTAAAAGTGGAAATGTATAAAAACATGGAAATGAAATACACACCAAAAACAATAGAATTTTAAACAATAAAATGTATAAGACTTAATGTATTGTTTCTGAACTGGATACTTCTGCCTGGGCTGGGTTCTTCTTCTCTGCAGTGGAAAGAGAAAAAGGAATTATTTACAGATGTAGACATTTTTAGACTGATGGCCCTATGACCATTTTTGTTGACAACACTAAATAAAGTATAGTAGCATAGTGCAAAATGTATCATAATTAAAGGCAGATTACTGTTTCTGTTGCTGAAAAAAATATCCCGTTAAAATGACTGAATTTCGATTCACAGGAAAAAGATATTTACTGTTTAATTCACCCGCCAATGAATTTTGACCATGATGCTTTGCAAATCTACATGCTGTATACATGTTCTATATACAGTATATACAGTAATAATGCTGTAAAAACTACATAGATTTGTTACAGTGTAGCAACAGACCAACCTGAGCAATTTCAATGTTTCTGAACTTGTGTATCACTGCCTGTTGATAGTGTTTGGGTAAGAACTGGCCCATTTCAAAAATGGCTGATGTATTATTGATGATATATTATAATAGCTGTGCAAACTTGTTCATACATAACACAAGGATTTTTTTGTGAATGCTGTTGTAAACTATGACTAAATCAAATTCATTGCGTTGTTGTGTAGTATTTTCAGGTTTGTGAGCAATGAAATATTTCTTGGTATTGTATATTTAAATGTTATGTTTACAACTCTGTGTTTTAGCCAGTAGGTTGAAGTTTTTCATATATGATGAAATGTGCTTTGGATGTGAATAAGCTTAACTGTAAATTACATTGTTTAATTAAACTAAACTAAAACACTTTACATTTATGTTATTGTTTTTATCAATTGCCATATGACTGAGAATGGATTAGCAAATGTGTTTTAGGTTATGTGAACCTGTAAACAAATCTTGAAGTTGTGGTTCATTGTCACATCTATATAATGGAACATGAAACTGCAGTCCAAAGTAAATCGATAGAGTTTTAAGAGAAGTGTTATTTCACTTATAACACACCAGCTGCTATATTGTTAAGCTGGTTTTATTTGATCACAATCTTTTCATTTTCATTTAAACTGATTTTAAAATCAGAGTTATAACATAAGAATAGAATTTAGAAAAATATAAATAGAACTTTATTTGATTGAGTGCCTGTCAAACGTCAGAGGTCACGTTCCCCTGTCTCCTCTCTCCCTCTCTGCTCTTCGTATCTCCATTTTCTAGCCCAGAGGAATCCTGTCTGCTTTACCTCTTATCAGCTACCTTCAGCCATGGCCATGTAAGGGGCTGTGCTGCCCACCACAGGCTATTACAGGAAGGAAGAAGATAAGCTGGGCCATATATAAAAACCCACCCCAGCATCACACCTCGACTGGGAGTCCACGTACGATCATTCAGACATGGTAAGTCAGTCAGCGGTTTTGGTCTTTCCATACTTTGAGTCAGTGATGAAGAAAACCCACTTAAGGATTACTACTATTCTATCATATTGAGGTTGCTGTGTATTTAAGAGCACATTTTGTTATTGTCTATTGCAGTTGTTTTGTATACTTCTGCAGTCCAAACATATCAGTGTGTAAACCGAATGAGTTTGTGTCCTTGTATCTTCTCAGGCAAGTAAGAAGGCCTCCAATAAGAGACAGAGGGGAGCACAGAAGTCTTGCTCCAATGTCTTCTCCATGTTTGAGCAGTCCCAGATTCAGGAGTTCAAGGAGGTACAGTACTGCATCTTGCCCTGCCTCCAAACAGCTCCCTTTAAAACATCTCTTGGAGGAAATTTGCACAGTAACCTGTGATTTTTGATTTTCAAATCCATGCGAGGGAAGGGAAATGGATAGATTTAGGTTTAGATTTAGATAGGGTATTTTGAGTTAATAGCTTGATTCTTTAAAGCAGTTGTTCATTTTTGCACAACCTACATTTTGTAAATTTCAACAAAGAACAATGAAAATAGAATGAATGTTTCAAATTTTAAAGTTAATGTATGCCATAATTACCCAGGCTATTTTTTGTTGTTGAAAACAGCTCCTTGTACAAGAAGACTTATAAAAGATCAATGCAACAATTCCTTATTTTAATTTTCAAAAATTGTGAATGATGTAGAAGTTCCCTTGGAGATGCACAGATTGGAAAGAGCAAAAAAATGTTTACTATTCACTAATAATGCCTTTTATGAATAGTTTCACCTCTTTTGACCCTTGTCATTGAGAAGAAAGAAAAGCCTGAAATGCAACTCGAAGTACATTCTTACATCTGGTTATAAAATAAATGATTATTGTAAACTGTGCAGGGTGAAATATCTCCTTTTTAGTATTTCTAGCATTTTTAATCAGCCTGTCGCACTTGTGAAACCTTAATTCTGTATCATTATTATTTTTTGGACTTTGTCCCACAGGCTTTTGGCTGCATTGACCAAGACCGAGATGGTGTTATCAAAAAGCAGGACCTGAAGGAGACCTATGGACAGCTGGGTATTTTCTTTACCTTTATGTACAACTAAAAATAAAAAGGCTCCACTGATGTAACCTACTTATGTTATTATGTATGTGTGTGTGTGTGTGTGTGTGTGTGTGTGTGTGTGTGTGTGTGTGTGTGTGTGTGTGTGTGCATTTGTGCGTGCGTGCGTGTGTGTTTGATTCCTGATTGTGTACCAGGGAAACTTAATGTTAACGATGAGGAGCTGGATGCGATGTTGAATGAGGGGAAGGGTCCCATCAACTTCACCGTGTTTCTGTCTCTTTTTGGGGAGAAACTCAACGGTGAGAGCTTTTCACAGATTTTCAAACACACCTTTGAATTTTTTTTTTTTTTGATGAACTTTTAGAAGATGCTCGATGATGGTTTGTTTTCCTCCAGGCACCGATCCTGAAGACACCATACTTGCTGCCTTCAAACTTTTTGACCCCAATGGGACCGGCTTTGTTAATAAGGATGAGTGAGATAGATTTTATGAATTCTTTTTCATATTTTCCATAGCTGTAAAATTACAGTATCTTATTTAATCTCTCCTTTTACATTATTTGTGTCTTGTTTATCCAGGTTTAAACGGTTACTGATGAACCAGGCAGATAAATTCACAGCAGAGGAGGTTCGTGTTTTCTATCTTAACACAGACTCTCAAACCATTCTTTAAGACAATCATTTTCATTAGAAAAATTGTCATCTCATGAACCTCTAGGTGGATCAGGCCTTCGCTCTCGCCCCCATTGACCCAACTGGCAACATCGACTACAAGTCCCTCTGCTACACCATCACACATGGAGATGAGAAGGAAGAATCCTAACCAGGACTGTAGTCAGGTCATACAGGTCATCTAAACATGCAGATAGCTGTTTTTACACTGGCTGGTTATCATTCAGAAACACTAATTATTGATGGAATAATGTTGAAATATCTGATTCATTCAACCTCAACTAACGGTTATAAATGCTGCAGTTCTGTCGGTATAAACATTGCCTAATTTGTTTGTATGCTGTTGAGAATAAAGTGTTCCTCAAAAGCTTCTTTGTTGATTACAAATGCACATTTTGTGAAGCAACGCTGTATATGGAATAAGACTAAAAACACCTTACCATTGCTGTGATGCCAATGGAAAAAACATGAACATCACACAGAGAAAAAGTCCTATCTGTGATTATTTAACAAAGAAAAATAAATACGTTTAACTCAACTCATCAAAATATATGTTTAATAAGAATCATATTCACAGTGTACACAATGAATAACAAATAAATGAATAAAAAGTAAAGGAAAATGGCATAAAGACAGGAGAGAATTACATAATGGGTTTAACTCAAATGTTGTTGATTTTAATATTTTCACTTCAGTTTACAAATAATTGTTTTTGTAGTAATTACTTCCTTTCAGAGGCAAGTGGATGAGCCGACCAAGACAAAGGCTATTTTTCCTGGTTGGTAAACAGTTAAAAGGCATATTTACTATCAGGGACGTCACTAGGATTTAAAGACAGGGGGGGCTTAGCCCCCAGGGTATTTGTAACTTGCGTTTGCAAAATCTTTGCACTCACATCTTTCGTTACTGTATTAGAACTACACTTATGTCAACCACCAGTCAAGAAACCAATTTGTTAACAAGTCAAAAGTGACAGACATATCCTCTTCTTCCATTTCTACTCTGTTCCTTCTGTCTTATCCTTTAAGATAAAACAAAACCCTGATGCTAATTTCATGACTTCAAAATGAAAATTGGTCACATGAAACAACATCCAAAATGTCCAAAAACAGACAAACAGAGGCCAGACAGTTAATACGTTGGTAAGTTAAAGAAATATGACAAATAGCAGTACAAGAAAAAGAAAAAAATAGGCATCACATCATAGCGAGTTCAGACCAAAGAGTAGCGACGAGACGAGATGCAACGCGCCGGTCTGCAACGCTCTAAAAGCTGCCAGTTCACACCAATGCAACGAGACGCTGCGGTGCATCATCTTGATAGCACAACGACTCTCTACTTCTGTCTAACTTCCGACTTTTCGGCTATTTTTTTGTAGCTATATATATCATTTGTTGCGTCTAAATATCAATGAGGATGAATCAAATTGTTATTGTTGTTCTTATTATTATTTAGGGGGGCTTAGGAACATTTTGGGGTAGCTTCAGCCCCCCTAAAATAGGCCTAACGAAAGTAAAGTAAAGAAGATGTCAGTGGTTCCATCTATGGTTCCATCACATTCACAATGGCTTCATTGATGTTCCATTTTTTGGGAAAACTGTTGCCATGGATACAACAACAAACACCACCATAAACTCCCCGGCCACATTTCCCTGCTCACACAGCAAACAGCCAGTCAACAACAAGAGGACTAGGAAAATACTGCACGGCAAGCTCCACTTTCAGCCCATTTGCAACAGCAGAGTTCACCCAAATGATTGTGACTTTATTTTGGATTTCCTGAAATTTGTAATTTGTAGTTGTAACAGGCAGATATGCCTATTGCTTCTGGAGCTGCAGGCAGGGTGGGTGTAGTAACGCTAGTAGATACGAGTACGACACGGACATCAGATGGACTGAGGAGGAAGACCGAACCTGCCAACAGGAACTGTGACTCCTATCTGCAACGGTGGGTAGATCTAAGCAGCACAATTCAATTGTTTGCACTCAAACAGAAATTCTAAATCAACCAGGACTGAAATCATAAGGATTGCCACTTTAAATGATAAAATGGCGAATAAGTGATGGAAACTAACAAAATAACTAGCTACATTTAAAATCATAGTCTAAAATAAACACAATACATATAGTGTGATGAATCTAGGACTGCTCTGACCGTAGAAACCATCGTATTCAGTAAGGTAAAACCATAGGCGATTTGCCATGGAGCGGCTTTATTGGCTTTTATTACTAAGAGATACAAGCAGCTTAGTTTAAACACTGCCTGTCTGAATCAACAGCAACCTGTTTGTCATTTCAACTGTGCAGGACACAGATGCCAGATGTGAGGCACTATTTAGGCTCATACAATATTACACTATGTCATTTGTTTCTCCTGGCTGGAAGACACAGGAAGCCCCATTTTAAAGACACATTGGCTGTTCTCCACAACACAGTATTGTAAATAAATTACACTCAGCTGAGTTTCTTGGCAATCACGTGTAAACCTATTTTTGTTGTTGATATTTGCAGATATCAGGAACTCAAACAGAGAAAGAACAACAAAAGTAACTTGTTGCAGGTGAGTACTGTCATCAAGTAGAGGCTTGCAATTGATTGATTCAGAGGCTGTCACTGTGACTGTTGTTCACGTGATTAAGTGATGTTTGTTTTTACACAGGGCATCGAGGACAACACAGATCCGAGTGATAATGAGAATGATGGTGAGGACGCTAACAATTTGAAACAAAAGAAATATCAGGATTACGTCAAAATTCACAGTTACAGTGAGTGAGCTTTTTTTTTTTTTTTTTTAAACCTTCTTTAATTTGCTTTAAGGAGCCAAAGAGGAAACCCGAGAGGAAAATGGCAGCAGTGGGATTCCCTCTCCAGTACAACTACCAAGTGGAGAGAGATCCAGAAAGTCTAAGCTGTGTGTTATCCTCTAAGGCCGTCACATGTCATGCGGTCATTTAATGAACTATCTTTCACACTCAATATTATCAAGTATTATTTAAGTGCCAAACCATTGTGTCTCTTGCGCTAATGCTTTACCTTTGCAGTAATGTGAAAAAATGTGAGGGGGTCAAAGGTTACCAAAAACACTGCAAGTAGTTTCCTTTTTTGAATAACTATCAGTGTATCATGTCTATCAGTGTTAAATGCAATAACAGATGATTGTTCATCTTTTAAGTGAAAACTATGTTATAAATGTGCTTATCAGTGTTCATTATTTTGCAGTACATCACTGTAAGATCTACATAAAACCAATATTTAAATGTTTAATTCACAATGATCACAGTTTTTATCTCTTCAAATTGTTTATATTTTTAAAACACTGTCATGTTATGTTATAAAACAGCAAATCTACATAATACCTCCAAGTTATTTTTGCCATTGCATAATCAACAATGGGTATTCAAATTGTAAACTAAAACTTATCTTAAAAAACATCGAACAGCACATTGATGAGTCGACATGTCTGTGATACATTCATGAATCCAGTTTTTACAAGTGGCTTGTGCTGCAATCAGACATTTCATTCTAAGCTATTTTCTCAGCATTAACATTCAATTACAGCAGTAGCTACAGTATCTTCAGCAGCAGTAAAAACAGAGAGCTTTCCCTTCTCACAGTCACAGTCTGCTCCTCATAAAGTTCAATATTGCACTTTTCTGTGAATCACTGAGACTCTCCTTTTAGCTTTAACTGAGGTTTCATGGTGTGTCCACTTGGAAGTATTCCCTGTCAGGTCCAGCTAATGGGAACATACTCAAGGAGAGAGGCCTGTTTCCAGTGTATATTCTCTAGAACCATGGCAGGAATTTGTACAGCATACTGGTTGGGGATCTCAGTCACTGTTGCTGCTGCTGTCTTCTCCCACCACCATGCTGCTGTACTGCTTCTGCTGCTCCTCTTTAAATGACTCCTTCACCTTTGCTCTCTTCAGGCCTCCATCCCTGCAGAGGCAGCCAGGTGGAGACAGAACAAACTGAGAGTGGTGCTAATCATATGACAACATCTGTTCAATGTCAGTGAATATCACTGTCAAGCTAAAAATGACTATTCTCTGGTGTTTTTCATGTTTGACATTGACTTAAAGGAATGCATGTTCTTCTGTGGATTAAAAAACATTATATTTTCTTTGGAAACCTTTTCAAAAAGCCATTAAGTTGTTGTGATATAATGGTACAATTAAGAATGTGTGTGTGTTAAAACCATAGACTGTATATAATATGGATGTAGTCTCCGTGACGTCACCCATAGGTCTCTGAAGAACAAAAAAAAAATGCTTAAAGTGGGCGGCTTCCGGTAACTCCGGCCGCCACCATCTTGACAGTGCCTGACATCAGCTAATCCAAAAATGGGCAAGAGGTGGAGGCTGGAGCGTAAATGGAGATGAGGTGGGCTCAATAAAGCCTACAGTCTACGCTCGCTCCTGTGATGGCACTCAAAACAGAATGTCCTTAATTATGCATAACTTTATACCTGAATATAATTACGTAAAACAGGTGAGTTATATAAGAACCCCTCCACACACACACACACACACACACACACACACACACACACACACACACACACACACACACACACACACACACACACACACACACACACACACACACACACACACACACACACTTGTCATAAAGAGGGAACTTAGCTACAGAGACCAAAACTGTTTTTGTTTTTTTACCAGGCTTTAAACATGTTTATTTCTGCTGTAACGTTGGGGATTTTAACATGGGGGTTTATGGGGATTGACTCCCTTTTGGGGCTAGCCTCAAGATGGCACTTCATCATTGGCTTCATTTTTCAGCACCGGAGGTTTTTCGCTTGGGTAAAACACTATTCTTAGTCACAGATTGAGCCCTGACCAAACTTCATATATAAACGAGAAGAAAAATACTCCAGAACAAAGAAATAGCAATCAACTGAAGAAAGTAAAGAGGTTGAATCTTACCACTGTAGATCTACCAGTCCTCCCTGGTGAGCGATGGCCGATTTAACTCTGTTGGCAAAATGGACAGCATCTTCCCCCTCCTGTCATTTTTGAATGAACAATCTCAACTCAACAACTCAACATCTCAACAACTCTATCTACTGTTATGTGTGTGTGTGTGTGTGTGTGTGTGTGTGTGTGTGTGTGTGTGTGTGTGTGTATAATGTGGAGGGGTAGGGATGGCACACGTGGCTTTAAGCCGCCTACACATGATCTGCGGTAAAACCGCTCTGTGCTGGCCGTTCCATTGTTTTGCTATAGGGAGAGCAGTGCCGCCCAACTAGGTGCAGCGCTAACCCTGGCGCACCGCTCGGAATTGCCGCAGAGAGCTGCTCTCAAAGTTCAAATTATTTACACTTGCACCTCGTTGCCGCTGACCTTTCAAGGCGCAATCAATTCCAGAAGCAATGATGACGTACGTATACATGTGCTTTGTCTCTGTGCTCTGCTGCGCCCAACCTTGCAGTTTGCCGCGGATCATGTGTAGACAACTTAATGCATGTGTCTGCTCACGTGCTTCGGCACGTCATACACACCTGTTGGTGCATGGCTGGCAGGTACCAGACGTTACAGACGAGGGCCCAGCTGGTCATCATCCTCAGCAAGTAACTGACCATGCTATACTTGGAACTGTTCCAGAAAGCGTCGCCAAACTTTGGGTCGTACTGAGAAAAGTAAAAAAAATAAATAAATACATAGACGTGCAGTAAGGAACTGTACTTTAAAATATATGTGAGCCAGTAGGCCAGAAAACATCTGAATGAGGGATGACGATTGACAGACAGGACTGAAGTACCTTAATGGCTACTGGATATATCGTTGCTCCAATTTCAAAACTTCCCTTTTTAAACATCATGACAGATGTGTTGTTGACACAGGTTCCTGTGGAAACCAGACATCAGGAGATTAAAGGGGACAGAGTTGTGTGAGCTCTGTCCAAACCCACATGAAATAGCTGCTCATTTGTCACAGCTGAGTGGCCAGACTGCCATCAGGCACTGGGCTAAAATAACAACACTTACTGAGTCTTATCTTTGATGTTACAAAGACAAACATACAACTGCTGTGGATAACGTAACTATCTCTTTACATGGTCACACTTACCCTCAGGAAATATCAATATGGGAAGCTTTGTCTTGTCATTCACATGATCCTGCAATCTGGAATCAACACAAAGAGGTAATGGAAACCATTTCCTGTCTATAAAAATATCTACATATTGCACCTTTGAAGAGTGTTTTTTTCACATTTGGGACAATACATCAAACATCTGGAAGGAGTGTCTGGGTAAAGATGTGATATTATGAGATACTGGAATCCAAACTGTATGAGTCACTGTACAGGATACACTTTCCAAAACCTGTTCTTGTTTGGATAATAAGAGATTTTACTGCCAGGAAAATGCCAACCTCTCTGAAAGCCAGAGCAGCCTCTAAAAGAAAATACAGGCGAGAAAGACAAGCAATGACAAGCCTGCAAAGAGTGTTGGAGTTAAGGAGTGGAAAACTGACCTTTTGGTCACTAGGTGGCGATCTCTCATCTCTGCTCTCTCAAACCAGACATGAGGACAAGACCTCACCATGGCTCTCTGGAGGACTCCCATCAAACCTCCATGTACCTGACCCACCTGATAAACACATTTTGACAGTTTATGGCAGCATGTCAGAATTAAAAAAATGTTAAAATAAAAGAAGTTTTTGTACCATAGCATAACACCCATCGTTGCAGAGAATCACAACATCAATAGGAGAGGTGTGATTGGCCACACAGATTCCTCCTTTTTGGGGTTTATTTTCCCTGTTGTTGCAAGGTGAAGACATGGAGTCATTATCAGATGATAGTCCCGATCTGATTGTTAGAAAGTTAAATGGTGAGGAGGCTCACTTACCGGTTGTGATAGTGGATGGTGGCAGAGAGTCCTCGAGCACAGATCCTGTAGCACATCACATGGACCAATTCACTGAGCCAGAACTTTATCCTGAAAACACACATAGGCAAAGAAGCACACATGAGGAGGGAACCATCTCCATAGGAAAAAAGTTAGATATGGAATATGACTATTATTTGGATTGCTATAGTTTGTGGTCACCTCCAATTTGGAAGTAATCCAACTGCAGATGTTCCTATGACCAACCAGGTGAGGCCAATGAGGGCCAGCGTTATCCTTGAGAAAGTGGAACACATTTATTCCTCAATTATTCAGCAGAAAAAATAAAAACTCATGCACATAATAAAATACTGAATAGTTAGACACAAATTAAATAGGTGTATGAAGTTTTAGGTTTTTTTATTTGTAACTTAAATGAAAAATAAAAAATGCAAATTGAAACTAGCCTTCACAAAATACACAAGTAAGGTCTGATAGCAGGTTGTTAGAAAAATGGCGGGTTTTAATGTGCCAACAATGCTATTTATGAAGTTGAATCCAATAGCCAAACATCCAAAAATGTTGGTATAGGTCAAGCTTTAAAGGCACAGTAGGATTTTCCTAAAAAAACAATGTTTAGACTAATACAAAAAGAATCCCTATCAATCGTCACTTATAAGACCCTGCCCTCGGCCTGTGTTCTCTTATTTTGCTGTGTTTGGAACGTTTCTGGCTGTCAACCTCTATAAAAATGTAGTGACCAGGAGCCAGATAGTAAGCATGCATCCATGTGGAAGCTGCGAAAATGGCGGACACAGCGCCGAAAAAATGCAAATATAGCAAGGCAAAACGCCAAGCGGGCAAAGCTTGTTCCAAAACAAGAGTGAATCTGATTTTGATTTTGTATTTCCATGACTTGCATTTTTCAATGGGCTTCTATGTCAGCTTATACATCATATTTACCAGAACAAATGGTTCCACCCACTAAGGTTTGACTCAACCTCTGAGAATTATTTCTGTCTGGATGGCAACACTGCATTTGTATCACTACAGCTTAATTTTGCAGTCTCAGTATTGGTGTACCTGAGCGGGGCAAGGATGCAGTATCTCACAAAGATGCCGAGGCCATAGACAAGTGTTATCTTCAGACTGATGTACTGGAAATCTTTGTGGGAGCGAGTCAGTAAGTTCCAGGACACCAGCTCCTCTGAAGTGAACCGCTGGGTCACCTAAATTTAGAACTGAATGTAAAATAAGGCTAGCAAAACAAGGCCACTTATTACCATTTACATAATAAATTGTGTTCTTGCTAATAAAGTAAAAATTTACCTCATCCTCTACAATGCTCTCAATTCCTCTCCGGGTGAAGTAGAAACAGTCACTAAGTGTAAAATCACCGCCCACTGGTGGTTTGGGTCGACTGCGTCTAAGTTCCTCTAACTCTTTCTCCATAGAGCCATCTTCCCTCTGGATGAGACCTGACACACATACACACAGATTATTATTTTCTTAGTAGCAATCTGGAAAATGAGTCAGCCTTGCAATATCTTTTAAGATTGTGTTGATAGGGTCAGAAGATGAAATAGTTTCAGCCAACTAAGAAAATTTATCAAAGTTCATTCAGCAATGTGTTTCTTGGAAGGACATTGGATACTGTACTTGACAAGAATGACATAAAAATACAAAACTACAATAAATGATGACAATAAATCAAAACATTAAACCATTTCTAAAGCATGCAGAAAAAGAAAAATCAACAGCAACTTTGCTTCACATAAAGATGTACAACGTGTCATTTGGCATAATGAAGCGGATTTATCTCCAAATTTCAACATGAAATACTGGCACTGATAGATTAAGAGCCCTGAAGAGGTATTTCTTGGTAAGTCACAGCAGCGACTTACCAAGAAAAGTCACCTTAACCAACATCATGTGTCAACAAGCAAAACCTACATTTTGACCTGAAATACACAATAATAACAAGATAACTGAGTTATCCAGAGAGTTGTCTTAAATTGTACTGCATGGTATCTAACACTATCTACCTAACATTGTCAGAACAGTTAAGAGTTGGCCTCAGCTCAAACTCCACATTATCAGAAAACTCAGCAGGCAAAGTCCAAAACCTAGAGTAACAAACTCTTTCTTAAATATTCAATCCACAATTTCAGAACAATGTATGCCTTATCTTTGTTTATGATGCACTTTAACTTTTTGTATTCATCATCCATATTTTAAAAATGTACCACTGACATACTCCGGACTTTGCAGAAGCCATATTTAGCTGACATTACTATTGTCTTTATGTGTTGCAGTGGGGGATATCTCCCTCTGCAGCTTAGTCACCGATAAAGAGTTGAGTAATTGCTTCTTGTGAGACAGGCAGTTTCCAGTGCAACTTCACCTTGTTGCCTATCATACAAGTTCTCGATAACACTTTATAATACAGGGTAAGTCCTCTTAACTTATAGTTCAATATTGACGTATGAATCAGTACATACTTTCTACTGGTACTCTAATGTATCGGTACAGCGGAACAAAGGAGTAACAATTGGGACTTTTAGAGGAAAAGAGAAATTACTTATACTATAAATATTTATAGTATATAAATATAATAAGTATTTTAGTAAGTACTGGGTAGTTTTGAGGTATTTCAGAGAGTAAAGGAATAGTGACTTAATGTAAATATTTTAGTAAGTACTGGGTATGGGGTATTTTGGGGGTAAAGGATAAATTTACTTATTGCCAACTGTAGCCTCCAAGAAATAAAAAAAACACTGTAAATAATAAGACTCTCCACTGTAGCAGTCCTGTGTACATATTGACTTTAGACACAGGGGGATATAGTATCACCATCTCCGCTTGCTCAGAGGTCAAAGGGCAGAGGAAATACAGGAAGTAAACACATTGCGTTATTTTGCTGAGAACCACCACGATGGTTTTATTATAATGTTACATCCATGGGAACGACGATTGTGGCAGACCGTGAGAGGATTAATGCCTATTCACATATTGGTTAAGTGTTATTAAGCACAATACTTCAATTTGTTAGTTGAATATTATGTAATTGTTGAGTTTAGGTTTGGCGGTGGAATGAAAAGAATGTGTGCTTCTGGAGCTCGTTAGTTAGCTCTGCTAGCCACTAGGCTAATTTATGCTATGCAAGATGCATTGGGCTTATGCTTATAACGTTAGCATGTTGTATAGGGAAAACGTGACTAGGTAATTACAATTGTTTAGTCTGTGAACCCTGTGATTTATAATGTAGCAAATTTTGTAACGTAACTCTTAAAAGTTGTGAATCAATTTAAAGTAAACTTTACTGCACAAGTAAGCTTTTTCAGTTGTTTAGCCTCCCAGCTAACTCCAAGTATCATTAGCAGCACTTTCTAATTGCATAGATACATTTTATGTGTTGTATGTAAAACTAGTTATTTGTGAAGCAGCAAAATACTGTACTATGAAGTAGTGTTAAGGAAATCACATCTGAAAACTAAAATTATTCATTTGTTCTTCTTTTTTTGTCATGGCCAAAAGCCATACTGTAACAAAAAAGCCTTGACCTCTTCATCACTCACATCTTGGATGAGAAAAAGAAGAAGAGCAACAAAACAACAATAAAAAAGCAAGACCTAAGTATTATTTAATGGAAATAAATAATTATTAGGAAATGAATAACAGTTTAATTTCAATAATAGTGCTGGGATGATATGCTTTTGTCCCGATTTGATTCTTTCACAAAACATGGGTGCCGATTTGATTTATATTGCGATTTTCCTTTATTCTTTCCTTTATATTTCGATAGTATTGAGTATTGTGATTTTCTTTTCTTTAAATAAAAAAAAGTTGAATAATGCACTTCTAGAGAATCACATGTCAGTCAGACAGTTAGAACTGTGGATACTTCATAATCCAGCCGGCTCCGTTGATTTTACAGGGTACTACATGGTAAGAAGAACACAACAGTGCATACTCTGTTGTTACTGTGTACAGTACTGTGTTTTTACTGTATTGTGTTTTTGTCCTTCAATGACAATACAAGCCTTTCATAGCTGTGCACTTGAAAAAGGTAAGTTTGTTTTCTATTTCAGCCTAACTGATATGAGCTGCTACAGTAATGGATGAACATGCCTGCTACTGTAGGAACAATTTTTTTTAAATATAGACCCATTACAAAGTTCTTGGCTCATTATTATTCCAAATGAAGTAGAAGACAATAAAGAGTGCAGTAAACTGCCCTGAAAAGGGAAACATTTGTGTGTATTGTAGTTTATCCATTAGTATAATGTTTTGGTAGCACATTACAACTGTGAAAAAAATGATACCAAGATTACTTAAGATGTACCCTGTAGGTACCCAGTACCTACAATCAGGTTACTCTTTCAAAACTGGGCAATATAATTGCAACATGCTTGCCCAGACTTGTAAAGTGTCTTGTGAAATCCAGCATTGTCACTAAACTTCCATCTTTCACAATAAAGGATAGTATCAATGTTTCATTAGAAGAGTGCCCTTACACAATCTACTTATTAGTGAACATTTCCATACACATTTTTTTTTCTACTCACCATTAGATGCAGAGGCTTCCAGTTTTTCATTTGCATATCCCTTCTGTATCTTCAGAGTGGCCCACTGTGGAGGACAGACATGGCCATGTCTTTTATGTGGAGCACTGTATGAGAAGTATCTGTATTTCTTAAAAGCATGTACATCTGCGAGGAACAAAACGATATATAACAACAGTACCTCTAAGGTTTTCACCAGGATGGTCATGTAGGTCTCAGAGATGCCCAGTGAGAAGCCAAACATGGCTGGGATCATGATGAGGCTGATCACGAGGTACAGCCAAATCCTTAGTGCCCAAAGGGCAAATGCCCAGAAATCCTCCATCTCTACCTTATTCCGTAAGGTGTACAGTAGCCCTTTGGCTCGGATGTAGTGCAGTCCTGTATGTGGGGAAAACGTTCAAAACAACAAAACATTTTGTTGCCAAATACAGTAAATTCAACATTGTCACCTAAGTACAGACAAAAGATCCATCCTGTCAACAACAACAACCACAATGAGAAGGGGAGCTAACAAATGTAAATACAACGTTGACAGTTGAGTTAATCAGGAGTAGGCTAAAGCCGCAAGAAGTAACGTAGGCTACACTTTACAAAAACACAGCGCACAGACACACTGACGATCTGTGAATAACTGAGAGGACTTCTCTATATTTAGACTAGAAGACTGTAAAGGACTGTATTATATCTATTCTTTTCCTACAGTAACCAGCATTATTTTCAAGTTGCACTAGCTCATCTTACCTGTCACAGTCCTTCCTGAGGAATAACCGAAAAACTCAAAAGTCTGAGCACCGAGAGCAAACACGCCTATTTACTACTAGAACAAAGTTCACGGAGCAGCCATATGGTGCAGAGCCCAACAGCGCCCCGTGTGGACAGTAATGGGAGTGCATACACATGGCTAAGTACTCATGGTTGGTAGGGAAATAGCCTACTTGTTATTGTTTGTTCAAATTTAATTTTGTGATTGTTTCTGATGCTGTTTGTGTTTTATCTCAGTTCGTCTTCTGCTGTACTCAGGTCTCTCTTACAAGCTTAATCTTAATGAGATTACCTTTTTAAATACAGTTTATAATTATAGAATACAAGGAAATAAATACAAAATGTGAACTAGCTGGTTTATTCTTGACCTTGGAAATGGCAGAATAGCAAAATTATTATTACAAGGTCCAAATATTAGTTTTTTCTGGAGTTTTCCGTGGAAGCAATTTGCTCTGAGTTAACTCTGTCCACTGAGAAGACCACAGAATATGACTGAAAGCTCCGGAAATAGCTCAGGAACAACAACTATTACTATACTATTTCTGTAGAACATTTGTATATATATATATATATATATCATTGATCAACTTTATGTAGTGGGTTACACTGATGCATCAACTTTTCAATTTCATTGATTTTTTTTTTTTGAGTGATAGGATGATTACTGACCTGAACTGATGCATTTTGGGAAACAATAGATCTACTACATTGAAATGCCGCCGATCTCTCAGACATGTTGTCACCATAACACAGGGAAGCCTTGATGAGGAATGTGGCCAAAGTTTCTCTGTGTAAATTAAAAGCCTCTCTCTCCCACCTAAGACAAAACAAAACAAAAGGTCCTGATTAGTTTTCCAGGTTGGACATTTCACAGTCTGTTGCACATTACTGTAACAGGGGACTGGGGAGGGGGGTTCAGTTAGGGTAATGTCTGTGGGAATGATAAGAAGGTGGATACTTGGATACTTGGCAAAGATGCATTTTGTTTAAGATTATTTTTTGGGCATTTTAAGCCTTTATCCTGATAGGACAGCAGAAGACGTGAAAGGGTAGAGAGAGGGGGGAATGACATGCAGCAAAGGGCCGCTGCGTCGAAGAGTAAAGATGCATTTTCAAAAGAAAACTGCCTGCCAAGGTAACATACTTTGTGAGTTTGTGAGCAATTAAGTGTTATATCTTCATCCATTGTTGATCAATCAGGCAAAATGCCCAGAGCCTGCAATTTTACTCCAGGTAGACGTTCCAGATGTGTACTAAAACACACAACACACTATTTGTCCTTTACTGTTAGAGTGTGTTCTCTCCAGTAAGGCAATGCGTGTTAGTTCTAAAATAACGGGTTTTTTTTTTATCTTAACACCTTAACACAAACACAACAACTCATACAACAGCATACAACACTGCTTCTATCCCATGCTTTTATTGAGCCCAGTTGGGGGAAAACCCCAAGTGTGGCCTATTAGTGTTGTTATTGTTGCTGTATCGTCGACTGAAGCCAACTCAAAGCTCAATTGTCATAATCTGTGTGGAACTGTGTGCAATCAGTGGTTTACTAAGTTATTTTTAGCATTGGCCCTTCATGTTCAAAAATGATCTTCCCTGTTCTCCAAAAAAATTCTGAGAGATTGAGAAAATCTAACAAACACTTCACCGTTTAAAAGCCACTGCCCCATTATCCAGCAACTTCTAGCTAAATCCTTTGTATGAAAAATAATTATAAATCTCAGGTGCCATTAAACTCCACAGTTTAATGAGCTCACTGCATTGTCTACCTCAGTGTCTCTAATGGACCGAGACAATGAAGGAGGGACACACATTAATCTGCTCACGGGATAAATATTAGACAACTGAACCCCAGCAGTATTTACCAAGAGGGGTTACAGCTATCAGAGGATAGGCTTCAGAAAAGCATTTTACGCTGAGCTACAGATGTATGTCATGGTTCATAGGGGCTTTAAATCTTCTCTGGAAATAATAATTAATGTCCTACAGGGGGGTATTCCACAGTGCACCACTAATATCAGACCTGCTTGTCTACTTTAATAGTGGAACTCAATGGAGGCTGTATAGCCAATATAAGGTATTGAAGTGAAGGTCCTAGTGTCCAGTTTCTCTGAACCCAAACACTCCAGCACACTGGAATCTAATTCCTGGGTAATGCAAACGGATATCAACCCTGTTAGCAAAAAGGCATGTCTCTATAGAAATCATTGTTGGAAAGCATTAGCAGCAATATGGAATGAACAAATATGTATCCCTTTACCTCAACTAAAACTAAAGAATGCATGTGTTTGCACAGAATTGGTCTATTGTTTGACTTAATACCATTTCATCTTCATCGAACTAAGAGATTTAATAAACCCTTTTTCCCCTGACCCTCACTTGATGCCTGAGACTTTTGCCCCCCCTCAACCTCCCCTGATCCCCCTTAGCCCTCTTGCCCCACCCTTTAAAAATATCCTGTGCAAAGGGAAGAACTGCAAGCAATATTACTTGTGAATTTGAAAGGGATGTGTAGAAAGGTGCATTATACATATATGAAAAAGCCCACATAACGCACACATAACGAAAAAAAAAACCCACAGATGACAATTTAAAATAAGTCAAAAATATATTGGAAAGTATGTTGTTGTGTGTCATTGCGCATTTTTAAGTGGCTTTATGGAAATCCTGGAGCTTACACGCAGTAGCCTACTTATACTTGCGTATCACGTAGACTACACCACTGCTCTAGTCTCCCGTTCCTGCAAGGAAAGTAGACGCTGGCCCAAAGTACACTCCTCCCCTCCTTCCTCCACAGAGTCGGAGCTTTCTCTCCCAATAACCGTGATCAGGCTCCCAGTCTTCCCTCGGTGCATGTTTGCCTTCGTGAAAGGAGATTTGTGAGCGTGTTCATGTCATGACACAGTGCAGCTCAGGATCGAAGTGGTCGCCTCTAACTGAAACCCAATGTCCAGGACTCTTTTGCAGTGGTTTGTGTTTGGTTACATGAAATATGCGATGTTCGCAGGACTGCCCGGTTCTTTTTCTGCTACACTTTGTTTTCATTTTGGCAGCCGGCCACAAAGAGCTCTCCGACTCTGGCAGACTCTTCTCCCTCATTGCAGAACAAGGTCAGTGTGGTGCAGTTATGATAAAAACTGCCTTTCTGTGCATGTGTGAATTAAATGCATGACTGGAAACGTTTGTATGGTTAAGTGCATAGTAATATCAATATACTCTAAAGGTAAAACAAAATCTCTGTAATCACAACCCTGTTTCAATTGTGTTGTATTTTATTCTGCAGGTCAGTTGTCCCAGTCAGATCTGTCCACTGTCCACCCAGTGAAAACCAACGCTAATGGAGAGTTTATCTCCCACTCTCTGGCTCACCACTTTAAGGGTGGACGAGTCAGGCGTGACCTACGACCACTTGGTTTGGATGGACAGGTTTATTACAAGGTCAACTACAAGGGTCGCACTTTAATGTTTAATTTGACTGCAAACAATCACTTGGTTTCAAGTGACTACATCCTAGAGAGGAGGAACGGCAGTGCCAACAGGACTGAGCATCGTCGCTCTGAGGGGAACTCTTGTCACCTCATTGGCACTGTGGAAGCCTCTGATGTACGAGGAGCTGCTGCCATCAGCTCCTGTAAAGGACTGGTAAGGAATCACATTGTTTTACATACATAACAGGGCATAAAGGTCAATTTAAACCTCTGTCTCATTCATAAATTGAATCCTCCCTATTCCCTCCCTGTCATATCTCTTTGAGAAAATCTAGTTGCTTTTGGCAGGCAGATTTTTTTTTAATAGGGGGAAGGGGAGCATCACTCTGGGGGAGCTGGTATGTGGTTTAGGCAGTCATAGGCTGTTGAGCAAACCCTTCCATCTGACAGTGCCCTGTGTGTTAGTTTGCCCTTCAAAGACTTCCTGACACTATTTGAAGAACGACTGTGCTGCCGACTGGCTGACGGCTGCTGCTTCTCGGCCAACCATGACATCTTTTCCGTCTTCATTGTCTTTCAGATGGTTTCCTCTGTACTTTCACTCTCACTCATTCATTCACTCACATTGCTGTCTGTTCCTGCAGAAACTCTCTGCAACCCCCACCCTTGGACTAGCAGTGTTACTTTGTTCTACGCTGAGATAGAGCTTCAGTGATAGATTTTGGCACATTTTTTTTATACTGGAACAATAGAGTTTGACAGATGGAGAGACAGGAAATAGGGCCATATGTTTTGTTCAGAGAATTTGTACTTTTTTTTATTTATTTTTTTTGGCTGAAATGTTTCTAATCAAATCAATAGTTCCACTACAAAGGCTAGAAGACAGCTGGACCACATATAGACAAGGGAGCAGCTCAACATATGAAGGATTTTATTTCAGAAGTGATATGTGCCATATGAACATTTCTGGAGAATACTATGGTTGCTCATTGCTAAGAATTTGAGTTTTTAAGTCCTTTATTCACCAAAAAAATACTTCAGCATTTGTGAAATCATAACTGATTCATTTGATTAACACCAATATTTTGATACAACCAAATAGGAAGAGGTGGTGGAAAAAGAGGATCTCTCCAGCTCTGAAATGTCACAGCTGGAATGCCTCTCCTGCAGGGTCATGCCTCCTGTTTCTCTGTTATGTTTGTGTGGGTTGCACTGCCTCTTCCTGCCAAATCTTGTAAATGCAGTTTATTTGAAAAGTGTTAGGTCACTCTAAAGAGTGAGCAATATTTACTTTAGAAGTGATCATGTCTTTACAAAGTTCAGCTTACCTTTCACCTTTACTATTTACTGTACACATGAAACCATGAGGACCAGAGTAATTGGATGGAGGTTGCTGTCTGTGTCCCTTTTTTTGTTTCCCTGAGAAAACTGTATATTGGTATTTTTCTCACTTAAATGCATGTTTCCTCGCATATGCAGATGAAAAATGATAATGTCTTTGACCTCTGAGAAAGAAGTTAGCTCACAGGCAGAATTATCCTGTGAAGTAAACACAGTAACAACATAAAGGCAAGTAAGTGTAGTGAAACCGGTAATGATCAAGAAACAGTTTTGTAAGAATAAATGCACGTTTGTTATGCAGAAAATTGTTGTGATTGATCATATTGCAGTAATGAGCACCATCCGCTCCCACCTCTCCTTGTGTCCCACTAATCACTGCTGAGGCCACAGGCTGTATAACAGCAAAGACTTTATTCCAGACCCAGTTGGCCAGCACTACAAAACCCACAGAAGCAGGAAACAGAAGTAAAGCAGTTCCACATGGCCAATGTATTTAGAACACAGACCTGTGTTATGGTAACCTCCCCTGGCTCTGGCACCTCACACCCAAACACGCTTCCTTTAGGTCAGAGGAGGGGGATTAATGGAGAGGAGGAGGAGGAGAAGGGCAGGAGGTGGCAGAGGGAGAAGAGGTGGCGAAAGTGAACTTCTGACCAACTCTGTTTTAGCTGGCGGAGCATTTGGGATTTAGAGCAAAAACTGTTGCAGAATAATCCCCCAGTTTTGCTCAAATGGAAAACAAAGTCCTAGTTGGTATCCTTATAAGATGTCTTTGTCTATTGAGTACCTACATCACACAGGATCTGTACATGGTCATTTAAGGATCACAAGTAATACCATAACCACACTGTACAAGCCAAGCCTTGCCGGCTGCGTTGCAGGACTGCAATTGGTATGTAGATCATACTGATCATGTTGGCAAGGGTCTGAATGTTTGGATGGGCCTCACTGTAGCATTCCTTCCTGGATGATCTGCACTCCACCACCTGCTTCTCGCTGCTGGGACTCACTTGGAAGTTTAACGCTCAGGAAAACATATAGGAGATGGCAGGGAGGCATAATAACAAGAATCCGTCCTTATGCGTATCATACACCTTTGTATTTGTTTTGTTTTGCAGTGGCAAATGCAAAAACAAATCTTAATCTAGTAATATGTTAATCTGGGCAAATATAGTGTGTGGGTGAGATCCAGAGCATTGGTGAAATGTGTGTTTTCTGCACTAGGAAGCTTTCTCAGCTGACCACAGACATACTGTATATCAGCCTGCATGCTTTTTGGATGAGACATCACAACTTAGGGACCCCTGGCTGAAGGCCACACACTGAGTCAGTGGAAAACCCTTTCTCAATACTTTATTTAATCTGTTTAAAAAAAAAAGAACTTGCAACGTTATTGTTATTCCTCTGGTGGTTTTACATGAACAAAATAAGCCTGAGCAGCTTAGTTGTGTCCTACAAAGTTTCTGTTCCAGTTTGTGGACACTCTATCCTATGTTACAAGGTTCAGTGTAACAGGTGGAGTAATATAGTCTTAGAGTGCTTCTCTAGATTTGTACTTTTGAAATTAGATACTCAGTCAGAGCTCTGCAGACTGCTGAATGAATGTAGTTGAAACGCATGTCCCAAGAAACACATAAAAACATATCAGGATGACCCAGAAGGCTGAATAGTGAGTAACTGCAGTAAACAGCAGGGTAGAACCTTGGGACCACAACTGGCCGAACCTAATTTTCCACATCTGCCTTTGGCTCCTCAAACTCTGAGAAGAGATACAAGAATCAGATGCAACAATCATTTTCTTTCGTTTCTTTCGTTGGTCTTGTTGGACTCAATACATGTGCATGTCAAGTTTTTTTTAATATCCTTGATAGATTTATTCATGTGCATGCACATTTTAACATGTAAAATAATGTGTTTGGCTCTTGAAAGAATTATGCATCCCTCTCTCATTCTGTCAATTTCGAAGTTGGTTTAGGGTTAAAGGGAGGGGTTCAGCCGGGAACAGCCTGGGCTTGTTTTGGCACACACACACACACACACACACACACACACACACACACACACACACATACACATACACATACACACACACACACACACGCACGCGCACACACACAATCAACTTAATGATGAGAACTTGCAAACAGTTAGTGGGAGGGAAAACATTCATATTGCGTGTTTACAAGGAAAATTCAAGATTTGACAGAAGCGTCTTTTGTGTGTTTTCATGTAGGTGTGTTTGTGTGTGTGGGGGGGTGTGTATCTATGTCAGTCTCAACAGCAGACCTCACCGATCAGCAAATGAATAGTCTGCACCAGTAAGAACATGCATGGCATACTTAGGAAAAAGTCTTTGTGTTGCTGCTGCAGCAGACAGAGAATGTGCCTCAGGGAAGGAGAAAGGTTCATATTCAGATCTGTTGACTAATGATGGATTCTAACCAGATAGAAATTACTGAGTAATGGCCCTTTCAGCATGCTTTCTCACGTTTGTCTTCTCATGTTTAATTTATTTGGTGATTTGTTGTTGCACTCGTAAAAGTTATAAAACAAAAGCATGCTAGGTACTAGGCTGTAACTTTTCTGTTTAAGTCACAGTCTGAGAATGCATTACATTACAAAAGAGACTTAAAACTGCATTAGGCAAGATTTTGGGATAAAATAAATAATCTTTTTAATCTTAATTAACAGTTGGGAGCTGTGACAGCAGTGAGCATAACTAATACTTGAGATAATAGATTTGCTCTATTTTCAGATTTGGGTATCTATAACTTTTCTGTGCACAGGAAGTATTTGACCAAAATCTTAACTTCCTCACTCATTTCTACTCAATGCATCTTCATCAATGTCATTTTTCTTTTCCTCAGAGAGGCTTCTTTTCCCTGCCAGAGGGACACTACTTTATCGAACCTTTCCAGAAATCTCCTGATAGTCCTGCAGGGACTCCAGAGCCCCATATTGTCTATCCAAGATTTACAACAGAAAGCCAGAGAAAAAAACGCAGTTTTGAGTCCAAAGAGACACCCAGCCCCTGTGGAGTTCAAGGTGTGTATCTGAATGTGTGTGTATGTGTATGGAACGGCAGATGTTTGTGTAAATATACATACTGTAAATGAGCATTTTCTTCTCTGTCTGCGCCTGTGTCAAGCAAGGATAAGTCACAAGTGTACTGCAAGTGAAGTCTTCCATTATCCACGCTTTAGATGCTCCAAGTGACTCTGTCCAGGTGGAGAGAGAGAGGGAGGAATGGGAGAGGGAGCAGCAGAGGGGGGAGGATCAGGCTCAGTCCCGCTCGCAGCGCTCAGTCAGCAGAGAGCGGTGGGTCGAGACCATGGTGGTAGCTGACGCCAAACTTATAGAATACCACGGCACTGATAATGTGGAGTCCTACATCTTCACCATCATGAACATGGTGAGGAGTTAGAATTTGATTATACTGTTTACATACAAGTTTACGCACAGACTACGGTTACGTTTTTATGTCATTTTAGTGGTGAATGATCTCTATGTTAACAGGTGGCAGGGATCTTTCATGATGCCAGTATTGGGAATGCCATCCATGTAATCTTGGTTCGCCTCATTCTACTCCAGGGAGAAGAGGTAACACTTGCCCAAACAAGTTTTGTTAAGAAACTTTAATGTGATTTCTTTCTTTGACAATGCATATATTAAAGTTGGAACAAGAAAACCACATGTACATCTATGAAGCATTCCTCAGTGGGGTAGTTAGGAGGTGAAAGCTTTAGTAAGTAACTTTTTGATATTGTAGAACGTCCGTTACATTCAAGCCATTGCCAAATTAGTTGCTACAAAGCTAATTAAGACTATCAGCTCCACACAACTCTCTCTGTATTTCTCAGTATGGCTATGTTCAGAAGATTGTGGTGTCCGGTGATTTCACGCGCAGAAACTCGAGTGAAGATAATTATGCCTTTTCTGAAGAGTCCATCATGTGTTTTTAATCCTCTGTGTCCTCCTTGGCTATTAGCAACTGCATGGAGGAGGGGGAGGTTGGTGCGCAGTCATGGAAGGCTTGTATCATGTGGACGTGCCGACAGTTTTGTTGTCATTACTTAGAATTCCTCATGGGGGCAGCAGAAACTACGCTCTGTAGTTTGAAGTAAACTGGAAGACTCCTTCATTTGGCTGTGGTTCAAACTCCATGCACACTGAGTATCTACCTGAAGATTCAAGACCCATTGAACAGCATGTACTCACCTTGGTTTACATCAGACCTCCACATATAGCTACAAATGTGAAAAACTGAAAAACCAATTCAAACTAAATTCAACAAGAACCTGGACCGATCACGAAAAACAATCAAAATCATGTTTGTTCAGCAGAAACTTCTTGGCTTCCATTGGAAAAAAAATCCCTGTTATCGCTAGTGTAATACAGAACTGTTTAGAAAATAAAGTGAATGAAGGTGAGCTAGTTAAAGTAAAGTTATGTCCATTAAAAAATATAAACTACCTCTACAGGTTACTGCTCTGCAACTGACACTGCACCAGTGTTAATTTTGACAGCAAATTCTGATTTAGTCTTAGTCTTTTGAATAACACACCATTTAGTTTTAGTCTTATTTTAGTCATCTGAACTCTTTTAGTCTTAGTCTAGTTTTAGTCGACTAAATATCATAAGAGTTTTAGTCTTAGTCTAGTCTTAAGTCTTTTAGTCTTAGTCTAGTTTTAGTAGACCAAATATTAGCAGATTTTAGTCGACTAAATCTACAGTGGATTTAGTTGACTAAATGTTTCTCCAGAATTTTTGGTCATTGGAAGTATCCATCAGTCTGTTATGGAATGGTATTAAGGTTTGAATATGCAATACAGACACAGATTTAACGGTTCGTCCTAGACCTAGCTCTGACATTTCTGTTGTTCATGAGACATGTCGTTGCCCTCGGACCGGGTGCACTGCAAAACGTTAGCATGTTGCTAACGAGCGAAGTCAACTGAAATCAGCCAAAGCTGTGTAACTAAGACTGTGCAACTAAACACAACTAAGTATAATGTAAACAACCTAACTGTTGTGAAAACGTCCTCGAAACTGTGCAAAGTTCTGCAAACTCATCCTCCTGTGTAACTGCTGCTGCGTTTGTTTAGCTGTTGCGCCTGCATTTGCCGTGGCTTTTTAAAATGGCTCTGCTGCTTCCGCATAAATCCACCTACCCTCAAAGATTTGCTCTGATTGGATTTCTTCCCAACCTGTCCCACAAAAAAGAGTGGTTCTGATTGGATCTCTTCTCCATTCGTCCCTCCCTAACATTTTTGTCTCATTTTTATTTGTTGACTAAAGTGTCTGTTATATTTCTTCACAGTCTTCGTCATCATATCTGACTTTTTATTTAGTTTTTATTTCGTTTTCGTCTGTGAAAAAGGTTCATTGACGAATATTTTTTGTCATAGTCTTCGTCAACGAAATGAACACTGCACTGCACTCTGTAAATTTCCTGTGAAAAGATGGAAACAAACATTTTTCTTCAGGGTCAAAATATAATTAAATGTTTTATGTTTTCAAATGACAAGATGTAAAAAAAAAAGAAAAAAAAAAAGAAAGCCAAATGATGACAAACGTGCATTTGTGCGTTTGTTGCAGAAAGAGTTGAAGATTGTTCACCATGCAGACGCCACTTTGTCCAGTTTCTGTGCTTGGCAGAAAAACCTCAATCCCCAGAGTGACACACATCCAGCCCATCATGATGTGGCTGTGTTGGTCACTAGGCAAGTGACACACACATATACATTTGTAGGTCAGCTATATCAATAGATAACTTAAACAAAATGAATAAATGATATGCTCTGATGCTAGGCCCGCTTATGATGGAGATATGACATCTACATAATGTGCCTGTGTTTCGCCCCCCAGGAAAGACATCTGTGCTGGAATGAACCAGCCCTGTGAGACCCTGGGTCTGTCTCATCTGTCTGGGATGTGTCAACCGCACCGCAGCTGCAACATCAATGAGGATTCAGGACTACCAGTTGCCTTCACCATCGCTCATGAAATGGGCCACAGGTCTGTGTGTGTTTGATTGTGTGTGTGTGTGTGTGTGTGTGTGTGTGTTGATTTGTAATTGTTGTGAAACCCTGAATAATAGAGTATGATAACAATGGGCCGTGTGACAAATAAAGCATCTTGTTCCCATGATCGGTTACTAAAGAGGAATATACAGTTGCATCATTAGGGAATGGGCTAATGCAAATAATGGTTAGTATCTGGTAAACGGACAAAAGATTGATACCTGAGATTGATGTGATTTGGGCGGAGATCATTTAGTAACAGTAAAAAGAAAAGGGCAGAAAAGTTTGAGTTGTTTTCATTTTTGGATTACTGTGACACAGAAAACCACAATTATCTTTAATCCCAGTTGGCGCCACTGTGTTCAGTTAACATCTGATCATGAGGACTGTATGAATGAAGTGGATGTAGGGAAGAGTGGTCCTTCAAATTTGAAATAGAGGATAGCAGGAAAAATATGTAAGAGCCAAGAGGCATATGGTTTAAAGGTTCAGTAGGTTCAGTAGGTTTTTTTAAATAACGTTTTGTCATATTTGCTCAAACTGTCACTGAATCCTTACAGTAGCACATTAGGCAGACAATCTGTAAAACAAAATTCATGTTCCTCTGCCTCCCCCTAGTTCTCCTATTGGCATATGCAAGTTTCCACC
This sequence comes from Sander vitreus, assembly GCF_031162955.1. Lineage (NCBI taxonomy): Eukaryota > Metazoa > Chordata > Actinopteri > Perciformes > Percidae > Sander > Sander vitreus. Next base: position 24,350,036 of record NC_135859.1, read on the forward strand.
GCGCCCAAAAGTTAACAACCATTAAGAGCAGAGGAGTCTCTACGCAGTGTCAATCACTGCTCATGAACTGTGATTCACGTGATCTTGCCTCAAATGTTTTCAGAAACATATTTTAGTGTACCTGTTGAGCTGAAAACTGAGAATGTTTGTGACCAAGTCGAGCCAAAACCAAGCACCGCCCACCGGCCAGAGCAAACATTTTTCATTTTTCAGCTAAAGTTAACGTTTACACCTGAGCTGAGATTAAATTCCACACTGTATGTGCTATTATAATGTATACATTTTGTACAAATCTTTACAGTATTCTATTTGGGCAATAAATGAATGTGTTTTATTGCTTTGTACTAACAGGAAATGATGTTGCGCAAACAAAAGTTATCAAATGACTTTGGATTGGATTTCAAATTTTAAAACAAATGTGTTATTTGCATGTATCACAGGACTGGGACACATCACTGTAGAAATCTATTGAGATTAGAAAGTTGTTCAGGGGCACAATCATGTTTTTGCAGATCCAAGAGCTGAAGCTCATGTATTCTTGTGAAACATTTATTTGCGTAAAGATAATATCATAATTGTTCGTGTTGGTTGTGTTTGAACGCAGCTTTGGAATTCATCATGACGGTCAGGGGAATGACTGTGAGCTGGAAGGGAGGCACCCATTCATCATGTCCAGACAGCTGATGTACGACAGCTCGCCTCTCACTTGGTCCTCCTGCTCCAAAGAATATATCACACGCTTCCTCGAGTAAGGCTGAATTTATACCTTATTCTGAAGCAATTAATCATAAAATTATAACATGATTCACTCAGTTTTAGTACTGTTTTTGTCTGTGGGGAACACACAAGAGGTCTGCAAATTGTGTGAATCGCCAGAGTTATGAAATCATTGTGAAAATGCGACTAAAACAGTCACTCTTCCTGGATGCAGATAAAGTGAATATGCTGGTGCAGATTTGAAGGGAGGCAGTGGAAAGCCTAAGGGTCATTAGAGGGCGGTCACACTTGCACAAATGACTCAACCACCACACCTTGTGCACTCTTTTTCTTTTTCATCTTTTTCAAAAGATCACACATTCAATATCAAATCTTTGTTTGTTTCAGTCGAGGCTGGGGTTTCTGTCTTGATGACCGCCCTTCCAAGAGGGACCTAACCACCCCGCTGGCTCGCCTCGGTGTCCGTTACACCACACACCACCAGTGCCAGCTCCAGTATGGCCCAAATGCTACCTTCTGCCATGAGGTTGATGTGAGTACTGTGCATCTAAGCACCAACAAAAAATGTCAGAAATCTTAGTAAAAAGTCTCATTGTTTGTGGATTACGTCTTTCTTTCAGAACATTTGCCAGATTCTTTGGTGTTCAGTCAACGGCTCCTGTCGTTCCAAACTGGACTCGCCTATAGATGGCACTCGCTGTGGACCAGAGAAGGTGGGTGGTGCTAGAGACATAGAGTGCCAGTTGCTTTGTCTTGTTAGGGTGTGGATTTCATTAGCCTGAGGATGAGGATAGTTAGCACTACAGATATGAGGGTGATTCTGGTGCAGAGCCTTGAGTATTAATTGTGTCATATTACTAGTGTTATTTGTGACATTTTCTCCTGCAGTGGTGTATCTCAGGAGAGTGTGTGATTGTGGGTAAACTGCCAGAGACGGTGAACGGAGGCTGGGGACAGTGGAGTACCTGGTCTCACTGCTCCAGGACCTGTGGAACTGGAGTTCAGTCAGCAGAGAGGGAATGTAACAACCCCAAGTAAGATCTGACTCCAGATCTGCCATTGAAATATTTCTCACACTCTTTTTAGAATCAAACTTGTCTTGGTTCTTCAAAAAGAAATGACACGCTGAAACTGGTCACATGGTTGATTTAAAGTGTGCTACTGTGTTTCCACAGACCAGAGTTCGGGGGCAAGTACTGCACTGGGGAAAGGAAGCGTTATCGGACCTGTAATACCAAACCCTGTCAGAAGAATAAACCAACCTTTCGAGAGATGCTGTGCAGTGAGTTTGACACTGTGTCCTACCACAATGAGCTTTACAAGTGGATTCCTGTGGCTAACCCAGGTAAGTGATCAAAGCCTCAAAATGTGATTAGATACTACAGATAGACAGATACACATACAGTATGCTAGTAGCCCTCTGTTCATATCACAGAAGAGCTGTAGCTGCGATTTTGTATGTCACCCAACAGAGGGCAGCATTACACTAGAAAGCCCTCAGTGATGTAGCTACCCCATCTACTGTATCTTAGCAGGGGCATACAATGTTACAGTACAGTTCAGTGCAGTAATTGTCCGTGCTAAAGTATGCACGCATTCTTTTTTTGTGCTTTGTGTCATTTCCTAAATTCAAATCACTGTTTCTGCATAATAAATGTAATTTTTATTGGGCTCGTGAGGTTGTATGTTTGTTAGAAAAGATCCAAAAATGTCTTGTCATCAATGAAAAGTATGCTTCATCAACCGTTCCTGATAGTTGGGCTTGACATTAGTAGACTGGACTCAAGAGTCGGCAATTCACTGGAATTAAACTAAATTAAACTCCTCTTTCCCCTACCTTCATCCATCTTTAGTAAACCCCTGTGAGCTGCACTGTCGACCAGTCATTGAGTATTTTTCGGAGAAGATGCTCGACGCCGTGACAGACGGGACACCGTGCTTCATGAACAACAAGTCCAGAAACATCTGCGTCAACGGAGTGTGCAAGGTAGTGTGGCTGGGTAAGAGACTAAAAAAGACAGGGGGGGGGGGATTGTAGTGGAGCCGGATGAGACAAGCTGCAGTGTAATGATAGTACACGATAGGAGGGTGGAGTTTTTCTGTGCAAACACATCTTATGTGATTCTGTAATGTGTCTCGTTGTATATTAATGGGTTTGTGCATGTGTTTCTTCTGTAGGCAGTTGGCTGTGACTATGGCATTGACTCAAACGCTGTGGAGGATCGTTGTGGAGTCTGTTTGGGTGATGGCACAAGCTGTGAGACAGTCTATAAGTCTTTTGATGAAGGAGATGGCTTTGGTGAGTTTAACACAAAGGATATTTGAGCAGCTGGAAACAAATTGAATTATCCAGACATAAGAATTGATCCAATTATAAAATTGTACTAACACAAAACAGACAACCTATAAATGAGGAGAAGCTTTGATGTACCCACCAGAAGAGTGTGAAAAAGCACAGAATTTAAATTGATGTCTACAGGCAGAAAGTCATTTCAGGACAGTTCATTAGCATTACGCCATTGTGTTGATACTTTGTTGTCATGGCAGCCTTCTTGTCCACACTGTGCAGCTGTTTGTCCTGCTGTACTAGGCTGATGTGTGTGTGTGTGTGTGTGTGTGTGTGTGTGTGTGTGTGTGTGTGTGTGTATGTGTGTGCGCCTGCAGCCCCATGTTTGTATTTGTCTAAAGACAGACATGTCTTTGGCGTATTTTACTGTGCTTGGAAAAGTATAACTCACATGCAGAGTCACGGCAAAGACAGATTAATAGAGAAAGAGGCTCTCTGTCTGTGTGTGTTTGCCCCGCACAGCATCCTTTCCAGATAACCAGCCCAGATGTGTTAGACTTCAAAAGGCTTAGACCAAGGGCAGACCTCCCCCTCCTTTGCACAAACACAGAAACACACACACCTTCCCACAAACATCATTAAACTCCAGAAACCTACTCATAGCTGCTTTAGTCCCCATCCAGCCCCCCCATCCACACACAATAAAAAACAGAGACAGGGCAGTGCCCCCCACGCAGAATACACACACGTACGCTCACACACACACATGCCAACCACCCCCACAGACTGAACCCACCCTCTATTAAAGATCAGAGAGAAACTGTCTGGTAGTCTGGATGTGAGTGTGGCAGCAGCCATGGTGGGCCATCCATTACTTCGCTGTGACTCTGACTCCCCTCTCGACTCTCCCAGGGTACGTGGACGTGGGTGTGATACCTGAGGGGGCGCGGGACATCCTGGTAAAGGAAGTGGAGGAGGCAGGTAACTTCCTGGCTCTAAAGAGCGAGACGTCGGAGGAGTACTTCCTCAACGGCAACTTCATCATCCAGTGGAACGGGGAGTACGAGGCCGGCGGGACGACGTTCTACTACGAACGCAGCGGGAACATGGAGAACCTCACCGCTCCTGGACCCACCAAACAGCCAGTCATGCTGCAGGTAGGCCATCATAATATACAGAGTTTTAATGTGTTTGAAAGGATTTTACAGTTTTTTAAAATGTTTTCAGTATTCTGAGATGTATAGAAGTAATCAGTAATTTACATTTTTACCCAGTGTCTGTGTAGGGGGATTTCAACCAATAAGGGATAGAGAAAAGCGACTTTAAAGATAGCCAACCAATCACAGCATGCAAACGTTACATGTTTTCCAAAGCGGCCTACACATTTCTGAGTGAATGAAAAGATAATAATAAAATGTCTCTAAGCAATTGTTTTCTCATCTGTTTAAAGACACCATATACTGGAAACAAATTGATTTAGAAATTGAAAATGTGTTTTTTTATATATGTCAACTATTTAATGTTAAAATGATGCATCATAATTCATGTGGCTGTCCAGTTACTATTTCAGGAGAAGAACCTAGGTATAAAGTATGAGTACACCATCAAGAAGACCAAAGAGACAGGAAATGAGGTCATTGAACCCATTTACAGTTGGAGGCATGGGGCATGGACAGACTGCAGCACCACCTGTGGCTTAGGTTGGTTTTGCATTTAACAAGGACAAATATTATTCCATAAATGTATGGTAGTTGGAGGATTTCAGTGACATTTTAAGTTATGACCTGGTCATCTGCTTTCTGACTTCCTGGCTGTTTTAGGGGAGCAGTACCAGCCTGTGCGGTGTTTTGAAATGGACGTGGGTGTAGTGGATGAGTCTTTGTGTGACCCAGACAGCCGTCCAGAAGGGAGATACCGAAAATGCAAGAATATGGATTGTCCTGCAAGGTCCTTAACTCTCAAGCGCTCTTTAACTGTTTTTCTGTCACTGTCAGTATTATTGTGCCTTGAAACATATTGTACTGTGGTTTTAGTTATATAACTATTGTTTGATGAACATTGCATTCATAATATTGGAGAGTCTGAAAGTAAAGTAAAAGGCAGTATTTCACTGCCTAATCTAGATTTTTTAGGATTTTAGGATTACTTAGTCGCATGAAATAATATTGTGTTCTCTCCCCCTTGCCCCTGGGTTTCACTGTAATAACAAACAATTTAGAAATTCAACCAATGGAACGAATTATTTTAATAACTGATATTTTCATCTTTAAGGCTGGTTATGGAACAATAATACATTTTTTGGTAACAAATAAAATGTGTTTGTAGAACATATTTAAAACTGTCGAGTAGGCTACTAAAAGTTGGCATCAATGGCCTAGTTAGATTTATAGTCTTGTTTACTTATTCTAAAATCAATATTTGCCTGTTTTGAACTGTATTTTAATAAGTCAAAGTTCTTGCACAGTTGCTTATGTTTTGAGAATATATAAAAGAAAATGTGTAGAAAAATGTGTTTTCCTTAAAGCAAGGTATTTAAAAAAAAGTTTTAGTTTCAGTACCAAAACTCTGGCAATAGTATCAAACATTTTCAATTGATACCCAGGCCTGTTCATTATAAGAAGATGACAAAGTTGTCTGCATGCCATATGCTCCTCATGTATTGTTTTTGAATGCCATCAAATCAGTTCTATCAGCAGTCTCTTTTTTTAACCTCTTTTCCTGTCTATCCCCTCTTCTTCAGGTGGTGGGTGGGCGGCTGGCAGCAGTGTTCAGCCACCTGTGGATTAGAAGGGGCACGCAAGCGAACAGTTCTCTGTGTTCGGACAGTTTCAGGGGAGGAAAGGGTGCTCCACCCTGTTGAATGCAAGCATCTGCTTAAACCCAAACCTGTGGTGCCATGCAACAGAGATGTACCCTGTGGACAGGACTGGGCTGTTGGCAACTGGGAAGAGGCACATTCATTTCCATTTTACTTCCATTTTGCTTCTCTGTAGCTTTTCTCTTTCTGACTTTGATCTTACAGATCACTACCTTGTCTTTAATGTGTCATTTGTGTTCTTCCTCTTCTGCAGTGCCCAGTTACATGTGGAGGAGGTGTTCGCTCACGTACAGTCACATGTGCACTATTACCCAAGAAGACTTGCAACCTCTCAACCAAACCTCGGTCGAGATCACTGTGTGCCCTTCAGAGCTGCCCTAAGTCAAGTCTTCGTAGACGACCTGGGCCTCCTCCTAAGTACCGCAGCATCTACCCACCTAAGAGCCACCCCAACAAGCATCCTACACCTACACCTTACTGGGCTCCCACGAGCACCACAGCCACAGCTGCACCCACCCCTGCTATCACTGTGAGAAAGAAAACAACCACCAAAGAAACTACAACTGCTTTCATCCCAACCACCACTTCCCTTTTAACCCCTAAAACCACAATCCCTGAAAGCATAGGCACAGATGAGTTAGAGTTCAATGTTAAAGTGAGGAAAAATGAGTTTAAGAGAGGCAAGGTTTTCCCATCTAAAGCCAATTCTGCTGAAAAGGACAGAAATTCAACTGGCGTGGAAAAGGTAGAAGAGAGGGAGGAGGGAGAGGAGGGAAGCACGCCAAATGTGGTGATGTACACTCCAGGATATGATTATGTTGTTAAGGATAGGAAAACAGAGCAGGAGGGGATTATTGACCTGGATGTTACCACATCTACATCCCTCAAAAATCCTCTTAAATTAACCACACTAACACCACATATACTCATTACACCCACTTTACAAACAAGTCCACCTACAATGCATACAACCAGCACCCACCGCCAAGCACCCACGGCCACCTACTCCACCCTACACACCAGTACTAAAACATGGGCAAAGACCAATCACCACTATCCCTTCTCCAACCCCCACACCACCCCTCGTATCAATCCATACTGGCCCTGGACACACAGGGTTCCCCTTACCACTCCCATGTACAATGCAGTCCCATCGAAAGCTGGCTTTCACACCACACAAGCTCCTCCCACAACTGCAAGACAGCCATTCACCACTGCAGCATCACCCCAGTCCACAGTGAATATCATAAAACTAAAGAAGCCTGCGGTGACACCCAAAAGAAACAGTTCTGTATCTCGTGCTAAAAAGCCCTCTTCCTGGTCCAAAGGCAGTCCCTCCAACAATCAAAACCAGCGACTAGAACATCCCACGAGTAGCTCCGTCAGTGACCAAAGCAACCTGAAGGCCAGAGAGCCGGTCAGCAAGGATATATTCTGGGTTGTAGGAAACTGGAGCGAGGTGGGTACAGACATTTTATGACCGTTTTATCCACAAGAACTAAAAGAAAGTAGTACATTTGTAGCCCAAATACAAGACATGAAAGCTGTGGTAGACACTTTATTTTGGCGTTGTTGGGCGACAATTCCATAATAATCTTTCAGCATATTGTAATTCAAGTGGTCTGAGAGAAAACTAGACTTCTGCACCTCCTCTTGGCTCTGTAATCAGGCTTTAGATAAACTAGATGTGACCGTCAATCACAGGTTATTTCAAAGAGAGAGAGCGTTTCTATTGGCTGTTCTGAACATGCATTGCCTGTGCAACAAAGAGGGGAGTGGGAGAGCTGCAGGAAGCTCACTCTTCTACAAATTCTGGAGTTTTTTTGCTTTCTACCCACTGCAGCTTTAATGCTGTCCATTTTCCATGGCATACCTTATAACTTATGGATCCTCCTTTCCAGACATGCGATGACTGCTATGAAATTGAAAGTTCTGTAAATTGACCTCCAGGGACTTAAAATGTAAATAATCTATCACAGTGAACATTTAGTTGCCTTCTTTTTAAATTGTTTAAACGAGACATTTCATGAAAAACTCACTTTTTCAGTGCTTGTGCACATAGATTTGAGTATCTGGAGTGCCTACCAACCTACAAACTGAAATAAGACAACCAGTCGTTTTTTTGAAGAGTTTCTTTTTTTTAAACATGCTGCTTGCAACTGCAAGGAAGGTGGTTTAAAAGCAACAGACAACTGGTTGGTGGGTTAGCTAGCTGCACTTTAATGTTCATGGTCTAGTGAAAAGTTATTTCCAATGGCTTTTGGTGTTAGCAATAGGAAATCAAATAATGTAAGATTTAGAAAATGGTTAAAGGATTTGCTTCTGGCTAGAACATGTACAACCTCAGGCACAGAATTTAACTGGGTGGTTGTTGTTTCTCAGCTTCTTAAAATGTCTACTTTACAATATTATTGCCTGGCATGTCACTTTAATCAGTTTGTCACAAGTATACGCATAAACTCAAGCGAGTTTTAATCAGAAAATACCTCTTTCTCCCCAGTGTTCAACAACATGTGGGATTGGAGCAATATGGAGGATGGTAGAGTGCAGCTCCCAGAATGATGAGGACTGTGCCAAAATGAAGAGACCTGAGCCTGCACGCACATGTCACTTGCAGCCTTGCGCCACCTGGCACAGTGGCAGCTGGAGCAAGGTGAGTAACGTTAGATTTCCTCCAGTCACTGAATTTGATAATTACACTCAATACTTAATTATAATTCCACTTATTATCCATTTCTTTTCCATATGATGAAATGGGTTTGTTTCTGTCGCAGTTCTCACTTGCCATGCCTGAGCCATTTATTGCACTGTGATGTTCTCCACAGTGTCCAGATTACTGTACAGGGGTGGGAAGGAGGTACCGTGATGTCCAGTGTGTCGATTCTCAGAGTAAACGTCCCCTCAGACCTTTCCATTGTCAAGATGTGTCCAGCAGACCCCTCAGCACCTTGACATGCCCCCACAAACCCTGTATGAACTGGAGTATATCACCCTGGGGACCGGTAGGAGCATTATACACATCAAATCTCTATATGTTCAATTTTGGGCATCATTTGGTATAGCTTTAAAGAATTATACATGTTTATTTGGGGGAAGTGACCCTTTAATGTTGAAAATTATAAATCACTGTTTAGGGCTGTAACGATACACCAAACCCACGATTCGGTTCATATCACGATTTGTGACCCACGATTCGATACAAACCTAAATTCTTTTGGGGGGGGTTGGAGGAGAGTTATACTCAGTAAACGTAATACAACTTTTTTTCTGCCACATGGCATCATTTTGTCATTGATTACATGCCACTTTGCAACACAGTAATACAACAGAGACCATATTTATTGATATTGATTGATTTCAATATTGATCGATCCAACACCAAAGATTCTTTTGTACCTTAAAATAATGTTTCCAAAATCGTTTCAGTGATTCCTTAACTCGTTCGAATGAGACATAAGAATAATGGTAACAGTAATGGACAATTCCGCTTCCAACCTGTAGGGGGACCGAAGAGGAAAAGTGCTTTGGTGCCTACCAAGGGGGTAAGCTTCTTCTCGGAACGCGTAGCTCCTATAGCGCCATTTTGATGCTAACAAGCCATCACCTCCCGTTAGCATTCCATTGACTGCCATTCATTTTGGCGCCACTTTGACAGCGAATAACTTTACATCTGAAGCGTTTAAAGACTTTATTTGTCCATTGTTTATTTCTAAAGAAACACGACAATGTATAAAATGCTCCATTACCTTGTACCTCACATTATGGCTCTGTAGCAGGCGTTTTTGTAAAAATAGGCTAAGGATTGTGTCAAAACCACACGACTTACTGTCGCACAGTAGAGAAATTACCGTACAGTACAGGAGAAGCTCGCAGGCAGTTTCGACTTACATTAGCTGTTTAAGTTTAATTACTAATGTTAACTAGCATTTTAGTTAGCAATAATTAGCCTGTGCCTATGTTATCTCCTTACATATACCTACGCTCTCCGTCTCTGCAAGATTCGGAATGATTGAGATTTCTCTTGGCACAGCTACCAGAAGACTTACAACTTTCAGACAGGTTGCTCACGTCACATCTACGTCTTCGAGCTCAGTTGGAGGCTGCACAGTATTGCTCAGCCATCACTGGAAAAGTGCTTCTAGTATCCTTCACTGGTCTCCGTCCAGAGCAACGGGATCTGTTGGTCCATTTTATATATGTCAATGGTACCTACTGTAAAGGTGCTGTTGACAAGTAGCTAATGCTAATGCTTACGCAAGTTGGTTCAACCGGACGGTCGTAGGTTGGCCTACCGAGTTAATAGATTCGGTCACCGGTTTGTGTGCCCGGGGGGTAGGGGGCAGTGATCGCGCGTTTACTTCCCCCGCCAGGAACCAAGACGTCCACTTGATTACATAATGCCGCGTTCCATCGATAATGTAGCCTATGAATTTCTATGTACACAAGCATCTAAGATGCACGAGAAATAAAGGCTTCTGGGATCAGTTGATAACTCAAACTTGCCGAGAACCTAGACACCCGTTTGAATATAGACTCATGCAGTACCCTCGGTTACGGTCCTTATGGTCTCGTTCAGTAGTCTGGTGTGCGGTCTAGGCCATTTCCTGATTGATTCTACCACCACTCCAGTGGAGGCGCTAATGAGCTAGATTACTACACACACAGTAGCAGAAGAATACTAGCTACACATACACATTCGCTACGCACGAATGAGGTAAAAAAACAGGAGTGAGTCGGTTCACTGACGTATGGTACTCGATTCTCCCGGTTCAGTGACACGAGTCGGGTTAATTAACCTGCTCTTCGGTCAATTCGTCAACACTAGTAACATACGATTATGACATCGTTCAACACGCTCAGTTATTTTCAGTATGATTGTTTTGACCACGGTCAACAACTCTGGGCTAACTCACGAATTCATCAGTAACGTTAACTGTATAGATAGACGACTAATCTAATGGTAATTTAGCCAGCTAGCACACCCCTGTCTGTCTGCCTCAGTCTCCCGGCGCTGCAAGGCTTCAGTCGGGATGAGAGCTGACAACAGCCCCTGGGGACACATACACAGTCAGCCCCCAGCCAGCTAGCAGCCAGCCAGCCACTATTATTACAGCAATCCAAACCCGGTCAGCACCCGTAACTCTAGTTTTCACAACCTTCTGCCTGTGAAAGTGCCCTGGAACGGCAGTCAAACCCGTAACTTGCTAAAGAAAGTAAATAAAGAAAAACAAAATATGTCCCAATATATGTTAATAGGGGATAAGTTATCCCCCTTTTGTCAGCTAAATTTAGTAAGGCACCAAAACGACTAATACTAATAGTAATTTAAAGATGTGGTAGCATTGGATCTGGACAGGAAGGATAACTCTGGGAGTTGGAAGGGGTGTGTCGCGATTCTGCCTTCTCACTTCGTGAAACAGGTTCGTGGATCTGAGTGTTGCGATTTTGGTTTCATGTTGCATATCGTTACAGCCCTATCACTGTTAAATGTTACAAAAATTGCCTTTTTTTTTTTTTTAAACCTTTTGATAACTAATCTGCTGTATGCGAATAATTGGTTATTTAGATGGATTTCATCCCATTTTCTAGTAACCATTTCCACCAAGGTTTACAATTATTGCTGTTCTATTGCAAGACGTAGCCTCTACTATATCGCATTGAGGATTTAGGATTTCACCTGTGTAGTCACACCCAGCTCCACAAATTTGTGAATATTGTCACATTCATGTCCCATATTATACAAGTGTAGGGAGATTGAATTTCTCCTCCAATTCGATATGCCCTAATCTATATCCACAACATTCCACTTCCGGGATTGTTCAGGTTCTGCTGGAAATTCTGCAGTATGTCTTTCAGGAGACAGCTAGCTCTATCGACTCTGAGTTTTCTGTTGCATGACTAAAACACCCTTTGAACGTACACATGTTCCACCCAAACAAGTTCCTTCCAGAGGTTATTTTGCAGAGGCGCCGTTGCTTTTTCTCCTATCCCGGAATGTTGTGTGGACTCGGCAGACCCTCCTCCGCAGGAAGGTCTGGCAATGCGAGACTAGTTACCCCCCTAAATCCTTGTGTTTTCTTCAGTGCTCTGGCAGCTGTGGTGAAGGTGTCAGGGAGAGGCTGGTGTCCTGCCCCGAGCCTCATCGCTGTAGCGCCACACTGAGGCCAAACAGCACAGAGCCGTGCAGTCTAAAGCCCTGCACTCGCTGGAAGGCTAAGGACTGGGAGGAGGTCAGTCACATGTGATTGACATTTCCTCAAAGCATTGAGGGCATTTCTAAATGTTGTTTTGCAATACAAAGTTGTAGGAGAGCTATTAGTGGTCTAAATTATCACTCTGTTTGTGTATGACTTTGCAGTGCCATGTGAGTTGTGGTGGGGGTCAGCAGCAGCGTGAAGTCAACTGTGTGAGTGAGCAGGATTTGGCCGTGCTGCCAAACAGTCTCTGTGAGAATATTTCCAAACCAGAAACACTCAGGAAGTGCAATATGCAGGAATGCAAGACCAACACAGGTTTGTATGCAACGCTCAATCTGTATGTCTGTTAGTCTGGCCTTGCAGATTCAATATCAACACACAAACGCAATGTCTATGGCATTACAGTATGTCTGTTGTTTTTTGGTGACAAACCTCTTGGTTAAAAATCACTCTTAATAAACAAAATATTATCTGTACTGCCGTGTTTCATGGCATTTGACCTCTGTGTTGTGTTCCCTCTTATGCAGGTCCAGTTTGCAGGAAGAACACCATGTCTTCTTTCTTCTGTGACAAGCTGAAGCTGTTGGGTCGCTGCTCTCTCAGGTCGGTCCAAAGACAGTGTTGTGTCGCCTGTGGGTCATAGCTAGGGTTATACACACACTTAAATTACAATGGACACATCCCAACTACAGTAATACTTACTGTATCCTCTTGCAATACTGACAAAAGCCATGCTATCCACAAACTGACACGTCCAAACCAAAGTGTGTATGACCACAACCAGCACATATTAATAATCAGCACAACCAAACCTGGGTTTATAATATATAATATATATATATATATATATATATATATATATATATATATATATATATATATATATTAGGGCTGTCAAAATAACGCGTTAATTTCGATTAATTAATCTGAGGAAAAATAACGCGTTAATACGCAGATTAATCCATTCCATATTGACGTTTGCATACAGACGAAAATCTGGTGCCACTGATATGTCTGCGCTTCTCTCTGATGCTCTGAAACGTTACAGGAAACACAAACCCCGCTGCATGTGACGCTAGTTAACACTACACTCAACAGCAGCTAACGTTAGCCTACCGCTAGCTAGTAGCTGGATTAAACACGGTTACAATGCTGACAGCTAACGCTAAACGGTGTAAAGTTTGACTGTGTTTTACTGTAGAGGATTCAACACCGGTATGTAACAATCTGTAGCTGCCATCGGAGAAACAACACAGACGGTGCGTTCAATGAAACTGGTAAACTACAGCCTCGTGGTGCATTTGAAGTTATTGTAAATGTCCCTTTCCTATCTGGTTGTTGTTTTTGTCGTTCAACAGCAATTTACTAGTGAAATAAGTTATTGTTATACATTATTATTAAATCATTTAATTTTGACCATATGGCCTTAGCAACAAACAAGCCGTTCTTTAATGTCACCAACTGTTGTTTAGTACCCTTTTTTTTCTTTTCTTTTTTTACTTTCTTAAAAAGTATCGGTTCAGGCACCGTTAATTATGTATGCGATTCATTTCGATTAATTAATCACAGAGTATGTAATTAATTAGATTACATTTTTTAATTGATTGACAGCCCTAATATAAATATATATATATATAAAGATTATTATTATTATTATTATTATTATTATTATTATTATATATATATATATATATATATATATAATTCTTTTTTTTTTTTTTTTTTAAGTCTTTGTAACTTTTTTCAAATGAACAGCCTAAACACTGATGATGAATACACATGTGGACTGTTACAAATGTTAGAGCTTAATGTTCATGGAGCCATGTTAAGGTGGGAAGAAATGCTTATCAGAATTAAAATATTTCTTTTGTTAAAAAAATGTTTAATGATGTTTAAGGACAGCATGCAAAATCCTCCATATATAAAAGTATAGTCAGATTACTAATTAAAAAAATAATCAAGAAGCACAATTCAAAAGTTACAAAAGCTCAAGCCAGTACAACAGTGACGCCAGTTGTGATAAATTAATTAATAACACAAGCATACAGTACAGTGTGCACCTTCTTTATTAGTAAACAAATTCACTTATGACCTGCAATACAGTACATATCTTTCTGGTCCAAAGATGCTTTTATAATCATGGTGCTGATGATTTACAGCTCAACAGTCGAGTTACCAGTTATATTTTTATATCAAAGTGAACTGGTAAAAACAGAATGTAAATAAAGATTTTTTTGAGACTTCTATTAAATTGTTTATAGTTATAATAATCTGTTTTTTAAACTCATATATTTTGCTTTTTTCTGCTTCAATTGTGGTTTTGTCCTCAGAGCTGGCACTGTGTGTTTACATTTTCCTGGGTACAAGTTCCTGCTTTAGTCATTTTTGTTTCGATTGTCAATAATAATTAAATCGGCTGCAGAACGTGTACAGTTCTGTAGTCGAACCTGTGGTGCTCCTCCTCTGGTGTGAGATTGACCAATGAGAAAGAGGTGTTGCAGGTCATCCCTCTCAGGTCCCTCTAAAGATGGCTGCTGTGTTTGTATGATATTGTACAGGGCAGGCATTACCATTGTACATGCATATGGTATATCACCTTGACTGATTTGTACTTCACATGTCTCCATCAGTAATGTGACGATAAAAGATGTTCTTGACAAAACTGCTTTGTAACTTAGACATGAAATTAAAAAAATCTTAAGTATCTTTAATATGTGTGTATTATGCATGAAGGCTAGTCTGGGTGATTTCCATCCATCCCAACATTTAAAGTAAAATCCAGTATCCTATTCAGGTTTGAAGCCAGGTACACATTGAATGTACACTTGTTCAAAACAAGAAACAAAGTTCCTTCCCGAGGCTATTTTGCAGCGGCACCGCGGCTTTTCCCGGGGTGCATAGCGCCGCCCAAGATGATTGTGATTGGTTTAAAGAAATGCCAATAAACCAATAATCCTCCGCAGCGCTGTGGAGGTCTGGCAAAGTGAGACTACAACAGTAATAACCCTCCATTGCATCATTGTCTTCTGCGTTATGACCTTTTATGTCAACAAGGTCCTTCTCGCCTGAGAGTGCCAGATGCTGCTGGATGTGTATTGTAACACCAGAATCAGCAGCACCAGGCTCTGTTTCAGGGATCGGGTTCAGCTGGCCCAAATTTCCCAGGCTCCTTTGTGCCAAATAACTTGACACGGACGGACGCTGCCCTGCTCCATGCACCCTGCTGCTATCATTCAAGCTAGAGACCAAGAGTTAGTCAGCAGTAATGGAACGAGTAACACAATACTGGGTCAATGTGGAGCATGATATCCTAAAAAACCAGCAGTGTGTGTATGTGTTTGTGTGTTATCATGACGAGGCAAACACCATCCGCATGTATTACCTAACCACATCTCTCATTCTGTTACATCACTGTGTGTTGCTTCATTTGAAGAGTTGCACAATGGAAAGAAAAGATTGAGCTCATATCAGGAAATGCCTGAACATATCAGATTCTGACTTCACAGTGGCTTTAGCCTTCTTAGTACATTTTTTTTAAAGCTTATTTAAGATTTAGAAATTTACTTACCAGTGTTCTAGATATCTTTCCTAACTGAATCCTGGATGGTTAACAGTAGATATACTGTGGAGCAGAGCAAACTAAACAAAAGTCAGTGAGCAAGTCATGTGTATAAAAGAATGAAATAATAGTTCATTCACATTTAAAAAAATATTGTCATCTTTACTCATCAAAAACAAATCACTAAAGTGCAGATGTCAGTGTAACAAACAGTGAATTACCTGGCACAGCTCATTTCAGCTGTAAACAACATTATCATACAGTAAGTGGCTCATGACAAAAAGGTCAAGAATGGCCATAAAAAATATTTTTAACAGCTTGTGCAACACATTGCAAGTCTTCTAAAGCCAAACAATTGTGGTTTTGGATTCAATAGTTAAGGGTCTACTTCATTGTTTGTGATGTTCAGACTTTCTCTGCACAATGTAGTAAACAGGTATTGCATTTAAGGTTTGGGGCACATTATAATAATGGTTAGAGCATGCCCGATTGGCAGGTAAGTAGTAAATGCTAAATCTAACTGTTAAGGTGTGTAATTCTGTTGTTGCAGCAACGAGTGTGTTCCATTTTTTTTTTTTTTTTAAACAAGTATGAAGAAAATTGCTTGTGTTTGTTTCTTTTTATTTCTGACAAAAAAGTACATTGCAACCAAACCAATATCAAATAGATAACATCACTAGACAGGATTGTCTTCTTTTTAAATTAAATACCTGATAACATGCAAAAAAATACTAGAAATCCTCTTTTTCCATAAAGCAGTCCTGCTCATTAATTCACCTAATACACCCAGACATATCAAAGGGACAGCTGCCACAGTATAAACAGTATGGCTAAATTGTTGACAAATATAGTACATTCCCTCATAGTATATATTGTCATATTTCCTATAATTATACTAGCAAAGTTTTGTGGTAAAATGTCACCTCATATTGCACCGAGAAAGACAAGACAGTTCAGTGCACATCAGTTGATCCAGTGTCTGACCTGTAAATAAATTCCTCTGCCCTGCTGAAATGGACACTCAGCAGAGGAGGATGATGTAAGTGCCTGTTCAGGACGGGGAAGATAACATGACAAACATCTACTGATTGCCGTAAAGGAGGAAACAGCAACCTCATCTTGTAGGTTACCAGACACTCCCCAACACAACGGCCAGGAACACATTAAATATTTACATTTGATGACCAACAGAAGAAAAGAGGCCTCCAGCGTGAGCCGAGCATATGT
This sequence comes from Sander vitreus, assembly GCF_031162955.1. NCBI lineage: Eukaryota > Metazoa > Chordata > Actinopteri > Perciformes > Percidae > Sander > Sander vitreus. Next base: position 24,366,841 of record NC_135859.1, read on the forward strand.
TTGCATGTTATGTATTTTTGGAACATGAGGTAACACATTTTCCTGTGATCTATGAAGAACTTTAAAGTACCATTAAAGGAGAATGTTACTTTAATCTGGTGGTTTACCCCACAAATCCCAATGTAAACCGAGAGAGAGGCTTGAAGAAGAAGGCAGTGGAACGTAATCCATGCACCAACTGGCTGTTGGTTTGGAGGAAGAAGTCCGGTCTGGTGGCTCTCATCTGGACCCCATCAGGTTGCATGTCCCCAGGCAGTCAGACTGGCATCCCTGTACCAGGCCTGTTCCTTTATTAAAGCCTCGGCCTCCTCTGACCCAGCACACACAGAGCGGGCCCCAGGGAACGCAGACAGACACACACATGGTTCCCATAGGTCAGTTTGGTTGTTTGTGAGTTGTGCGTTTGACTCCCTCATAGGCCACATATGGATTTGTGTTTAAGTGACTGGGAGTGAGGTGCTGTTCTTCGTAAAACATCTGCTTAATGATAGTGTACCAAAAGGGAGGGGGCATTATACTCACAATGAGGCCAAGCAAAATCAGAGACACATGACATGAATAACATGAATTTCCACAGTTCAACTTGCTAATGCGATACAGTATGTTCAGCAGACAGAACAGCAGATTGCATGGTACTCGGTGCTGGATCCACCTGCTGCCACAAGGATCAAGATTTAACAAACAAGCCAAAATGTAACTTTAGAAACAAACCAAAACTAAGTTGGATGTGGATCAGTGCCTGAATTGGACCAAAAAAATGGCAGTACCCTAATCCTCATCCGCAGTTGCATGACGTGATCATTGCATGCATGTTGGATATATTTAAATTCATATGTATTTCTTGTAGGGGTGACCCCGAATAGTCGACTATTCAATCTAAGGAGCCTGATTCGACTGCCAATCTCATAGTCAAATCATTGCAGTGTCTGAAAATGTGGTTATGAAACAAAGGATCATTCACTGGGCTATATCGGGGTTACTTGGTTTCTCCCAATAAATCATGATATATAGTATGTACTGTGTATACAGTCTATGATATCAGCCTATTAATAATACTGTTTATAACAATTAGAAGTATGGATACTCAAAAATCAAAAGTGCTGATACTCTGTACTGATGAGTACTGGCCCATTTCAGGCACTGATGTGGATTCACTTTGTATGTCACATTTAAAGGAGAGCTTGTATGTTGGAATAAATGCAAAGTTTCAGTAATAATCAGACATTTTCATGTATGGCTTTGGTTAATATATTGACTGATTCAACCTAATCCCAGTTCATGAAACTCTTTGTAAACATTTGAGGACAAGCAGGTCTTTATCAAGAAAATAGGGCAGAAGTTAAAAAAGAACAAGTTTGTCTGAGCAACAATGCAATCATGGCTTTACAGGAAGAGAAAGTAATGCCAACCAAAGAAAATTCCCCAACAGATATCACAGTTAGTAGGTTGTGTGATAGATCACACAATTACGGTATGTATGCTTTCAAAATAAAAAACAATCAACAACATTGATAATAAGTAATTTTATTTTTATAGTGCATTTTATAAACCGGGGTTAAAAGGTGCCTCACAGGTGCACACCAAATATAATACCATAAAACACAAGACTTTCAGTGAATGGTATAACTGTCCTAAAATGTGGTCTTTGCACTGATAACATAAGTATTGAGTTAAGGTCATTGTAAAAGTCTACTAATCTGAATACAACAAAACCAACACCTGATGGTTTTACTATTTTGTCAAAGACAAATGTGGAAAAATCGAGTTTGCTTTTGTGAAACTTACTGACATTACACACTAAAAGGAAAAAAGGGAATCTTTCCATGTGTTTCGCCTTGATTCATTTTTCTTTTTGGCAATTGGTACTGTGTGAAATCAAATCTCCACTGACGCGTATAAATTTCCGGTATTTGACTTTTCATTGGCTTTATTGTAATTATGTTTCTTAGAGTAGCATAAGAACCCAGCTAGAGCCACAGCCTGTAGGGATGGATCAGAAGCACATTGTCTGTTCTATTGCCTATTGTTTTGCTTTGAAATGCAATTCAAGGAGATAGATCTATAAAGATACACTAAATGCTGAAGCTGTAGAGCAGGGAGGGAGATGAGACTCCAGACCTTGCAAATCTCACTTATATTGCGTTTAGAAGAAAAAACAAAGGCATGGTTACGTTTACAAAGAATTTGCTCCTTGGACTCTACAGAAATCCTGCAAATCTTGCAAGTCTGTCAGCATCATTGCAGGTTTACATCCCTCTGAGGCACTTCAGAGGACATTACTGTCTTAGTGGAAAGAACACTAAGAGCTGAGGGTATATCTGCACAGTTTTAGACTCTTCAGTCTCTGAACCGTGATCTGAAAATCTGACACATGGCTTCAATGTGAAATCATTTCAAATGCAAATCTGATTTATTGAACTGAGTGCAACACTCTGGTCCGAGCTGTCCCTTGAGCCATGTTACGGTATAAAGTATAGGGTTTGTATCCAAAACATTATTTTAATTTTTTTAAACATGGTTATTTACTTTAAAAAATCAAAGTGCACTGGGAATTGGCATAAATAAAGTATTTAACCTCAGTGGGAATTTTTTAAAGAAGAGAAATAAAATACAATTACTTCCCTAGATTTAAGTACTTAAAACAGACATTTGTGCATTTGGTACTAATGTGTTTAGTGTTTATTTTCACAGTATAACTAGAGGTGTTGCAGACAAATGGCAGACTGTAAAATTTGAAAAAAACATATTGTTCTTATTTAACAAAAATAAGTTATAAACCTTGAATATAGTTCAAGAAATCTACATTCAAATTCAAATTTAGATTCAATAATTCATAGTGGACAAGTCCAATACCATTTAGGTTACGTGGAGGCTATTTTAGGTACTGTAATGCAAGTAAATCTAAAAAGACTTACTCCACTATTATTGCTGCAACAATAATCAATATGAATGATGCATGCTCCTCCCAGCTCTGTTTCCTCTGCACTGATTCAGGTTATCACAGTGGGAAGGGACACCACAAAGGAAGCGATGATAAGATAGCTTTGTTTGTATCCCCAGATGCCATGCCAAGACCAGAGTTAAGACCGGACTGCTCTGGCCGTAGATCGTTGACAGACATTAAAGCAGGCACTAAAACCAGGACTTAGGAGAAGGAAAGCAAAGAACAGGACAGACCCCAACATTAAAGACACAAGGATCACGGAGGATAGATAAGACCGCCAGCACATGCTATGTTTATCACAGTGGATTGGTAGAAATGTCACTCTATGGCCCTTGATCATTGTTAACATCTTAATAAGCCTCTAAATAACTTACTGGTGTCGGTTTTTTCGAACTTCTTGTGTGTATCAGTGTTGATTTAATAAGGAAAATCAGTTAAACCAATAAGAGATAAAGATTTAATCTGGCTTTGCCTCGTCATTGTACTTCGTGAGAACAGTGACTATTCGTAATATTTTGCACATTCACTGCACATACTGTACATTGCTGTCTAGTCACTATGACATTGTCCATCCTGTGCCTGCCTTGCCTTGAGGAGCAAATTATGCATGGTTCGTAAAAGAGAGTCTCATGGGCCAAGAGACACCTGAGTCACAGAGGAAGGCAGAGGTCTGGTGAGTGAAACTGGAGAGCTTCATTGCATTACAGCGCTGCAGGAAAGATAACACATGATAAAGTGCCATGAGGGAAAGAGAGAGGACAGAAGATGGCCATGATAAGGCAACTTCCAGACTGGAACCGGCAATAGTAACTCAATATGATTTTTATCTGAAGAGATAGAGGAAGATGCCCACTTGTCAGGATTATCACATCGTAATGAGTAATAAGTGGATCCATTTCAATATGTCACACTTATTCCCTTCATGCTCAACCATACAGGCACGTTTATGTACTGGAAAACATGACATATACTGCGTGGAAAATACAATTAGACACAATTTTTAGCAACCATAGACAGTAAAAACAAAACCACTCTTTGATAATTCAATACAGCAATCATCAGTACAATCTGTAGCCATAGGGACCGATCCAATACTACCAAACAGCTTCCTCTTGCTCTGCTGCATCTACTTAGATAAACCCTGCTATCACCTCTCACACACTCTCATACAATGTGCTTGTATGTAGGCACACACACACACACACACACACACACACACACACACACACACACACACACACACACACACACACACACACACACACACACATACACATGTAGAACAGTACTTGCTCCCATATGTGAGAGGGGAAGTTGAGTAGAGGAGGGTGGGATCAAATAACTAACAGAGTCACACAGCTACACACAACACACCACAGTCATTTTCTGTGATCACCATTCAGGTGAGGAGATCACACCAGGACTCCTCATATCAAGGACCTAATGAACAGGAGGCGAACAAATCTAAATTAACCCTGAGAAAGAGAGAAAGACCTCCTCAGACCGTTACCTCGATGCTGCATGAAGGTGGAGTCTTTTGGGGGTAAAGAGAGAAAGAGAGAGAAAAAGAGAGAGAGAGAGAGAGAGAGAGAGAGAGAGAGAGAGAGAGAGAGAGAGATGAGGAGAGAGAGAGAGGAGCAGAGCAACAGAAGAAGACAGATGGATTATCTGACATGCGCCTGGATTGACCAGCGTTCTTCTTTAAGTCTTGATTCCTGTTTTTCCACCTCAGAGGGAAATCTGAAAATGCTTTCCTGCACATGTGGAGTGTAGCAGCTATCGGACAGGTAGATTGTGTGATGCACCTTTTTTAATTTCCACTGGAACTAAGGAATTTTACACATGGCAAACTTTCTACCTGGACATCAGTGAACTTCATATTTTTTTCTTTTCTTTCCTTTTGTTCTTAAATTGAGCAACTGCCTGGAAATACTAGGGGCACACTGGAGCAGCCAAGAACAATAGTCAGAATTTCACAAACAATTTATAATGAATTAGAAAACAGAAGATAAGTGGAAAAACAGATTTTGTTACTGGAATACTAGTTACTAGAAAATAGTAATTGGTGTGTCGTTTTTTTTTTTACGTAATCTTTGTTCATTCAGACCGATTTTTTTTCCAAAACAGACTTTCTGATCATCAGCCTAAAACAGTGGAGAAGAGAACTCAGTGGAATATCAGCTTGAGACACAGTGACTTGTTGAACAGTCATTACACTGTCAAACATTATTCAGAGGGACATCTAAGAATTTCATCCAGGTGCTAAATAATTTGGATTCTGCAGGAGAACCATCTCACCCAGTCTGGACTGTGGAGGGCTCCCCTCCCTGCCCTCCCAGCCTATCCTCGCCCCCAGCAGCATGTCCCAGGCTCTGAGGCTGCCTCTAGTCCTCCACACAGCACACTACCATGATCAGATGGGCTGCTGGAGGGAGTAAGGCTGCCTCTGCCTCGTACTGCTCCAGGGCTGGGTTCGGGGCTCTTTTTGGAAGTGCAACCAGCTCCAGACTAAGGCCATCATCAACACTGCTTTCCTCCCTGTCTTTGCCTCTCCTGCTTGCCCTGGTGTTTTTTTCCTTCTCCCTACCCGAGGCGGCCTGCCATCAGCTCCGCAGAGACAGACTGAGGCTCGCCAACCCACGGACTCTCAGGCTTCCACTGAACATTTCTGAGACTGAGGTCGTCTCAAGGCCCAGGGCCACTGGGGTCCCCCTGGGTCGGACTGGGGGGCCGCAGGGTAGGCATGTGCGCAGCTACAATCATCTCCAAGGGGACATGCGGAGGAGGAAGCTCTTCTCCTTCCAGAAGTTTTTCCTGAGGATCGATAAGAACGGAAAGGTCAATGGAACCAAGAGCAAGGATGACCCCCTCAGTAAGTAACTCACTGTGTTGATTAATCTACAAAAGTAGACAAAAAAAGAAGGAATCAGAATACAAATAGTGATCTGAGCCTGTGATGGCTGCAAAATGAAATGGGACCTACAGTAAATCAATGCTCATTTGAGCTAAAACACCAGTTTTAACCTTTCAAATTGCCAGTGTAAAATCAAAGCTTTTCACCTCTGCAACCAGCAGAATTTCTGACTTTGTCTGGATTTCAAGGCATTAGTATATTACGCATAACAAAAAGCACCTGTTGATTGCTTTAAGTCAGGGACATTTCTGGCACCAAGAAACCCTAAATGTTTGGTTTTGATAAATCAAGTGTTCATTCTTTTAGGGAAAAAAAAGCTTGTCTTACCCCCAAAAAAGTTACAGAGCACCAACACAAATATATTAACTGATGTATATCTTGCCGTAAACATGATATGAATTTAAATTAAAAAAAGAGACTGCCAGCCTGCCCATTGGTTGGTAGTTTGAATGAAAAAATCCCCAATTAGAGTCGTATTTGTGTTTTAAACCAGACATCCCACTGATATCTCTCCTGTCCAAACACTCAGCACAATGATGGTAGCTCTCAGATGGCTTAAAAAGGAGCAGGGGCAGATAACCAGGCCAGTATCAGGCAGTCTTCACAGCCCTGGGTAAACAGCACTGATAACAACCACAGAAGAACAGGGCTTGGAGGGGGGGGGGTGAAGGATATAGATGTCTGTCTCACTGATGCTTTTAGACCCTCATGCTGCCTCTCCATGTCTGTGTCTCTCTCACTCTCCCACTCAGATTGCCCGCCTGCCAGCTAACGTCGAGCAAATTACATACCCTCAGTGACAGATCAGACGTTTGTTTAAAGCAGTTTGACGTGCTCACTCGGAGAAACAAGTCTTTAAAGTGATTACATGTTGTATGTTTTGGGATATCAGTCAGTATTCTCATTAGTCTCCCAGCATTCCCACCGAGCTACGTGTGTGTGCCTATCAGCCAGTGGGCACTCACATGCTCCAGTGGGTGTGTGATCATATAGCAGCCGACGTAGACACATGTGCTCGCTTATTACTGAGACACATACACACACACACACACACACACACACACACACACACACACACACACACACACACACACACACACACACACATATGCATCTCTCACTTGCTCTTTTTCTCCCTCTCTCTCCCTCTCTCTATCTCTCTCTCTTTCTCTATCTATCTCTCTCTCTCTGTGTCCCACAACCCCATAGCGAGTCAGTGTATGTGGAACCTTTTAATGTTCCTCTTGGGAGAGCTAAACCACACATTCAATCAAAGTGACTTAGGGGAAATGGCACGGGGAGGCAGAGTGTCAGGGGAGATGTTTGTTTTGACAAGGTCATGACAGAGGCAACTTTATTTACTGACCGTATTACATCGTGATGCCTTTACAGCCACCTTTGATAGTAGCAGTAGTAGTTTCTTTTAAGATGTAAAACTGAAGTGGCGAAAGGAAGTCTGACTCCATTTATCATAATAGTGGTGTGTTAATTCACCTTAAACTTTATGTATGTTTGGAGGATGATTTACCCCGCTGTCTTGTTTTTTTATTGACTCGCAACGTCTCATTTTTAAGAGTGTGTTGCCTTTTTCAAAAGTCAGTTTGAGTCAGTGCAGATTGAGAATTGGGGAGGGAGGTGAAAGGGAGCACAGGGGACTCTCTAGAGGTACAAGTTCATGAATGACATGGCTGAACATCATTGTGGCCACATCAAAGCCGCGCTTCTTCTGTATCAATGGTGGTGCCATCAAAAAGCTGTGTCCTGAGGGGGTCTGAGGACACTGTGTGTGGATTATGTACCCTTATATCAGGTTCTCACGGTAAAGGATACTACACAACAGCAGCTTCAGTCTTTGCTCTGGCCCCTAGGGCTAGACATGATCCGAGGGCTGACGTCCTTTGTAGACCCTCGATGGTCCCTTGAAGTAATAAAATATCAAGTTTTTTTTGGCTTGCCTTTTCCTGAGCCAGAAGTTTCAGGGCAAAGTCACACTTCATTTACATTTTACAATGGATGAATTTATATATTTATAATGCGTTGTCAAAGAGGTGTATAGGACGGGTAGGCTTTGGTTTTGGGTGCTGCCTGTGGTCCTGCGAGGACCCGGCTCACTGTCTGTTAAAAAGCCAGTATCCAGCCTCCCACAGATTTATGGGGATGCCAGCGCAAAACTGTCCCACATGGCTTTCCAACCCGCTGGGAGCCTGTGCTGAGGTTACAGAGAGACAGAGAGAAAGGGAGGGAGATTATGTTAAAGTCAGCTAAGTAGCCATCTGCATGGTCTAATTAAAATATCTATGATTCTCAGCTGAGTTCTCTTGAATTTATAGACAACTAGTAGCTCTGAGTGAAACATTGCTAAATAACACTAAAGACAAAAGCTTTGTGGTAAAAGAGTTTGGGTAATTATCCACGGCTGTGATGGTGTGAGAGGTTGAGCCTGTCAAGATCATGTGTGTAAATGTGTGTGTGTGTATTTGTGTCGGGCCACCAGTTGTGTTTCTGTGCTGTAGGGGCCATGCCATGTGTGCAAGATGCTTCTGGACATGGCTCAAGACGTACATGCGTACATGTACAGAGTATGTGAATGTGTGTGTTGGTGTGTATCTTTGTGCACATTCATCTCCTTTACAGTTTTTCTTTCGATTGCTAAACGACAGTGGGCACAACTGGAGTAACGTGCAAAACTCTAACTACAGTCTGCACAACAGCAGTTCATGTGGACCAAACTATAGTTCATTTTTCATTGATTGAACACAGTTTTCAAAACTCTACACACTTATCCCATGACTTTAACCACAACATGCACAACACTGTAGATTTACATACATGCACAAATGCTAACACACTGCTGTCAAAACTGTTAACCACACATTCAAAACAGAATAGATTTCAGTCTGGTGCCTATCAAACACTGCTGATTGCAATTTTAGTTGAAAGCCTAAGCAGGTGTCTTGTTTTAGACTAGTTAGTGAACATATACAGTATTTATACAGAGGAAGCTCAGAAAGCCTTTTTTTTGTATACAAACACCAAATAAGAATGAAACAATTATACACTGTACCATTTGAGAGAAACGGGTAAAAGAGCAAAGATACCAATATGTCCAGGTAAGATGTCTGAGGTTACATACACAGTTATAAAAAAAAATTGTGAAAAACACTATATCTTCATGATAGTAAAACTGCATTCTGTTTTTTCAGAAAGTAATGGAGGTGAAAGCAATGGAAACTCCACATTCATTTGTATTTAGAGATGATGCAGACATCCAATGTGATGACAACTCTTTGTTACTGTTATGTACCTTCAGTTTTTTTTCCAGTAATTCCATAAATTACAAGAGACAAAATACTATATTGAAGCAAATTGCTGATTTTAATTCCTTCTTGTTTACCTTACATAAAAATTGGTATATTATAAAATCTATATCTTTTCTTTAAAGAAACTATTGAGTAGTGTGAAGTCACTCAAACTGTAAAGATGAAAAGTTTGTGATTTCTGTACTGGTGTTTGACGCTAGTGTTTGTACTCTCAGTGTGTTCTGAGTGACAGTGTGTGTTATCTCAGTGAGGATTGTTCATAGTGTTTGGCTGCACTGAGCCTGTTTTGAGACGTGTGTTAAGAGTTGTGTTGCTTGGAATGAGTTTTGCAGGTGATGTGAACTGTTTAGCTCAGGTGACTGTTGGTAGTGCAGACTGTAGTTTGAGTTTTGCACATGTGGCTTCAGTTGTGCCCACTGTCGTTTAGCAATCAAAAAAAACTGTAATCAAAGCAACAGCCTTTTGCGTGGGCAAATAAAACAGATGGTGCTCTTATGGAGGTTTGAGGAGAGATGTATAACTTTTCTCTGAGGTGGGGAAGAGGATGGATATCCCTTCTGTGTAAATACACTCAGTGTGGTCCTTATCAAGTGTTATTACTATATATCCTGATTTACGCCTCGCTCCACACCATTTTTCTGCATGGGAATTGCACCAATCGACATTAACATTATAATTTATCTGTCCAAAGGTTATTTTGTCGGGCTGCTGAACATTAATTTAAAAAAAGGGGTGAAGTAAGAGTGAGAAAAAATAACAATGCAAGCTGCAAAGCACATGGTTTTTGGCATCCCACTGTGGAAAATCCACCTTTAATTCTCACTGGCATTGTCTGCTTCCATTCCACAACCAACGCACCATTTACTGTTGTAACTCCAAACAGAGCGTATCAAATAAGCCACACAAAAAAAGCAAACAGCATGCAAAGGAAAAACGGCTGTCTCCCCACATAAATCGCTGAACTTGGCTGACTTAAGACTACATTTTTCATATGTGGTTTGTAAGAAATGTACCCCATACAAAGCATTGGTGTCACATTTAAGACCTAATGTTGTAATCTAGATGACGCTAATGGCTTTTTCCTATACTCGCAGCCGTAAACTCATTACTTTTCACTTGTGGGCCAAGCTGAGCATTCATCAGAGAGCAGTGAATGGAGATTTTGTAGTTTCACAGCCAGGTAGCGTTTGCAAGTTGTGTGCAAGTGCACATTCACCTGTTACAATATCATCTCTGTATATGTGTGTGTGTATGCACGTGTGTGTGTTTGCGTGCGTGTGTGTGTGTGTGTGTGTGTGTGTGTGTGTGTGTGTGCGCACATGTGTGTATATACAACCTGTCTCGCCCCTGCCTCCGGTGGCTGACTTTGATCAGTGATCATTACAGTCTTACTAATCCTCACTCCACCCCCAGTCTCACTGTCATGGCTCCTCTGTCCTCCTCTGTTCTCCTTCCTTTCATCCCTCCCATGTTTACAGAGCAGCCAGAGACTGCCATAGATTGTCTTACATCCTCACTCCATACCTGACACTCGATCCCATAGAGAAACCAGCTCCTCTCAGATCTTCAATGGCCGTTGTGTCGCAGTCACCACCACCGCCTTGCCACTTCAGGCCTCACTGCCCTGAGGTGCCACTGTTTGAACTAGAAACTGATACAGTCAAGACCTCATGGACGAGGAGAGAAGCTGCTGTGTTTTTAGGAGGGGGATTGTTCTTTGGGGGCACACCTGCATCCTCCACTGGCCCCCCCAGCCACCGGAGAGTGGGTCTGACAGTGGAGCAGGCTGCCACACAAACAGTCATCAGACAGAGGGGGGCTGCTGATCTGATCAAAGGATGTCGTCGACTCTCTGGAGTTCACACCCCACGCTGAAGTGTGTGTCTGAATGTATGTGTGCATACAAACCGTGTGTGCTTATCGGGATAAAATAACGACAGCTCACAGGAAGTGGGGAAAGGAAGTCAGGGAGGGAGGCATGAAATAAAACATGTCATGGGAACAGGGGAGGTTAACACACACATCAGCATAAGACAAGACAAGTGGGTTCTGTGGTCAAAGGACACATTAGGAAGTTATATCTCTCTGACCTCTGATACTTAGACTACACAAGTAACGACAGCTGTCTGCGGCAAAAGCAAGCCTTTGTTAACTTGGGTATAAATTAGCCACTCAAATAGCCTATAAGAAACCTGAATTGCTTGCATAGGGACTTGGAAACCTAAATTCCAAACAGAACATAAACAACCTAAGAATCTCTGTGGTACACACCTATTAATTTTCAAACTAAATGGCCTGTGCAGCTGGAATCTGTTACACAGGTGTAGGTTGTAAAGTAACTTTATAATATCACTGAAATGATAAATGTGCTCAAGGAATAATTGTGGCCTCACGCAAAATTCCCACACTGTGTGTTCTTACATGTCCTGGAATGAGCATGCAATCTTTTTATCCATTAGTTACTCTCACTGATGTCTGTTAAACTTTATGTATTTATCCCAGAGTATAAATTCTTCTTTAATCTTATCTACAGTAACTATGAGTCGGGAAAACATGTTATCACTTTCACTTCCTCTGTTTTCTATTTGTTTCTCTGAACTAAAAACATTTTAAAGGTTGTTTTTTCTCTGTCAGTTCAGCTCAAACTGCTTAGAAACACATGCCTGGAAAATCACTTTACTTGCACAAATGATGGAAGATCTTATGCTCACTCCGAATGTTGACACATATTGATATAACCATCTTTTTGCTGAATCCTAGGTATTCTGGAAATCACATCGGTGGACGTGGGAGTGGTGGCCATCAAAGGGCTAAACAGCAACTACTATCTGGCTATCAGCAGGAAGGGAGAGCTGTACGGAGCGGTTAGTATCTGGGTCAGGGGTCAATCTAAAAGCTCCAGAGAGAGAGAGATAGATAGTTTTCGATTTTTCTGTCCTTATCAAAAGAGGCCTTATCGTTACTTCCCTAACTGCTGGGTCAACTCTGAATCACAACCAGGCCAGTGCACACATGTTAACCTCTAACTGTACAATTTTCAAAGTGCACACTAGTTTCTACACAGGCACACAAAGCAAAAAAATGTGATGTAGATTAAGGAGTAGTAAATAAACAAGGTGCCATGAGCAACCACAATGGATTTGCACAAGAAAATGATCTGTGTTTTGCCTTAACTTCATATGCTGGGGTTATAACAGTGAAACATGATACCTACTGTTTTTCCAGAGAGAGTTTGGTGTCGACTGCACCCTGAAGGAGCGGATTGAGGAGAATGGCTACAACACGTATGCATCAGCTGAGTGGAGGAACAAGAAGAGGCAGATGTTTGTGGGTCTGAATGTCCACGGGAAGCCACTGAGAGGGAAGAAAACCCGCAGGAAGAACACGGCCACCCACTTCCTTCCAATTATGGTGTGAACTGGAGGACTCAACTGGAGAAGGAGGATATGCAGCACTGGACAGAGAGGTTCTCAATACTGAAAAAGCTGTAAAATAAAGACATTTAGTGAGAAATCTCTCATTTGGAAACAAGGCACTAACACTGTTACACACAAATATGGTCTCTGCTCCTGACTTTGACTGAAATCATGTATTTTATTTAGTGGGAGAAGATGATATCTGTGTTTTCTGTGGCACGGGAGGCAATATCTATCCTTTTTTTCTGTGCCAAACAGTTTGCAACTGGAGGATTTGTGTAATGTGGACAACACAGAAGATACTGTCCCAGCTAATGTAGATGCAGACAATGTTATTTATAATGCATATTCTCCTCTGAGACACCAGATAATCTGCAACATAAAGGTGAGCAATAGAAATGGATAAGGTGAGGGAAATAATCAGTCAGTTTATCACGACAGCATTAAATAATAGAGGATACAACACATTTAAAGCAAATGTTTGATACTTAACCACTGTGTTTTGACTGCATTGTATTGATTTATTTATTTTGTGAAATATTTAACTGGAGGGGAACACTTACAAGGCAAGCATTCCTTTGCATTCTTTACTTTTTATAGGAACTCTATTATGTGAAAATAAAATACCACTTTCTCCTCTGCAATGCTGTTGTCTTACTCCCTCAATTTACAAAAACTGACTTTACTGATGGGGAACTGCAAATAGTGAGAAACCCTGGTGAACGTTCAGGTCACGGTAAGTCTATTCTTATCTGGCCCTCTGAGGTAGGAAGGGACAAAAAGCAACCATTAATGCCTAGCCAGATATTCCATGTGGCAACCATTGCACTAATGATTAGTTCCCAAACAAACGGGAAACATACAGACCAACCACAACAAAATGGGAGGGAGGTAACTTCCGTGGCATGGCCTGTAGATGCTGACATCATTTCCTAATATCACCCCATTACTCTAGAGCTGCAACATTCCCAGATAGCAGGAGGGCTTGAAAAGTAAAGTTGCTGATAATACTAGCAGAAAATATGAACGTTGTCATGTTGGTCTTCATCACTACTGCCAATAGATTTCTGGAGGATTTGAATGTGTGTGGAGGCAGAAATGTGAATGAGAGAGAAAGAGAGATATGACCTGTGTCTGACCACCCACTTCCCTCAGTAATCATCTACAAACACACTAATCAATGACAGCTGCCCTGATGCCAGATCAAAAGACCACGGGGAGAACATTAGCACCACAGGCTTCCGGGCCTCATGTTCTCTTATCCCGCCTCTCTGAACATCCATCTCAGCAAAGGCATGAAAAATTGGGAGAGTTGACAAATTTATCCAAGTTGGCCCGTGACTGTGACTCCAGATTGGAAACAACAAAAGTAATGTGAACTATAGGAATACAGAGTCCAGGAAACCATCAGCTTTAGGCTACAGTATATTGTCTTTTAATGGTCGTTTAAGGAATAACCGTGATGAATGATTAATACCGAGGAACGCTGCAGTGCATTCCATCATGACAGTCAGGGCCAATGGCAACATATGGAACACTATTTCATGACCATCTCTGCACCATACACAGGCTACACAGTACTGTATTACATTTTCTCCGCTCTCTTTAGGGTAAGGAAGTTTAACTCAGGGGCTACTGGGTGCAATTCCTGCATGAATTCAAATGAAATCATTAAGAAGTATGTCTTTGGACTAAACTTTTTTGTTTTCCTTTACTTAAATTTCTAAACTAAAGTTACAAGAAAAAGAAAACACAACAGGGCGTTTATTTTGGTCTCTTGAAACTACACCATATCCAGTAGCACTGTATTTTCCTAGAATTGTCTTTAATATGTATGTATGTAACCTCATGATGGAGTCAATAAATCACATGAGATATTATCTACATAATGTGCACTTTTTTACATTTAAAACGTGCAGTGATGTGGTGATGAGTATGCATATGATCCCCCCTCAACACCAATCCTAGTCATTTGTCACCTTGTGCATTCCAGAGATTTGTGAATGTTTGGACTCCCTCCAAGACACTGGGGGGAGCAATAACAGCAAATAGGGTCAGTAATCACTTTATCAAAGTGGGTCTCCACAATTCTGGCACAGGAATTCTCTGTGGCATAATGCGATCCAGCTTTGAGAAACAAGTGGAAAATGACTGGAGGCTAAAACAACTAATGAATACTTACACTGAGAGGTCTGGTGCAACACATGTTTGTAGTGGGCAGCTACTGAGAGAATTTGGGGAGAAAGGCACAGGTCCAGAATCTGCTCTGTGAATCAGTTAAATATCATTTTAATTTAATTTTAATTTTGCTTTGGCAAATATTTAACCCATTCAACTACACATTACGCACTCATGTTGTGCAGACAACCACTGCCTATAAACCCACAAACAGAGCAGTAGCTAACACTGCAGTGCAGACCCTGAAGTCAGGTCCTCAATATATATTTTTTTTTAAAGTACACAGCCTAACCAGGAGTTTACATCAAATCAAAAATTTTACACAGGGATTTTAGGGCAAAACCAGACCATTGTTTTTCAATAAATGTGACTGTGACAGAAGGCAAAACAAGTTAAAATAAAATCAAGAGATCCAGAATTCCTTAGACAGATCATGTTACAGATAACATGTATAATTAAAACTGAACAGTTGAATCAATAAATATCATGTGAACAAATTTCTTTTTTTCCCCAATGTTTTTAAATTATTAAAAAATTTAAATTTTCATGTCAAGTGACATACAGCACAGGCCATGGTGAACAAAGCATAGTGAAAAACAGTGTGTCACTTCCCTTTAATTCCCCTACCCACCCATAAACCAACCCAGTTCAGGTCCAAAACAGATGGGGACACACAATACAGACCCACGCACACTGACAAACACATACCAGTAAGGGCACACAACATCTGGCGTCAAGAGGAGCAGTCCAGAAGGAGCTCAGTCCTCCAAGTCAGGAGATAAGCTGAGGGAGTCAACAAGTTCTAGGAAATGGTTCCATGTCTCTGGGAATGTCGAGATAGAGAGTTTCAGTGAAGATCTAAGCTTCTCAAGCTTAAATTTGTTGAGACCCTCTTTAATCCAACGGTTGTGTGTAGGGGGGCGGGAGAGCCTCCAGTTGAGCAAGATCAGTCTCCGAGCTAGCAGAGATCTAAACGCCAGGGCCTGCCTTAGTGCAACAGGGAGGTCAACGTCAGTGGAAAGTTTGGAAAGTGGGGAAATGTCTTCTTGACAAAGTCCCTAATCTGGAAAAAGTGAAAGAGGTGTAACTTTGGCAAATCATAAAGGGAAGCGAGCTCTGTGAAGGATGCAAATATGCCATCTTTATATAGGTCTTTGATGCAGATGACAGCATTATTGTGCCAGGCCCTGAATGCAAGGTCTGAACTTGAGTCTGAACTTAAAGACATGGTTTTTAAGCAGTGGGGTCAAGACGGAAGGGCCCTGTAAACCAAAGTTTTTCCTAACTTGACTCCAGATCTTGAGCGAGAGGGATACAATCGGGCATGCGCCCACAGATGTTAAAGGCAGAGGGAGCTGAGAGCAGAAGACCAACCGCAGCGGAAGGCGCAATCGAGACCTTTTCCAAATGTACCCAGATGGGTAGAGAGGCACAGTCGTCGCTCATCCAGTACAGGAGTTTTTGCAAGTTAGCTGCCCAGTAGTATCGCCTGAAGTTAGGGAGCGCCAGACCCCCCTCAGCCTTCGGAGACTGTAATATAGCCTTTTGAATCCTAGCAGGTTTGCTGCCCCATAGAAATTTAGATATTTCCCTGTCCAGCTTGTCGAAAAAAGATTTAACGATAGGTACAGGGATGTGCTGGAAAAGATAAAGAAATTTGGGGAGGACCACCATCTTAATCAAATTTATCCGGCCCACGAGGGAGAGTGGTAGGACCGACCAGCGGTCAAATCACTTTCAATTTTTTCAACCAGAGGTAAGAAGTTTTTGCGGAACATGTCTGATACGGCCCAAGTAGCGAAATCCGTCCTCTGCCCAATTAAATGACGATAAAGAGTGAAGGAGCTGCATAGCCAGAGAATTTATCAGTAGGAGTTCGCTTTTCTGATAGTTGAGCTTGTAGCCCGGAACACGCACCGAACCGTTCCAGAATGTTTAAAATCATAGGGAGCGAGACGGCTGGGTTAGAAATGTAAAGAAGCAGGTTGTCCGCATACAGTGAGACTTTATGAGTTGTGCCAGATCATGTGATGCCTTCGAAACCTTCTCCAAGCGAAGCCAAACGGCCAGAGCTTCTATCACGATGGCGAACAGAAGTGGCGACAGAGGGCAGCCCTGCCTGGTACCTCTCCGGAGTGAGAAAAGGGGTGACAACTAACTAAAGTTAGTTTGAACTGAGGCCATCAGGGAGGAATATAATAATCTGACCCAGAGGATAAAATTGCCGCCCAGGCCGAACCTGGCCATTGCCTGATATAGGTATCCCCATTCGACCCTGTCGAAGGCCTTTTCAGCATCGAGGGACACCACGATTTCCGGGGTATAATTTCTTGACGAGTCAGTGATGTTAAGTAGGCGTTTAGTGTTGTGGGAAGACTGTCAGCATGGCATGAACCCTGTCTGATCTAGCGAGATAATGGAGGGCATCACCTGTTGAAGACAGAGTGCACGAACCTTTGAGAGAATTTTGAGGTACACATTGAGGAGTGAGATTGGTCTATAACTGCCGCAAAAGCAGGGGATCTTACCCCTTCTTAAGAATTAGGGAGATAGTGGCATTCGACAGGGTGTCCGGCAGTCGACGAAAGGCCTTGTTGTACACATCTCTTAGAACTGGCGCGAGGAGAGCGGAAAATGTTTTGTAGTACTCTACAGTGAAGCCATCCTGCCCCAGGGATTTATCGCTCTCTAACGAGTTAATGGCTACTTGAACCTCGGCAGTGGTTATAAGACCACCCAAGTCATTTGCGGATTCGGTGTCTATTTGGGGGAAGATTATATCATTAAGCGTGTCGTCTGCAATAGGAGGGCAGTCGGAGGTATACAGTTCAACATAGAATTTGGCAAATATTTCATTAATGATGACAGGATCAGTTTGGCTCTCGCCTGAGTTAGCTTTAATGGCAGGGATTAACTGTGAGGTTGCCTCAGCTCTGGCCTGATGAGCCAGAAGCTTCCCAGCTTTATCCCCTGACTCAAAAAAGCGCTGTCTAGATTTGAGCAGACGAAGTTTAGATTTATTCGTAGATAAGAGGTCAAAGTCTGTTTGCAGCCTAAGACGTTCTATGTAAAGGGTTTTTGATTTACAGATGTTCATAGGGAGCTGGGATTTTGCTGGAGGAATTTGGACTCATGACCCCTGTATTTCTAAAATCCCACCAACAGCAGCTTAAATTGAATAATAGTCAGGAACCACACACACTTGAGTATTCCAATTGTACGCTGCTTTATACTTCTATTCCACTACATTTCAGGGTGAAATATTGTACTTTTTACTCTATTGCATCTGACATTAAACATTTTATAACATGAACTAACTTAGTTAAAATTAGCACTAACACCTACAGTAAAATGCTATACTTACACATGTAAGCATCAGTAATAATGATCCAATAATCCAATGTTTAATAATAACACTCAGGGGCATTTTTTTGCGGCGAGTGACACTTTCCTGCTAATACTTCATTATATAATTCATTCATTGGACCCTCCCCTACTTTAATCCATTTTTTTTCACAATCATTTTTAAAAGGAAAGATAAATCTGGGAGTAAACCTAACAATTTGTGTACAGTACTGGAGTAAAATGATGAATGCGGGACGTTTACTTATAAAATAATGTCTTACGTGCAGTTTAGTGTTATGGTTATGGTTATGGTTATGGTTAGGGTAGGCACAGGTGGTTTAGCAGGTTCATAATTAATTAAGGACATTGTATGGGGAATTTGGGACACTAAACTGCACGTATACCTAAAATAATAATATGTATGCATATTTAATTGTGATATGTCTAAAATTACTTAAGAATCTGAATAATCTTACAATCACTGATAATACCGTGCTGTATTCTGAATTTGCACCATGCACCATTTATGGCTGAGCTTCCACTCCAAGCCACTAGAGGGAGACCGTTTTCTTCCACATCACACACTGTTATGGATAGCGACAGCGAGTTTGTTGTTAAAGGAAGTGGCCAAAAAAAAAGTTGTGTATGATACTAGCCCATAGAGAAAAAAGCCATCATGAAAGAGAGATAGGTTGTGTTTTGTTGTGATAAAACATAAGCAAGCAATTGCTGCTACGCAAAACAAAAAGCAGTGGACAGCATTTCTTCTTTTAATGCTGCTTTGAGAGTCAAGAGAGCAGACATGAACGACAGTTTCGACCGAGCTCCCGGAGCAGGGAGAACCCGAAATCTACCCGCGGACCCCGGGCTTGCGGAAAGCGCCGCCGGGGATTGTGACACCAAAACAACGCTTTTCAACCAAAGGGAACCATTGAGACAGCCGCGAACATCCCCGCCTTTTGCCGAGAGCAACATTAGCACGGCCAACGTCGTGGGTGGTGGAGGTAAGGAGCTGTCAATTAACGTTAGCTAACGACAACTGAGCTAATTTAGCTAGCTACTTTTAGATTCGAGTTCATGTAAATGAAACTCGCATAGCTACATGATCACGGAAGGCCAGAACTGTGTTTGCATATATTTAATAGTAGCCACACAAATTACCTCCGACTTGAAAGTTCCTCTGAGAAGCCTATGGGGGTTAAGTTACTCGTTTAACATGGTATTAATCTTGTGCTGTAACGTTAATTAGCTAGCTAGCTGCTAAATACCATTAATGTTCGCTAGCCTCATTTTGGCGTTGCGAAATGCACCTGTTAGATTGTTCTTTCACGTGAAGCAACGCAGCGTCTAAATAAAGCTCCCACTCAGATGTCACGTAGTTGATTAGTTACGTGCCACATGTAAAGCTGTCTACCCAGCTAACACTTCGAAGAGCAAACGTTATAATAGTCATATAAAAATATAATAGTTATGTTCTAGCTATACTATACTGACGTTACACTAATGTGCCTCCCTCACTTTATCATAATGTACATATTATACTACATTATGTTATTATGTTACGTTGACTCTTGCACTATATTCTAATATATTAATGCAGACAAACACTTGAGTTCCATTACTTAACCACATCAGTCTGATGTACTCTGTTTACGGAGACCGGTTTACTCTGCTGCTATTAATCACACCACTGTCACTTTATTATATAATTTGTCCCCAAATACTCTTGGATAGTTTTTATTCTCTTTTAGTTTTTGTACCTATAGATGTAACCTTATTCTTTGTGTTTTAGCTATAAAACGCTGTATTGGAATGAGTACTATGTTGGACAATTGGATGCCCTATTGTGATCTTTTTCTAAAGGACTCTGTATGGTCATGATGACATAGGCAGGTCTGAAAAGCACAACCTGTGTTAAACTGCATGCATATTGAAAGTCTCTTAAAAGTGCATTATTATCAACCAGTATGGTGAAAATGTGTTTGTATTTCCTTCTGAAAAAAATGATTGAAATGAAATATCACTTCATCACTACAGTTCATAGCCAGCATGATCCAGTACTAATTTCTGGGATGACAGCCAGCCAACCAACTACAGATATTGCTTCACTATGTTGATGTGCACTGTACTTTAGCAGCCCTTACAGTATAAACTGTAACAGATAAGTCTGGGAGACAGGGCCTGCGACCAGCACACATGCATCAGTTGCAGCACTGGTGGGCGGGTGTACACACACACTATCTTGCCATTAGTCCGCATGAAACTCTTATTACTGACACAGCAGCACTATCATACATATTAGAAAGTAATAGTAAGTGATGCGTCTTTGCACTCAACATAAGTTTATAAGCACACAACTGTATAAGCACTTCATTACAGTGTTACAGTCTTTTATGTCCTGTTTATTGTTTTGTTTTTACTGTGTGTATCTTTTTATTGTGTTTTACATTTTGTGCCCACATTGCAAATCAATTTCCATCTGGGATAATGTCACCCATGAAAAGACTAAAACCAACAAATAATTATCCAAGGACTGATATAGCATAGCAAGGTTTGCTAAATAAGTCAGTCTTTTTACAAAAGGAAATATATATTTATTTGGACACCCGTTTTGAAGGATTAACATTTTTTGAATTAATAGATCACAACAGTAACAATGGGATGAATAGTGTCACATATAACAAAGACTGAAAACATCTTTCTTCTTCCTCTTTCAGATTTTAAAAGACAGAGCAAACCCCAACAAAGTACAAATGCCAACAGCACGTCTGCCTTCCCAGGTTGTAATGAAGTGGATTCTTTGGTCAAGTCATCAAAGCTTTCAGCCAGTGCCCCAGAGTTTGTCCCCTCTGGAATCAACCCATATGAAGTAAGAGGAATTTTCACACCATCACTGCCTTTATTCTGACACTATTATCCCTATTTTTTATAGTGTTTTTTTTTTTTTTTCTTTCTTCCAAGTAGGAGTCGGGAAGTGTGTCAGTAGCGCATCCAGCATTACTATCTTGTGAATTTTGAGTTTTTTTTATTTGAATATGCTAGGCTACTCAATTATTTTGCATTGGTGTTTTTTATTTCGTTTGTATTGTGATTTTTGTGTAGGACCCCTCTTTTTATGATGACGACGACAGCTATTACGGTGAACCAACCTTGGCTGATACAGTCACAGACTTCCTGGCCCACCTGAGCTCCTCACCAGGATCCTTTGAGTCGGATGTTGAACACATAACTGGCATGCTCAATTCCTGGGTTACTACTGAAGAGTTGTTGAAGGAGCTGGTGGAACTGATCTACACACAGGTTTGGAGAGACACATTCAGTCTTCATTTTGCTTTGTATACATTTGAAATATTATGATTTTACACCAAACCTGCCTAAACACAGCATACACATTAAATATAAATGCATGTTTCTGACAAAACAAACAATTGTATAAGGTACCTTACTGAGTATTAAGTTTTCTTTTCATTGCAGTCTACTGCCATTCCAAACTTCTCTTACACGGGTGCCAGGCTCTGTAACTACCTGTCCCATCACCTCATTGTCAGTCCACCAAGTGGCAACTATCGTCAGCTGCTCCTGCAAAGGTGATTTATTTCAGTTTTTATTGTATTTACTGTGGGTTCATATCAGGGGTAGTAGATCTTATGGTTAAAAAAAACCCCTTTCATTCAATACAATTTCTTGATAATTAGATTGATTAAAAAGGATCTTTTTTTTTATTAGACGATGTCGAAGCAGCAACAAATGTTTGTATCACAAAAGCGGTACTAGAAGTTGAAGTATTTTTACTGACTAGCTATTGGGCGAGAATTAATAAGGGCAATATGGAAAGCAACTGTCATTGTTCAGTCAAATTAACATTAAAAGGGAAGAACGTTTTCTTCCGTAGATGTCGAAAAGAGTATGAACAGAGGGATGTAGCGGTTCAAGGAGACCCAGAGACTCAGAAGAAATTCCACTCCTTTGTGCTCTTTCTTGGAGAGCTCTATCTTAACCTGGAGGTAAGACAGCGTTATATTATCATTCCTAAAGTGGTGTAAATGCATGTATTAAATCACTCTGTTTCAAGTTACACGACACTATGTTGACTTGAATGCTTATACTGCATGTTGTGAGCTTGTTGGGGGGGCCTACATGCTCCCGAATGGCACTGGGGAACACTTTGCTTCGACTTGCTAAGTGTACTTGCTAATTTGTCAGAAAGCAATTCATTCATATAAAAAAACAGACCAAGCTAAATACACTTGTATTATGCATATTTGTATCAACTTGTCACTCATGCCCTGTTTGAATTGCTGCCAGACATTTAGGATGTCTGGTGCTGCTGCTGCTGCTGGCACATTCCGTTGTATTGTGGTCAACTTTATAAATGTTGTAGATCTTAGGCGAGGGGTCAACTTTGCAAGTTGGGTTCATAAGCTACCAACACCAGAATACTACTTGGCATGCCTTCAATCTTCTCATTGCGTCAGTCATGCGTTATTTGTGCCAATCTTCTTTTGTTTGTTTAGATAAAGAAAGCAAAAGGACCTCCAAATCGAGCAAATATCCTCCTCACTGCGCTGAAAGACCTGTTAATCAGTCTGTTCTCCAAGCCTGTGGATGCAAATCTCATCTGCGCTGTCAAACTGCTTAAGGTTTCAAATGTCAATGAGATATGTTTACAGATTTGTATCAAAAGCTTTCCAGGTAGTTCTACTGTGTGGGACGGTAATAAGAATGTGTTTTAAATTTACAGCTGACAGGCTCGGTCCTGGATGACGCGTGGAAAGAGAGTGGAAAACCACACATGGAGGAATTGATCCAAAGAATAGAAACTATTCTACTGGATGCCACCTGCAGCAGGTGTGTATATCAATGTGGTCTTTTGTGCGCAGCTGCTACTCAACGCCTACGCTTAAGATAACCTTAGATATAAAAAGCTTGAAATATGCCTAGACATCTGAGATGCTGCAGACTTGCAGGGATATTCGCAGAGGTGTCTGCCAACATAGTTGCACCTAATGATCATGTGTGTCCCAGGTGGCAGTGTTGAAGACAGTCATCCATAATCAAACACTTTGGAAGAATAGATATTCTGTCACAAAAAATGAAGTCATCGAGTATATCATGTTTTTATTAAGTTTCAGAAACAACCAAAGAAACCAGCGTGTACCAAAGAGTTTTAGCTTTTTAACACACACACACATGGCACTGGGAACATGTAGCATCATTCAGAAGTCAGCCATAAACTGGCAAAAGGCTGAAGTGCCAAAAAGAAGAACATTTCCGAGTTAAACCCTCATAGACACTGTGTAAAACTTTCTGATATGAGCATGTCTGTCCTCAGGGATGTCAGACAGATGCTTCTTAAACTAGTGGAGTTGAGATCTAGTGATTGGGGCAGAGTCCGTGCTGCCGCAGCAGCCAGCAACGCCACGCCAGACAACGACCCTAACTACTTCATGGTGAGCGTCCACTGTACTATACTCCCCATTTTTCTTTTCTTTTTAATTCTACATTTCTTTCTCCACATTTCTGTTTTTCATGGATTTGTTTTTCTCCTCTCAGAATGAACCTACATTCTACACAGAAGATGGTACTCCTTTTACAGCAGCAGACCCAGGTGAGACTATGTACACGTTTGTGATAGATCAGGAGCGGGCAACACAGGTTTGCCGTCTACCAGGTTTTCATTTGTGTTCAGTCAATCACAGGCACAGTGGACATGTAAGATCTGGTCGGTTACGGAGATATAAAAACCCACAAGAATAATGTTAAGTGGTTTCTGTATAGTTTATGCACACAAATGAAAAGTCTAGAAGACAAAAAAAAATTTCACAAGGCAACGTTTCTTCAATTTTTAAAGATTATATTTTTTGGGCATTTTTAGACCTTTTATTTTTCATAGGACAGATGAAGACATGAAAGGGGAGAGAGAGGGGGAATGACAGGTCGGCAAGGGGCCGCAGGTCGGAGTCGAACCCGCGGCCACTGCGTTGAGGAGTAAACCTCTTTATATGTGCGCCTGCTCTACCCACTGATTCAACCCGGCTACATTTCTTCAATTTTTAAATTACACGCTCAAGCTTCTGATATCTAATTTTAGATACAAATAGTTGTAATAAATATGCATCTTGGCTTAACTCATCCTGGTTACTCTCCTCAGCCTAATCATTGAATAAGTCCTTTAAATGGTAGAAAGACGCAGTCCTTCCTAATTTAAATAGAAAAAAAATGTAATTGTGTTGCTTCCTCTTATGTGCCTTAACGTCGGCCTCTCTGTTTTTACAGAATATGCTGAGAAATACCAAGAGATCCTGGACAGGCAGGACTATTTCCATGATCTTGATGGAGAAAATGGAAATGAAATGTAAGTACATCTCATAGGGATGAAAACATATAGATGGGTCATGCACACCTTTCTTTTACGTCACAGCCACCTACTTTACTGTGGGCCTGAATGTACCATTCAAAGAAATAACTATCACATCCTAAGCCATAATCAGAATACCTTAAATCAATGCCAGTCACAGCTTTGTGATGTTTTTTTTTAGATTGGTTGTATAGTGGAAACTCTGAGCAGGCAGCTACAATAAATTCAGTGCAAGGTATTCCAAATAGAGACATAATTATGTGATTCAAAAAGAAAGTCAATTGTGTTGTGTAAATTGAAACAAAGTGATTGAATACATGCGTTTACACCACTTTAGGAATGATAGTATAATGCTGTTCTACCTAATGCATAACATTAGTTAAGATTAACCAATTAATTATCTCCACCTGCTGCGTACAATGACTAGTATGTAGAATTTAGGGCAATCTATTGGCAGAAACGGAATATAATATTAATAACTATGTTCATTAGTGCATGATAACCTGAAAATAAGAATCATGTTTCCGTTACCTTAGAATGGGCTGTTTTTATCTACATACAGAGCGGATTGTCTTCCACAGAGTCCGCCATGTTGCACCGCCATGTTTCTTCAGTAGCCCAGAACGGACAAACCGAACTCCGGTTCTAGGTCGGGCCATTCGCGTTTTCGCGTCGGCCACTGTAGCTCTCCCACACGCTGGCACACAGGAGAAGTTTCAGTTGGTTGCAATCTGCAACCTCACCACTAGATGGCACTAAATCTTACACACTGAACCTTTAACCCTTGTGTTGTCTTCCCTTCAACCTTGAAAAAACGTTTTTGACGCCTTTTTTCACAGTTTGTTTTTGCTTTTTCCAACGTTTTAAATTTTTTAATTTTTCTTCTACACATTTTCAGCGCTGATTTCTACGTCCCATATTTTCTGATATAAAACAAAAATTTAAAACGGGTCAATGTGACCCGGAGTCAACACAAGGGTTAAGGTTGTCAAAAGAATACTTTGGTACTTCTTCGATACCACGTGTTTAAAACGATGTGATCTACGTTCATTTTACATTTGATAGTATCGAAAGTACCAAAGCTCTTAAAAAAAATAATAAAAAAAACAGATGTGCAATCAGAAACAACGGGGAAGAAAATCAACTGGTCCTCAACCTGTGGCTGTTACGGCATTCTCTACAGCAATGAACCCAGCGCGTGTCAGAGCAGCCAGCCACCTGTCATTGGTATTCAAAAAGCAAGCTAGAGTTAGCTGTGGCAACTGACTTTTTTTTTTTGCATCGGTATCGAAAGAGACATTGAGTAACTAGAATTGTATCTAAGTTGAAAATTCTGGTATCGTGACAACCGTTATATTCAGTGAACGAACAAGTTACTGACGTGGCTTAATTATTTTTCTTGTTTATTTCAATATATTCTATTGGTTTTGTAGGCAAACAGGCATCTAAAGTACAAATAACGTGGATGTCATCAAAGTAATGAGTTGGGATCATTTTAGTACTCGCATTGCATTTTTTAAATGAGATGTTCTGGTAACTGATGCTACAGTAATTATCTGGGTTATTCAACACTAGATCATGGTTCTATTTAGACCCAAATCTTTAAAAGTTCAACAGTAGCACCGTGCTGCTGGCACATCTTCGTTTATGTGTCTGCATAATGGCTTCACACAGGTCATATGACCACGACTGACCTGTGGGCCCCTGAGCTTGGTGAATGTGTTTGACTGGCCCACAATGCAACATGGTCAACCATTGCCTCAGATTCAGTTTAGTCAGCAGTTAGGTATGAAAGAGGGCTTAGTTCGCGCCTATCCTCTCTCTCAGAACTGTGTTAGTGTTTGGCTGTGAGCTTGTGTTTTTGTGTCATTTAAATGTCAGTTTCTTACACAAATTGTTGGTAATGTAATATTAGTTACACACACCATTATATATTAAATAGCACATTTGTCTTGAAGATCTAAAAAAAAAAAAAAAAATCACTTGTTTTGTTGTGTTTACAGATACGACTCTGAAGATGAGATGGAGCCTGAGATAGAAGAAGCTTTTGAGAATTTTTGTTTAGAAGCAGAGAGGAAACGACAGCAATGACGCAAGAGTGAGAATCTGTAAGACTCAACAGGCACATACTGTACTTTTCCCACTCAGCTTTCTGGAATGTTGAAAAGCAAAGGAAACTAGAATCAGATAGGTTCAAATTTTCATTTTACTGCAAACAAGCATTTTAAAATAAGAGCTGTTCATAGTTGCACTTCTGACACTTTTTTCCGTCAGTGTTGATTAGGAAATGGGGACAATCAACAGGGTTAATTGTTCGAAATATTGAGGTATTACGTGTTTTTTTTTTTTTTTGGACATGAAAGTTCTTTCTTTGTTATTTTGAATAATTTCATGAACGTATTTCCTAAATGCCTAAACTAAAATGCCAAGAGGGAAATAGTTTGCTGTGGATTTTTTTGGAGTTCTTTTCTGAAAGGCAGATACGTTTCATCAGAGGTGTGCATACTTTTTTAAATACTAATTAATGCCCCATGCATTACGTATAGGCCAAAAAGTTGTGCACTTTGGAAAATGCATTATAGCTCTAAAAAAAATTATAATTCACAAATTGGAAAGTGAGTATAGATAAAACTTTTTTACATATATATATCTCTGGGGCTAAAGACAGCATTTAAAAAAAATACTAAGTAAAATATTAAACATTTTGAGAATCAGCGGTCAGTGTGACATAAAAAGGAAGAATTGTTATCCCAAGACTGAAAGACTGTTTACCAGCCATCCATGGAGCCCCCAAGGAATGTTGTTCTGTAGTTTGTAAATATTATTTATGGTATTGTTTGCCTGCAATAAACTCTTTATAATGTGAGATTTTATTTGCTTGATTTGTCTTTGAGCCTTTTTGAGGTTGAAGAAGATAAACGCAGATATGCATCATCTATTTGGTACGCCTACATTAATGTTTGGTGTTTCAAAGAAAGCACCAATACCCTCTGTATAGATGTTACCTATAAGTTGTCCCTCTAGTCTAAGACTCCATCACTCCATACTAAATATCTAGTATAATCTAGATTATTTTTGATCGTAACCTCTCCTACTCTCCTTCTCTCTCCTGTGTAATGATTACAGAAATATTTCCCAACTAGAGTCAGTCTGAACCAACTCTGCCATCATCTGGTGACTTTGTGTTTGATGAGACCTACGAACATCACCTCACCTCATAGTCAAATTACATCTGATTGTTTAAGTCATTGCTATCGGGACAGCAAAGTATTTGCTTTGGAAGTGTATTCTGTGTCATTACCGTATCTGTCGGTCAGATGACAGAATTTACAGTTCTGTGGGAGATATGTGCAGAGATACTCTGGCGTGCTGATTTACAGTTGACTAGTAAGTGGAATGAGAAGGCTGATTAAATTCACAGGTTTCAGACTGGCAAATGGCCCTGTGAGCTATTGTTTTGTGCATTATGCAAACCTTAATGTATCTGGTTCATCAGGAACAATAACAATTGGAATATTGATAGTTATTGATGATATGTGATTGACATGAATACAAGTTAGTTGCTTTATATTTGAAGAGTGAATTAGTCATAGCTCACCACTTGTTTCAGCCAGACATTCAGGGTTTGGAGACACAACAAAACACCATCCCACTCTAATAATTTCATCTTCGTGTTGACTTGATTTTAATGTATGGCAGTTTGTAATTTTGTGTATTAAGTTGTTCATAATTGATTGTGAGGAGTATGTGTAAATATACATTGCTTATGTACATACAGTACAGTCATTTTTTATTGCTGAATACTAGGGGTGCTCAATTCAGAAAATGTCACGATTCAATTCAATATTGATTTTTAGGCTCAAGATTTGATTCAAAATCGATTTTTGATTCAAAAATGATTCTCGATTAACAGTATGTAAATGTAGAATGTAGATGTAGAATCGCGATATGACTGTGAATCGATTTTTGCACACCCCTACTGAATACATTATTTTCTTGATTGCACATACTATTTTGGTTTTACACTTAACTTTATCCATGTTTGCAGCATTTCCACTGCATAGTGGGTGAACATTGACAGTGTTTAAATGAAATTGTAATATTCAGGTTTAAAGTGCTTTAGGCTCACAAAGACCCATTTTACCAAAGGGTTAAAAAAAAAGGATCAAGATACAGAATAAGATGACGATGGTTACTGGGAATCTAATACAAATTCTGACAAATGAACACCAGTTACTAAGGAAGATCATGTTAAAATCGGTCTACGTGCACATTTGCACCACCTGGTGACCAAGTTGAGTAACGTTATAACAATTTGCACAAGTCGTCGCAAGTTATTTAACTCAGGACTTATGGTACCAAGTAAAATTCTGGAGAAAAAAATACTTTAAATTGAGCATTATTTTCACAGTGCTGATGTTAGGTTAGTGTAAATAAAGTCTTGCCATCAACACTTGAAGCAACACCATATACACCATACTTCACACGCTCTATTACAACTGAGACAATCACATCATGTACAGTAGGTCAGTTGCAGGAAGCATATGATGGTAAACCCCAGAGATTTAAACATTCAAGATTACACCCTCCTAGTCTCAAGCCCTTCAAGTTTTTCTTACCAGCACATCTTCTAATCGTCACACCATTAATATTGTTCAAATTATGCAAGCTTCTGCCCTTTCTTTGGCTCATACAGGCACCTTTATCGTACAAAGAAAAGATAAGGAACATATTGCCATGTCAGAAATTTGTCGTATGTGTTCATATTGGCCTGGAAAATTCTTAGTGGTGGCCTGAGCTCAGAGGAAAATGACAAACAGACATACCATGACATTGCCTTACCCTCAATGACACACCACAGCTATTTTCCTTGCTACAATAAAGTAGCTCTTTTGTACTTTGTAACTCCCAGCACCAAGCATGCATGTATGTTGAAATTATAAGACTCACATCTTGGATTACATCTAAGAATATTGCATTTTTCTCTGTGATACAGTCTATGTTTCTTTCATGTCTGTCAGGGGTACAGTATACTGAGGCATCCTGGTGACACAGCAGTGTAAGATGATGCATGCCATATAACCACAACAATTCTGGTTCCAGCATTGCTTGTGGTGTTTGTTGCATGTCACCCCCTCTTACACCGGGTGTCAAAAACAAAAATCAGTCATGGGACATCGCTTGAAGCTAGGTAGCATACTTTAATGTGGTTGTCCCATCATATTTTAAATGCAAGATATTGTTTTTAAAGCATTTTGTTTCACTGTACTGTTTTTGTACTGTATCAACGATGCCTCACAGCGAGTTTATGTAAATTGTTAGCATCTGCCAATTGTTACTACTGTAGACCTTTGTTCAAATTGAAACACTCTCCCACAAGTCTGTCTCCAATTTATTACCAACAAGCCGTTGTGGCACTTAAATAGACCAAGGACAGATCATTGCACGCTGTTTTACTGTAAATGTTTTATACTGTATCTGGTCGTTTCATTATCTGGGAAAACAAAAATAATATAATGAATTTGCATGAGAGTGCATTTTTAATGTGTGTGAGGCTGTTGAGGAAGCACATTGCACACAGCTGATATCTTAATCTGCAAAACACTGACTGCCAACGCATGATTTGGCATAAAATAATGCATCATCTTGCTCAGATGAACTGCATTCATCACTTTTTTGCTTCTCTTGAGGATTGTTGAAAATGCACCTGTACAAATCTAAAGAAAAAAAGAATAATTTTTTGGTCATGTGAAAGGACGGTAGCTTCACCCACAAGTCACATTACCACAGTGTCTGTGTGCGGTCATTGACTCGTGAGCCCTCTGAGCCTGCTGGATGTGACTGTCTGGCTCACAATGGAAACAGGGAAAACTGGGTCCTTAAATTCCCATTGGTCAGCAGACGGGCGTGAAAGAGGGATTAGCTTTGTACGACAGTCCACTCACCCAGACCTCTCTCTGTGTGTGTTTCTGTATTTGTATTAATTTCTCTGCATACTGTATGTTGCATAATGTGGTTTTAAAACAGGAATTGGTGACAAAATCACTAAAACAGCAATGTTTTTCTTCCTGGGTATTTGCCTGAGAGCTATCCTATGTTGCCTGAGATGGAGTCTAGGGCTAAAGTCTGAATATCTGTAAAATGTAATGCCATAGCCCTGCAATGACCAACACCTTTGTAAGCCTTGTGTTTTGACAATGTAAGAGAGGTGTTGATTCAACTTGGAAACAAGTTTAGACAAATTGCCTTACGCAAAACCACACACTACCAAAGTAAAGACCTCTCCATGAACAGTTTTCATCGGTACTATTTCTCTGGTAGAAAGTAGCTCCAATGAAAAATGTTGACAGCGTTTGTTTGTTTTTTGTGTGGATTATCCAGAGTAGTGTTTGAGCAACACAAATAAAAATTTAAAATGGTCTCCAGACATCCAGGCTAACTTCAAATGATTCATGGTCTTCCTCAGTGGGGATTTTTAATGACATGCCACGCGACATGTCCACACTGCTCTATTATGACGGGGCCTTGACAGGAAAATAAACCACCTGCTTTGCTGTTTAATATCCTTCCTTTGATTGTTCAACATAATTTAACAGAGTAAGCTGCCTAAAACTCTGCACTGTTGTCTGAAATAATGTATACAAATGAAGGAATGCAGTATCCTGTTAAAGGGAGAAAGATATAACAGATGTAGTTTGCTTTGTGTAAAATCACAACTTTTTTTCCACTTCTGTGAAAAGGTAATGGTCCAGTTTGTCAAAGTCTTGGCAACATAACAAATCTGAAAGGAAGATTAGCCTTTCCAGGAACCGTGTCGTGTCACTACCCCACAAATGATTGAACTGGATCATTTTGAATTCTCAAAGTGCTCCGGCTCACCAGATGACTAACACACGAGGCATGACTGTAACCAACAGGATGAGTGTAGGGGTTCAGCTTCTGAATAAGGTTGTACATTGCGTCTTCCAGGCTACAGGAACCTGTTGAATTGACTTAACTGAATCACAGGGTCGTTGCCTCCCCAAAGACGACATTGAATTCTGATACATTGTATCAGGAATTCCAGAAAACTGTATTTTTCAGTATTTTTATCCAATTTAATTTGCCTCCTAACTCTCTGCGCTGCTTGTGTGAAATAAAGAAGTTGGCAGGCTGATTTTGAAGACCAGAGTGAGAGCCTTTAACACATTTTTGTGGTTGATGATATGAAAGCCTAAAGTTTGACAACTTATAGGGTACGCCTAAGTTCATAACTGTGATTTAAGATTTGACCGAAGGGTGGAGATAGCTAATGATGTTGAACTTTGTTATTAGTCAGTAATTTCATTGGTCTAAGCAAGGACAGCAACACAGAAGCACCAAAACGCATCTAGGCAAAAGAAAGAGGGTAGGGTAATACTATTAGCCTACTGTATGGAATAAGTTCAATGTAATTAGACAACCTAATTAAGTCTTTAAGTTGCCTTGGACTCCCTGTATGTATTTTACACCAAAAACTGTTGCTGTGCTTCTTTGCTCTGACTGTCATCACTTTTCCAACTAGCTGTGTCCAAGTCAAGGGGAGGTAATAAGACTTTGATTAGTAGAACTGTTAGCCTATTAGGACACCAGTGACCTTTCAAAGCAATACCACACTGTGTTCAATAACTAAATGGCATCATTATAACCACTAGTGTTGTCCTGTAAAAGGAGTGTTGCATGATGTTAAAAATGGTTGAACAGGGGATTTAAAGAGGCCTTTTACTCCCAACTGCTCTAGTCGAACTGCTCAGTGGCCAACAGATCAGACTGTAGTGGGCAGCTTCCTGGTGTAACTGTGTGAGTGTGATTCCTGCAAGACAGCTTGACTCTCTGTGAAGTAAGTGAAGGTTACATTTTAAAAATCGTATAGCAGTTGAGGCCGAGATATCCAGAATGTTACTCCCTTTTATGTGTCAAGCTCAAAAAGTGCTGGATCCTATATTTCCCATAATGCAACCAATTTAGCATCTTTTAGTTTGACCCTTCCTGCCTGCTAAGTGCCCACATCTTTCAAATTCCACAACCCCATTTCACAATGCAGGCTTTCTGTTAAAAAGCTGTAGCTGAGATGATGATGTCATCATCAGGGTCTTTTTTTTCAGACTTCCTCCAGAGCCACAGAAACCATCATACAATAGTTTTCACAGGCTGAGTCCCACCTCCAATGACTAAACTTTATGTCTAGAATCAGTGGAGTTTCCCTTTTAATGATAATATTGAATTGAAAACTACATCTTAAATTATTTGCTAACCAAACAATATGACGTCAGATGGTGTAATAATTATTAAGTATTAAGCAACAAACACCAGCTATTCTTTCCAAAATGCATTCATTGAAAATGAAATATACTTCAACTCATTCACCATCCTGCCCATTTCCTTTACACTCTTTTTGAGCACATATGAAAGGTCTTACATCATTGTTTTCCAGTGAAGGAAAAAGGCTTTGGTCATTCTTCTAACATCTCTCATAATAGACTTTCTATTGTTTGGGCTTCAGTTTATAGTTTCTTCATATTCTAAATGTGTTATTATTCTTGTCTCAACCATAAGTCTCTGCTCTGCAATGAGTTGTAAATACAGAAAGTAGGCTATAGGGTTCAGGATGATTAGAGATGAGACAACTAGTCTCGAATTGTTGAACGTTACTTGATGATGTGTATTTTTTATTTGACATCTGTTGATTTAAGTGTTGTTTGGCCACTCGTGATGTGGCTTTGGAATGACGATTAAAAGAGATTTAAATTAAGGCTGATGGGTGTGGACTTCTTATTATTTTTTGCTTCAATTTTAATTTAGATTAGAGTTTACCTTAAGCAGTAACATTACATGATTTGGACTTTAAACTTGACAGATGATGACATTCATCTGTCTGAGGCTCTTTTTCAGTTCTGATCTTAACTGGATTTCAAGCTACAGGATGTGTCCCAATCGCCTTTGCCCAGTTAGACGTTATTACACACGTCACTTCACACCCTATGACAATATTGGGTCAAAGTTTGGATCAGCAGGTAAGAGGCAGAGCCCGCAAGTCCTTATTTAGAAAGCGTGTCCGGTGCGTCATCGCTGAGTCTCCGCGCTGCGCAGCCACAACTTCAACAAGTGCGGCGGCTTCATTTAATCACCTCATACAAATGGAATAAAGACAACGATGGAGATCTTCTGGGGGCATTTCTTCTTCACTATAGTAGTCATTAGTAAGTATTGAACATGTTATTTGGACTTTGAACGTGTTAGTTCTTTTACCATTCTCTCACGCAAAGAGTAAAACGATATATCTTTTCGCCACAAATAGCGAGAGTTTTATATCGTTTTCATAAGAGTGGAGTAGGTAAGGTTTATAAGTCGTTCGTTATAGCTTTTAATGTTATTGTTAAATGTTTTCTTACACCTTAAACACGCCCGAAGAGCAGCAGATAGAGTGTTTTACTTAATGAATCTGCCAGAAGTGCTTTTGTTTTGAAATAGATTTCTCATCACCCTGCAGCGTTTCTTCCTCTGCCAACGATGCATGATCCAAAGTCGACCCACATGGATTAAATAGGACCAGATAGATTGTTTTACTGTGCATCACAGGTTTCTGCTCAGTAACCTGTGGAAGCTTTTAAACAGCAGCCAGCCAGAGACTTTGAATTATTCTCCTACAGCATATGCACATTTACCCCATTTTTGAAATGTTAATGTGTTCTGGGATTTGCAAAGCCCAAGAGGAGGCAAATTGCTACTTTGTGCTGCAGGTAAACAGGCGTGGCAGCAGGAGGCTGTGCAAGTGAATGTCTGTCGAATCCAGTACCTATCCACATTCCTCTGCCTGCTAATAGAGGTTCCCCTCAGGCTCGGCCTGTATGGGCTTGTGGCTCTGATTCTGCAGGAAGACAAGCAAATTCCATGTCCTGAGGGGACTCAAAAGGACTGTGTTTGAGGGTGGATTGTGGATAAACAGTGTTTCGGGAGCAATGACTATTAACTTTGTGAATAGAATGACCTTCATGTACTGTAAAGCTTTTTAGTGAGTTGCCTTGACTTCATGAGTCAAGCTGATGTGGTTTATAAACGTATATGATTCAGCCACAAAAAAACACCCAGTTGACTCGAAGAAGGAAGTCAGGATGGCTTAAATTGTTACTGGAGATAAAATATCGAACCCCTCTCCCATAAACAAGCAGAGTCAGGATAATAATTTTAGATACACAAATAAAAAAAATGCAAAACAAAGATGATATAATTGGAAGTGTTTATAGTAGGTATAGTAGGTACAACTGTTTGATTATCGATTATTATCAGTAAAGAGATTTATATGACGTTGATCAGTGTCACTGTCATGCAACTTCATCTTTCTCCTTCACCAGCTGACAGAATCTGTAACTCACAGGCCTTCAACGTCGGCACTGCAGGTGCCAAGATTTTCAGCGGACCAGCTGCGGAAGAGTTTGGCTACACAGTCCAGCAAGCGACAAACCATGAAGGCAAATGGTATTGATTTAAGTGTTTCATTGTCTTAGAGTCCTAGACTACATTGTTTGTATCATGTCTCCATCACAAACTGTGTCCTGTCCGTTCAGGTGCTGTAGCTTTCAAGTGGTGTCATTTATTTAGTTGATATTTCTTTGCCACCTCTTTAAAATAGCAATACATTTGAGGAAGATAATGACATAACATCCCCAGCATATTTACATATGATGCAGAGAGCAGTTAACTCTAGAGGAAATAAGCTGCAGATACACATTCAGTGGGCCACTTTTATAGATACACTTCCTTAGTACAAGCCTGTACACCAGAACGGGCTGAATTCCAGGTTCAATAAGGTGCCTGACATGCTCGATCTTGGTCCATACTGACTGAGTTTCAAACAGTTGTGTGCATGACAGCTGAGCTGTGTAGCCTACACCAACTGTCATATTACTGAATTTTTTAAATGATATGTGCATTTGTGTCACGTCAGGGAGAATTTTCCTGAAGTATCAATAGTGCAAATGAAGGCCTGTTGCTGTATAGAGATGACGCTGATTATCAGTAGTGTCTAGGTATTCTGTGGCATGTAATCAACTGTCCTTACTGTTACACTACCACCACTACCAGCCTGTGCTGTTTACAACATAGAGCCCAGGTTTCATTCTCTTTCCAAATTGTGACCTAGTCACTGGTTTGTTGCAACAGACACCATGATTAAACAAACCCATCACACTTCATTCGTGGCCAATTCAGCTGTATCATTTTGTGTTTTTACTGAAGGGAATGAAAATTGCATGGGTTTTTGCTTGATGTGTCTGCTAAACACTGTTGTACACCACCTGTTTTTAGCTGGCTCTGGGGATAGCAATGTTGATCTGTCAGTCGGCTGCTCAGTCCACATTGGTCCAGACAGGAACAGATATATCATCCATTGCCTTTTCCTCTAGCACTACCACGAGGTTGACATTTGTGGTTTTTACTGAATTGTGAACATGTTAGCATACCGTTGTTAGCATTTACTGTACGTCAAAGCACCAGTGTGCCTGAGTACAGCCTCACAGAGCCGCTAGCATGGCATGCAAAGTCCTCCAACCTCTCTCATTTACAAGACTGTCAGGAAATGGATTTAGTCCGTTAAATCAGTTAAGTTTAGCACAACCAATACTAATATTTAGGAGTTTAAAAAAAAAATCTATTTTATCTAGCTCTACTGACAAGTTGATAATGCAATACATTGTTGAATCTTCTAACACCATCCTGGGTAAATTGTAGAAACTGTAGTCTTAAAAATCCCTTGGTGCTCATTTTTTTGAGGTTCTACACTCTGCATGATTGTGTCACACAAAAAATCCTGTCCTGTTTAGAGCCTCTTAGCCATTTGTAACATGTAGTTAAATAGTAACTAGGCTTCTCAGTGATGTCTGGATGTTATGCACTCTGAGTCACAGTAGAGTTGACATAGAGTAACATGGAGTTACTCACTGTCCTGTCTGGAGGAGTTTCCCGTTTGCGTAACTGGAGGAAGTGATCTGATAGTGGTATCTGACTTTATATTCCACATTACTAGAGGAAGAAACACTGATTCATCCTGTGTCCTGTGCCTTAACTAATGAAGAACAATGTTGTGTCCCACTTCTCGTGCCTTGTTTGACACTGTGGGGGAAATGACACTGTCTTGAAGTTGGGTCGAAGTCCGGGGTCAGCCTTATAGCAGTACTGGGATTTACATATTTATATTACTGCTGGTTCTGGTTTTAACAGCTTCAAGCATCTGAATTCTATTAATTGGGAAAAGGTGTTTGAAGTTTTATTTGATCTGTGTGAACTCGTAGAATCTTGTTTGCTGTTTCTTAAAACGTTAGAGGAATGACTCTACTGTCTTGTTGGCACTTGCTCAGAAGAACAAGACCACACAAATGTATACTGTTACAGACTGATGTGTATTTTGTATTGCTTTTGTATTACAATTCACCCATAGATTACTGAAGTAAAGTTTGGTTCCTATATTATTTTAACATTTACATAAAGTTGTAGAATTACTTTTGTTTTTGTTATTACAACAAGTTAAAATATAGAGAGAGCATCAAACTAATTGGATGAGTCTCATTTAACTACTGTATGTAAAGCTGGTCCTGCACTTTACACCAACACATTTAGAGATGACTCTTATTCCATGTGTATGAGAATGGGGAAGAGATGGATATTATTGTTTTCTGTAGGCTCCTCGTTAGTGCCCCATGGAGTGGTTTCAGTGGAAACAGGAAGGGGGATGTTTACAAGTGTCCAGTCTCAGGGTCCAGAAACAGCTGTGACAAGCTCAATCTTCAAGGTAAGGTTTGGTGTTTTATTGTTTAACTGTTGACCTATCTGCCAAACATTGGCCATGTACTTAAAATTCCTAAACAGAACTGAAAAGATGTGTCGTCTTAAAACATCCAGGAGATCTCCAGACATTTAGCTTTTTTCTGTTTTGAAAATTAAATTGTAGATACAAATGATAGCAGTGTACAGCAAAGCATTTATTTTATTCATACATTGAGCTTAGGAGAATTGTATCAACAATAGTAACACAAGTAAAAAGTAACAACTAATATCAGAACTTTAATGTACAGTAAGCGCTCATTTGTTTTCTTTGCCACTTTATCCACAGATTCTGTTAGTATTCCAGATGTTAAAAACATCAATGACAACATGTGCCTGGGTTTGACTCTTACCCGGATGCCTACAGGTTTGATGGTATGTGTGTTTGCGTGTTGCGTGGGTTTTTATACTAAGGGTAGAAAGGAAATCATGCTATTTCAGAGACTTGCAGATTACATCTTTGCTTTTTAACCTGAAATAGTACATATTTCTCATAAATCTATTTCTTGTCTTTATTTTTGGTAATTTATTATGTTACTTGCATTAATGGAGTCTTCATAATGTTATATAATAGTCATATTCATAAAAATACATGTTTAGTAACACAGCCTTAAAGTCCTGTCTGAAATATTGTAATCAAAAGATGAGCATACTTTGATTAGTTAGTAACCGGTGAAGTCCTATTTTCCTTTGAAATTTACATACAAATCTTATATATAGGTGGAAGGAAGTGTGTCAGTGGCTTAGCTACGGTAAATTAATTACTGCAGCAGGAAGTAGTGCCAATCCACTGAACAACTACTTGTGTTGCAGGTTTCACATTTTTGTTTTTTAACACTACAAACAGTTTAATATGAGTTAAATTTAATTCATAATTAGTTATTAACAACAATTTCATTCACTATTAAACTCAGACATAAGTCTTTATTGGGAGCTTTTAAAGGCAGTGACAAACTTTCCATGAAGTCTCCTCTCATCTGATACAGATGTGCGGTCCTCTTTGGGGACAGCTCTGTGGCGATCAGGACTTCTACCCAGGAATATGTGCAAAAATGAGCCCCCTCTTTCAACCTCAACCTGCCTTCTCTCCTGCCGTCCAGAGTAAGATCTGTCTTCTTTTTTTTAATACAATAGCAAATATATATCAAATATATTTTGAGCTGTATATAGTAAGATATCTTTCATGACAGGCTTCAGTTCATATCAGAATAGTATAAATCACAGTGACTTACAGTCAGTTACAGTTACAATGTATATGTGTTCATGCCATCATGCCACCATCATTAGAGTTGGCTTAGAAACAGCAACAATTCTAATGCAAGACCTGGCCAAGTTTGAATTATTCTTTCCAATTTTAGTTATTATATGTCTGCTGAGTGTAGATTGTTTTAATAACATGGCTCATCAATGCTCTGCCTTTCATCAGCATTCTTTTAATTCCTAAATGTTGGAGCTTTCTTGAACCCACCAAGAAGAAAGTGTCTCTGCTTGCAGCCATTTTACCATATGATAATCTAATTTTAACAAAAGAAAAAGGCAACTAACTAAAATGCTATATATGTCCTATTTTAGGCAAGATTTAAGACTGCAAAATTGTAAAAATGTATTTCTGTGCTACAGGGAAGGGAGGAAATATACTGACATCAGTTCTATTCATAACTTCTGCTTAAATGTATAATTATGTCCACTCTCATGACATTTCTAGCATGTGGAGGGCCTATGGACATCGTGATTGTTTTGGACGGCTCCAACAGCATTTATCCTTGGGATCCAATGGTCTCCTTCCTCAAGAAATTAATACCTGCACTTGACATCGGGCCCAAAAACACACAGGTGACAACATGTTTCAAAAGCCAAAAAAGGAAATGAAAGCAGAGATAAAGCAGGGGATGATCTTGTGGTCATTACTGACAGCTTTCTGCTTTATCACTCCATTTCTTGTGCCAGGTCAGCGTCATTCAGTATGCTGTTGATCCCAAGATTCAAATCAGACTAAACGAGTATAAAACCAAAGCTACGTTGATCGATGCAACGTCCAGAATCACACAAATGTATGGTCAGTCTACCAATACCTTCCATGCGATCCAATATGCCAGGTTGGTGTTATAGTAAAACTGCCTTTTATGCATATCTGTTTATTTATTTACTTATATGTTTGATGTTTTGATTGATAGCTTTATTATTAAGGCCCGAGCACCAACATCATTTGTTATTATTGTTAACCCAAATGAATGAATGAAGGAACCCATTTTTGAGGGGCTAAACATGCTCAAACAGTTATGAGACTTTGCACACTTATCAGAAGTGATGGAAATTTACATATCATGGGGGTCTTGGGTGTGGCAAATTAGCTTGATAGCGCCCCCTACAAAATTTAAATAAGGTAGCCCCTGCTGTTAGTTTGACCTAGATGTAAGAGATTTGGCATATGTATCATGACTAGTCTTACAAAAAAGCTTCTTGGAGCCATACCCTACTTCCAACAGGAAGTCAGCCATTTTGAATTGAAAATGCATTTTGTTGGACGTTTTTGACCATTTGCAGGCCTTGTACTTAAAAAAAAAACAAATGTTCAGTACATAAGTTTTTCTTATAATTTGTCTGTTACTCTGTCTGTCTGTTTCATTATTACCTGATTGAAGTTATACTGATGTTTTATTATAAAACCACAAACAGTACTGTGTCTGCTCGCTTCAGTCAGTGGGGATTCCATCAAAGTAACGGCGGTCGATCAGGTGCTGCCAAGGTGTTGGTGGTCGTCACTGATGGGGAGTCTCACGACGAGGATATCCGAGATACAGTTATTGGCGAATGTGAGAGACAAGGCATCACCCGTTTCGGTATCGCTGTAAGTAATGATCTGCCACTTACTACCAATTACTTACTATTTCATAATTTTTAGTTATCATTGTAGATGTGAATGATGCCTGCTGATTGCATACAGTAGCATTGGATGGCCTTGTTAAATTCTCACATGCTCTCAAATTTAGAGATTTGGTGGACTTTAAAACTGCACAATAAATGTATAAAGAAAAATAAGATGCTTCCAGACTGTATTCAGAATTTTTTCCAAATTAGAATGAGTCAGTATGAACTAGGAGGATTTTGCATGTTTACAATAAAAAATATTAAAACCAATGCAAAATAAATAACATTCGTCAAAGGACGTAATTTGTGGAATAGTTTAAAAAAGTAACAGAAAATGTGTAATACAAAAATATGATGATTAACAAATATTCAACTGAGGTATGAACACTAGTATGTAAATTAATCCTTGATTGGGGCTTTTGTGGTATGTATAATATACATGTATTTTTGTATAAATCTAAAGGGAGCTGTACAAACTTATTGTAATAAAAATATAATGTAAAAAGGGTAGGGATAATAAGCTAAAGGCTGATTTATGGTTCTGCGGAAGCTCCACGTAGAGCTTTCGCCGTAGCCTACGAAAGTGGACTGAAGTTTATATTTGTGAGTTGGTGTGTGCGCTGATCTCTTTAAGAGAAAAGCGGGGCCGGCATGTGTTTGTGCATGGGGAGTGTGTGGTAGAGCAAGTGAGAGAGTGATTAGCTCAACTAAAATGACTATGCCTAAAGCTTATATTGCATACATTTCTGATTGAGTTGCAGTTTGATGTGCCAGTGTAATTACCTAGACCTCT
The DNA here is from genome assembly GCF_031162955.1 of Sander vitreus. Taxonomy (NCBI): domain Eukaryota; kingdom Metazoa; phylum Chordata; class Actinopteri; order Perciformes; family Percidae; genus Sander; species Sander vitreus. Next base: position 24,407,811 of record NC_135859.1, read on the forward strand.
TTTTCCTCTTTGCAATCCTGATTTTGTGGTGTTTTCTAGGTCCTGGGTTATTATACCAGAAACAACATCAACACAGACAACCTGATAAAAGAAATCAAATCCATTGCCAGTCTGCCCACAGAGAAATACTTCTTCAATGTGTCGGAAGAGGCGGCCCTCTCCACCATTGCTGGAACACTGGGGAGCCGCATCTTCAACATAGAAGGTGCATATTATTCTTTTTCCCTTCATGTTGTTGCACAGGCTGTATGTGTAATTTACTTGACACTACATGTTCATTCATACACTCTTTCCAACAAACGTATTCAAGCTTGTCACAACTTGTCTGTCATAGCTGAAGATCCCAAGAGAGATCAAAGAGAAAATGTGTTTTTTTATACACATCTTGTGTTTTGTGTGATTCTTGATCTGCTCCATTGTTTTTTATTCTTGTTTTAACATGATGCTCTGTTCCCACACAGGCACTGGAAAAGGGATGGGCAACTTCGAGATGGAGATGTCCCAGGTTGGATTCAGTGCTCACTACTCCAGCAAACAGGTAGCAAGCACTGTCTTATACTGTCTTTTCAATTGTGACAAAGCAAGTTGACATGTTTTTTTACACTCAAACTTGCAAAATACTGCAGCAGAACATGTAATGGTTGTGTGTTGCTTGTGGCAGTGTGAAATAAGATAAAGGAAATCCAGGTTGAAGGCTCATCCGATGGTACTTCTTTGAGAGAATTTTTACAAATCTGGAAAGATATTACAGCAGCAATATTCTTGCTAAATGGTATTCTACAGTACAGTGCCTGCTTTGTGCGCTCGCATGTACTGTCTTTGGCCAAAGCAGTGTGTTGATGGATGGCCACCAGTTTCAACTATCAAAGCTATGAATATATTTATGATAATAACTAAATGCAGTAAAGTAGCCCTTATTCATAACAGCTATCAAAATACCATATGTGAACATAGTTTGAAGTGACAATGGTGACTGGTGAATAATAGGAACCAACAACCCCTTCACCACAGCCTTCCTGCTGTGCCAACGCAGCGTGCTCACTAAAAAGAAAGCAGAAGCTGCATTTTTCTATACCAGTCTGATTTGGTAACTTAGGCGGTTGCCTTTTTCGACATTTAGAATCTGTTCTGTTCTCAGACAAAATATGAATGCTGTGATCTACAGTAGTATTTGGTATCTGTTGACTGGTCTTTGACCTGTGCTTTTTAAGGATGTGATGATGCTGGGAGCAGTGGGAGCCTACGCTTGGAGCGGGACTGTCGTCCATCAAACAGGGTCAAAAGTAGACATTCTCCCTTTCTCAGCCTTTGAGGGAACCCTTCAAGACAGAAACCACAGCTCATTACTGGGTATGAGTTTACAGTTGTCCTCTGCATTTATCTGACCAAGTTTTGATTCTGTTACTTTAAATCTTTGCATGAAACAATTCATGAATAGGAGTAAAGGATGTTGATCATTCTATACTGAGTAGCAGATGCTACATAGTTAAAGGCAGTATGTTTCCTTTGCCCTGATAACTGAAATTTAGAAATAAGTCGACCTTATCAGATAGTTCACATTTAGAGTACTTTTAACATCACACCATATCTCCCTTTCCTGTCCTGATATATTTAATGATTTTAGTATTTTAGTAATTATACCTTTCAAATAAATGTATGGAGTAAAAAGTAAAATATTTCCTTCTGAAATAGTAAAAGTAGCAAAAAATAATCAAATACTCTACAGCAGAGTACAGTTCTTGAGTAAGTCAAGGCGCCAAAGTCAAAGCATTTATTGTCACTTTCACGGTTAAAAACAAGTTTCCTTGTACAATGAAATTAAATGTACTTAGTTCAGATGTATGTCAACTAGTGAAATGCGTTATTTGTTGTCATTTCCAGGTTATTCTGTCACCACACTGAGCGATGGGCCTACAGAATACTTTGTGGCTGGTGCACCTCGCTCCAACCACTCTGGACAAGTTATCGTGTACACCGTCAATGCCCAGAAGCAATCTGCCATCATAGACTCAGAAAGAGGAAAACAGGTAGTGATATTAGATTATGTGGTATTCACATTTTCCCCAGAAACACATGTAGAAACAAATTTAACTCGTCATCAGTAAACAGCTGGCAATTGTCCTAGATTGGGTCATACTTTGGAAGTGTCCTGTGCCCCCTGGACGTGGACAGAGACGGGGTGACGGACCTCCTGCTGGTTGGTGCGCCCATGTTCATGAGCGATCTGAAGAGAGAGGAAGGCAGGGTCTTCCTCTTCTCTGTCACCAAGGTAAACATGAGGAACATGTTACACACTGACGGTACTGTAAGAAAAGTTAAAGAGATATTCTCAAAACTGGATTACATTTGTAGTTTTCATGAATTTAAAGGAAGTGTAGCATGACGTGTAGCTCCACCAGCCACATATGTTCCCTGTCTTATGATCTGAAGGGTATACTGAATGAGCAAGGATTCCTCAACGGTCCGCCCCCAACTGAGAACGCACGTTTTGGGATGGCCATCTCTGCCGTTCCTGACCTGGACCTCGACGGTTACAATGATGTTGTAGTAGGAGCCCCACTAGAAGACACAGGAAAAGGTGTCATCTACATCTACAACGGGCAGCTGAAGGCATTAAACAAACAGTTCTCACAGGTACGGAGAGAAATGAATAACTGACTGTCTCTCAATAATGAATGTATATCAATTAGTTCATTAAACTCTGTAATAATGAGAGTGATCATCATTGTTGATCATCTGTTTCAGAGAATCTCTGGCTCCAAACTGGATCCTCAATTGCAGTATTTTGGAAGGTCCCTGGATAGCTACATGGATCTGAATGATGATACTCTCCCTGATATTTCCATTGGTGCATATGGCAAAGTGGTGCAGCTCTGGTAAGTAAGGCAATGTGTAATAAATTGTGAATGATTAAACATTATGTAATGATTTACCACATTGTATTATTTTTATCAAGTTCAGTAAATTACCCCATTATTTATAGAATCTGCAAGGCTGGTGATAATTTAAAGTTCCACTTGGTTTCCAGGTCCAGAGGTGTGGCGTCTGTCTCGGCTAAAGCTTCTTTCAACCCCAATAAAATCAACATTTTCAACAAACCCTGTGACATTAATGGACGCAAGCTTTCATGTTTCAGCACTAGCCTCTGTTTCAGTGCTGCATTCAGGCCCAAGAACCCTGTTGGACCCATTGGTAAATCTGATTAGCTGTTAGGCTTCTCAAGAATAAGTACATTCCTGTTACTTAAAGTAATAGTTTTTGGGAAATGCGCTTTGCTTTGTTTGCTTTCTTGCAGTGAGTTGATGAGAAGACCAATACCACTCTCATGCCTGGGAGGGGTATCAATCTTCTCATCTAACTCTCGACAAGAAATATTTTTTTCCCCAAAATGTCATACTATTCCTGAAAGATGTTCAAAAACACTCTTAATAGTTCTTACAAAAAAAAAAAAAAAAAAAGTTGTACTCTTCTTCTTTTAGATATATCCTACACTTTGACTCTGGATGCGGACTTGCAGGCTTCACGAGTGACGTCAAGAGGACTGTTCACTAAAAACAACGAACGCTTCCTCACAGAAAAGGCAAAAATATCATCTGTGTCCCTGTGTCGGGACTACCAGATTTATGTTCAGGTAATGGATGAAAATCATTTGTTTTGCAGTCTTCAATGATGAGGCTTGTAGAGAAATTACTTCATATTTACGTATTTTTCCATGTGTTGGTTTTTCAACAGGAGGCACCAGACTTTGTCAATTCCCTCAGTCTGAAAGTAGAAATCGAGCAGCAGAATGCAGATGTGAACCCCGTCCTCAATGTGTTTTCTGAAAGTGCCTGGGAATTCTTTGTAAGTGACTGATACAATACATGGTATCTCTGAATCTGGGTTTATTGGTTTATAGTCTTTTTCCTTCAAAGATCTACAGGAAACAGATTAGGTGACGCAAGCTCTCAGATTTACACACTGTGTGGTTTTCACCAACAAGATTAAAGTTCACCAAATGCAGTAAAATATAATACATTTCCTTTATGTATAGATATTCTAGAAGAATAGGCATCTGCTGAAAATACAGCCTTTAAAGAATGTTATGTTTTTGTACAATGTCAACATAATTATAGTATATAGATAGTATAGTATAGTAATGTTATTGTTTCAGATCCCCTTCACAAAAGACTGCGGCTCTGATGACGTGTGTGTCAGTGATCTGGTGCTGAGTGTGAAGACAGACACAAAGGCGTCCAGGTGAGAATCACTGACCTGTTTGTGTGTAGAACAAGATGTAACATGTCATACCTGCTGTCCGTTACACATACAACATACAGTTTATATGTATAATATACTCTTTAGAAGATATGCTCTGTTTCATGGTTTCACTTAACGTGTGATGGTATCCTCAGGATAAAGAATGTTGTTGTTGTTCATTCAGGGATAATGTTGAGAGTAGAAATAATGATGTGCGTGAGAGAATAAGCTCTGGCAAGACAATGTCTTTCTATACTATGAGTCATTTGTGAAACCAGGATAGGCGTTTATCTTACAGGCCCTGAGGACCTATTTTCTCAATCTGCTTCTTACTCTAAGCAATGAGGCCTTAAAAACCAGTCTTTTGATTCTTTTACATGATATATTTCTGTATTTATGTTTTAATCTGTGCTATTCTCACAAGTTTGAGCTGGGTAGAGCTCTTTTGATGAAAGGTGAAGTTATGTTGTACGTCCGTCAACCAGTAAGAATGTAATAATATTTTAATCAGAAGCTGACGACAGTTGGGTGGTGCAGCTCTGAAAAAGACAATGAAGTAACCAAGGTTTTATGTGTTAAACTCTTGATATATAAAACTAGAGAGAATAAAGTATGTTTTTTTCTGAACTTTAACTTTTGATTGTTGGACCTGAATATGTAATGTTATGAAGACTTACCTTTCTGGGGCTTGAATCTTTTGATGTGAAGTTGTGAAACTGATTCTTACAGTCAAAGTCAATGACTATAATGATAATTCTCATCTATTTGTTTCTATCACATGTGTTTAAACAGGACTATGTACCTCTAGCCCCTCTAGCAGCTTGTGGGGGCTGTACTCAGCACTACCGTCTACACTACCATCCTCAAAGCCCTGTATTTTCCTAGCAGGGCTATAAATCATGACGACAAGTGTGAAATTGTTATAGTGTCACATAAAGGCAGCGTGTAAATAAAGGCAGGCATAGTGTACACATTTATATAACAGAGAGAAAGGAATTGTGTGAAGACAAAATTGGCTAAATATATCTATATAATATTATGCCCTGGTAACTCCTAACAACCATTACACTATTTTCTATTTTCTCTGTTTTATGAGTCTCTCTTAATTGCCAATAGCTGCAAAAAATTAGAGTTTTTCAGTTTACACAGGAACTTTATAGCCCATAAAATGGTCGGGTCAGAATTGTGAGCTTGGAAAGAACTTATAAGTTTAGGTGATATGTGCCTAAAGAATGAACTTAGATGAAAGGATATGAACAAGCACTTTTCAGAGACTTTAAACACTTTCACACACATTTGATCTTTTGTGGTTTTGCAGCTGCTATTAATTTTCACATTTGTAGACTTGGGGGTATGCTTCTGTTTTTGCTTCTCAATCTTAAGGAATGCCATGTGATCCATTCCTATATAAAGACTGTATTGTGCATTTTAAGGTGGAGGTAGATTCAATAGTGTTTATCTAGATAACTTCACATTGAGGTACTGTATGCCTTTACTGTATTTGTAGATGTTACGGGGAAAAAAAGAGAAAGATCTTTTAAACAATATAAATAAATTCCTCTTTTCATTAGACAACACTCCTACTGTGAGTATGCACCTTTAATCTGTGACACACACAAATGAAATTATGTGAATGCAGAGTACAGTAATTTGAGCTCTTGTGTTACAGCTCAGCTCCCGTTCTGGTCAGCGCTAATAACCGAGAACTGTCATTTGAAGTCGTCGTGAAGAACAAAAAGGAGAACGCGTACAACACTCAGGTCTTGGCCACTTACTCCGGCAACCTCTACTACTCCTCCGTCTTTCCTCCTGTGAGTAAAAGAGTCTTCAATGAAAACTGTTTAAGTTGACATGATGCTAATGATAATAGAGTTTTTAGGCAGTTTGCAACATAACAGTCACCAAATCACACTTACACTAAATAAATGCATCATTATCATATCATTAAACAATTTTAATTAATCCAACCCGTTATTACTTACTAAAACGAGTTTCTGTACTTTTCTGTTATTATTTGAATAACACTAAAAGATGTTCAGCGTTATGGTAATGTATTGTTAGTGTAATAAAGCCATATAGCAGTTATGTACTATTCTGAATTGTGACATTTACAGACGGATGATGTCAAATGCACTTCAACACAAACACAAGCCGTCACCTGCCAAGTGGGATACCCAGTAATAAAACAAAACCAAGAGGTAAGTGCAAAAAAAAAAAAGATCTTCACGCATATCATCTATTTTGGACTGATTTGCCTATACAAAATTCTTTGTTTGACTAATTATGGTAAATAATGCAAACATCCTATTATTTATTTCCAGGTGAATTTTCGGATTAATTTTGATTACAATCTTGATCAGTTGCAAAACCGAGCTGAGGTGAAGTTTGAGGCCAAGAGGTACACTGAATGAATTAGAAATTCAATGAAAAATTGTGGCTCTTAATGAAATGATCGAGATGTAATAACGTTCTGTACCTTTTTTTTCTTTACAGTGATGGTAAAGAGGAAATACCTGCAGACAACAAAGTGGACATATCCATTCCTGTTCAATATGATGCAGGGATTGTTTTATCTAGGTGATTTTATTATTTTGTCACCTTAACATAATTTTTTCAAATTTTAATCGCACTCTAAAATTGACAATTGAAGATGGCAAATGCGTTAAAGTGTTGATTTTTATGGTGTCTTTGTCCTAGGCAGTCAAATATCGATTTCTACGTGGCAGATGCTGCAGTTCCTGTGGTAACAACGGTGGCGCGTCTAGATGACATCGGCCCAGAGTTTAACTTTACAGTGAAGGTGCAATACATAAGAGATTAGAAAAGATAAAACTTCATTGTCTGTTCACACCAAACATTTTCTTGCATCATCTGCAACAATCAACAAATAACTATAATAATTAAAAATCACAAAAACAAAAAAACATCTGTATGGTCACCCTACAAACATCTGACACACCTTTCCGTCTCACACACACACACACACACACACACACACACACACACACACACACACACACACACACACACACACACACGCACGCACATGAACACACTATTTATGATTGTCCCGCAATAATAACACAGATCATGTGGGGAGAAAGGGGTGGATTAAATCTGCCTTAAAGAAATCATCATCTAATTTCTTATTATATATATATTTAAAACGTATTAAAACAAATTGTATTTAAAGGTTTCAACGAGTAACTTCCCCGTCAACCTCGTGTATCTGAACATTGCTCTGCCAGTGACCACTAAACGTGGAAATCAGCTCCTCTATGTTACTAGTGTGGACACACAAACTGTGAGTACTCAGTTGCTTTTTACTGTATGATTCAGAGTGTGTCAATTATCGATAGAATAAATGACCCAAGGCTTCTCCACCTGTAGGGAGGTGCTGTCAGCTGTGATTCCAGCGGCTTGGTTGATCCTCTGAAGATCGGAGAGAAGAGCCACAAAGTGTCCTTCTCTGAGGAGAGTCTCAGAGGCATGGAGAAACTGGTCAGTCATTTAATGTTTTGCATATTTTTCTCTTTATACATGTCAACTTTCTGAGATGTTTCTTTGGAGACAGCTTCCCGTGTAACATTTTAACATGCATCTTAGAGAAGCTAGTCATGCACTAGTCTCACATTGCCAGTCCTATCTCCACAGCGCTGTGGAGTAAAGTCTGGTTCCACCACACATACATTCTGAGATAGGAGAAATGTTTTTTTTAAACCAATCACAATCGTCTTGGGCGGTGCTAAGCTCCGGACGCAACGACGATGGCTCTGCAAGGACCTTGTTTTGGTGGAACATTTGCACCCCGTTAGAGAAAACGCCACATAAAAAAATAAGTGAAGTTTTACTGTTTACACAATACAATAACGTCAGCTATTTAAATTAACTGGATACATTGTTAATCGTAATTTGCTCTTACCAGTGTATTGCCGTGTGTACGTCGTCCACAACAGTTCCCACCAATCGGTCCCAAAACGTCCCAGTTAGAGACTAAATGCCGTAAACACATTCATTGTAAATCTTTACAATCATTCCCCGAAAGAACCAAGCAGGCCTGCCATTTTCAGCGTATAGCGCGAAGTTTGTTGTTGTTTCCCGAAGCAAACGGAGTTTGAGAACAGCAACACACAGAGATGGGAAAGTGAGGGACATTCCTGCGCCTGAAACACGCATTGGATGTTAGGCAATTATCCTGGAAATGTACTTCTGTTGATCCAGACTAGTGATGCACTAATCTAAATCTCCACAATGAGGTACCTAATATAGCCTAGATTATTCAGCATATAATATAATAACGTAATAAATAGTTTCATTTTCTCATGTATTTGTGATTTGATGCATAATTCATGTAGTTTTATATTTTTTATAAAGCTACAAACTGCATAAACAGATGTTAACTTTTTTGTGTGTTAAATAGAACATAACAACTTGAATGTATATTGTACTGTACTTTGTACCTCTAAATCAGCTAACTCATATCATTTTGACTATCTATAGCAGAATATAATTGTTTTGTTTGTTTTCAAATATCCCAAATGCAGAAGAAATTTTAAGTAATTTAAATATTAAATATATACATTTATTCCTTTTGTTTATGTTGTTTTTTTAACTGACAGGACTGCAAGAGCGCAAAATGCGAGTATATAAAATGCATCCTCAAGGACACTGAAGTCAAAAGTGACTACTTTGTGAAAGTTAAAACAAGGATCTGGAGTGGCACATTTATTTCGGTAAATATGTTCACTAATAATTCATTTTATAATACTGGTCTGCTGGTTTTGTCTGCTTTTATTACCATTAATTCTCTTATATGTTGCTGATGAATGAATTCACACCGATGCTTTTCATTTGTATAAATCTGTCATGATAGGCCACCTATCAGACCATCGAGCTGACCTCCACTGTTGATGTCGAGACCGCCGACCCCGACCTGCTCATTATCAGCCTCAAACACTTGCCAGTAAGATTTGGATTTAATGTCTCACATAAATTAATTGAAGAAGGAAGAGACTTGTGATATTGAACACATTTGATCTGTAACGTTCACCATTGTGATATTTCAGTTTTTTCTGAAAACTTATTGTGACTGCATCAAAAGTATGACCTGTTTTTTTTCCAAATTCATTTGGCATAGTCTGAAGTGTCTGTTTATTTTTTGTTAATCATGCCATATCTGAGTGGGACAGACCATGTAATGACCTCTACTGTCCCGCTGCTGCTGTCCAGGTGGTGGTGACAGTCAGTAAACCTGGAGAGAAAGGTGACGTTCCAGTGGGAGTGGTAGTTGGCAGCGTCATTGCTGGACTGCTGCTGTTGGCTCTGGCTGTTGGACTGCTGTGGAAGGTAACTGTCTGTTTACAATATGGTGAAAGTAAGAGCAACATGGAGAGGAACATCAGTAGATACTTTTTTATAGCTTAGGCATGAACAGTTTACCTCTGCCAAGTTGAGAAAGGGGAATAAACCTGATTTGTTATCATAGAAATGTGCATCTGGATAGATTGACAGGATAACTTGATTTGCTTATCACCTACTATGCAACATAATGTATATACAGTATGCATTTTGGATACAAGAAAATAGGCTACGTAATGTGCATTATGGATATATTCTTACAGAAAATTGACAATATACTGGAATCTCTTGTAAAATACTTGCACATGTTTTATTGATTATGTTTTTTTTTTTTTTTTTTATAAAACTACTATAAATGTGTCTAAACTGAATCTGTTTACTTTCTAGTTTGGGTTTTTCAAAAGAAAGTACCAGCAGCTTCAGAGGGAGGCCGATGACGACGCGCAGAGCCACGCACATGTTGACGAAGTGCTGTGAACTGAAGCGAAAACCTGCTGCCTTTTCTCTTCACTGGAATGTTTCCAGTGTGGATACTGGTACTTGTCACTGGTTCTCGTAAAGTAAAAATGGACTACAGTTCAATCACTGGAAGTTGGACATTTGAATAAAATGGAAGCTGTTCAGTTTGAGGATAACTGGGATTCGATATTTTTAGAGAGGATTATTGTTGTTAGTCTTTATTTTTAAGCTTTGTGCCCTGTACATTGACTACTTGCTGTTATGCACTGACTTTGAATAATTGTAAGAACTGTATTTTTTCCTAACATGACAGAACCATATACAATACCTGTTCTGAAATTGATTTTGAGTTTTACACTGTAAAGCGATCTAATTCATCCATTGCTTTTTGTTTTGACAACTTCTGGGCAAAATGATCGAACGATCTTGTATTGAATATAGCTCATTTGTCAAAACATTGACCTTTTATCAGACAGTCTGTAGCATAAACTGCCTTGAGATTAACTGTCACTTCTGGCCCTTTCTTGCATTAAGACTATTGCTAACAGGAAACAATAACTATCCTGGAAAGAGTGAAATCTGTCATTCCTCTGTTCCATTGTGTTTGTACTGTATATACTGTAATATAAAATGATCTTTCATTTTGGGTTTAATACATGAAAAGATTAGGCGATATGGGTCCATGGACTAGCTAATTGTGTTGTTGTTGTTGTTATTGTTATTGATGATTTTTGTGATATTGATGATATTTTTTTTACCACTAGTGGAACAGTTTGTCAGGTATGAATATTTTAGTAGCATATTGTGTTTTTTATAATATGCTGGTTATTTGTTGAGTCATCGATTTATGGTTTTGCCCATTCAATTTCACAAAATAGTTTTTTAAAAATCAGTTTCCTGGTTCCAAAGTGAATTATTTCAAATTGGTTGTTGTTTGTTGTCCAAACCCTACATTACTGCCATATTGCCAATTGATGATCAAAATAGTTGCAGATACATTTTCTGTTAATCAACTAATTGATTCAGTTCTAATAATGTTTATCTGTAGGCCAAAAGGACACAGTGCCCCATTTGCAAGTATTGTTCACTACAGAGAAAAAGAGTCATAGATGGTGCATGATGGTTGCCAAAACACCAACCAGGTTAATTTACTCCCTAAAAACACCTAATCTGTACCTTTGTTTCTTTCTTACAGTAGGCAGTTTGAGAGAGTGAAGTGAATCCTGCAGGATCTAAATGTGTATTGGCACAGCTTTGCCACTAGATGGTAGCATGATATAGATGACATGTTGGCACTGTTGAGTATTTTCTCACTGCTCTGTTGATGACTTAAACACTACATACCCCTATCAATTAATGCACCCGAATTTATGACCCATTTTGGATTGTGTTTCTCCTCTTCTCTCCTCTCTGGTCCCCTCTCCTAACCTGACCCAGCAAGGAACCCTACTTGGACCACTTCCTTCCAAACGTCAGTACAATTGAAGTTTTCCCTCAAAGTTGATTAATTTCCTCTCACATTTTTGACTGTCATGTTCTCCCACAGTCAGGTTAGTTTTTCCCTTGACTATGTTGGAATGTGTTTCTGAATATTTTTTCTTTGAATGAGCCAAGTAGCTCCAGCACCCAGCAGAGTCTTTAGCATTCATTTCTCTGGATCTGGCGAGGTGGAATATGCTATTTGTCTCTCATAAGTAGCATATTTTTTGGGGAGCCTGGGCTCGAGCTTTTCTTGTTGGAGGGAATATAGAATTTGATGATTGAAATGCTCTATTTCACAATTACTGATGCACTACGGTGTTGTGAAATAGCCTTTTGATTATATATATATATATATATATATGTATGTATATGTGCAGGGAGCTTTGTGGAAATGGTCGATGAAATGTGATACAATGGAAGTGTTTGAACACATTTGTAGATTCATCCGTCTTGGGTTCCAGCTAAACAACTGACCCATGCCACAATGGGATGATTGCTCACAAATTGCTGCAATGTTGTTGTAAATCAAAAATGATGTCATAGCAAATTATTTTATATCTGTTTGCCTTGTTTTGCACTTTGAAAGACCTTTGGTGTTACCTATCGGTTTCATTGTAACTACTTTTAAGACTTTTTACTTTTCCTTCTATTGTCATTAACTTGACAGGTCCTGAATTTTACATTTGTTTGATTTGATAATAAAAACTTGGAACATTTTGTTACGCATGTTCGGAGTCGATTGGAGTAGCTACAGCCTAAACCTTTTTTTAGACTTTTTTAATACAACAAATCTGTTTCAAAGTAAAACAAAACAATTGTCATTCCCAATGGCATCAGGGGTGTGTGCAACCAATCAGTGCTGTATTATAATCTGTGACAGTGATTTTACTTATAGTTGGGAACAGATCCTATCAGTGCTAATCATTCGCTGCATGGATAGGTTTCAACCAAATTCAGCTCAGAGCCTGGGACAGGGAGCACTGGTTGTCCCCCTGCTGATGCCATTAATGGCTTCAGGAGAACAGCCAGCACTTTAAAGTTGATACAGCAGGGCAGAAATGTTCTCGCATGTCAGGAAGTATTTTGGAAGCTTCTGCTCTTCAAAGACTCTGATATCACAAATCACACACACCACACGCTGAAGGATTTGCCAAACATAACTCAACATCAAATAAACATTTTCAGATTTGTTGAAAGAAGTAATCGCCAGAAAAACAAGTGACATGAAAACTTGCAGGTTTATGCAGCTTTCGGTTGGCTCAGAAATGGTCATGTTCACTAATTTGAGAGACATTCAATTGTTGTGACATTAGTGAGATTCTTAATTCACTATAAGGGATTAATGGGCAACATGGAAAAAAACATAGTGGTTTACTCTGCTTGATAAGATAATGAAAAAATTAGCTTAATAAAGGAGTAGACATCCTCAAGTGTGGCATTTAAGTATGAGTCTAGTGAAGATGTGCCCCTCAGACAGATACATTTACGGACTGGCTTCTCACATCAAAACACTGTTTAGTCTAAATCCGGAAATGTGAAATTTCTTAAATTGTATAATGTCTAATTGATTCATAAAATAATGTTAATAGGCATGTTCTGCTGTCAAAAGATCACTCCAGATACTTTGGAAGTACAGTATAGCTGCAATTTACCACTAAGAAAGGAGGGCAAAATGTAAAACATATTCGCCACAAAGAATCAAAAAAGTAGCTGGTAAGTACTGGAGAGAATGTGTGTTAATAGTTTCATATTCTGGGTATTTAAGACCTTTAAAAAAAAGATTGCATCCTTGATTTGAGCCAACTGACTGCTGTTTGAGGTTATATGTGATATGATAGCTGTCCTGTAATTTGAGGATTAATGCATCTTCTTTCTCTTCTGTTTCTTCTTCTTGAGCACAGCTGTCTGTCTGAATCACTGGATCACAAAAAAAGGACACGCCATAAATAATACTGCAAGAACTTCTTTTTTATAGCCATAAAATTAGTCACTATCACTTCAAATCAAACATTCTCCCTTTGGTGTTGAAAGTGGGTGGTCTGAATGAACAATATGTAACAGGAGAATATGATTGCAACATGTATTAGACTGTCTGATTATCTTTATATTTGTAAATAATGTGTGTTTTTGTAGAATTGACATTTTTATTGTAAAACCACTTTCTTTCCTGTTTCAGTTATGGCTTTTACAGTAATCCTCTGTGTTAATGATCATTTGTAATAACATCAATAGGCCTAATAAAACGTTAAAAAAAAAAAAAAAAAAGTTATTGCCTAGGGCTGTAGTAATATTTTAGGATCATATTGATGGTTGTAGGACATACATTTATAAAGCATACTGTTTTCAGTAAAGCTCCACTTCTGCTCATCTTGCGCCTCTTTCCAGGCCCACAGTAAACATTACAGCTCTGGATGTATGGGAATATTGTAGAGTTTGTATTGCATGTATTCTCATTTTGTGGATCAACGACACCTAAGTGGTATTGAATAATAAAAAAAAAAAAGGATTACAGTGTCTTCTTCCTGGCCGACAGATAATGAACTCTCTGGTGTCTGATTCCCACAGCAGACACTTTGCTCTGGAGAGCGGTAACCAGAGTTCCGCTGAAGAGGTCGCGCAAGGACTTCTGACGGAGTCCAGCCTGTGCGTCAGTGAGTGGAGAGCTGTGTGTGTGTGTGTGTGTGTGTGTGTGTGTGTGTGTGTGTGTGTGTGTGTGTGTGTGTGTGTGTGTGTGTGTGTGTGTGTGTGTGTGTGTGTGTGTTTCATTCAATGAAATGCAACACCCCGCTCCTCTGTCTGAAGCCTCTTCGGAAACAGGTTTGATTATATTTAAAAGCTTGACCCGGGAGAAACCCAAACAACTGTCTGTTCTAATATTAGCAGTGTGGCTGCAGACTACATATATGAATTCTATTATTGTCTGGGCTCGGATATATTCCAAAAGGCAACTCTCACCAAAAGATTAACACGTTTGTCTGCAGTTGGTGGAAAATATATCAATTACCAACAAGTAGTACCCTTAATTTGAAAGACTGATTGTATGCCCGGATAGGCATGTTGGCTGTGGGCCTGTTTGATTATGTACAGTGATAAAGACCTTGATTTATGACTAGCATGACCTTTATTATTATTATTATTATTATTATTATTATTATTATTATTATTATTATTATTATTATTATTATTATTATTATTATATTGTTTTTTATTATTATTATTGTTATTATTATTTTTATAGCTCTAACTATGCATACCCCTAGCCATGCGTAAAACAGAGCTGTCGGCATCATAATGATATAATGTGATGAAAAAACTAAAACCATTCAAATTAAACAATAATAATATTATTCTTCATCATCAATACACAAATTCATATCAGATGAAACATTTTGCCTGATCTGCTGTGTTTTGCGTTTGTTTCGTGGTGTGGTGTTTGCACAAATTCAGACATATCTTTATATTCTTTGATTTTTCTGGCAAGGGAAAGTTGCTTGTAACCATGTCACCTGATTAGGATTGAAAGAACTTTGGTAAGAAAAAAAAATCTCCCCACCCCCACAGAAGAGGAGACCGCCCACCAGAGACAGTCAACCCGAGACCCCTTATAGATTTAAAAAGAGAGGCTGCATTCTCAGACTGACACTTATTCAACACTGCCACCTTAAGCAGATTACTTTTGCGCTGCCTGTGTCAAATACGTAGTTCACTTTGCCTCTCCATCATGTTTAGGATGCTGAAACACCACCTTCACCCGGGCTTTTTTCTCTTGTTCATATGGCTTTGTCACCTCATGGAACATCAAAAAGTTCAAGGTAAGCTCCCTTCATCAGTTTTCTTTTATTCTTTCCGTTTTTGATCAACTTCAGCATGCTGTCAGCCACAAAACGCGCCCGAGTGTCCGATACTTGCTGCAACAGAGAAACTTTTCAAAGTGAGTTTGCTTTTTTCCCCGCTGATAAAACTCTCTCTGCATCAGACAGTGCTCGCGTAAAGCGTCCATAAAACAGGTGCCATATGGGTCACTTCAAAGTGCGACTATATGGCAAGTTTTGCAGCCCTCGCCAGGCGCAAAGCCGCAACGCCGTGCTACTGGCAGCGCCAGCTTTCCATAATACCTGAACATATTCTAATACTTTTGTATGAGCGTTTAGTGTCTCACGATGGTGTCAAACCTGTAAAAAAAACTTCAGAATATGCCCCGTGAGTTAATGTGCGTGTTATTTAGCCTAGGCTATATATTTTCCGTACACATCCACTCAGCATTGTGTGCAAAAATGGATTTGTTTGGTCGCAATTTGACATATTTAGTTCTGACAGATGAATAAAGCTGGAGACATTTGCAATAATTTGATTCGGGAGCTTATAGTTGAAATCAGTCTTCAATTTAAGAAAAAACACCAGTTCATAAACACTTCATGTCATGATTGCCTGTGTCGGTTTAAAGGATATTTTTGTTCCACAATAATAGGATAACTATTCTGCCTTTATATTTGGATATGTTTGGGGGGAAAAGCATTAGGCTACACTGGTTTGTTAATAAGCAAGGCATAGTCTGGTGGGTCTGGGATATTGTTCTGAGGCGTTGGTGTGACGGTGGTTTGTTTGGCTAATGACCGTGGTTTTCTGAAGGAGATTGGCTGCTATTTAACGCTGTCTAGACGCCTCACTTCATGTCCACTGATAACAAGAAGGCTATAGGAATAAAGGACAACCCCCCCTCCAAAGATTCTTCTTACTTTTTTGGTTTGTGGCAAGATTGGAAGGGTTGTCAGTCACAGACGGGATAGGCAAGTGTTAACAGTCTCGCAAAAAAACAAAAAAACAAAACAGACAAAATACTGCCATGAGGTCGAAAGGGAGGGAGAGAGCGTCTCGGATAATACGGGCTGCGTGTGTGTCTAGTGCGTCTGGGTCAGCGGTTTCAGACATTCAACATGCGACGTTTGAGCTTTTTTTTTGTTTTCCTGTTTACAGCTGGGAACTGCTGGTTGCAGCAGGGGAAGAACGGTAGGTGCCAGGTGCTCTACATGCCCGGGATGAGCAGGGAGGAGTGCTGTCGGAGTGGAAGACTGGGGACGTCCTGGACTGAGGAGGACGTCCCCAACAGCACGCTCTTTAGGTGGATGATCTTCAATGGCGGAGCTCCCAATTGCATACCTTGCAAAGGTGGAGGTGCACTCATTTCCCTTGGTTTTCTCATAATTCACATCATCAGCCATTTCGTTTAATAAATCCTCGTGATGATCTGATTTACGCCTACAAAAGTGCGTACACTATAGTGTGTACTTTATGCACATGAGTAGGTTTACGCACAAGGCCAAAATCCTCACCAGCATCACCTAACACAGACCTTTTATTTTAGAAACCTGCGATAATGTTGACTGTGGGCCTGGAAAGAGATGCAAGATGAACAGAAGAAGCAAGCCGCGCTGCGTGTGCGCACCAGACTGCTCCAACATCACCTGGAAAGGACCAGTGTGTGGCTCAGATGGGAAGACCTACAAAGACGAATGCGCATTGCTGAAGGCTAAATGTAAAGGCCACCCCGACCTGGACGTGCAGTACCAGGGAAAGTGCAAGAGTAAGTAAATATTATTTTTATATTCTGCCCACTTATGAGATTCTGCATTCCTTAAAGTGCATGTGCCGATAATCCAACGATTTGCTCTTATTGTTATTATATTTCGTGTCATGTCTCGACATGTCATGTCTTTGTCTCGACAGAAACGTGCCGTGACGTCTTGTGCCCCGGCAGCTCCACATGCGTCGTGGACCAGACAAATAACGCATATTGTGTCACGTGTAATCGGATTTGCCCCGAACTGACGTCGCCTGAGCAGTACCTGTGTGGAAACGACGGGATCATGTACGCCAGTGCGTGTCACCTGAGAAGAGCTACGTGTCTCCTCGGCAGATCTATTGGAGTGGCATATGAGGGAAAATGCATCAGTAAGTCTGCAACTAGAGACGTGAGAGTGCGAGACCTTACTCCCTGAAAGCGCCTCCAGCCACTGACTTTGAATATAGTTTGAGTGCATTTTCATCCAGGCCAGCTCTGCAGTTATTCACTGTTCGTTTTTGCCAACATTCCATTGAGGAGGGGGTCTTAGAGAGCGAGTATGTTTGGTAGTTGCTTGTGTTTGCTCAAGAAATGATAGACATCTTATTATTTCCTGATGTTGGCAGCACTATCCCATATGGGAGAGAGGGAAATAGAGGGGGAGGGAGAAATAGAGCCAAACAGGAGAGTGCTGGGGGCCATGAAGACATGCTTCAAGTTAATATTTGAGTCAGATGGATTCTTATCCAGAAAGCAGTCAATCTGAGTCTTGAATGAAAACTAAAACATGACTTTAATGTTCCCCGCCCCAAGACCCTAACCTTATAAAACAGGATTTAATTTTTATTCCTAGCTTAGTTCTCCAAAAAACTCAGCAGTCATCTGATCCTGCTTGAAAGACATTCATGATAATCCAACTAATCAAAGATTTCCCCTGTGCTAACTTCTTCTTCTCTCCTATTAGAGGCCAAGTCATGTGAGGACATCCAGTGCAGCACAGGGAAAAAGTGTCTGTGGGATGCTCGGATGAGTCGGGGACGCTGCTCGCTGTGTGATGAGACCTGTCCAGAGAGCAGGACGGATGAAGCGGTGTGTGCCAGCGACAACACCACATATTCCAGTGAATGTGCCATGAAGCAAGCTGCTTGTTCTATGGGGGTGCTGCTGGAAGTCAAGCACTCGGGATCTTGCAACTGTAAGTAAATAACAAAAGCAAAATATGAAAAAAAAACACCCTCCCCCCCTCACCAAACAAAAGACAATATTCCATGTTGCTTTCCCAACAAGAATCTCCCCTGAACGTGCCCCCCATCCCAACTTTCCCCAAACTCCCACCCCAGCCACACCACCAAGCACAGCTTAAGCAAGCAGAAAGGACTTGGGAATAGAAGAACTTGCATGACGTCTTTGTCGCTGGCTTTTGTTCTTGTGTTCTTGTTGGTTTTTTTAATTTTACTTATTTTCAATTTTTCTGCAAAACAAAATAACAGAGAGGTGAATGAAAAAAACATAGCTATATATCAGCAGACTCCATGTAAGAGTCTTGAAAAAGCTAACTCCATTAAACTAACACAAATAATAAAGGAGACTAATTTTGTTTGCAGTGGAACAATCCTGATATTTAAAGTCTAAGTTTATGCAGGAGCAGGTTGCCTGAAATCTCATGCAGTTTTTTTTTGTTTTTTTTCAGTAATGGTTTATTTTTATGATAGTGTTTATATATTTACAGCTTGTAAATTCCATGGTCACATTGCTAATTTCATGGTAATGGTGTATCTGTTTTTTGTATTTTCTTTTCTTTTTGTTGCTTTTGGCTGTAATCAATCAATTCAAAATGCACTGCCTCTTGTGACATACACCACACTGCCAACATGTCAATAAGAACAGAATACTTTTGAATATACTCATATGATGTGCATAAGGTGATTGTAATATTGGTGCCATGTTAGTGATAATGACAATGGGTTTTAACTTTAACTATCTGTAGACCAGAGTGAGCCATTCACACGCTCACAAATCTGGAGGTAAACCATCAAATTGAACAATAGCCTCACGGGAGTATCAGATTTACATTCCAAGTTGCTCTGTTAAAGAGTGTCTCCTTGTTAGTTTCTCTTTCCTGACTGAGTACCTTAATGGGATGTGCCTAAGGTATGCAATGGAATCCGGGGACCAACTTTATGATCACCTCATGAGCTAAATCTAAATGTGATACTTTACAGTGTGCAGGTTAAACATCAGAAGCTTGTAGAACCACGCTCTCTACTTCTCATCTCATCCTTAGAAAAAAAGTTAACATTTACCAGCTAACTTTTATTGTACATTCTGTTTCCAGTGAATGTGTTGTCTACCAAAATATGTATCAGAAATGACAAATCTATTTGGATTAATGAGGGACTGTCTGTTTTTGTGTTTTTGTTGTTGTTGTATCGTCACTCTTGCTCTCGCTTGTGTGCTTTTTTTTAACATGTCCGATGTAAATCTCTTCTGTAAAAAGAAAAGAAAATACCTCAGAACTGTATTGATGATCTCTGACCTGCTTGCTAAGGCCAGGCTGTGACACAGAGTCCTCCCTCCCTGTATGTTTGAGCCAGAAAATAATAATCAGAAAACTCGCAAATCCGAGGAACACAAGAGCACTTTTCTGTGTTATGTGTGTCTCCTTGCAGGAATCTGACCAAAAGAGACCCGAGCCACTGGAACAATCAGCCCTCAGCCCCAGTGCCCCCATGCCCACCACCCAGCCCCCCTAACCCACCTTGTGCCCCCCCCCAACCTCAAATGCACCTCTCTTTTCCATCATCCCACTTTATTCTCTTGTTGCAGCCCTGACTTGCTAGATTATGTAAATGGCAGTTGCATAATTGAGGATGCCACAGTGATTATTTATGCCAAGTCACACACACACACACACACACACACACACACACACACACACACACACACACACACACACACACACACACACACACACACACACACACACACACACACACACACACACACACACACACACACACACACACACACAGATGCATACACACAAACATAAACATGTACACACAAAATAAGAAACAAAAGGGAGGCTGTGTGCCAGTGGCTTTGATGTGAGCTTTTATCAGTGATATTCTGCGCTGTTGTGGTCCATATTCATACAACAGCTACTATATATTCTCTCATATAGCCATTACAGAAGACCAGGAGGAGGATGAGGAAGATGAGGACTCAGACTACATGGCCTATGTCCATATTTCTTCTATACTGGATGGATAGGCCCCCATCACTAGGGGAACAGTCCTAGGGCATGGAATCATGTCCATACTGTACATTATGTGTATGCTTATTTATTTTTTAAAGAAAAAGGAAGTATACATATAGTTCAGTCTGCTAGATGTTTATTTATACTTTTTTGTGTTTTATAATTTATACATTTACAATGTCAGGCTTACTATCTACCATGATATATTGTGTTACCACACCATTTCCCCCTTTTTTGTTGTTGTCCCTTTTACTTTCTTTTTTTTTTTTATCATGAAGAACTATATTTGTCCAAAGAGAAGCAGTGTTATTTATTTGTCATGTTACCGTGTAAGTATAAGTCCTCTACAAGCTGTAAATTGCATTCCCTGAGCTGTAAAAATCTGCTTGTTTCTGTCAAATCTCTATCACAGATGTTTATGTCACACATACGTAAATGCATGTTTAGGCTGTGTGTTTATTTATTGGGAATATATCAATCATTTTATGTACAGAAGTGTTTCTGGTTTGTTTACAACTCATATACTCTCATCAATAACTGACCAAAGGGATTATCTCAATGGTTTTTCAAAAGAGCACTGTAAAAGTTGCAACACAGCAGTGATGTAATAGAAGAGAAAAAAAAGAGCCATTTGTTTTTCTTTTCTTGGTTACTCATTTTAGCCCTTTAGATTTGTTTCCACACAGAGACAACAACTTTAGACATCATTCAATAGCATTTATTTTGTCTCACCACATTAGAGCAGAGATAACTTTTGGACGATACTTGATTATTTTGGAAACAATGTGCCATTAACATTTGTGTACTGTCTTCTTGCCAATGTGCTCCATATTGCTCTCGCAGAGCTAAAATAGGACTAACGTACTGCGGTTCTTGACAATATCAGACTTCATCACTTTGTTTCTTTTTGTTTTTCTCAGAATGCATTTTTATTTTCAAACATCACAAGAGAAATACAAAATTCTGTTATGAATATATAGTTTTGTATTTTTTATGTAAATGTCATATGTACATACAAAGTTTGATGGTATTTGTACAGATATGAAGAGTGAAACAATAAAAGTTTTTTTTCCTTATACTTTTCCTGATTCTGCTGCATTATTGATTTGTAAATAACAGTTAAACATGTCAAAATGTCAATGCATCTGTTTACTTCAAAGGAAAAGTTGAACCTAAATCACACTTTTAGACTACAGTACATACAGTATTGGGTTGAGCGATGTGATTATATACCGTATACTGTGAGATAAGATACATTTATCTAGCATGAGAGATTTTACAAATCCTATGTATACTGTGGAATCAATCCTTTTATATATATGGGTGTATTAGGGTATTGTGGGAATAGATTCACATCAACATGATAAAGTATTTAATTAATTGGGATGAGCCAAAAACAGACATTGCTAACAATTCGGTGGTTTTGTTCATAAACAGTTTCTCAACTGATATGCCAGAAACTTTACTATATCATCAATATTGTTACAGAAAATTACATATGCCTTAATAAAGGATTTTTATTTGTATGTTCCAATAAAAACACTGATTAAACAGCCTACACAAATGATCTTGCATGTTGTACTGCAGAATGTTTAGTACATTAAATAATAGACAGTCAATCATTCCATAAACTGTGAATATGCATTTAAAATGTCATAAGGTAGTTACAAAACCAGATGGAAGAACCCGTTCATTTAATTAAACTCGATTAAAACCAATGAAATAGGAATAACAATATGGTAAAGCTCATATTTCTTTTGAAAATGAACCATGTTTCACAGTTTGGCTAATTAATGATCTTATCAAGCAAACGGAAGAAAATAATAAAAAGAAGGGAAACGACTTTCTAGAAGTATGAAGCAAATTGTATTCCTCTGGCTGTGCTGAGTTTCTTTCCATTAACACCATCCCCATCGTTATTTGTGATATGAAACAAACATCCGCGGCGTAAATAGACGCTAGATATGCCTGGACATGTCTCGCTGTATGTAACGCATCCATATAAAGTAATTTTAGCCGCTGGCATCAGTCCTCCATCTCTTTGCCAGCTGTCTTCGTCACCAGCTCCTCGTACTGTTTGTTCCTTCGCGGACTCCGTACGTCATTGTTGACAACAATCATGGCGTCCTCAATGTCACTTCTCGGCTTGGGGCGTTTATCTGCGGTCAATGCAGCTTATAAATTGGTGTTAAATCCTATCAGGTAATTTCATATATATTGTTCATGCTCGCATATTTAGCCTTTGAAGTGATTAGGGTGTTAGCTGATGTCAATGATATCCCGTGTCCTTCCAGCACTCGGCTAGCCAGCTAACTAGCTAGCTAACGTTAATGCTAGGTCTAGCTAGAAATCAGTTTAAGAGCTAACGCAATTAAACGTTGCTCATTGTTCCACACGTGCTGCATACCAGAACGAATATATTCAGCGAGACAGGAATTTTATTTGAAAAACAGACCTCACTGGAAAGGTCAATGTCTCTGGCTGTTTTACTACAGCTAACTTCAACTCAACAGCTAACCTTACAGTCAAATGTAGGATGTTGCAAGGAAGCTAACAACTAGCATCAAAATAACACGACACAGTCAACGCTTGTTATGTTTAGACACAATGCGTGTTCTTATAATACATCCATGGTTTTTTGCAGTAAGAGACACGCCCCTGCATTATTTGTCACAGTTAGTTTTATATAATATATAACATTACTGGGCATATTCTGTTCCTTTCTATGTTATTCATTGTGTAATGTGCACTTAAAATGACAGTACACTACTGTACAAATAATAATGCTCCAGCAAAATGCTTGAAATTACATCTGTTCATAGTAATGTTTCCTGTACAAATGTATCCAGTGCTGCTTCAAAAAATGTACCCACAGTAATCAAAAAAGTCTTATCTAATATAAAATTTTATATAAAAAAAACGTTATTTAATCAAAAGTTATGCCAACCACCCAGAAGTCAGCTGCAGTAAATGAGTTGGTGACAAGAATAAAAACTTGCCTTTAAATTTTTTTTAGGTACATTATAGGAATGTGCGTTATCTGGGGTTGGTGTAGAGTAGGGAAATACACCCTATAACATTTGATACAATTATATGACAGTAGATATTGTCTGTGACTTTGGGAAACAGATGTTATGTGTTTTCCTGGCAGCAAGGCCAGTTAAATGATGGTTTTCTAATCAGATTTGACTCATTTTACAAGCTTAATGAGATAATCAGTGATTGCTTGGCTATCATATCAACACAGATTTAGTTTGCAGTCCACATTATAATTCTTTAATCTAAACAAAATATTGGAGAACCACTAGCACCAATAGCAATAACATTAGCCACAATATTCTCATATTATATTAAGGTATTGAATGAAGAATATTAACAATATTTTATTTTGTCAGTATATCTCAGCTCAAAGCATGTGGCCTGGCAGACATCCGTTGGTGTCAGCTGACATATACCTTCATGGATTATAAACCTGCCTGCCACTGTTGAATTATTAAGGCCCTGTTTATACGACAACGCTCGCGGGTGAAAACGACAAAATATTTTATCAGATGTGCCTTTCGTTTAGACGACGACGGCATTTTTGGGGCTTAAAAACGCAAAAAAAGTGAAACCACCCTCCAGAGTGGAAATCTTAAAAACGCTCCACCGTCGCGTTCCCGTCTAAAGGGTAAAAAGAGGGAGAGAAGTAGAAGGAAGGTTCTACGCAGGCACGTGGACTTTGTGCTGTTGTGTGGCAGTGCTTCAGACTACCACCTAGCCGCCTGGTGTGCATACTACATCGAATTTCACACGCTTTTGCGTCACCATATGCATGCAGATTTCCCCCCCAAAACGCTCTTCTAAACGCGGAATAAAAAGTGAGAACGCCACTTTTGCATTTTCTCTTCAGATCGTTTCCATCTAAACATAGGCTTATACTAATTGTATTATATTATAATAAGTTCTATATTTTTTAAACATTTCAAGCTTAAAGTGGCTCTTCGTCATGTACAGAGCTTCCTTAAATAGTGAACATTTAGGCAGGGCAGTTTTTGTTACTTTTAGGGTTTGTTTTGCCTCACAGAATGAAACGGAACAGAATGTGAGGCTTTCTCTTTACACAGCTTTTTTTTTTTTTTTTTACCTCAGCTTTTATAATTAGACATTGACCTCCTCTTGCACAAAATGAGGTAGGCTAATTGAATAATAGATGCCAGGTTTAATTGCATTGCTTAACCAAAAGATACATGGTGTTGTCCAATGGTTGTCATGGCCTTAATGTGAGTTCATAAAGATACTCATGGTAAGAAATGGATGCCTTTATTTGATGAGACAGTTTGTTGGCTAAGAAAGTTGGCTTTTGAAACAAAATGTCTTTAGTGAAGTAAGGCCAAAGGCAGATCAATAGAAAATATTTTAACAAACTGTTGCATGTGGTCCCTATTTAAAGAGTAATACAACTAAAAACTATTTTCATGACTGACTGATCAGTCAATTCTTCTTTGACCTTTGAACAGTTGCTTTGTAAAATATTAAGTAACCATGTATAATGATACACTTCATCCTATCATCAGCCAAAAGCTCCAAGCATTTAATTTATAAAAGAAGTAGACCACCGCTCAAATTGTTTTCTTCATGTTTTAATTGAAATATGAGATTATGTAGAGGTGATTCTAAATGTTAAAGTCATACATTTGAAATAAATGTAAAATTGCAATTATCAAGGCATTATCTGGAATGTGATTATCTGGAATAGCCCTTCGCTGTCTGAGCTTTGACCGCACGTTGCCGTGACAGGACACGACTGCACATTCACAAAGAGCTGCACAGTCCTCGCCTGACAGTTGACCACAGCCAACATTAAGCACGTCCTGTCATTAGGATGAGAGCGAGAGTCTGCCAGAGATTCACCAGACAGAACTAATAGGTGGCGGGGGGGTTCCCTTCTTGTCTTGTCTCTTCCTTTTCACTGTATCCGCACCCCACCACTTTCTCTAAGATAGTCAATGATTGCAGAGTACAACTTGTTTGTGTAATTTACTTCTTTGTTTCTTGTCTGCCTTTGGCGGTTTGTGCTCTGCGTGTAACGTCTATCTAATGGTTTTCAGGTCTACAAGCACATCGACATCGAGGCTGGCAGGGAAACCAGGACAAGACACGCAACTTATTACCGTTGATGAGAAATTGGTAAGGATCCCTCCATGGTCAACGTGACACAGAGATTGATGTTTGTCTGGAAAAATTGTAACAACCCCCCCGCTCCTAATCCGCTGCCAAAATGAGCTCGTATTAGACAGTAGGCTTTTGTAACAATAAGATGGTAATGGCATAAGTTATCGTTTTGTTTTTTTTGTGTTCTCGCCAGCTCCAGTTTATCCTCTCTTCGCACTCCTCCCAACTTTTGATGTTGATGTTGAAGTTATTAAAGAAGTTACTCCAACTACTAAACAGTTTACTAAATGTAGTTCAGGTAAAAAACTAGTTTAATATGATGGTTTTGGGGCCACTGAAATTCAGATCAGCTTTAATTTAAATTCAAAAAGCAACATAATTTGCGGTATGGACCAACATAACCGTTTCATTATCAGTAACGAATGCATACCCATATTGTACATTTTATGGCTCCACTGGCCAAAGACCACCAGTTACGTACCAATATACACAATCAGGTTACAGTGTTTATGATGGTTTTTGTTTTCTTATATTTATTCCCCCCCATCTGAGGATACACTTAATGTTATAAAACACCCGTCTATGTAATGCAATACTTTTTAACAATACCCCAAACTACAGCCTCCAAAATGATCATGAAGTTGAACCATCCCCAAAACATTTTCAACAAAAACTAAAAAAAAATGAATCTTGTGTAACCTTCAGCATTTGGTTTGGAATTTTTAATTACCGTATTGGTCCGAATATAAGACGGTTGCTATGGTTCCGACGGGCTCTGGGCTGCCTTCAGCAGCTAGCTGGCTTTTCAGACAATGTACTGTAAAGTTACTGACACAACAATGGCTTCTCCTCAAAGTGGTACGCACAGTTTTCTTGGTTGGAATACAGCGTAAATAAGGACGCGCTTTTCCGCAGCATGTGCAGACATTTCCACAGCGGAGCTGACAGCCCATCAGCGAGAGAGGAGTTTGTGTTCTTTCTTAATTCAAAGAAAACAAAAACCCCGGCACTCACAGGTAAGTAAGTAATCTTCCTGTTTAGTAAGAAAAATCGTGAACGCTGATGACGGTTTCTAACTGAAACACCACATTAAATAAGAAGATAACTTATCTGTGAGTGACAGAGTTTTTGTTTTCTTTGATCCTTGTCACTGCCGTGCAGCAAATACACTGTCTAAGATTTGGAGCTGTGCGGGCTACTTTTCATTATATCTTTCTTAATGCAAACAATGCTCGGCGGGAAGTTTTCATTCTTTGATTTGCTTTTACTGCTTTTACACTGATTTGTGTAAAAAGCTGTAAGCACATTTGCTGCTTGTGAGCTGACCATAGTACTGAACCAACAATGCTGTAATGAATGCACGAGGGATATCTTACAGGTGCGATTTCTGTCTGATGTATGCTATGTCATGCAGTATGTTAACACCTCGGCTGTTTGGGTTTATGTTTAGTTGCCACTTTGTGGAATAAAATGGTTAATTATCAACAGTGCTGTGCACTGTAAAGAAGATGCTACTGGTTCTGCCAGTCTAAATATATTTTAGCCTGAATAGGATATAATAGACAAGTCTTTTTTTAAGAGTTAAGATGTATTTGTTTGATTAGGACAATGCACATTAATCAACATTTCTGTAAATGTTGTAAGCCAGCTAATTTTCAACTGTAGTCCCAGTTACCTAGCATGCATGCATGTCCGGAGGAAACCCACGCAAACACAAGAAGAAATGCAAACTCCACACAGAAAGGCCCTGCCCGGACGGGGATCGAACTCTGCCCAGATCGGTGATCGAACTCTGCGGTGCCAACTTGCTGTGAGGCAGACGTGCTAACCACTGAGCCACCGTGCTGCTTTTCTGGGAAAAGATGGCCCACTCACTTTGTACTGGCCCACCCAAATTACAATTTCTGCATATGCCATTGGTCTGATAGCCGGTTAACGTTACATGATTTCCCACAGCGGGTTGACGTTGGGTTGCTTTTTTTCCAAAAGTTGAATCAGACTCAACTTTCTGCCGCAGGCATTCAAAACAAACGTAAATACCTGCGTTTTTGCCGGACTGTCTGACAAGTGACAACTGACGCAGTGTGTGTGAATGAATGCTAAGCCAGCCAGTGCCTGACTATATTGGCATTATGCACAGCCATACTATCTTTATCTTTTTATTAAATCGCCTAAAAAAAGACACCAGGCTGCTACAGTATAACCATACAGACCTCTACAAACTTCAGACTGCTTGCTTGAAAGTCAACATTCCTCCGTTCTTGGCTGAGATGGATGACATAGTGCTGCATAAATTAGGCAGCAGCTAGCGTGCATTTAAGAAGCAGCTTAATCCTGACAAAACACCACAGTATAACTCTTTTAAAAAAAAAAAAGAATATTCAAATCCCAAAATTGAAAATCAAATACCCATTGAACAAATATTCGGATCCAGCCCTAGACATAGCTTGCATACTGTACAGGTCTTATCCAGCTGGGTTTTGTCCCCTTCATAAAATTACATAGGGTCCACAATGTCACTTTTACAGTAAATTAGACCGCACAGATTGGAATTAGTTATCTGCTCCATTGTCCTTGAGGCAGCATACATTTTTTAGCTTAATCTTACATTTGGGGCTCTTATTATCTAGTTTACTTGGTGATTTTGTCCAGAATTATTAGTTATATTTCGTATAGGCTTCGCCCTCTAAGCTACGCTACTGGGTTTATCCCTTCGCGCATGCACAGTCGTGAAGATTTCTTTCCCGCCCTTGCGTCCAGCACGGGCTTTCAACTATGTCCTCAGAAACTGTATATAAACAGAGCGGACCCGTTGATCATCTCCCACTTTCGACTTCCAGCGGTGTTCGCCTCTGCCCCACCTGCCGGACCGGCTACATCCTGCCGCCGGACCTCCATCCCCGCTGCGAGACCTGCCTTGGCGCCGCTCACACCAGCCTGGCTCTCACCCCCGACGTCTCCTGCCAGTTCTGCGCCCGCCTGCCATCTAAAGAGCTTAACCGGCGGGCGGAAGCTTTTCTGGAGTGTCAGGCTAGCGGGGAAGGGGATGGCAGCTGGGCAGACAGACGGCAATCGGACGGATAATGATTTAGCTCCGTCTACAGTCAAAGCCTACGCGGCAGCTATCTCGTCCTGCCACGAAGGCTATGGAGAGAGGACGGTTTTTGCACACCCCCCGGTGAAGCGTTTTCTGAAGGGGGTCAGGCGTCAGAAACCCGCCGTGCGCTCTCTCACACCCCAATGGGCTCTAGCCCTGGTGCTTTGGGGAAGCCTCCTTTCGAGCCTCTGGCACAAGCCTCTCTCAGGTTGCTATCACTAAAAACGGCACTTCTCCTTGCCCTGACGTCAGCCAAGAGAGTGAGCGACTTATGTGTGCTGTCAGTCTCGCCGTCCTGCCTCTCCATTAGAGGGGACAGGAGCACAGCCACCTTACACCCTAACCCCTCATTCACACCGAAAGTTCTGACAAATTCCTTTCGGTCAAGAATGTTTTCCCTCGAAGGGTTTTTCCCCCTGCCTCATAACAACGGTGCGGAGGCAGCTTCTCACCGCTTGTGTCCGGTGCGTGCGCTATCACAGTACATTTTACGCACGGCGGACATAAGACACAGCAGCTGTTTGTACATTATAGGGAACACTCCCAAGGAGCGGCCCTTTCAAAACAGCGTCTGTCTCACTGGCTGTGCGAGGCTATCATCCAGGCTTATAACACGGAGGGGGCGGAGCCCCCCTAGGGCATCCGGGCACATTCTACGAGGGCATTGTCGGCGTCCGCCGCCTTATTCAGAGGCATGACCGTAGCCGACATCTGCACAGCGGTCTCCTGGGCATCCCCATGCCCATTCATCTGTTTCTATCTGCGTGATATGTCTGAGCCCTCCATGACCCACTCGATCCTGTCCACACTCAACGACAAATGATGCGCCGTTGAATGTGTGTTTTTCCTTGCTGTCCTCACCCCGCCTGCACTGGGTGCTGGGTGGAACATGGGTGTCCCCATAATTATCAGTCATGATACAATTCTCACTAACCATGCACGCCTTCAATCTGGAATGATGTGCCGCTGCATGTGTACTCGTCTACGGTCCTCACCCCCCCCACCACCACGTTGGGTGTCTGGGAGGAACACGGGCGCCCCATATTTGTCAATCATGTACTTTTCGCACTAATCATGCATGCCTACACTCATGGCTTGGGCCTTGCAGCCAGCTAGGCCAAGTCATTGCCATGGCAGGCTCTCTTATCAGAATAACGGTTTATCTGATACAATCTCCTGTCAGTGCATTAGTGAAAGAAGTTAGTCTATGTTCTGCTTGTGGGCTCTGTGTCGCAGGTGGCATAGACTACATCAGCTTCGCCCTAACCCAGTAGCTGGTTGGGAGATGATCAACGGGTCCGCTCTGTTTATATACAGTTTTTGCGGACGTAGTTGAAAAGGGCGGGAAAGAAATCTTCACGACTGCGCTTTCACGAAGGGATAAACCCAGTAGTGTAGCTTAGAGGGCTGCGCCTATACTCATAGAATCTGGAGTTACAATAACGTAACTATCGTTCTCCTTATCTTTAGTATCGTAGCTATTCTTTTGATTTGTGTACACTCAATGATGAAATATGATCAAAAGAGTACTCCACGGCACTTCTATGAAATTGTTGGTCTCACGGTTAACTTGACTGTTGACATTTTGGTCAGAGGTTCAGGTGAGTAATGCTATTAGCCTCAAGCTGCTAGCGTCAAGCAGAGATGAGAGCGGGCTACAGAAGTCTGGTAACCTCACTTTTTGAAAATTAGTTTAATTTTCAAACTTGTGGTCTTCAGCCCCAACCGAAGTTACATCACTTGAAGCAATTTCTCAGACTTAACACAGCTCCCTCTGTAGCCACAAAAGGCTTTACACAACTTTTTTTTCACATATGTGGTTGAACTACCCAAGACAGTGATTTGTATATTGATGCTAAATTGTTATAAAAATATTTTTCCCCACCCATATCAAAAAGGGTTACCATTTTTATACCCATCTTGTGAGGGCAGATAAATTTGTGTGTTACACAGGATATTGGGTAATGTGTTTACATGCACTGTAGTAACCTGGTTAACCTGGTTTTAATGTGGGTATTTCCTGCTTTTCTCTCTTATATCATATTAAACTGAATATCTTTAGTTTTGGGACTGACAAAATAAGTTATGTAAAGACATCACATTGGACCTTGACAAAGTGGGATGGACATTTTTCCGAAGTTTTATAAATAAATAAAGATTTTTTTTAAAGCAGCGGCGCTAATCCTCTAGTTGAATGCATATAGGGGAAACACTGTTATGTGTATGAAAATAACTGGATAAAGCCGACTGTCACCACTTATTTAAGTCCATGTAAATGTACCGAATGATAACATTTTTGATTTTGACACAAATTCCTATGAAGCTAAAATTCTGTATTTTTGTCCATTTACATAGCAGTTGGAGACAACATCTGTGGCTTTGTTTCATGACTTTCGGAGAGTAGTCTTACAACTGGTATGGCTTGGGCACAGCGTAGCTCCAAAAGCACTTGAGGCACAAGTTTCAATTAAAAATGTGTAATCAAAGCTATTTCACACGTCAATGGGTGACTATGAAGCCATTGTTCTGAAATACCTTTCAAATGAATTATGTGGCACAGCTGTATTTAGCTTTATTTTTCATTTCCTTGGTGCCTCTTTTCATTAGAGGAAGCGCTAAAGCACAGCCTTAACAGCAATAAGCATGCATTTGAAGTGACCATGGTTAGCAATGTACCAACTGCACAAAACAAAGAAGGATCTTTGAAGTGAATGCTTTGTCATTAAAAGAAGACGGAGATAGGAGATAACAGAGAAAAAGGGAGTTTGGGGAGAATGTGGGAGTCTGTTGTGGACTTGTTTGGGGGGGTTTGCTGTGTGTGGGCAGCGTCAGTGCGCTTTTGTTCCAGAGCAAAGCTGACCATACTGGCAGACAAACCTTTGGCTGGGCGGAGTGTCTGTCTCTGTCCTCTCAGTAGGGGCCACTGAGAGGAACAGCAGAGGAAAGGAAAAAAAGGGCCTCTAAAAAATGGGGAGGGGGTGAAAGAAAAGAAGCTTGCATGGAAAAAAGTTTGTGAGACACCCTGAGACTCACGAAAAAGACAGTGGCCACTTCAGTGTTGTCGGCCACAGAGGTTCCTTTGTGGCATGCTGTTGCTGGCGACGGCGGGAAGTACTCTAATTCTCACCCGGACAGACCAATAAGAGAGGCCCTCAGCTGTTTACAGTACAGTGGTCTCCGTCTCACATGGAAGAGGGCAATGAGAGCACTCTCCCTTTTGGGAATTCAGCGTATGTCGGCACGCTAGTCATTCATCAGGCTGTCAATAAGTGTAAATTGCTTTCTGGTTAGACCAATCAAAGATCTCGATCCACTGAGATAGGTAATGCTCAAGCAGCACGAGGAGAATGTGGTGTGCTGCTTGTTGTACAGTGAACATTTCTAAATAACCTAATTTAGATGAGGTTGCATTTTGGCCTGGGTAAATTATATTTTGAATTCACTCCAAAAAAAACTGTCTGAATGTTTGTGTGTCACTAATATTGGTGTCCTTATTTCTCGTCTGTCCCAAAAAATGCAAACCTTGCAGGAACTTGCGTCTCTACAGTTTGTTTGGTCCTCTCTATTACAGGCAAATTTAGGCTATGGAGGGCAAGAATCTCCTGTAGGTCAAAAATGTGAACAAATCAAGTGAAGAGGATTTTAATGGAATTTGTGAACAATATTTCAGGAGGCTACAGACACAATGGGCAACTGTTGTCATTAAAGGGTCTTTACATGTTTTTATATTAGCAATAGATGAAATGACTGTTGCTCGTAGTGATATAAATACAGAGAAGTATCACCCAACTCAAACAGCGTCAAAGAAACAGATTTATAACGTGAAACCGCTTCATTCCGTGTTCTTAACGTTTTAAATCACTGGGTGTGTTTGTTTCGGAAAGGAGGAGACCTCTGCGCATAGTTCAGCTCCCAGTAAAAACCTCCTGAACGATGACCACTAAAGGATTCTAACTGGGAGAGAAACTGACTGCAATGGGGGCATTGCTCTGTCTTTTTGTATTTGATTGAGAGACCCCTAGCAGCAGAAAATTATTTAAGTATCTTTGGGTTTTGGACTGTTTGTCAGAAAAAAAACACACAACTTGATGATGTCACCATAGACTTTAGTGATGACCATTTTTTACTATTTCCTGACATTTTATTGACAGAACAATTGATAGATTATTAACATCGCAGACAGCAGATAAAAATAACAACAATGGGACAATCGTTTATAGCAGCCCTACTGCGGTTCTCAACAGTTTTTTTCTCCCTTGTTAAAGCTCACACGAATGACAAACCCATCTTAAGTTTGATATTTGTCTGAGCAAAACTTTAAAGGCATTATCTCAATTTCAGATATAATCCTGAATAAAAATACCTGCGTGATGGAGCTCCACTGCCTAAAGCGGTTCCCTACAGTGCCCACTACTTTCATTTGTAATTACTGTTTGATTAAGCATGCTGGGCAGCTCCCAGGGTCCGGCTGGCTGGCCACTGATACACGGCTTTACACGGAATGTCTGCGACCTCCTTCAATTAGAGTCAGGCCTTCGCCTTACTCTCTGGCCTTTTGCAGAAACAACTGCGGTTAAAACCTTAGCAGCTGCTTCAATATGCGATAATAAAACATCTCCCACTTATGCCTGAACATCTACTCCTGCTTCAGCTGTGGCCAAGTGCACTCCCTCTCTCGACATAAAGACAACACCATAATCTTAAAGGGCTTGTGAAGCCTTGTTATAGAGTTCTCTAAAGGCACTAGGGTTTTACGAGACAGAGGAGGACAGTTATTAGACTGCGGGGAAGGAGGGAGGTAGACGGGGGAGAGGAAGAGAGTATTACATTTGTAGGACCATTTGATCCTTGGCATGTTAAATTTGCTAATCTGAAATCTTTGTTTTTGTGCATATTTAGAGCACAATGCTTGCTTGACGAGTAACATCACATCTGGACAAAAGATGTCGGGTTTGATTGTGGTAACGTCGTGGAGTTTGAAGCCAGGTTGTTGTTGTTTGTTGTTTTTAAAGACCTAAATTGAAATCAGATTAAAAGAGCCTGACTTTGTCAGTCAAGATTTATCATGCAAAGGTATCAGAAACTTCCCTGATACAGAAGTCACTCAAAGGAAGCTGGTAAACATAAGATCATCTCCCTCTTAGAGCTATTCAGTTGGATTTGCAGTTTGCTTAGTGACACTCAATTTCAGCAGAATTAAATGTGTTTTTAGAGTGTCATTGGGCAAAGCACCCTCAACCACTGCCACTTCTGACAGGTATTTGCTTTCACTTTTGGCAATTGCAATAAAATAAGCATGTAGGACAACGAAGACACAGAACCACAATAAAATCCAGCTATCCCAACTATGAGGATATATTTAGCACAAGCAGTTTAAGTCTGCACTACCGGAGTGTATATTCTCTAAGCCTGTCTAGCCTCAGACACAGAGTGACCTACAGTGGAGCAGACCACATTCACCACCCCACCCCCTTTCCCTCTCATCCTCCTCCCACCCTTTCTCCCTCCTTCGCACATAGACAACTTAAGTGTCTGTTTTGTCTGGTTGCCCTCTTATACGGCGCTTGTGCAAAAAATCTCCCGGCTCAAGTTTGGAGTAGTGGGTCAGAGGATGTTGGTCTTTGAAGAGTGCCAGACAAGAGGCTTTATTATGTATCATCCACTAAATAGTATTTCATTCATTAACACTCTCTTCCATAGAGATTAAGCCTCTTAAGAGGACTCTAGCCCTGTCAACGCTGGGTAGTTTTAGGAAGTGTCTAGCTGTTAAGTGTTGTGTTTGCAGAGCAGATAAAGGAAGGCTTGCTACTTCAGTTTGCCTACATTTCCATTTATTCATGCTAGTGGTGTAAACTGGTTTCTAATGTTTCTAAAGTAAACTTTTTATTGTAGGTTATCATAACAACAAAAAGCTAATGTAATAATTCCTTACAATACAGATATTTAATTTCACAACATAACAAGTGTACTAAAGCTAGAACAATTAGCCAATGCATTGATTAGTTGTAAGGGGATTTTGTTGTCTGTGATATTACACTAAATATCTTTTTGGTTTTGTACCGTTGGTCAGACAACAAAAAAGACACCATCATGGGCTCTGGGAACTTGAGATGTATTGATGTTTTGCTATTTGCTGTCATTCTATAGCACAAAGAATTAATTGACAAATTGGTAGAATAGTTGGTAGATTAATGAACAAAGAGAATAATTGTTAGTAACAGCCTTAATGTGCACTACTAAGTAAATGTGTACTATCATTGCACTGCTATCCAATGCTTATTTTCATTATCAATTATTATGTCAACTATTTCTTTTAATTAATCATTTAGAAAATAAAATGTAAAAATAAAGTGACAAATCTTTATATTGCTTGCTTTGTCTGACTAACAGTCCAAAACTCAAAGATATTCAGCTTACAATGATATAAAACGGAGAAAAGCAGCACATCCTCAATTTTGAAAAGCTGAACCCTGAGAATGTTTGGCATTTTTGCTTGATACGTTATGATAGTTTGGGGTTATTTATAAAGCATTTTATAAAAAATAAAAAAAAAGAAGACATAACTGGTGTCTTTTGCAATGCTGTACAACACACAAACAAACAAGTGTGTCTGCATCCAACATATTCATAAATGACCCCCTTCTCTGTCCTTTCCGATCCTCGCTGGTATGTGTAATGTGAGATTCGAGATGACCCTCATGCCAGCTGCTTCTCGTTCTCCAGTGTTGAACCACTCCCACACATGAGGAAGCAACATAATATTTGTTTCTATTAGAGACGCCGCCTCTGTCCAATCAGTAATTGGCACGCTTTCTCCACTTCAAAGATGTCTGAAGGTGGGAACTGGCGGAGGCTGATGAGTGAGCCTCTTGGTCTGGTTATTGCCTGGACAGTGGGGGGGTTAAGGGTGATGTGTTTGGGCTTTCACCACATGCTGACTCAACATGATTCAGCTCGGCTGACCTTATGACCCTTCCTGGCTGCCGAGCTGCAGTTTTGGCATACGGGTGTTTGTGCTAAGATAGGCTACACTGTACTTGTGTCACAGCTGTCGCGGTGTTCACCATTACCCAAAACAATGTGGTAGTAGTTTTGTCTGAACCAGTCATGCACAGACATCCTTTGTTTGTTTATTTGTAGTACTGTTTGGTTACTGTACTAACAGGGAAATACACTCTGTACCTCAGTTTAGATTTGTAAACTCTCAAAAATAGGACCACCTGTACCAATGAGTAGACAATTTCACCCTGTATCTGGGCTATACTTCTATAACTAACGATTGCTTTCATTATTATATAGATTAATCTGTTGATTATGTTTTCAATTCATTGATTATTTGGTTTGTCTAAAAAAAGAAAAGAAATTGTGATAAAACGTCGCCTTAACCCATGGTGATGTCTTTTAAAAGTTTTCTTCTGCCCTAACAGCAGTCCAAAACCCAAAGATATTTGTTTCCAACAATATGAAATCAGCAAACCCTCACATTGGAGAAGCTGTAACCAGAGAATGTTTTTGCTTCATGAACTGACTTAAACAATTAATGAGTTAATAAAAGTAAATAAAGTAACTTAATGTCTGCCTCACACAGTCTCACTTCTCTGGTTTATTGGGGAGTTAATCATAGTTGAGCCGTCCAGGATCATTGAAAGAACAGATGTGAATTTTCTTTTTAATGGTTTATTTTAGGTTTGAAATGATCCTCTTTTTCTAAATAGGCGCAAAGGGAATATCAGGTGATTGACTGAAAAAGACAGGGCTATTCAATTCACTAAGTGAATGAACAGTAATGTATTCAGAAGACCAGGTCCTGATATCCGCCTTTTTTCAAGTCCTCGTCTACGTTTTGCCAAACCCCAGGATGCTCAAGTACCCCGGTATGAACCGTTATCCTCACCTCTCCATGCAATCAATATTTTCAGCAAAATTGTCTGGTTGAAACGCTCATGGGATTTCTTTCAATGATGCATCATTATTTAGGGACATGTTTTTACTGGCAAACCACTTTTTAACTGCAGCAAATGTAAATATTCACCTGCAAATCATCTGAATTTGACCAGATGTATTAAACGATTTGGGTACAGTAGTGGCTAGAAGACACATACAGTTCTAGAGGAAGATGATTTCTATTTGCCTGGTTTCAGCCCAATTTGGTCGTGTGTTGTGCTCACTGACAGCTGTTTCTCTGGTTTGACAAACAAGAGCCAATGAGGTTTGTAGGCGGGGTTAAGAATAGAGATGTCACCCTCCTGTGCCCCCTATTTTTGTCCAGCATGGATGAGATTGACGCAGCTATACAGGTTGTTGGTTGACTTAGTGAAACAACAGTGGGTTGCCTGGCAACCTCACTATGACAACTAGACTCCTTACCAGAAGTTACTGCTCCCAGCCGAGAAATAGCCCAACACAAAACTCCCTGTGGAACCACAACCTGTTGTTTTTATGCGAGCCGTCGTTTGGTTTTAATAACTAAGATGTAACATGTTAATTATTGAGCTTTAAAGCTGTATTTTTTAAACTTTGCATAGAGCTGTTTCCAGTCTCTATACAGCTTAGCTAACCGTTTCCTGGCTGTAGTTTCATATTTAACGGTATCAGTGATATTAATCATCTCATCTAACTCTAGCCTAGAAAGCCAACAAATGCATTTCACAAAATGTATATCAGCATATTTCTTTTACTGATGTGATGGGAAATATTCGTCATCCACTACTTATTGGTAACAACCCAAACAGAAAAAAGCTAGGACGTTATGCTGAATAATTAAGTGAAACAAAATAGTAATTTTGTCTGATTATAGCATTATAGCTTTCTCTTATGGTTTTTCAAATATTTTAAATGGATTCTACCAAGTGGAATAAGATGGATATCACATATTGTAATCAGTTTAATTGATTTTCCTGATCTACACCAGAGCTTATATGAAGGAAACTTCTGTAAGTGGAGAAATTAATACCAAGATGGAAAAGTTGAAAAAGTTCTGTTTCATTCACATTATTCCGAATACAGTTCCTTCCACAAATGTTTTGATTTAGAGGCAACCAAGCAAAAGAAAAATATTCCCTATACTTTCCTTTCTTTTTG
This sequence comes from Sander vitreus, assembly GCF_031162955.1. Lineage (NCBI taxonomy): Eukaryota > Metazoa > Chordata > Actinopteri > Perciformes > Percidae > Sander > Sander vitreus. The sequence goes on from NC_135859.1 coordinate 24,445,500, forward strand.
ATATCTTGTTATTTCCTTCAGTTTTCACCACTTAAGCATATCGAGGTCTTTGAATCTTGTTTACACCGAAATCTTCTGTCCCAGGTCTCTGTTGGAGCATTAGGGGTACCAGCTTTCAGCATTCTGGTGGGCCCAGCGGCCCCGCAGCGACAAGCCCCTATGCTCTTTATTTGGCACGTAGCCTGGAGGTGTCAGAAATATCGACACGCTTTCACGTGACGGAGACTTTGCCAGCCTTTTTCCCCCCCTTTCTTAAGCCCAGCATTCTGCCTGCCCAGCCAGGTATTGTAGGGCCCCGTGAAGGCCCTGTGAATAGTGTCAAACTTGATAGTTCTCATTTTGCTTCCTGTACATGGCAGAAGAAAAAGTGCCCACCGAGTGGGTTTTCCTTTTGTGATGGCCCTCTCTAGTCTTCCTGGGAACACACCACATTCCAGCCCCAATCATTCCCTTTGTGAATCCGGGTATTGTGGGTGAGTCTGTTATGCCGATAACCCTCCTAGCTTTCAGTGTAATGCATGCAAGTATCATAGAAGTCTAGACTCGTATTTTTGCAAACAATGCCAGATAATGAGCAGAGTGTTTTCAGTTTTCAGAGCTTTTGTTTTGACACATCCTCTCTCATTCATGAGGAACCTTTTGTGCTCATCCACGCCTAAGATGTGATTTAAGGTCTGCTACATCTGGACAAATTATTGCGGCAGTTTACCATACATGGGCCTCATGTGTCAGTTATGGTTTATGTAACGTACATACGCGTAACCATAGTCTGGCCTGCTAATCCCAAGGGTATAATTTCTAATGTGTCTCGGAGAGGGGATTTTCATGCATATATCCCCCAGAACACACCAGACCACAGAACTGTTGAATGTTTCTGACTGCAAATTTGATTTACCTAAACTCAAACGGTCCTTTTGGTACATGATCTTTTCCCCCTCCAATAGTGTTATGGTTCACTGTCTACAAAGTATTTTAATTGTTCTTGTCTTTTTCTCCAAAACTCTCCAGGAAGTTTTTTCTTACCTCTCAAGTACAGATCTTTTTAACATTATCCATTAAAAATAAAAACTTATATCCTGCAGAAAGTAATGTTTCAAAACATTTTTGGTCACCTGCTGCACCTCCAAGATGAACACCCTTTGATTTAGTTGCTCTCTCACACTGTCCTGTGTGTTATTGTGTCATGAACCGTCCACCATTACCCCCTTTGGGTGAAGAGAGCATGTTTTCCTCCTCTCTGTGACAAGAAGGAATTGTTAAGGTTAAGTAGATAGGGCAGCCGGAAATAATTACCAAGCACTTGTGAAGTTTCCCCCCCCTCTTTGTTCGTCTTTTCCCTTTCATTTTAACAGTCTTTTCAATGTGCAGATCTTGTTTATGATTAAATTCAGTCTGGTCTTACCTCTGAGCATGGCAAAAGAGGTTTCAGTGAAACAAGCAGTAGTTTAGCAGTTGGACCTGTAATTTACTAGGCTTAAATAGCAGTGGAAGCTCCTTTGCCAAAGGAAAGGTGGGCTTTTGTGTGGAGTTCATGCAAAACGACCCCCTTTCTACAAATCAACTGGCAGATGACAGACAATGATGAAAATTTGATTCTTTGAAGTTGTAATGGCCATTGAAATGTGTAAAATTCTTGTATTGAAAGGAGAGCGCCCTGGAAAGCCCTCAGTCTTGGGTGGCTGGTGCCTGCGTGCTGGGAGGTTGGTCTGTGTTTTGTCGCCGACTTCCCATTGCTTGTTTGCTAATTCCCTGAAGAATTGGACCAGATCCTTGATAGGAGCCTGAAGGGGCTCCAGTTGCTCAGGAATATGCATTTAGTATGCCCGAAGGCCCCTCCTCCTTCTCTTGCCGCGTTGGCCTACTTTCTGATGGTCTGGAATAAATCACCTCAAGTATTAGGCATTAATTTCATCCACCTCGATGCAAGACAGTATGAATAACGGCATAAAGATGGCTATTATGTTATATTTGTTTTCTGAATCCAGTATCAACCCTTTCACATATGTAATCTATGATTCTTAACTTGGGTTTCAGTTATACTAAAATTGTAAACTAAAAACTAAACTAAATCATAGCAAAATTCTGACAGGTTAAAAAAAGCACAGGAAAGTATTTGTACTATACTAGTATATTTATTTGTATTTGTAGTTGCAACAGTTGTGTTGGCAGTGACAAAAATTAACACCAGATCTCAAAAACAATAAAAATACAATCCAAGCTCTTAGTGTATTTTAAAGTACCCATAAAAAGTACTTCTCTAAGATGTATTAGAGCTATTTTTGACCCCTACAGATTGATGTGAAGTACAAAAATATAAAATATAAAGTACTTTTTATAGCCACTAAACATTTTCCTAACTCCATTTTTCTACACTGAGAACCTGTCGCCAGAGCTTCAAGTTGTATTTTGTAACACCTGCAAGCTGTCAGATGACCTTTCTCAACAAACACACACATATATCTTTACATGAACTCTTTGTAGAGGAAGAAAAAGACCAAGATCAGTCACAAAGTCAAATGAAAGTCTGAATGGTTCTGAAAGACCGCCGGCTGCTCTGCAACCAAAAACATGTCAATTTGTTATTTTCATACACATGGTAGCATAAATAGGATGCTTTGACTGCTTTTGGTTTTTGTTTTGTTTTTGAGTTAAATTCCATGTTTTATTGCTTACAAAGGGGTGGCACTGATTAATTCTCCGTAAATCATTTACTTAATATACATTTTATAATCATTATTCTCTGTAGTGTTAATGATCTTTACTGGACAATAATATCTTTACTTGCATAGTAGGGCTGGGCAATATATCAATATTATATCTATCGTGATATGAGACTAGCTATCGTCTTAGATTTTGGATATCCTGATATGACATAAGTGTTGTCGTTTACTGGTTTTAAAGGCTGCATTACAGTACAGTGATGTACTTTTCTGAACCTACCAGTACTAGCTGTTTTAATATTTGCCTTTATTATTATTATCTAAATTATTTATTTATCTAAAATCTAAGTGTGAAGATATTTTGTTAAAGCACCAATTGTCAACCCTAGAATGTTGCCGCAATATCGATATTGAGGTATTTGGTCAATAATATCGTGATATCTGATTTCCTCCGTATCACCCAGCCTTATTGCATAGCACCTTTAAAAACGTTTACTTTGCTTTGACAGAAGAAAGAAAAGCACATACAAATCAATACACATACTGTATATACACATCATTGTAATAGTGAAAATAGAGGATGGGGCAGCTTTAAAGGACAAAAACGACAATTAATGAAATGAAATTAACAGGTGATAGGGTAAATGGACAATTATTAGTATTAATTAGTTTTTAAAGTTTTCATTCAGTCCTTTGTCCGCATGTTTGCGACTCCGTAGCTGGACTCACATCGCATCAGCATGAACGTGTTTGTAGCATTAAAGTGCTCATATTATGCTCATTTTCAGGTTCATAATTGTAGTTAGAGGTTGTACCAGAATAGGTTTATGTGGTTTAATTTTCAGAAAAAAACATATTTGTTGTACTGCACGTTGCTGCAGCTCCTCTTTTCACCCTGTGTGTTGAGCTCTCTGTTTTAGCTACAGAGTGAGACATCTCACTTCCATACTATCTTAGTTGGGAGTCGCACATGCGCAGTAAGTACTGCTAGCTTGTCAGTTGCAGAGTATGAGGGCGTGCCACGCTAGCAGCTAGGCGAGCATTATAACGTGTGTTACAAAGTGACGTACGTTCGTCACGGAAATAAAGGCTGGACTACAATAGAGCTGTTTGCGAACAGTGTTTTCTGTTGGAGATGGTAAGTCCCTTTGGGGTGGACTTTGGGCTTTTTTACTTTGTAAACCTACAACATGCACAAAAAGATATATAACACAATAAAGGAAAAGGGAAAAGCCCAAAGCATAATATGAGCACTTTAAGTGCGATCGAATGAGGTCACACTTGGTTCTAGGTCCTTTCTATAAATGAGGTAATTCCCATCAGCTCTGTTACTGACAGTACGGTGTTCTTTGTTCCTGTCTGTCCCTCAGGACATCACAAGTCTGACAGGAGTCCCAGAGGAGCACATCAAAACACGCAAGGTCCACATCTTTGTTCCCACCAAAACAGCCATGCAGTCAGGAGTCAATGGCACCAAAAAGTGGAAGATGGACTTTGACACCAGAGAGCGCTGGGAGAACCCGCTGATGGGCTGGGCCTCAACGTAAGAACTACCTGCACCTGACAACTTCTACAGCACATACGCTGAAATGAGATTATTTCTCTTTTCTGTGCCTTTCTGTGTTCTTTTTTTTCATCATACTTTTACCAAATGATTTTTGTTATCAAGTCAAGTTTAGTTATATTGCCCAAACTCTCAAATTAACCTCAACGCGTTTTACAATCTACAACATACGACAGCCTCTATCCTTAGACCCTCTGTATAAAGTCTGTACATTTATAAAACATTTCTAATGATATTTGCCTCCAAATATTTCCTTTGTGTGGTTAACAGCTCTTTCTGCCTTTCAGGGCGGATCCCTTATCCAACATGATGCTCTCCTTCTCCTCCAAGGAAGATGCCATTGCTTTCGCTGAGAAAAATGGTAAAATTAATTTTCTTCTTCCAATATTTTACATGGAAAAGCATGCCTTTTGTATAAAACAAAATATAACCGTGAATGCAATGCCTTCAATAATAATGGCTAATCGGTTCAGTATAAAAAAACGACACACACAATAATGACACGCACGCACGCACGCACACACTCACTCCTTGGACTTCAGTGGAAAGATAGACTGTTAGCCAGACAGTAAGTAAACGTTTAAATAAACACAATTTAAGGTATTTTAAAGATTTTTAATTAAAATGAGTTGTATTAGTAGTACTATAAGAAGTAGTCGTAGGAGGTACCATTGTTAGTAGGAGGATTGGGATGCTGATAAGTTTTTTCACATTGACTGCATCAGAGAGTGACTTGGTTGGTGCAGGAGACTAGATTTAATCTGGATTAATGTGCACTTTGATCCCATCGTACATCATTCATAATCTTCCATCCATTTTATTATTTATATATATATATATATATATATATATATATATACATACATACAGTATTTCAACGGTCAAGCTTACATTATTGTTTATAAAAATTATATACATATAATATATGCATACAATATAAGAATGTTTACAATGTATTTGTATATATCAATGGATAAACGTATAATTGAAAATGGAAGAAATTCAGTTTTGGAAACCAGGTATGTGATTCTGGAAAACAGAATCTATCTTTTAACCCTCTAAATGATGAAGTTTATTCTCAGGAAAGATACATGCGTATCTGATTTTTTTGGGGGCCTTTCCACCTTTTAATTGACAGGACAGCTAGATGAGAAAGGGGGGAGAGAGGGGGAAGACATGCAGGAAATAATCACAGGTCGGACTCGAACCCTGGACCTCTGTGTCAAGGCATAAACCTCTAAGTATATGTTCGCCTGCTCTACCCACTGACCCAACCCGGCCACACGTAATCAGATTCTTGAAGATAAACTCAACTCTTTTTGCCAGAGACTAGCAGAGACCATCATACTCTTAAGATATTGATTGATATTATTTTTTCCACAGCTTATTAAGTCTTTCAAACCAGCATTGACATCAGGTGATGGTGATAAAATACCTTTATTGCAACCAAGATGTCTGATGACAGCGTGTGGGCCTCACAAGAACTCAAGTAACAAAACATTAAGAGATCAAGATCATAAGACCATTCTAAACAGTCCTCTTGCGTTAGGAAAAGTTTAGAACAGTTGATGTAGTTTTCAGTCTTGCATATCGAACAGAAAGTTCACTTTGACTCAGAGAACTGAACCATCTGGGAAAGTTTGTTGAAACTAAGCAAAGGAAAACTGGCTTACTCTGTTGATTGCACCATGAAAGTGATTAGTGCAGTTCTGACTACACACAGCCTGTTGATGTCTACAAAACACCTCATCGTGTTTGGAACTCATCCAAAGTGAATATACGTGACATTCTCTCCCCCATCACCTACTCTGATGTTTTTCCTTCAGGTTGGAGCTACGATATAACGGAGAAGAGGAGCGCAAAGCCCCGGGTCAAATCCTACGGAGCAAACTTCTCCTGGAACAAGAGGACCAGGAGGTCTGCTAAGTAAACTGAAGACACCCATCTGTTAGTTGGCTTGACCTCAGTTTGTCCCACAGCAGATCTGTATCATTATTGTCAATAAATTAATAATTGTATACGTGTAAACCAAACTTTTGGGTCATTATTGTTTTATTCGTCAAACATTCACCTCATTACTGACTACCAAATGTAGTCTACCAAATTAATGAAGTGTTTGTTCTCTGAGTCGAGTTGTGCAACAGCAAAACAAAGGGGAACATATTACAATTAGAACGTGTTTAAACACAGGGATACATATATCTGGAGGCCAAAACCAATGAGTGTTTGTTTCCATCCGGTTACCTGAATTGTTTCAGTGTTTTGAGAGCTGCATAACTGGAATTATTATTCGTCGCTACCTTTTTTTAACTTCCGACATTAACATTTTGATTTCTTTGGTATTGCTGGAACTATAATGCCTATGATTAACAATTACTTTCACTATAGATTAATCTGCTGATTATTTTCTTGAATAATGTATTGTTTGGTCTATAAAATGTCAATAAATAAGAAAAAAAAAGTTTCATAAAGCCCAACGTGACATCTTCAAATTAGTTTTGTTTTCCGACCAACAGTTCAAAATCCCAATATATTCAGTTATAGATAGATAGATAGATAGATAGATAGATAGATACTTTATTGATCCCCAAGGGGAAATTCATGGTCTTGAGACATCACACACAACATTCACATACATCACAAACAGGATGATAAAAAAGCAAATCCACATGAATAGCATGGACAATAAAATAAAAAAAATAAAAAATAAAATAAAAAATCTACATGAATGTACTAAGGGATGTATGCATGAGACGCCTGCAGTGACAGGGCAGGGACTGACCCTGTGATTCAGTATGAGAGTGTGTGTCGTGGTGGTAGTGCAAATAGGTCCAATAGTGCAAGGATAAAGTCTAGAGACCAGCATTAAATATGGACAATATAAAAGAATAATGTAGACATGGTAATATTAAAAACTATAGCAGTGCTAAGTTAAAAAAAGACAGCATTAAATATGGGCATTATAAGCATTAAGCATTAAATATGGGAATTAATGTCACGTATGACAAAGAAAAGCAACATTTTGCTTAAAAAATAACAATCTTTGCCAATTAATTTTCTGCCACTCAGCTGATGCTAAAACATATTTTCTGGAGCTCTACATTATACCATCAAATGAAATAAAAAAAACAGTTAATTTAAGCTATATTGGTCAGGTCAGGTTCAAAGTGACTCCAACCACCCTTTTTCACATACAGTATTTCAGGTTTATTGCCAAATTCCTAATGGTGAAGAAAATAGTAAGATTTGTAATACAGGATAATGCATCTTTTATATGAAGCACATACTGATTTCCATTCTCAGTTTGAAACAAAAAAGAAAAAAACTAACTTTGTCAATAAGCAAATAAAAGTTAACTATGTTCCTCTCCCTATTGACATCAAGTTGAGATCTTTGGGAAAGCCATACATTCTTTGAAATGCCCAGCTATTCACACATGGCAGTGTACTTGCTGCCAGCGCTTGTTTACGGTCTTTGTGTTCAGTAAACAGTGGTGTTACTCTGCGCCGAGTCCCAAACTGCGTGACTGAACTGATATTCACACACCAATCATGGGCGCCTAATTGGTATAGCCCTTCGTTAATTAACACACTGCATTGCAAAGCTTTCACAGACTTGCGCTCGCTATTTATTTTGTTCTGTCACTCGGCACATCAAAAGCTCCGATCCATTTGAATGGCAGGACATGAATGACAGCATGTGTTGCTTTTCCCTTTGAAATCCCTTTGGAGAGAAGCAGTGGGGAAAAAACGCTCTTGGCACAACTTTGTATCATAAAAGTTGAAAGCATTCCGCCCATCTTGGCCTATAAGCACAATCATGTATGTGAAATGAGAATAGTGGAGCAGTGGCATTGTTCAAAATCATCATTACAACGCAAACATCAGCGATACAACTGCTCTGATCAGTCAGGACATAAACATTGGCTTAAAGTGTTAAGCGCTACACAGTCCTAATAGTTTAATAGTCATGGAAGCAATGTGATCCAGTGTTGGCAGGGAATTAGACAAGATTTCATGTCTAATTTATTTGTAATAAATTCAGAATCACCATACGTAAAGGGTGAAAATTGTGGGCTCATACCATCATTTTATTTGTCTAGAGTTTTAGATATCTGTCTCCGACATTTCTGCTGCCACCCCAATACAATGAAGGCGGAAGTCATTGTTTGTGGCACTCACAGCATTGAAAAAATTACATTTAAAAACAAATAAACAGCAACATCTTTTTCCAGAATCAGTGTTAATGTTACTTTGGATAATCCACAGACCTCGCTATGAGCAGTTTTCAGTTTCAGTTATAAAAATAAAAACAGTTGACAGCCTGTTCAGTGGATCATCCAGAGAAACAACGGTTTCTGACCACATGTGCAAGAGCTAATAGTTTGTGAAGGTAGAGCGCAACATGAAGAGCAGCACATAATCCAACTAAGCAGCAGGAATTCAGAGTTCTGGACAGTTTAATTGTGAATGCATAACTACCGCCTACTGTCACTTACAGAATCCCATCCCAAGAGATGTTACTGATACATTTTTTTAATGTAATTTTTTCTACGCTGTGAGCACCACCAACAATATCCTGTTAACTTGCACTGAGAAGAAGTGGCAATTGTATGTAACCTGCCAGCTAATCAACACATATGAACAAGATTAAAGAAGACAGTTAATTCATGTTTGATATATTTACAATTGGCACATAGATTGCATATATGCTGGATGCAACCTACACTATAGCATACACTGTAATGACACCTGCTCGTTATAACAGTGTTTTCAGTCACTAACAGTGTCATAAGTGCTTTATTGTTTTATGAGTTAGGTAAGAATTGGCCTCACCAGCTGGAAGATACAATAAAAAAAACTATGCAGCGGGTGATGCTGGAGCAAATTACAATCTGTGTTACACTTCATTCCCTCATGCGTTCAGATTTTATAGCGCTGACAGTGAAATGTGGCTCACAGACGGTAAATGTTTCTGCAAAAAGTCACTTAAAAAACAAAAAAGTAAAAACCAGATAGTAAGCAAAGGGATTCCTGCATAACAATGGTGTTTTCTATTAGGGACGAAATCCTTATCAGTCATGAATTGTTTTTATTTCTGTCCTCAAGAGAGTTCAGCCTACTGTCATTAAAAAAACACAAGCCAAAAGCATGCAGGCCATTATCGAGCTGTGCATCCTGATTTGCCTCTGCAGCTGGACAGAAAACCTGATGTGAAAGTTTGAACGTGTGCCAAGAAGTTATTTGTTAAAAAGAGCTTCTCTAAATAACACAGACACCTTCACTCATGCACACCGCTCACTGGCCCACGATGACCCAATGATCACTGCTGCCTGTGGTCGCTCACTACTGAGAACTCCCCAACCCTGGCGATGAGGCACGCAACCCTCGTCTGCAGCCAAAGACCTGCTTGTGTGTGTGTGTGTGTGTGTGTGTGTGTGTGTGTGTGTGTGTGTGTGTGTGTGTGTGTGTGTGTGTGTGTTTGTTTTCAGCACACTGTGTGGACTGCTTGTTTTGAAGGGCACAGATCACAGATTAATGATGACTTCTAGTTATCCAAACAAAAGCTCATAGCAAGCAACGCTGAAAAGAACCTGTTTACCCAAAGTGTACTGTTTACTATTATTGCATCATTTATTATCCTCTGTACAGTGAGACAACAAAAACAGCGAAGCCATATTATCTTTTCAGATTTTAATGTCATGTTTTTTTTCATTTTTATTTCATAAACTGAATTTTCTCCAAAACTAATCACAGCGCGCTTTCCGACTTTGTTAAAGGGTCAATATGATGATTTATAATATACTTTTTTTTTTTTTTTACCAGAAGAGATTTTGCCATAGTGTTTACTGGTACCATTTACTTTAATATCTCTGGGTGCACAAGGTCTTTGCCGGCAACAATACAAATCAATAAGCTGGACTGCTTTATGGCTTTTTGGATGATTTTTACATCAATGTGATGATGTATCTAACTTGATAGGTATTTAATTCAATTAGATAAAAAGAAACATACACTCATTGCTGGTTATTTTATCAAACATTTTCTCAATAGATTTTCCAGAAACTTGTCATTGGATGTATTAATATAAAAGTCAGTATAACCATGATATTCCCCACCCCTAAGTGGTGTCAATCCATGAAGATTTGATTCGCTACATTCACTTCTTAGATTTTTTCTTAGACGTTAAAGGTCATTTAAAAAATAAATAAACAACTTTCATCGGACAGTTTTTATAAGAACAGTTTCTACAGTTGACAGTGGTCTGGATTATCCTAAAAAAATTGGGACATTGTTTATGAAAGAGATTAAAGAGATATTCATTTTGAATTTTAAAGAGTTTTTGGATGGTGTGGGCACAACAAAACAAAATTCCTTTCACCTCCACTGTGTTGGAGAAACCTCAGAGACAGATCCCTAAAATCCTGGGCTAATAAAAAATAAAACAAAATAATCTGCATAGCTAGATATGAAAGAAAGTCAGAAAATAAAATAAAAGTTTTGATATTTGTAAAAAGACCAAAACCAACATGTTAGTCCACTCTTAATGCTTTCTGACTTCCCTGTCCGTCTGTGTTACTCATCCCCATAGCCAATAGTTCATACTGAAGACGTACATTTAACAAAAGGGGTACCTGAACTAAAACAAGATGATTTTTAATGTTTTTTTAAAGCTGGGTGCTGTAGTTTTTATCAAACAGGAGTAAATAGTGCATTTGTTGGGGACTATTTTCAGATGTGGATTAATACACATTTGGTGCTAGTGAGTATTAACGGCAGCAGGACGATGTTTGTGGGATTGAATTAAAAAAAAACAACTGCAGGGCCCATGTTCATCGTAATGAAGAAACATGTCACCTCGTGCAGCAGCGTGGCTCACTGATGTGTTTTTAATAGTGTCTACAGCACTGAGGGTTAAGATATGTTAGGCTTCGGCTACTTAAAATAGAACCAGACTTATCTTTAAAAGTGGATATATTCCAATAGATTGGGTTTCCAGCCATGTGCAAAGAGTCTCACCGAAAACTAGCAGAAAGTATTTGAGGCATGCTGCTGGATTTCAGCACTGCTCTATTCAAAGGAACACTCTTAGATGGCGTGACTTCCCCCTTTGCTTCTCAGGTCTCGGGCCGAAGAAAGGTTGAGGTTAGGAAGGCCCTCTCCTGGGACTGAAGGCATCCACAGCATAACACACAAGTGTTCCGCTATTTATCCACTGCTGTATTCATCTTTTCTGTTTTCAGGATAACTCCCACCACACACAAACACACCATAGAGTTGTTAGGGTTAGCTGAGATTGTTAAAGTAGCTCAGTTAGTGTGCTGATCCCTCAATGTCTATTTCAGCAGCCCTCTGATGTTCAAGAAAAATTCCATTGCTGAATATTGTTGAACATCTTGGTAATGGGTGAAACAGACCAAAAATTGTCTCTACAGCCCTCGACAGACAAGTTAAATTTAGTTTTCTCAGGCATAAATCCCTTTAAAGCAGAATTTTTAGTGCAATTTCTGCCTCATATGTCTTTTTGGAGGACTTTGGGTCGATTACGAATTGAACTTATGTCGACACTAATCTCCTTGTTGCCAAATTAAAGGCAAGTTTTTTTTTTTTTTAAATGTCTGGAAAAGTAATTCATTTTGCAAGTGTTTAAAGTTGTCTGGCACATGGCGGGTGACGATGAATTGTCCCTCAAAGAGTTAATTGATGGAGAGGAGAAATCCTTCAGGGAGGGAAAAGTTCAGTTTTGTACCTCCCTGTCCTGTTTGAAGGAGATGTGAGTTGGCAGTGCAGGAGAGGCTTGAAGATTAATGTTGCAAAAGGGGGCTCTGACAGCCTCTCCACTGGTTGCGGTTCTCTTGGGTGGCCCGATTGGTCTTGGATGTCACTTTTGCTACTTAATCTTGTGTATGTGAACCAGGCAGATTCAGAGGGTCTGGGGGTGGGGGTGGCGAAGGGGAATGCAAGAATATCACTCCTTTAACTTTCAGCAGCTCATTTCTGTTTACTTTGTCCAGGTGAAAGAAATAACGCCATCAAAGTATTAAATTCAATTTCCAAATTTTGATTCTTCATTGTGCTAGCTTGTTGCGCATTTATAACAGATTTTACAGTTGTGATTTGTTATTCATTTTTGTTGCTGATATGGCAGACAGGTTGTTAATGACTGTTTCAAGTATAATTCAATGATATAAGTTATATAAATAGCCTTTAAGGATTTATGGAACTAAATGATGGCAAATGTAATTAATTTGTTTGTATTGACAAAAATATAATGTACACAACACTGTATCCATGTTACTTTTTTGCTAATTAGTGGTGGAAGAAATATTCAGATCCTCTGCATAAGTAAAGGTAGCGATACCATACTGTGAAAATACTCCTGTAGTGGAGTAAAAAGTACAATATTTCCCTCTGAAATGTAGTGGAGTAAAAGTAGAAAGTGGCATGAAAAGAAAAGACTCAAGTAAAGTACAAATACCTCAAATTTTTACTTAAGTACAGCACTTGAGTAAATATACTTAGTTACATTCCACCACTGGTAGTGATAGTGATGCACCGTGTGAGTGTTTTACAGTGCTATTATGTGTTATATTATTGTATCATTATTAGTGATGTAGTTGGCCGAGATTTATATTTTTGTTGGTATTCTTTTTACCCACTTAAATCCCACTATTGGTCTGAATTTTAAAATGTGTATAAATTGATGCACAAAACATCAAGAATAGTATTTGATGGAATGATGCAGCCAATTGGGTTTGAGTATTTCAATCAGTGATAGTATCCGGAAGTGTGGAGTAATTTGATTTCTTTCAACCTTAAAGCTAGCCTGACAAACCAGACCCACATCAAGATGTTGGGTCTGGGAACTCACCATTGGCAGGGCTCAATCCGAGGGGTGGGATAAACGGTCGTCATTTCAAATTCCCTGTGCACTCATAGCCAACCAGAGCAACGCTAGTTGATAGATTAAACTTTTGTCATAGCCGATCGGCAAAACTCCGAACAAATCTTCCTTTTTTAAGAATGACTTCAGTGTTTAACTCCAAGTCTTCCAGAGTCACGGCTAAAGCCTGTTTCGAAAGACCGTTGTTCGCCAGCAGCAGCAGCCATCTTCTTTGTTTTCAAGTAGCAAGCAAGGAATTCACGCGGAACCGTCGCAACTGTGCCATCCTTATGTTAAGCCTGCCCACCGACTCTATACACGATGTGATTTGCCTGACCAGAATTTGGGTTTTCCAGCTCGCAAGCCAACGGAGAGTTTCTAGACTAACCCTGGCTGCAAATTACATTTGCTGCCGCTAGGGTGCATCTAGATTTCTAGGCTACCTTAAAGCTACCTAAAGGGGAAATTAAAGGCCTTGAAAACTTGTTTTTCTCTTGTTTTCCCCCAGAAAGGGGCGTGGTGATGAGAGCCTCCCCCGAGTGACGTATTGCCAATTTGATGTTCTAAAGCACTGGTTCCCAATTTTTTTCACATCAAGGACCCCTAAACCGACAGAAATTAGACCACCGCCCCCATTTGATAAGATTTTTGCTTTTCAGGTGGTTTATTATAGAAAGTGTATGAAACCTATGACAGCTCAATTTTGTCATTGTTTTACTTATGGATGGATTTATAGTGAAAATAAATGATTCCCCTTTTTGCTGATGACCCCCTGGAACCCCCTCAAGGACTGCTGGGGGTCCCCGGCCCCCACTTTGGGAACCACTGTATTAGAGGATGTTTAGGCTCAATCCTCAGAACAACAGTAAACAGAGAGGACGCAGTGCCAAAAACATTTAAGAACTGATGTCATGTGGAGAATGTTTTTTTACTATACATTTGCTTCATCTGTTTTGGTAAAATAACTAATATGTTTAATACAGATCTGTGGGCTTTATCGCTGTGGATTTTTCTTTACATTAAGTCAAAATGAAATGTTTCAGAATGAATGAATTGTCCCTACATTTTCACATCCGTTTACGAACGGCTACACTGAGATTTATTTGGGAATGAATTTGTTTAAAACAAAGGAGGCAGGGATCAGGTTAGTCAACATTATATGGTAAACACACTGCATACCATTGGTTACTGTAAAAGTATAGAAAGACACTCTAATGGCCCGTTGACCAATTGTTCAGCAAGCTCCTTCCAGCTAACCTCTCTTAAGACCATCTAAACTGGTCTCTTACTTGACCTTTCTGACATTTAACCCTAATCCTCAACACCTTAAACCCTATTTCTGGCTTTAGCTCTAAGCTTATTCCCACTATCTAACCCGTTTGTGTCTGCAGCCTGCAGAGCTGAATCATCTCAGCCCCATGCTGTGCACCTTCTCCTGTTTCTGTTGTTCACTCAGATCTTATTTGTGAATGACTTTGCAGTTTCCTGCCTGAGTCAGGATGCGTTCTGTCATCGCTGTAAGGGCAACATTAAATTTGCACTCGACCAAATATGGCTCCCGGCAGTGAACAAACTGCTCCGTGCCAAAACTTTGGTAAAACACAGGTGTTCTCTCTCTGCGCAGCGACCGTGTTTACTAGATTGTTCCTGTGAAAGACTCACTTTTTCTCCTTTTTTCGCTTTCACACGGAACGTTTGTTTTTTGAGAGCTGCAAGCTGCCCACATAGTGTCGTCACTGGAACTGCTTTCGCCATAAACTGTTTGGATTCAATGAGCTAATCCACCTACGGTGTTTGGCCTGGTGCCATGCAGCACACCAAACAGACCATAATGTATAAAAAAGCTAAATTTATAGGCAACAATTAAATATTTACGAAGTATTAGCGACTGATTAATCACCTGTGGCTTCTTATGAAACATTCCCAGTGTCAGCTCATTATGGGAGTTGTCAGAGGCCAAGGCTCATAAAAACTATGATTAAAGACAGTGAATAAAGTAAATGCTACTTGTTTTAATGTAAATAATGTCACTCAGGGCAAAACTCTTACTTAGTATCAGCTGGTCTCATTTCAACATTCCCTTTAACAACTTTTCAGCCAGATCAGCCCTTCCTCCTGCTGGTACTTCATGTTGATATTTATTTTAAGCTGGCATCTGCACATCAGGATAGCCTCACCACCTTCTCAGAGTGCAGCCAAACCACAGCTGTACTCTGCACGTTCATCTGACTCTCCTGCTGAGAGAGGCAGTGCATGTCAGAACCCTCCTCTTGGTTATTCTGTTTTTCAGAGCCGTGACAGTAAATTCTACAAAGTCCACAAAAAGGATGGTCAAAGCGTCACGCCTGTCCTTCTTCAAAGAGTTATGACAAGAGAGAATCACTAGTCAAAAGTGAAAAGTCTGATAGCCATCAGTGGGAAGGGGACTCTAGTAAACGGAGCACTGAGTCTAGACCACTCGAGACGGGCATGTTAAGGTCACGCTCATAAAAGTCCCTTAGACACAGGCTCCTTATAGGCCTGGAGGGGACGAGCCGGAGCAGGAATCACCTGCACAGATGGGTCAGGAGCTGCTCCGCTGCGAGCTGCTACTGGGACCCCATCACACGGCCTGAGAGAGCAATAGGTTTCATATGCGGCACGTCGTGAATCAGGCACAGCGTCAAATAACTCACAGTAGACTAAACTGGGCTGTGTGCGGTAGATATGCAGAGAGGACAGGGCAGTTATCTTCAAAACATGGACTGCAACGTGACAGAGGTGTCATCATCAGAGGGATTTAAAACGGAGAAGAAGAATTACCCGAGGAGGAAGAACATAAATCTGTAACTGGATTGAAAAGAAGATTTTTAAATAGTCTTCTTCTTAACAGATCCTTCAGTGGCCACCACTAATTGACCTCTTGAAGGAATGCAACGCCTTCTCCTTGACTGACATTTGCTTTTAGCGGCTCCTGTGGGATGGGGCGGTGAGCTGGTGGAAGGCGATAGCGGGGGAGATCCTCTGGAGATAAACCGCCATGCCCCCTGTCCCTCAGACAACAAAGAAAGTGAGTGATGTTTGTCTGAAAACCAAGAGCCGCGATCCCTCTTGTTTTGATGTGTGGGCCACCTGGGATGCGGGTCTCCATCAGCACTCGGGCCGAGGAGAGAGGAAGAGAAACAGGACTCACACAGATCTCGTCCCCAGGACAAACAATCTGAGTGACAAGCCTGCTGGAATCCCACGGAAGTCACCCAACAGACGAGGCATTCAAACAGAAAAAACAAGAGGCGTTTAGGTGGCCACAAAGGGAAGGAGTAGAATTGCACAGCGTGATTTCCTCAATTTTTCGAAGACAAAAGTTTAAGTCCTTTAGTATCCAAACATATGCAGGAAACCTATGAGGATCGTATTAATTTAATTTAAATTGTGTTAATGTTAATTACTAATGTGTTTCCTTTTCATGCCATTTTATGCCAGTTAATACTGCAACAATTCAGAGGCAATTTTTGTACCCACTAGTCCACAACATTTATTTGAGAACTATATATACAAGTTAGATAAAGGTCAATGTTTTACATACAAACTATATGACACCTCATAAAATATGATGCATTGTTGTAGATTAAACCACCCAACACAATATTGAGTAGTTTAAATGAACTGATTAAACCAGCTACAACATAAAATACTGCATACACAATAATAATCCAATAACATAACTCTTCAGTACTTCAGCGTAAGTAAGACTTTGAAAGCAAGACTTTTACTTTGTTAGAGGAAGAGAGTTAGAGTAATTCTACCTTGAGGTATTGTTACTTCTACTGAAGTACAAACTCTGTATATTTCTTCCACCACTGTTTAAAGGTAGACATCTTCAGTCAGTTTATTTGTTGAGGGACCAACAAGTCAATCGAAGCCCAGCTGATTTATTTGTTTTTACAGCAGTGATCATGCAGAACTACATGCTATCGTTTAATTATTATTATTATTTATTTTTTTTTTCATTATTCAAATGGATGATCAGAAGTAGCAAACAGATGCAGAAGTTCTACACCACATAAAAAGACTTAGGTCACTGTCATCTGTGAAACGTCACATCTTCTAAGATTTACCTGCTGTGGATCAGCTGCAGAGGGAGGTTTTCAGACTTTGTGAATCTGTGAAGATCCTGATTCACAAATCTGAGGCAGTGAATGAAGGCAGAACTCACAAGTTTCAGCAGGCCAAATCTGTTCCAAAAATAGACACATTTGTGAGGGTTTATGCATTCTCACATTAAGAAAAATCTAATGTAAAGTGATGATGAGTAGGTCTGAGCTACGTCCTATCCTAGACTAGTGTGAATAAGGCCTTCCTTGTCCAAATAAGATTGACAGGAAAAAAAAATGACTGTGGCAGCTGTCCAATATCCTCAATTTCCTTTCTTTTTTTTTTTTTTTTAGATATATTTAGACTAATATAATATACTCATGATCTTTACATCAGATGGAATGAAACGGAAAAAGTCTGCAGGGACAAGTATAGTGACTCATAAAGCACCATAAAGTAAAAATCCAATTGAATATTAATTAGTGGTAATAATGGTTGTGGCATGTTGCTGCAAAGTGCGCTCACTCCCTGCTTGGCAGGGGTGTAACTCGTTAAGATTCTATCAGCTTTGAGCCGTTCATTAGTTTTACAGCTCAACCACAAACCTGCAATTCCTGCGCCTTAACATTCAGCGCCAGGGACGTCAGCTCTGAGGAATCTCCTGCTGCACATCTGAAAACACAAAGCTGGTTAAAATAAAAATCAAACACCTGTGGGTCACTTGCAAATCATTGAATATTTTCAACGTTTTGCCAAAGTAAAACAAAAAGTGAAGCCGTTTTTTTTTTTTTTGCTTTGGTAAAGAAGAAAAAAGTCCATATCAGGCAAGTTTTTAATTCATTTCACAAATATTTTACTGGATTTTGCTTAGTTACTGAAAGCACTATACATGTTTTGAGCTCCTGTGAATGTTTCTTTTTTTATATAATTGTATAACTGTCTAATAACCTTTAGATTCTACAAAAGTAGATTCATATTAATTTAAAATAATCAAAATCCCTCATCTTGGCTCAAGAGGTAGGTCCTAACCATGTGGTGCTCCATTACTGTTTCACACCAATATGGTTTGGCCACTTAGAAATGCAACTATTTATCCTGTCTATTAATTCATCAAATTAAAATAAAATTGACATGTGACGTTGACACAAACTGCACAACTTGGCTCTCACACCTTTAGCATTGACAAAACTACCGGTTTCCTGTCAATTTAACTAATTAAAAATATGTTGAGTGACGCCAGTCCGAATGTCACAGTGCTGCACATTTTGTGACTCTTTGAAAACATCTTCTCACGTATCTGGAAATGATTATTTGGTCCAGGGAACATTTCCTCACTAGCTTACATCATGTTGATGCATTTCCGTCATTTGTGTTTGTTTTTCAAAGGGGTGTGTGTGTGTGTGAGAGAGAGTCATGAAGACAGGAGAGTGTTGAAACAAAGAGGAAACACCTCTAATGAACTCAGAGGTCCTGTCTGATAACTGACACACACACACACACACACACACACACGTACCATGAATGAAAGCAGCTTAAAGACTGATCTCTGTGCTGTGTCACTGCTCGAGGATCCCGAGGAGGGGAGCAGCCCTCTCACTGTGAAGGGGCCGGGAATGTGGGGTGTCCTGAGTGGAGCATCGGCTGTGGGAGGAAGAGCAGGGGTACAAGGCCCAGATGGATGTCAGGGCAACATCTGTTCCACCTCCTAGCAGGGTCTTATCAGTAGAAATGCTGCCACACACACTGGACACGAGAAGGGAGAAGACAGAGAAAAGAGCATTCTTTGCAGAGTTTAAGAAAACATGCATTTTGTTTGTCTTGTAAACGAAAGTTAGGTTCCCTGTCGGGTCGCGCATTTGCATTTCACTAAGCTCACAGGGTTCATTTTGTTGTGTGTGACTGCATTTGTTTATACTTCTGGTAGGTCGTTATAATGTATGTGGCACATTTCTGCCCTTATATACTATACCGAACGTCAAACTATATAAAAATACAATGAATCGTATTTACATGAATGCTTCCCAACCAAAGGGGCCAATACAATTTTAAGCTCTGTCACTTAAATTCTTTGCTCTAAAAAGCTTTAATCACTGTATTCTGTCACAAGGTTGGATTAAACCTTTTTGTCAAGTAAAAATAAATACAAATTCACAGTATTGGTACATGCGATTTCACTCACTCACAGCTGAAACTCCAGCTGTTCATATATTTAATTACATATATTGCAGATACTTTTGTTTTGTTGATATTTTACTTCTGTTTTTTACCTTGAGTGATCAACAGATGCTACTTGAAATACAGATAGCAGATAATACATGATGCTTACTTTATCCCGTTTAAAAAGCATTTGTGATTATTTGAGGGAAGAAAAGTGAACAGTAGTAAAAACACTCAGGCAGCTACTTCACTGTTTACGAAGTTGTGCTGAAAAAGACATGTAAGGATATTTAAAACTTAAAATGTAATATTAAACCTCCATGGCTTCATTCATTCTGTGGTCGGTATACACTGTAAGACCATAACGGTTCATTTTCAGCCCATGTTTAAATCCAATCCACACTCGATGGAAGACTTCCGGTGATCTCACTGACTGTAATGTGTTTGTACTGTTCACAATGTAACCAAGCTGTTAATGCAAAGAAGACTAGTAATGGCATGAATGTAGCAGAGCTCTTTGTGTCAGAAAATCCAAACCAAAACGACAAATGATAAGTAAACTATGCTGGAGGCTGCAGCTTTGCACGTTGGGAGAAATGTTTCTGGTAAGTGCTTTTGTGTGGTGTCTTGCTCAGTCATTCTTTACATGCAAAATCTTAAAAGCATCCCTCTGGCATTTCTGTATGTTTCACCCTTTTGTTACAAATCGCACCTTCACTTTATATGACTGCCAACAATTAGGCTTGCTATAGTTTGTCAGTGTTTTTCCTCCCTTCCAGGCAGCCATAAATCACCATTCATTTGAGTGAATTATAAAAATCAACTTGCAGAGACTTGAGATACTGTATCCATCACAGTAAACATCATGTCTCCGTTATTGTTGCTTGGTAATGCACAGACCGATTCAAAAAGGCTGGACTGCATTACCACACAACAACAATAATAACACTTTACAGGTTCTTATCTGTAAGCCACACTGAAGGTCGGCTGTCAACAAGGACGAGAAAAAACTCTTAACAGAACAGCCAGACACCAGCAATTAAACAGGTAGAGCAGGTAAAGGTTCAGTGTGGGAGGAGAAGGTAGACCGCGTCTTTTTCAGCAGAATAAAATCAACTGTGCAGACAGAAAGAGATTGAGGAGGAGTGGAAGAGAGAGAGGTCTCCCTGTCTCTCTTTTTTTTTTTCCTCCCGGGAGGGCTGCTTCGCTGAGGTCCTGGCCTCTTCCCTTCTCCTGGATGCCCATGCTGAGGGAGGGCTGCTTTGGCGTGACCAAAGGGAAGCAGAGCGAGTAAGAGAAAGACAGAGAGATGGAGAGAACCTGAGAGAGAGAAAAAAACAGTAAGGAGAGAGAGATAGTGAGGACTCAAAAAACAGAGAGAAAGTGAGAGCGATAGGAAGAAAAGGGGGGAGCGAGACGAGCGCCGCAGCCCATGGTTTGTCTCAGGGCTGCAGCAGCTTCCAGAGCTGGTGTGCAGCAGACTGAAGAGAAGCACGTCTGCCCCAGAGGCAGAGACTGGAAAACAGGATCAAAGAGTCGCCAGGGCAACCTGCATGACACACATTGTATTAAAGCCACACGGTTAATTTGAAAGAGAGGGAAGAAGGGCAAAAGGAGAAGAAAAGGGGAGGCAGAGGTAGCAGAGTAGATTATATTTATTAGGAACTCCTGTCTCACTCAGTTAACTTTCCACTCAAAACTTTCTTCAACTGCACCACTTTGACGGATTTTTTTATTTTTATTTTTAAACTTTGGCTCGACCTCAACCGGCTCATCTGCGTTCTCCCAATTATCTTCCAGTGTCTCAGATTTCCACAGGTCACCTTAAATCACAAATCAAAGACATTGTGAAGAAAATGTTTTCAGATACTTACGCAAACATTCAACTCATTACACTTTTCATCCTGATACATGAAGTACGAATGTTAAATTGTACGAACAGACCTAAGGATCTAGTCTCCAAATTCATACCTGGTCTTTCACAAACAGAAAAAACATTACAATCATGTGCTACACAGTTCAGTTAGTATTCTGTGAAAGCAGAATGCAGAAATATTTATACTGCTTAACAAACCTAGAAACTGTCATCCATAGTCCCATTATAAGGTTACACATTAAAAATAAAGAGACATTTATGTGACACTCAGAGGTGTAAAATATCAAATATTTCACTTTGACATTTTAACAAGCAAAAGTAATCAAAAAGTAAATAACAACTAAGACGTTATTTCAATTTTTAAAACTTTAATTACCATTTTAGACAAAACCCATGATTGGAAAAACAGACTGCAGTGAAGACTTTGAAAACTAGGTGTGATCAGATGGTATGCAAAGTCCAATTCATTTTGCATTCAAGAGATTGAATGCACCAATCCATCCAGATTGTAAAAAAAACTACCTGGCAGATCTCACAAAGTCTGGTACAAAAAGTGATTCAATCTCCTAAAGCCTGACAAAATACTTAATGAACAGCAATGGAAATACAAAGCATGCAGGAAGGAGGTGTGAACATTACTGAGGCAAACACCTGTGGCACAATGAATACGACTCATTCTGGAGGTGTGTAGTCCACACAAGGGCAGCCGGGCTGAAAAACAAACAAACAGAGAGCAGTAATGGGGACAGGGAGCAGAGCTGGAGTGGAGGGGTAGTGTTGGTTAGAACGGGTTGGGATGAGGTGGGGCGGGGGTCCACGATAAACAGCAGACAGGGAGGGGTCTTCACAGACAGTTGGAAGGCATTAGGGTGTCGGACAGGGACTTGTCAGATGCAGCTGTTGCTGTGGCTGATTGATAGAGTTTGTATTTCACCCTGATGGGAGACTGGAGTCGCTAGCCAGTGTTGAGAGGGATTATGTCAAATTCAAAAGGAAAAAGAAAAACTGTAAAAATGTAGAAAAACTAAAACAAACATGACATTTGCTAAACACTGAAATGAAACTAAATCCATCACATTTCTCTACCAGCCCTGTCAATCATGGTGGTTGTTTTGTTGTCTTTTTTTTTCCTTTGATTTGAAAGAATTCATAAGTGTGGTATGACATATAAAAAATGTGATTCTGATTTATAAAAGCATTCAGACTTGTTCCCGCTTCCTCCAAATGGTCTATAAAAGGTCACCTAGCACTTAGTTACATAATTAGTAGTACCTGTGTATGGCTGCACAGGAGGGTACACAGCAATATGCCTGTTGCATGTACATAATACTCAGACTACACTATTCGGATTAGATATTTAGACACGGTGTGACACACTGATATGTAACTACCATACATAACACAAGGCTTTGGACTCCAATCACACAACGGCATTCGTTGTTACCGAGTCAAACAGAAAAGCACACTTGACAGCCATACAGTACTTCTCAGTGGAAAGAACATCAACCGAGCCCACCCAAACATCCTGTAAAGTAATTACTGGAGATGTTAAACATATCTACAGACAACCTGGGCTCCACTTTGTGTGTGGCAGCATGTGTTTGTGTAAGAGTGAGAATGTGTGTGTTGATGTCCAATGATGACTGAAGGAATGCCATATGTCCCACATGCCATTGGTTTAATCACAATGGCACAGACAGTAGTAAACAAGATTTCCATTTCTGACAAAGTTCAATGAGTTTTCTTGACAAACTGCTTTACATTGGGTGGGTTTAATGGCAGCTTTCCTCTGTTGGGTTGTAGTGGCTGACTTGTGCACACACTCTTCCAATTTGAAAAATGAGAGCGCAGGGAAGGGAGGATAACATACAATCCACTTCTCAAAGAGAGAGGCCAACAGCTGCTGCATTTTCTTGTGTGTGCATGTTTGTGTCTCTGCATGAGTGTATGTACATGGGCACCAGCAGGATGCGGTGTTTCTTTGTCGTTAACCGCTAATGTCTCTTAGCATTAGCAGTGTTAGCATCATATCCTTGCAGGCTCTGTGTCTTTGTCCTCCAACAGGCTAATGAACTGCCCAAAGCTGTCCTTCACCGCCTCCAAGTTGTCGGTGGTGCTGCCCTCCAGGATCCAGCGCTTCCCTCTGGCCAGTGGCTCCAACTCAAAGTACTTCTTGACCTGCCGGCAGAAACAGAATGTGGTCAGCCAAAACATTCAGTATTTTCAATAACTAAAAACACCTCCACACATGTTGGGGAAAGTAGCCAATATTATCGTGTGCTTTAGTAAGGAGTGGGACTGAAAACCTGCACATTCGTTGCCTTCCATTGTAAAGCTTTGGGATGTTTTTAGTCCAGTGTATGGTCAGTTCATGACTCAGCTAGAAGTAAGGACTAATGATAAAGTATGACAAAGACTAATGATAAAGTAAGGATTATCATTTTGTATGTATATTCACAGTGTACGAAAAATCTGGGTTTAACAGTTGGATTACTGTTTTCAGAGGCCACACTCTTTGTTTTCTGAGGCTAAGAACATTAATAGGGAAAAACAAGAGCCCAGAGAATCATTTCTATCCACACAACCACTGGTTTTCCATGCAAGTGCATTTTCTTCACATAAGCACTCACAAATACATGAAGGCACAACTATGAAACTTCCCAAACACAGCTATGCATCCATAATGAACCCAAAGTTAATAATAAGATAAAGTAAAATATAATATAATAAAACTAAATAATATTAAAATATTTTCTCTAGGAAATATGTTGGCTTGGCAATGCTCTTTGTAAGAGTTGATTATAAAGTTCGTATGTTGGCTTTTGGCTGCTCATGACAGTGGGGGGTTGGGAGGAGAACCACAACCAGCTGTTATGTAAAAACAAATCTCAACAGAGGGAAACAATGTCTTAGACCTCCACTCGAGGTACTGCAGGTTGTTAGGGTTTCTGACATTTTCAAGCTGAGAGTAATGGAAGCAATTTTGTTTGCCCGATGAGAACAAAGTTCAGCCATCTCCTCCCGGTTGTCTGATAGCCAGTGAAGAACATACAAAGACAAATGTGTATCGTCAGCAGCTCTCAGATTTCTTTGAAATGCTATTAATGTCACTGATGCAATTAAACTACATTTTCCACCATGTCAGTTTCATGTTTAGTTTGACACTTTTATGTTTGTTTAAAGAAACATGTCTCTCACACTTATCAAGTTACAACATGTATCATCATCCGTAGTATTCATAACTCCTTTAAAAATGTAATAGAAAAATAATCTAAAAGGCTTTTTCCTCAGTTACATTTACTTGTTAAAATATGAGAGCTTGACTATACTATACAGTAAAGAAGAAAAAATAGTTTTTCTTGGTTTCTTGTATGAATTATTGTTTATTGTCTAGCCATTATGATTTTAATCACAATCTGTTCAGATACTATTTGTAAATTTCTGCAAATATGAAACAAAGATTGACGATTGAACAAATTCTTACAATCAAAATAGCAGATAACCTCAGTATTTTCCAATACAAAAAGAGAAATACATATGTGCACCCTGTAAACTGCACCAAATCCACACAGGTGCCCGTCACACAGTCAAATGACTTTTCAACTTCAAGTGAAATTGCTTTTGTCTAGACTGTGCTGGGCTGTCTAGCTGTGCCATGGTGTGTGGCATGAAGAGGATAGGGAGGGGGGTATTCTTTGTGTCTGCTCAAATCCAGCCAGCCATGCCAGTGAGTAGGAGAGTGAGCGCTGTCTCTGCCCCTGAGCTGAGTCTCTGTCCGGGTGTAATGTGAGTTTAATGACAGATTAAGTCACCTCAGCCGCGTTTGGCTCAGAGGCCTGGCTAGAAAGCCGAGCGGACCCAAACAGTGTTAACAAATCTGTCTGGGTAACTTGAGCTGCCGTAGTCCAGGCTCTAGCCCCAGACCTAGACTACAGACGATGCGGCTGGCTGCCTGTCTGGCTGGCTGGCTCACTTGTCTGCCTGTGGCCAAGGCCCTCTTCTGGAAGACTCTGGCCCCTGCACTGGAAGACAGTCAAAAGGCCAGCAGTGACCTGTGTGCAAGTGCAGACAGGCTCAGCTTCTCTCACTTCACCTTGTTGTCTTGCAGGCCAACAGAACACGCCCAGGGGCATCTCACAGTGCGGCAAATGCCTTCTATCCTTAGAATGATCAGACAACTGATCTTACCAATGATACCAGATGGCTGATTAAGTTTTCAGTGCAGCTTTACAGTTAAAACACGAGTATTCTGAGATAGCAAATAATCCCCCATTTACTTAATACCTAGGTGGTATGAACACCTTCATACGGGCCACATTTCATTGAAAGGGCACATCCAATCCAGAGATTTCAATCATGAAACAGGCAGATGGGATATATTGCCAAAAACACTGCCTCAGGGTTACATGACTGTACATGACTGGGGTGGCAGTACTTGGGGACTTGTTTAAAAATCGAAGGGTTGCTGGTTCAAATCCCCGTACAGACCAAGTACGGAGTGTAGACTGGAAGCTGGAGAGATGCCAGTTCACCTCCTGGGCACTGCCAAGGTGCCCTTGAGCAAGGCACTGATCCCCCAACCACTCTGGGTGTCTGTCCATGGGCAGCTCCCTCGCTCTGACATCTATCTATTAATGCATGTGTATAGGTCATGTTTGTGTGTGTGTATATTTTGGGCCTGTGTCTCTAATATGTAAAAAAACAAAAAACAGAGTGAAAACTTTTTATTTCCCCTCAGGGATCAATAAAGTATGTCTTCTTCTTGTGAAGGAACCCCATGACCTAACGGTGCACCCACACTGGCAGTTAACAGTGTGGCACAAACCAGTTACTCTGAGATTAAGTCCTCCTAAGCACACTTATGCTTGCTTAAGGAATTGCGTGAGGCAGTGGGAAGGGTAAGCCACACAAGACATGGGTTGCCAGATGGCTCCTAGGATGACCACTGGGTCATCCAGTCTAGCTTCTTCTAGGTCATACAGACCGGGGGCCTGGCCTTGTGCATGGGAGAAAGCGGCTTATAGATGCATAAGGGTGTCAAAAAATATTTAATCACCTGTGTCTGTGTCAACGGAATTTCTGCTGCTGGAATCCAGCCATGTTAACCACCAGGGTATTCTGTTGTGGGGAGAGCCATAAAACTTCTGAGCCTGACTAGTTGCGGAGTGGACGGTGCAATGATTGAGAACATGCATGAGCTGGATTTTATATTTTATTCTTAGGAAATGATTTATTACAGACAGTTATATTTAGAATTACTGTAGTATTCTATTTTTAAAATAATCGATTAACATGAAATTTATAACCAATTTTTGCAAGGTGGAAGAGTGGTCAATTTCTCCTACCCAGCATACTGTATCGTGTTTAAAACAGCCAAAGCATGGTGATTTGCTGATAGCTATTGGTCCATCTTCCTTTTCAAAAAGCCACAACTCTGTATTAGATGGCCCGATTATCTTTGTGTAACAAATGGTCATGTTATGGTCATTAAAAAAAATACAAAAATAAAGATCTGACACATTCTTGCACAAAGAAGGTAATATTTTAGTAGAAAACAGTTCTATAAATAATGGCTTGCAGTTGTTTTTAACATTTACTTAGATTCAGAAATATGTAAGTAAAGTTTGATGATAGATTGATTGATGATGAAAAACAAATTAGTCTTCAAGTATGCAACTGATTTAATGATTAAATGAGGGAGAGGTGATGGACAATTAAGTATCTATTGGAAATCAGTATCTAGGCTATTTGTGGGACAGAAAGCAAAATAAACTTGGCCAACAAGACTAAGCTTCCTCTAGACAGAATCAATGTTTTCTAACTTTCAGCTTAAATTGCACATGTTGATTAGAAGAGACAATTTGGCTATTCATTTTTTGGAAAATAAGTTTAGAGGAAGTGTAATGTAAATGGACTGTTCTTATATAGCGCTTTTCTAGTCTTAACGACTACTCAAAGCGCTTTAACATAGTACAGGAACCATTCACACACACTGTGGCCGAGGCTGCCGTACAAGGTGCCACCTGCTCATCAGATAAATGTTCACACACATTTACACTTGGGGTTCAGTGTCTTGCCCAAGGACACAGGGAGTGCCAGGGATCGAACCACCAACCAACCGATTGGCAGGCGACCGCTCTACCACTGAGCCACAGCTGCCCACTTCATTGTCACCTCATCAAAGATAGATCGTTAGGTTTGACAATTTTTGACAGTGTCTGCAGGGAGTGGATGCACAGCTAGTCAGCTAAGATTAAGCTCCAACCCTAGCAACCCTACTTCAGGCTCATTTTACAATGCATGGGCATGCATGGCACACGCATCCAGCTGCTCCCTGACCAAAGCCAGATTTTCTAAATGTGATGGTCACTGTTGGCATCATGTCATGTAAAGAGGATATCCTGGTAGAATAAAAAGAGCTTTGGCGGCTGTCTACTGCCAGCAGAGCCCTACTCTGACCAACTAAACACACCAGGGAAGCAGAGGCAAAAACAAAAAAAGACTAACTGGACAAGAGAGAAGAGAAAGATGCCTGAGGCCAAGTTCTAGTCATGGAGGTGCATAATGTTGGCTGCTTAGAATATATCTGAGAACCCCCCTGACACATCTGTAGCCCTCACAAATTTCTATACTAAACAAATATAGGATTCAAACTAGAAAGCAGGTGGTATTGTTCTTAAATGCCTATCTTCTTAAATACTAGGTTGTACTGAAAAACCAAACAAAAGAATCAATCTCTGCTTCTCTATCAAGGTGCCCAGCAGTCCAGCTACTAGATGAATGAACAGAATGAAGGTATTAATTTATTCATAGTAAAGCTTAAGATTTAACCTGTTATAGGTCGTACCACCAGCATCATTGTGGGGGGCAACAACCAACAACAGCTCATTGTACGTCTATCGGTTAAATATATATATATTACATTTTTGAGAGAAACTGAATTTGTGACAACACATGCCAAACAGTGAAAAACTGCCTTGCTGCAAACAATATCACAGACACTTACGGTGTACCCTGTATGTTTCCTGTAGTCATTTCTGCATTCACTTTTGTGCAGAGTAATTCAGATTAAGTGCCTTTCTCAAGGGTGTGATGGCAGAGGTCCAAGGCAACAGAATGCACTCAGTTTACATGCCATGTTCAGGATCATTCTGATAAAAAGAGTTGCTGTGGTTCAATGGTCTTGCACTATGCACATGTATTTGGGAACTCTAAAGTGAGTTCTAGCATTCTTGCAGAGGTTAACAGCAAAGCCAGATGTAACAGACGCAGGTTTGTTGGATACACTCCTATACCAGATCAGTATCGTAAAAGAAATTTAAATGACCTGCGCTGTCAACTCTCAATTTCTCATCTAGGGCAAGTTTTTTTGTCGAGTCTGGCTCTTGCAGTTGCCTCAGGATCCAAAAGTCTGAGAAAAACTAAATTCAATAATATCAAATATTACTAATAATCGCTTCCTGTTTAAGTAATAAGAGCATAATAGAAAGAAAGGAAAACGTTCACTTGAGAAGATTTTGCCTTTCAGCGATGTTCAAAAAATACAAAACAGAAAGACAAGCTGATAAAAAGACTTACTCAAACAGATAAGTGATCCTTCAAACACTGCTTTCCTGCAGGCAACTATCAAAACTCCTCTGTGGAGCAAGGAGAGCTTTACTCAATCAACTCATTGAAGAACCAATGATTTTAGCCTTGAGGTTTTCATTTGGATAACCTTCAGCTAGTTTAGAGCATGTGTGCATAAAGTGACATATGGGAAAGACAGCAGAAAGCACATCTTTATATGTATTTAGCTAATAAGAATTTAAAAAAAATGTAGCTTTAAAATAACTGCCTTATAAAATAGAAGATATGGCCTCCAATGCCCTTGTTCTAAAATGTACCATGACCACACGTCTATCCTGCTTCACTGTCATGTGTCAAAACCTAACCACATGAGTAAGCCATATAACTGGATAAGGAAGCATTAGCGGTCTCTGAACTAGGGAAAGTGGCATACTCAAATATCCAAGACAATCAATTACACCATCCCTTGACATGTTGGCCCCTGTGAAAATATCAGTCACTTGGAAAGTGGCCCACACTGGTGACTGCATTGAAATGGGAGGGTAATGTGAGATCCACTTACCATATAATAGATATGCCTTTGTTTGCTTTTCCGGCTTACCTAAAGAGCCTTAAAGACATGCGAAAGCCCGGAGGTCCCCATGAGAGGAACACTTGGGAAGCCTGTGAAAAAACAAACATTGCACCACAAACTCTGATAGGTGTCAAATGCAGGCCCAGTGGCCAACAAATAAAACCTAAAGCCTATAGCAAGGCTGTAACAACTAGGGCATCTGAGTAGATTACTGTCCCAGAGCCTTACCCAAGGTAGATAATGACCTGATCATCTCTTAAGTGAAAGTATCACCTGTGTGTGGGGGGCACAGGACACTACCACCTTTGTTTCCAGATTACATGAAGTGAGGACCACTAAATTTTGTTTCAGCTAACCGGTACAGTAGCACAGCACAGAGAGAGGATTATAAAGGGCTTAGCATGGTGCCCATGGCGAACCCTACACCATCTCATGTCAGCAACAATTCATGTACATACTTGTACTCTCATCCTTGCGGGCAATGTCATCGCTCTTCAACACTGTAATGGGTGCTGTGGACAAATCTACAGCAAGTACACAGAAAGGTTTCTTTTGAAGTCAACAAAAGCAGGAAATGTCTTACAATGGCAGCACGTTGCTGTTGCCTAGCATGTGTTGTTGTTTCCTACTTGCTTCCTCACTCTTTTTGTCTTTAAAAATACATTGGCTATCTGGTGGCTGGCGTACTTTTGGAGGAGGCATAGAGAAAACAATTGGCTCAGACTAACAAGCCAATCATCAATAAGCAGTGGTGCACAGTTTTCACAGTTAAAAGACCACGTTTAAATTGTAATTGTGGCACTAGCCACAATTGCGGTGGTTTGTGGGTGCCCATGCTGAACCATTAAGGAGGTCTTTGCAGCAAATGCAGAAACAAATGCATGTACAAGTTTAAAGGGATCCACACTCAATAACAAATTATAAAACAAGGACCATAAACCTAAAGTCTGAGTATGGAGAAAGGGAGTGGGAAAAATACAGAAAGATATGGACTTTCACTTTAGTCCCTTCATTTGCTGTGGAAACAATCCAGGCCTAGCCAGCACATAAAAGCGTTGAGGCCACCCTGGAACCAGGCCACAGTTGTAGAACTGTTGGACCGGGAGATTCGACAGGCAACAAATTAAGACTCAAGTCCCCATGTCACAGTGCAAAAACTGAGCTGCTTTTAGATTTACTGTCCTGTTTCACTCAGGTGGGACCATGGGTCTCCCTCAGGCTCAATGCAGGATCAAAGTGATTCACTTGCGGTGCACTTCTCTTCAAAGCCAACTGACCACTGCCAGATCAGAGCCATCCTCAGAGGCGCTGTAAATCTAAGCAAGACTGCACAGAGGACATTCTTCCCAACCCCTTTCAGTAGCACAGAGGAATTTATTTTTTTATTTTTCTTGCAGCAGATCAGATGACTTCCACAAAGACTGGCTGCTGTTACCTGGGTAAATGACCCATGCCTCAAGTCTGGTAGTGGAAACAACAGATGCAATGTGTTTGCAGACCACAAATTCAAATATACTTAAACACTGGGGATTGGGGATGGGTGATGATGCAATAATGTTTATCTACTTTCAGCAGAATCATACTGTGATGTTATTCTACAAAATTCTGTTTTCCAAATCAATAATTCTGAGCAAGCCGTCAAATACAAAAAAAATTGGTTATGTTTTACAAAAGTTTGTAGTTTAATGTAATACACAACAGCGAAACAGTTTATTGCTCTTAACAACAGTTTGATTATTTTATTTGATATATATATATATATATATATATATATATATATATATATATATATTCATTCAACAGTATTTTGGGTTCCAACCATATCGCCACGCTCTACTTGAAACTGGATCAGTTATAGACAGTCTGGGAACAGACGAGCAACTGGACCCTCAGACAAATGTCATAAGTTTCTGTTAAACCATAAGATCTCAAAATAAATTTCTCTTTGGGTCAGGTCCCTGAATGAGACCAAGGACTTAAAGTCAGAAACCCATTTTCTAGGGGGCAAAGGGGATGGAAAACATCCGTTTCTTCTATATGTTGGAAAATAATTGGCAGGTTCAGTAGGTGGGACATGGTCCCTTCACCAGGGGTTGACCTGTAGGACACCAAGAAAAGTCTGTTAGAACAGAATATCTAGGATGTGTGTGTAGTGGGGGAGGTGGAGTGCCCATGTTTGCCTTGCCTTATTACAGATTTACAGTAACTCAATTTATTAAAGGCCAAGAGCTCCCTGACAAGGAACATCTGGTATGTGGGACTTGAACGGGTGAGCTGGCGTCCTGCCCATGCTCCCCGCTGCAGGGGCCAATGCACCTTCCCTCAAGCCTGCCCTCCCTCTTCTTCTTGTGAAGAGGGCCGCCTTGCTGTAGCAGCCCACACAGAGGGCCCTCAAAGCCCAGGAGGTCCGTTACAAGCCACCCCTCCTCCTCCAGGACCCTTCACCCCTTTCACTCTGGGGCCCCCCTTTCACGCTCCAGTCCTGACAGTTGACCAGCTTTAAAGCTGCAGCAGGCCCCCGCTTTAGCACACAGCACGCAGCATTACAATCAAAGTGCCCCCCTTCTGCAAAAGATTTAAACCATGCGTCAAGTTGGAGTCTGCACACTCACTCACACATATTCACCCTTTCTCACATAAACAAACTGGGACACACACACTCTCATATACCATGGGACCATCATACTTGAAATTCAAGGTTCCTGGGTTTTCTTACCTTTTCTGCCTTGCATTCCTAGTCGTAATTATGACCACATATTCACATTGTTTCTATATATATGTGTGTGTGTGTGTGTACACATTTGTTTGCGTGTGTTTTGTTTCAGATACGTACTGTACGATCGTACAGTAGATGGCAACAAAGCAGAAAATGGGACAAAAGACTTAAACAAAGGATATACTGAAAGCAAGACTTATTTGTTCAAAACACACAACACACATTCCACTGACCTTTTCCAGCTGTTTAAAGTCTGTCTTTAACTTTTATTAATAATGGTGTACAACACTTTATCAAACTGAAATTTGTTAATTCCACAGGGCACTGGTGTCTCTGCGTATATGCATAGTTGCAGTGGTCCCTGGGCTCAGCATTAAAAGTGAGATTTTATGTACTTTATGCACTATTAATTCCTTCTGTTACAGAATGGCTCATGGCTGGGTTTTAACCACTATCAGGAAATCAGGAGTGTACAGCTAATGATGTGGCCCAGCCCAAGCAAAAGCAGCCCCAGCCACAGCATTAACAAACATTTTGATACCACAACAGTTGAGGATTAAAGCTGTCCCATGTGCTCCTTCTTTTCAAGTTAATTATCCTTAAACTCAATAAAGACTATCGAGAGTGAGATATTTAAGAAGTGAGCCCTTGATGAACCTTTTCCAGGAGTCCCACATTTGTAAAACATTGCTGTGCCATCAAGGAAACTTTTAGAAAAACCTTTAGTCATTTCGAGTTTTGTCAAAAGGGTAAGTTTCAATGGATGAAAAACTCCATGGAAGAGAACCCCCAGAGATTCCCAGCGTTTGATCCCTGTGAGTCAGCAAAGGAACCTTGGGGTCAAGTCACATGTTGAATAGGCTTTTCGGAAGTCTTGTCCTGGCTAGTGGCGGCCGGTCGTCCGACCCTACTTGACCATCAGACAAAGGGAAGGCACTGACCACAATTGGGATGGGGGGGGGAGAGAGAGAGAGAGAGAGAGAGAGAGAGAGAGATTCTTTTCTCCTCCAATGGAAAGTCTGGTCCTGAATAGGGTCTGTCTGGCTGAATTGCGTTCCACACCGGTTTTGAGAGTGAGGACCCACTGGGGTCAGGGTTCAGCAGCATTTGACGCAGGCTGTGGGAAAAGGCAAGCACGGTGCCCGCACAACCTGCCGACTGCCCTCTCACCCATGGTGCCCCTTAACCTCCCAAAAAGACAGACCACCAGCCCAGGGATGACAGGACGAGAAAGGCTGTATGGGTGGGTTAATGAAAGAAAGAGGAGATGAAGGTGGGCGGGAGGGCTGCACTGGCGGGATTGACAAAGATGTAAGAGAGATAAACCATCAAAGAAACGAGAAGTTTCTAAGTAGCTTCACATATTGCGCTTCGAAGGTCTAGCACATTCTCTAGAGGGTAATCAATGTGTGCTACTTGACTGGTTTTCCAACCCTTGCCTCCCAAGGGGAAATGAATGAAGCAGTGGGTACACGTCTCTACAGACAGAGATCTCTACTGACACTGAGGGTCTGCAGTCCTTTTTTTTGTTATCACACACACCACACATGCAAACGGAGGTTAATAGACGCTATGGAAATGTATGCTATGGTACCTCTAAAAGTTGCTCACCATTTACAAAAGACTCAGATATATTTACTAGCTTTAACATCTGGACTCACAACTCTCTTTTTAATAGTGCAGCCTGACATGAGGCCACCAAGCAAGACTGCATGGAAATATAAATGTAATATTTTACCATGCACTTTGACTCTGTCCTGTTTTCAAATGTAATAATTGGTGACTGACCGTTGAGAACACTTTTTGGTCGCCATCAGTAAAAGTGACAACCTTCCTGCTACTTCATTTCCAGAAGATTTGATAACCAGACAGGAGTCAGGCACTTCCACATGCAAAATGCAAAGGTGTTGCTCACTTTTACAATTACTGGAATTGTTGGGTATTTGTATATTATAGAATGTGGTCTAGACCTACTCTATCTGTAAAGTGTCTTGAGACAACTCTTGTTATGATTTGATACTATAAATAAAATTTAATTGAATTGAATTTCCAGCCACCACTTGTTAAGAAACAGACTCTGTGGGATGAGAGACAGATAATGTGTGCTTTAACAATTTCGGTTTATCAACCTCACACCGACAAGAAATACTGTACTGGTGATACCAGTGGCATTACACACATTACCCTGAGGTTATAGAAAGCTCAAGAACTGCAGACCTGACAGGATTTGTCAGGATGAAACTGCTTTCAAACATCTCTGCATTAAGTTACATTATTAAATGATTAAATCACACAATGAAGAGCAATGACAAGGTAAAGTGTAACACAAGATTGAAAGACAGACTCTGGCATTTAAAGACAGCTTAATTGTAACAGTTTAATGTTCTGCTGGAATTAAGCTGTCAATGCTGTGTTTTACCAGGGATGATAGAGTCATCTTACTGCACATGGCAGGGCCAATGGCTGGCTGGAGACACCTCTTAAAAAAAGTATCACGCGCTGCTTTACATGGAATGTCACACTTCAGGCACACAGTACACCTCATCAACTGACTGGAGGGAACCAAAAACACACTCACAAACTACAATGCATCTTTTGCAGTTTGTGTAAATTGTTTGGGAATATCTCTGTGGAAGATTAAATTATTAATTTGGTGCAAGTAGTAAGGCAAGGCAAGGCAGCTTTATTTGTATAGCACATTTCAGAAACAGTGCAATTCAAAGTGCTTTACATGAAAATAGATAAAAAAATCCAAAACAGATAAAATATGAGAAAAAAAGTTACAGTGCAGTATAAGAAATTAAACATTGAAGAGCAGTTAAAACAGTTAAATATATAAAAGCAGATAAAATAGGAATTTGTCTTTATATCCTTATATAGATTGTTATACAGTATCAACAATGCAGCTTCAGTATAAGAAATGAACAGTTATTTGAAAGGCAACATCAAAAAGATAGGTCTTCAGCCTTGATTTAAAATAACAGAGTTGCAGCAGACTTGCAGTTTTCTGGGAGTTTGTTCCAGATATGTGGAGCATAAAAACTAAACGCTGCTTCCCCCTGTTTAGTTCTGACTCTGGGGACAACAAGCAGACCTGTCCCAGACGACCTGAGAGGTCTGGGTGGTTCATAGTGTAGTAGCAGATCAAAAATGTAATTTGGCCCTAAACCGGCAAAAGTATTTTGAAATCAATTCTTTGAGGCACTGGAAGCCAGTGTAGAGACTTCAGAACTGGAGTGATGTGATCCACTCTCTTGGTCTTAGTGAGGACTCGAGCAGCAGCGTTCTGAATCAGCTGCAGCTGTCTGATTGATTTTTTAGGGAGACCTGTAAAGACACCATTACAGTAGTCAAGTCTACTGAAGATAAAAGCATGGACACGTTTTTCCAAATCCTGCTGAGACATAAGTCCTTCAACCCTTGATATATTTTTAAGGTGGTAATAGGCTGACTTTGTAATTGTCTTAATGTGGCTGTTAAAATTCAGGTCTGAGTCCATGACTACACCAAGATTTCTGGCTTTGTCTGTTGTTTTTAACATTATCGTTTGAAGCTGAGTGCTGACTTTTAATCGTTCCTCCTTTGCTCCAAAAACAACCATTTTTTTCATCATTTAATTTAAGAAAGTTCTGGCACATCCAGTCGTTAATTTGTTCAATGCACTTAGTCAGTTGTTGTATTGAACTATAGTCCCCTGGCGATAAGGTTATATAAATTTGTGTGTCATCCGCATAACTATGGTAACTTATTTTATTGTGTTTCCATAATTTGAGCCAGTGGAAGCATGTAGATGTTAAACAGGAGAGGCTCCAGAACGGAGCCTTGGGGAACTCTGCACGTCATATTTGTATGCTCAGATGTATAATTCCCTATAGACACAAAGTAGTCCCTATTCTTTAAATAAGACTCAAACCACTTTAGTACTGAGCCAGAAATGCCAACCCAGTTTTCTAATCAGTCTAGTAATATGTCATGGTCGACCGTATCAAATGCAGCACTGAGATCAAGTAATACCAAGACTGAAATTTTGCCACTATCTGTGTTTAAGTGGATGTCATTAAAGACTTTAACAAGAGCTGTCTCAGTGCTGTGGTGTGGTCGAAAACCCGACTGGAAGGCATCAAAACTGTTGTTTAGTGACAAGAAAAGGTTGAGTTGTTGAGAAACCGTTTTTTTCAATGATTTTACTTAAAAATGGAAGGTTTGATATCGGCCTATAGTTGCTCATTAGTGACGTGTTCTTTTTTAAGAGTGGCTTAATGACTGCAGTTTTTAGGGCTTGTGGGAAGATACCTGAGAGAAGAGACGTGTTTACAATCTGTAGAAGATCTGTAGCCAAACAATTCTAAACATTTTTGAAAAGGCCCGTTGGTAGAATATCAAGGCAGCAGGAGGAGGTTTTCAGATGTTGTATAATGTCCTCCAGGTTTTTACGGTTAATCATATGAAATTGGGTCATATTGGAATTTGTTTTGCCTGGACACTGTGACAACACATAACCTGTACTCGATATGGAAGCACTGATTGTCTAATTTTGTCTTTGAAGAAGGTGGCAAAATCATTGCAGGCCTTGGTGGATAAAAGTTCAGATGCTACTGGTACTGGAGGGTTTGTTAACCTATCAACAGTAGCAAACAAAGCACGTGAGTTATTATTGTTTTTGGCAATAATGACCAAGAAGAAGGACCGCCTTGCATTCCTCAGTGACTGAGACCCCTGAGAGGGTGGGTGTGGATGAGAAAAGCTGAATGAATGTTTCACTGGTGTTGTCAGTGATATACCGTTTTCTTATTAACTTTGTTTGGACACTTTTGTGCACAGAGATAATGCGATTAAAGAAAACACAGGAATGATCAGAGAGAGCAGCATCAGTCACCAAAACCTTGGAAATGTTCAAACCCTTCGAGATAATCAAGTCCAGAGTGTGCCCCTTGTTGTGCGTGGGCTCCGTCACATGCTGAGTCAGTCCATAGTTCTCAAAAATGCAAGCAGTTCTTTTGTCCCTCTATCCTGGGGGTTGTCAACATGAATGTTGAAATCACCAGCAATAACTACACAGTCAATGTTAATACAGATTATAGACAGCAGTTCACTAAAGTTGTCAAAGAAGGATGCACAGTATTTAGGTGGCCTGTAGATAATTAGAAATATAGGTCGAGACGGGGACCTTAGCTGAAGAGCCACATATTCAAAAGAAGCAAAGTTTCCATAAGATATTTGAGTACATTGGAACGAGTCATTAAACAAAATGGCGACTCCACCCCCTTTCTTATTCGCTCTATTCTCACTCATAAAATTGAAGTTAGGGGGAGCTGACTCTATAAGAACAGCATCACTGTTATTATAGTCTAACCAGGTTTCAGTTAAAAAACATGAGGTCAAGATTGTGCTTAATAATAAAATCATTGATTAAAAAATGATTTACCCGCCAAAGACCTGACGTTTAGTAAGGCTAATGTTAGTGTGTTAAAATAATTATCTGTCTCGTTTTTTTGGGACAGGCTGTGGCTGACGAGGAATGGATGCTAAATTTGCTAAGTTGGCAGTTAAGTGCTTCTTTTTCTTACTTAGCGGATTCACCATTCTTTTTTCTATTACCTATCACAACATTCATTGACGAAGAATTGAATACACAGGGCCCAGGCTTGTCCTGGAAAGAGTCATGAGTGCCACTAGGCATGCAGCCTGGGCCCAGCACATATCAAGTAAAGCTTGGTTCATTTTGTACACAAGCATACTTATCAGTCTGGTGAGAAGGAGTTCGCTGCCGCCCTTGAGGGGGCAGAGGTGCCTGGCGTTTTACTTTCAGCAGTTCAGTCAAAACAGGGTCAGTTTGATGCTGGGGGCGAATGATGGGAGAAGGTAGTGGGGCAAACTTGATTCCAGCATCTACCAGCTGCTCCATCCGGTCAGTGAACCCCAACATGTGGCAGGGGGAAACAGGGGAAAAGGCGGATGGGGAGAGCGATGAATCCTCAAAGGCGTCGGTGTTGGTAAGGGGTTTTGAGGAGTGTTGGATGGGTGAAAAGGGGGGTTGAGATTTCTCGTTTCCATTCTGTGGTCCTCCATGGTCAAATCTTTGCTCAGGTGGGGGCTGTGGTGGATCACTGCCGCACTTTGTTGTGTCTTCCTCTTGTTTTGTTTGTGTTTGTGTTGTGTTTGTGTCCTTGGCCGAGGGAGTAGATGCGTGGTGTAGAAAGTAAAGTAGGCTAGAGGTAAACAGCTTTACTCCTGGCTTGTTAAGAAAAAGTCCATCTGCTTTAAAAAGATGTCTGCGGTCCCAGAAAATGTTAAAATTGTCAATGAACCGCAGAGAGTGGACGCTACATGCAGTTGAAAGCCATCTGTTCAGTGCCAACAGTCTGCTGAATCTCTCAGCTCCTCTTCTGACTGGCGGTATAGGGCCACTGATAAACACCTTCGCGGTTAGGGAGCTAACTGTGTTCAGCAGATTCATAAAGTCATGATTCAGCACTTCAGACTCTTGCTTTACAACATCATGTGACCCTATATGCAGTATAATGTTCTTCACAGTTGGGTGTACTGCCACGATATACGGGATTCTTTGGGCCAAGTCAGACACCATGTCTTTGTGAAAACATGAGTATTTTGGTGTTTTTACTGCTTTTTATGTCTTTTACAGCAGAAATGTGAAATATGAAATATGGCAATAGCCTACTATGTCTACAAAAAATATATAGTCCAGTGATTTATAAGTATCCAAGAGCCGCTGCTCATAGTTTCTCTCAAAGGAAAAGCAAGATTATCAGCAGAAATATGCAAGCAGAGGCAGGAGCAAGCAGCAAAGCGTCTGCACTGTAAGAAGCAGGAAGAAAAAGCCTAGATACTGTATATACAGTATTATTTTACTATTAACAGTAAAGAAAATAATATACTGGCAAGAATAATGTGGGGTCTTTACTCAGTGCTAATATAACATGGGAGCTGTGCAATGCAAAAGTGTTTTTCTTTTACAATTCTGAGCTGATTCATACTGTAGGTTTCCCAACCAAATGATTTGTTTGTGCACTGTGAAATAATATGAACCACAATTATGACAAGCATGCGTAAAGTAAATCAGTTAGTAGCTACTGGATCCAAAACAGGAAGTTAAAAATGACTTATAAAACCAAACATCAAAAGAGTAAAAGGCAGTAGAGTGAGAAGTTCACTCCGACACTGGCATTAGAATTTTATCTGGTGTGTCTGCCCTTGTTTAAAAGGCTAACAC
Organism: Sander vitreus; assembly: GCF_031162955.1. Lineage (NCBI taxonomy): Eukaryota > Metazoa > Chordata > Actinopteri > Perciformes > Percidae > Sander > Sander vitreus. The sequence continues at coordinate 24,484,804 of NC_135859.1, forward strand.
CTTGCAAAGAAAAAGAGGCACTGGTCTGATTTATCTTGGTTATATGTAAACAGCAGTACACTGTCATACATTTTATATTCATGTGCTGAAAATAATAATTTTATGTATTCAGACGAGGAGTTAAACACAAAATAAATCACACATCAGCGATGAACATTCGTATCAGTGACTATTTCCTAGAATATTACAGTGAAAGAACACCTCTTTCCCACTGTTGACATGTCAAGGGCCAACTTGAGCTTGGCTTTCAGTACATTGTTTCAATGTTGTCAATATTGTTTACATAATGTGGCCATTGAGTCAGTTTGCACTTGGCTAGGAATGAGGGACAGAACGCAGCAAGGTCACCTGCTCCTTATCCATTTTCCACTGTAGCCAGCAACTCAGAAGTCGGGGGTTGGGGAGGGGAGCTGGGGGTGGGGAGGGTCGGTTGCTGACCGGCTTCAGTCTAGACGGCTCAATACGCAGTTGACTTTTTAAACCCGCTTGTCTGGAAAAAGAGCAGACGTGAGGTAAGAGGGGGGTGAGCTGCAGCAGAGAGGTGGTGGTGCATTTTGGCTGCCACAACCAGCAGGCTCGACTTGCTACGAGCAAGCAGGGGACAGAGGATGAGAGGAAAAGGGAAAGGGAGGAAGAGAGAGAAAGTGAGAGATAAACAGACAGCGAGAGAGACACTATCGGAGAGAGCTATCCGAGTCGCTGGCTGTGGCTCCATTGTCAAGGTCAGTGAGCCGCGGAGTAAAAAGTCACGCCACCTGACCCCCCCCCCGCCTGTCTGCTTTCCTGCTGTTCATCCTGTCCTCCCCCTCAGTACCTCCATCAGTCTCGTCTGCTCACTCAGCATACACGGGGAGATAATCTCATCTCTGTTATTGCACAAATATTCTATAGTTACACCATCCGTCATCAGACGAGAGGTATTTTACATTTCCTTTTGGTATGTAGTTTGATAGGGAGATTACAGAATCATCAAAAATAGTTAAAAGAACCAACCAGCTGCATATGATGTTGTTGAACATCTGAATGCTTCCCTTTCTCTCATAAAATCTTTAGAGAAACACTATAGTAGTCTCTCTGCTGACGCTGTGTCTAAACTCTGCACCAGAACTATTTAAAGTTCAGAGCACTTTCATCTTCATTTGGCATCCTGAATAAACGGTTTTAATGGGAAATTAGACTTTAGACTTTAGAATTCAAACTAAATGTCTGTTAGAAATGCTGACTGCAATCAATTTGCAGTTTTCATTAGTGCCAATCTTTGGCAGTCTAGCTAATACAAAATATTTGACATTGCACAATGATCTCATCTTTACAAGACTGGCAATGAGCCCTTTTGAAAGTCCTCTTGATTATTATTCTGCAGAGAGAAGAAAGATTATATTGGCTCACTTACTTTTGCAACATTACTTAACTCTCTTAAGGCAAAAGCAACCCAGTGAAGGATATGGACATCTGCTAAATCATTTGACAGGGCTGCAGCATAACATTACTGATTGTCTGCTGGGTCTGAATGCTTACTAATGATGATTAAATCTAGATGAAAAGACTAAGAGAGGTTATAGCTCACAGACTGCCCTTGTGATGATTAAGCACTGACCGGAGCTTTTTCCGGCAATGAGGTATGTGAAAAAACAAAGGGCAAGCCAATGCAACAGTGACATGCTGTGCAGTGTTAAGCATAGCATCACTTTTGTCGTGAGCATCAGTGTTTATGGACTACATAACATGCCCCCCCTCCAGGCCTTTTAATATCACCAGCCTTTCCTTTCCTATGAAAAGAAATCAGCCTGCGACAATTAAGAACAAGCATAGGGAGGGCAGAACACAACCACCACGACTTGTGGTGATAAAGACAATCAACAGGTATCTGACATGACATCATACACAATAGCCCCACGCACTCATGGCTAGATCAACATTTTCCCTTTCAAAAGGGCTGTGTTGATGTCATATCATAGGTAGCTGTCAGAGTTGTGTGAAAACAACAATTTCTGGTGAGACACTGACAATAATTTGTTTTAGAAGATGCTGTTTTGCTCATTGTTAACAGCAAAGCATTCTGTTTAATTATCATACTTTGTTTGACCTGTCCCCTCTAAGAAATAACCTGCAAAGACCCCAAACTTATTATGAACCTCCACTTCTAATAAAGCACATTTTATCTAAACATGATTGAATTCTGCTAAGTTACCAAGACCTTATTCTACTGCAATTACAATGACTGATTTACCATTTTACTGCAGTAGATTTTGCAGTAACAAACCTTTAATTTTGGATGTTTTTAGAGAGCTCTATTATTGTTTTAGATGCTGTTTGTATGTGCTTGTGTGTGACTGGTTTTGTTTTGTTGTGTGTCTTATCTCTGTTTTTGTGTCTTCTGCTGTACTCTCTTGCAAAAGAGCTCTTGATCTCAATGGCATTATCTGATTAAATTAAAGTTATAATAAAAATCTCCTATTTTCTGACATCAATGAGGTCAACCTGGCAACATTTGTATAGTCCTGTTAAAAAGCAATTAACGGAAGGGAGTATTTCCAAAATACTTCAAAAACTAAATATCACTAAACTTTCTTATTTGTGACTTGATTATTCTAAATGAGCTGGCAATAATAAGTAAGCCATTTCCACTCAGTAATGACGCAAGTGCATGGTATTGTAAGGGTGATCTTAACAAGTTAGTTAGAGACATTTGGTAACGTAGTTGCTCACACTGTGTTGTTTCCTTCTTAAGTTTCATTGATTGGCCCTTACCTGTGCCTCATCTTCTCCACAACCAATCAGCAGCCACTGGGGAATTTTGAGCCACCAGCGTCACAGGCTACAATGACACACACAAACACACCATGTGCCAGACGTTTGACGAAAGTTTCAGACACTGGGCGCCACATGAGTCATTGGGCACAGCCACCACCCAATGTGTGCCAAGACCTGCAAGTTCACCATGTGCAAAATGTGACAGAGGACAGTGGTTGACTAGCCACTTCCGTCTTGGACTATTCCCAACACAGTTTCATCAAAAGTTATCTTTCCGCAATGTCAAGTGACTGCAATAGACACTGAAAATAGAATTAATGTCCCAGCTAACATAAGGAATCCAAAACCTATGGCATTTCTTTGGGCAAGTAGGGTTCTTAAACAGCTGAACAGAGCAACATCAGCACAATCTTATTCTGAGCACAAGAAACTAGTATTTAGTAGATTCAACAACAGCCCTCACCTCCCACTCCTGCTTTTTTAAATTATTTAAAGAGCAGATTATTTTCTTTGAATCAATTTCTCTGGGCCCCCAGGCTGTCATTTTTTTTTAAACGTGCTATAAACTGTTTATGGATAAGTAAACTTCTGAAATGCTAGTAGAGTATTTAAACCTATTTGGGATAACAATCAAGCCCCTTGGCAGATTAAAGCAACCCAAGCAGCAATGCATTACTTACTTCGCAGTGTAACTACCTACATGCTACATGCTGAAAGAACTTATAAACTAATTAATGACTAAGAGCAAATGGTCTATCGGATGTAACATTCAAGTAGCCATCTGGATCAGGTCTACCACCTGTCGAGTGTAAGTAAGAACATTATGTTGCCAGGTGAGATATGTATCATGTTTCAAACAAAAAGTCAGTTGATTTTACTAACTTTGTCCATTACTAGAATATTTAAAGAGCATGTATGATCGATCTATCTATCTATCTATCTATCTATCTATCTATCTATCTATCTATCTATCTATCTATCTATCTATCAATGAATCCATTCACCCAGCTATCATCAATGTCTGTCTAGACTTAGTCATGATCTCAATTCATGCACAGACTGAGATACATTAATCTTATGCATCTAGACAGATTTTTAAGCAACACAATGTTATGTTAACATTTGTGACAGCCTGCTGTTCATAATACATATAAAGAAGTTTAAATGGCTAAACAGGAAAGAATTCTCAGGACTACAGAGACAATTTGGGAATTCATTGCCATCATAGGATTTTACTTTTTTTAAATGTAAATATACAGTATATTCACCAAACAACATTGTGTTTATTGACTTCTACAGTGAGTGCAGTTATTAATGTATCTTTAGGCTTGTTTTAGGTAAAAGAACTGATCAACGTGTTAAAGACAGAACACAGTCGGCACACAAGCAAAGAGTACGCAGCGCCAAGTCTGTGTTTTCTTTGAGTCAGGGGCAAAGGGGGACATGTGGCATGTGTGTGTCACACTCGCAGACAGGCAGAGAGAGATAGAGATCATTTGATAAAACATGAGAGAGTCACAATGAAAGCCGGAACAACAGTGATTATTATTAGATGATAAAATGTCAGGTTAATAACACAGAAGCCCAATACAAGCTATTGGAACTGATGCGCCCAGCGTGTTACTTGAGTACATGAGTCGTCACACCACAAATCTATAGTATACATTAATCTGTTATTTCCTGTCTCAATTTCTAAGAAACTGTGGGGTTTCCCTGACCAAGAGCTAGAACACACATTAGCTAAACTAAACTGAATAAATAAATAAAACATAATATAATCAAGACATGGCTTGAAAAAATGAGTTTGTGTATTGCTATGTTTAATTTATTTCTGGACTTCACAATATATTTATGTGCTGGTAGTTTGTTTGGTCAAGGAGTGCTATAGCAACACCTAAATGTAAGACATTTCATTAACATGCTTGGTTTAGTTTGGGTTCATGTTTCTTACAGAAACAGAAACAAATGTGGTAAAGTGTACAGAGCTGAGATTCTGTCCAGGATTAGTTAAATTACCTGGAATTACAGACTTTGCATCCCTAATTGCATGCAGAACCCCACTATGGTAACATCAAACAATTCAGTGGAAATCTGGGGCCTCTCTAAAATTTCTGTATGATGGTGGCACTCATTTTTGAAAAAGCACATCCTGAAATTGCATGATACAATGCATACGTGCATATATGCTCCAATATACTGTAGAACAATGGTACGGCACCCCTGAGGAAAGCATAGGCGATGCTCTGAAAGCCGAGCGAACTTCTACATGATGACAGCGAGAATGTCTGTTTGTAGTCCACTGTATTAATGAACGATTGAGTCAAACAAATGTCTAAACTAAAAGAGATCATTATACTATCACTTCATTAAGATTTCCGTTAGAAACACAAACTGTCACTGACTGTCAGAGCTTTGCTGGGAAGCATAAAATCATTATCGCCAAACCCCAAGGATCTTGGAAACTTGTTTAAACAATCGTCCTGAATGTGTATTAAACAAAAGAAAACAGGGGAGCCATCTATGATATATTGCGATAAGACTGAACCATTATTTTGTTTATTTGCGTTCAACCAGTTTTAAGTGCTGAACTGCTGCAGGAAAAAACTAACCATTAAGTAGTGTTCAATGACATTCATGAAAGTAAAAAAACAAACATTTTCTTTGACCATGATGTTCACACCTAGAGTCAATTCATTAAATGCACAACTTCTCTATCAAATGACTCCCATCCGATTAATCCGGCACTCATGGAGGTAACGAATTGCCTCTGAGAGCAGAGGTTATCAGTTGAAGGTAACTGAATATAGTATATTGTTGTGCAACATTTACAGTACGTAAAACCTTCTCAGAGCCTTGAGAAAGAGCTCTTTTCTAGTGTTATTGGCAAATTACCTCAGAGTGATTAAGTGAAGCCGTCATCGTGGGGAGTATATTTGTACATTTTGGATGAGAGTCAAATGAACATAGAATTACTAAATCAAAGTCAAATCAAATCAAAGCAGATAAAGCATAGTTTGCTGACTGAGCATTGTTGTGGTAGTTGGACCTGTTCCAAAACTTGGCAGTGGCTTGTTTAGTTGCACAAAGAGCCGTTCATTTTCATTGTCTGCCTGCCTTTCCAATGCTTTCATCTTTTTTTATTAAGACCCTTTGGGTCTGTCTGTTCAGACCAATTGGACTGTACAAAAAGTACCACAGGGGTATCACGAGCATCTTTCTGACACTGTTGAAAATATATATGGCTCAATGAGATGCTTTGTGGTGGTTAAAAGGATGGATGACAACTAAGTACATTTACAAAATCACTGTTCCTAAGTATAAAAAATGCAGAATTGTACTTTATACTTTTACTTAACTACATTTCAGAGGAAAATACTGTAATTTTTACACCACTACCATTATTTGGTACCTGTAGCTACTTTGCAGATTTTAAAAATATATAATGAGCATAAAAAATACAAAGCATTATTATACAGTGAATTAAACCACCCAACAGTTTAAAAAATGAGTAAGATTAGGTATATATTACATACACATAACATGTCAATGATAATCTAATAGTATAATATATAATAATGTTACAATGACACAGCTCATTTTGGATGCATAGTAAGTACTTCTAATTTTATACTTTAAGTATATTTTCTTGATAATACATACTTTTAATTAAGTAATATTTAGTATGCAGGAGTTTAATTTGTAACAGTATTTTAAATTGGGTATTGCTAGTTCACTTAAGTAAAAGATCTTAATACTTCTTCCACCATTGATGCTTTGAGGGGAAGCGGCTCCACTGGAGGGGTTAGCATGAACTGTTTGGTGTGCATGTCAAGTAAACAATAACGGCCCTCAACAGCCATGCATTACTTCAAAAGGCCTCAATTACAAGAGATTATTACACATAAACGTTTCCGTTAAACAAGCCATTGTACGGATGTATACAGTTTTCAGCAGTAATTGTGAGAGTTGGAATGCCATCCTCTCCATTGTCAGTGACTGGCAGTTCATCTCCACAGGTGAAAAACAGACTCTTTCCACAGGCTACGATTACCAAAGAAAATAGGAAACAATATTATAAATGTTGTAGAGCGGAAAGCCCCTTGTGCACAACAGACACTAAAGGAGTAATTTAAATAGAGCAGGAAGGAGTAACAATAAAATTAAAGATTGCTGGCCATTTCCCAGAATAAAAGCAAAGGACATGTATCCTGTTTGTGCATTCACATCCTTAGAAAGCTGAGCCTCCCCAGCCTTCATCTGAAGGCTATGACACAACTGCTTCTCAAACACCCCAAATCATTTGATTCACTTCCAGACGGTAAGTGCCCGAATCTAATCAGCAGAAACACAGTGTTCTGAAATGATGTCAGTGCTGCTGAGGACTGGTCATGCCGCAGGGTGCAGCCATTAGGCAGACTAGCTGCAAGCTAACCCCACGTAGGGTCATTCTTGTCATATCACATCAGAGATCTTTAATATTTCACCATTAGCCCCCTTTAGGTCTTAGCGGGCTTAGTCATATCCCAAGACATTTCGTTCATTCCCTTGCAAACGCTGGTGAAACCTGAGGGGTGGTGACTAGACTTCAAGACTGACATATCACGCCACATGCAAGGAGAATGCATGCAGCGATACAGATTCACTGATCTAACGTAAACTGCTTTTGTAATTCGGTGTTAAATAAACAGATAGTGGGAATTAACACATTTTTATTTAAATATAATAAAGTTAACACTTTTATGTGCCTGCTTCTAAAATTGCCTCCACACTGCCAACCAACACCAAAAACAAGCCATACAACCAGCCCACAATTCCTTCATGGTATAATGCAACATGGCACACCGGGGGAAATGCTTTAAATCGGTGCTCACATATCCACAAAGATAAAAAAAAAGGATGAATAGGTGGTTTTGCAAATCTGGTACATGTACCAGAGAGAATTATGTGCTATTGCCACAGTTTAAGAGGCAACATTGAGAACAATTACCACCACCCACTTGGGAACTGGAAAAAATAATGTTCTATGTGGGAAACGAGACAGATTTCTTATATTTGCACTTAGCAACAGGACAAACTGCATACTGGGCATGACAAAACATGTGCTACCAAAAACAAACACATCATTAGGAATTTGACTCTGATATACATTATGGTAGCTCAGCAATACTTTGATCACATTTTGGATGAGGGGGTAATTATGAAAAAAACTAAGTTAAACTCAAAATGACCTATTTAACACCAATGCAGATGCATTCGGGGAAATTTGCACATCCCCAGCAAGTTAACTATGTAGTGTAGATCCATGTAAGCTTTTTCCAAAATAACTGGATTAAGGTATGTAGGTAAGGTATAAATCACCACACAGTTACTTTAAATGGGCTTTAAATAGGCTAAATGGACTTGTGTTATACTTGCAGTATGTTATTTAAAGTGCTCATATTATGCTCATTTTCAGGTTCATAATTGTATTTAGAGGTTGTACCAGAATAAGTTTATGTGGTTTCATTTAAAAAAAAAAAAAACATATTTTTGTCATACTGCACTTTGCTGCAGCTCCTCTTTTCACCCTGTGTGTTGAGCTCTCCGTTTTAGCTACAGAGTGAGGCATCGCACTTCTATTACATCTTTGTTGGGAGTCGCACATGTGCAGGACCTAGGTAAGGACTACCAGCCAGTAAGAAGCAGAGTATGAGGGCGTGCCACGCTAGCAGCTAGGCGAGCATTATAACGTGTGTTACAAAATGACGAGCTTTAGTCACGGAAGTAAATGCTGGACTACAATAGAGCAGTTTGGAGCAGTTTGTGAACAGTGTTTTCTGTTGGAGATGGTAAGTCCCTTTGGGCTGGACTTTGGGCTTTTTCACTTTGTAAACCTATAACGTGCACAAAAAGATATATAACACAATAAAGGAAAGGGAAAAAGCCAAAAAGCATAATATGACCACTTTAACAAAAGATCAATCCATTTTAACCATCTCCAAACTTGACTTCAGTTGTTTTAGAAAATATAAAACATGGGACATGTGTGTTATGGGAGTATCAACTACAATGTTTTTAGTGCATACAGACAAGATTTTGGCTTCTGGAAGAATTGTTTTTCAGGTCATAATTTTACTCTTTCAATTTAAAAAACAAAGATTGTGATTGAAGATTGATTGCAGATTACTCCTTTCTTCATTCTTTCGGTTCAGCCGAGGAAACTCTCCCTGGTCATACCTTTTCGCCCACTTTCTCTGTTGTTTCTTGTTTGTCAAGTTGACAGATGCCACTAGCTTCCCTGAAAAGTTGAAATCTGATGTAGAGAAGATCTAGAAAACTAGGATATAGAAAAAATATTTAAAGCTTTAGTGCATAACCTTTTGATATTAATGAACGTCCGTTACATTCAAGCCATTGCCAAATGAGTTGATACAAAGCTAATTAAGACTATCAGCTCCACACAACTCTCTCTGTATTTCTCAGTATGGCTATGTTCAGAAGATTGTGTCATCCAGTGACTTTCCCGCGCAGAAACTCAAGTGAAGATAATGACCTCTTCTGAAGAGTCCATCATGTTTTTTTTTAATCCTCTGTGTCCTCCTTGGCTGCTAGCAACTGCATGGAGGAGGGGTGGGGGTGTGTGTGCGATCACATAAGGCTTGTATCATGTGGACGCGCGGACAGTTTTGTTGTCAATACTTAGAATTCCTCATGGGGGTGACAGAAACTACGCACTATAGCTTTAAGTACTACATTGATCAAACACACTGCAGAGCTGGGTTACAATAGACCTTTCCACAGCTTTTGTGTTTGAGTTAGAAGATGTTTGCATATAAGAGTAGAACTGAGGTTCAGGTGCAGGGCCCCAGGCTCAACTAATCCTACTTGAAGTGCCCGTCCCATTAGACCGTGTAATCAGGAATGTGCTGCAAAGCAGGTGTGTTAATAATGCTTATTAAACAAACGCTGTCTGCTTTGGATACCTGATGTCGGTGATGTCATGACAGACATGAGATGGGGGGTGGGGGGAAGAGGTAAGGCTAGTGAGGAGTATTTTCACAGACTGCCGAGTCCAGACAGAGAGGCTCAGCGAAAATAGCTCAAGGGGCAAACAAGGTTACCTTTTTCAAAAGAAGCTTCAGGGGGTGTCTGCCAAGTCCCACACAATGCTGTCTGCAGTGAATGTCTGTGTTGCACTTGTACTGCACTGCAGAACAAAATATTTTAAAATGTCTGAGTGCATAATCAGATCAGATCTACTGAAACGGTCCAAAGCTGTTCGTCTGAATGCAAAAAATGCATCACAATGTGATGTGTAGCTTAATATGTTCCTTACAAAAGTATACATTGTGCCCAGAGTGATGTTGTTAAAGAGCCTTATAACTGGAATTACCTGTGAATCCATATTGGCCTGACAATGAACCCTACCTGAGCATTCCAATTAAAATACAGAATATAATAATCTAATTGCAACAAAAGATCAGTGGACTACCTATTACAAAAAAACACTGAATAATGCTAGTGGTGCATGCAAACAGATAAGACATAAAAAGTACAAAAACAGTATGAAGCATTGGTTTGCTACTTTAATACCGTCTTATTACCGCAATTACACTTGTGTAATACACTAATGTGCAGAACCAAACCTACTTTGGGCTATAAAGTACCATTATTATCAATCATTTAGTTGAATTGTGGCATCACATGCACTCATCAGTCACTGCAGAGGGAAACATATATCAAAGTACTTCATGAAGTTGTTTCTGTTTCATTATAGCTATTGTTTATTCCACTTCTGCTACTTAATTTTTATCATTACTACTGCATCTCTCTTTTGTGATGCACAGTAGTTTGGGCCACTTTTATCACCTGTAATGATATACCTCATGGACAGATCAAGGAAATGAGAAGCAACATCAATATCTTCCTACATGTCATGAGATCATAATGCAAATATAGAGGAATGCAGACCCTACACTCCCTGCTGATGCCCTGGATTAAGCCGGGCACATAAACATGTTGCACTGATGTCATGGAAATCTCTTGTGTTCATGACATCATAACCACAGAATAAGCCATGAATACCTAGTACGGGGCTATAATCAGATCTCCTACATGGTAACTGTTGTTAAGAATAAGGGCCAAAGGATAAAACTGACAAATTTACTTGAAAGATGAGCATATCCATTCTAAGACATCTCCATGATTCACAGGGAAGGCCCCTGTTGTTGAGAGGGGGGTTTAAGGCAAGTCTAGACACACCCATGCCAGTCGGGACATGCCCATCAAGGGGCCACTTGGTTCTAAAAGTGGAGAGAGATGGGACATGGGGATCAAAGGGCCATTTGTTTACAAGGTGTTTGCCCACTTACATAGAAAAGAACTCAAGGGACAAAAAAGCAGGTGATGCCATAGACTGTAAAAAATAATGGACATAGTATCAGAGCCAGAAGTGAACATATTTGGGCAAGAGGACGGAGCTAGGACAGATGATAAGCTATGTGCTAAGCTAAATGTTAAAGAAGGAAAATTGCCAATGTTCAGCCAGCGGACGTGAGTCATCCAAAGGAGTTTTGCTGGTGGTTAAACGGGGACCTCCAAGCACTAGCACTATGCACAGAGCCATTAAAAATCAACAAACTTTCCCTTAAGCTTCCAGCTAATGCTAGCTAGCTAGCTTTTGTTGGCAAGGTGCTACTGAACAAGACATTTTTAGGCAACCAAAATGAGAAAATTAGGGGGAAAATACGAAATCCTGTAATTTGGTTTATTTTAATTAACTTAATGGTGTTTTAGGTTTTCTAAGAAGCCTGGGACAGAATGTTAAGCAAAATTAAGGTGTTGCTAAAGTCACAGGAAGCTTTCCAAAAAATAACTCATAGACTTGTCTTTGATTGTTTAACCACACAAGTACTAACATTGAAATAGCCAAGGGTCAAGCACTTGTTGAGGATGTTACGTGGGTCCAATAAACAAATGAAAAAAAGCCCAGAAATGACTGAAGGGAATGATGTGTGGAAGCAGGAGCGGTGGATTTAAGTGCTACAAAGTGACTGGCTATGCCCTCTCTTTGTGTCCTAAGGGCAGAGTGCATCCTCTATGAGTCCCCTGACGTTCTCAGGACTCATTCATGGGTAATGTACCAGACAGAGCAGATTACTCCTTTCTTCATTTTCTCCGTTCAGCCGAGGAAGCTCTCCCTGGTCATACCTTTTCGCCCACTTTCTCTGTTGTTCTGTTTGTCAAGTTGACAGACTTAATATTTAAAGCATTAGTGCGTAACTTTTTCATATTAATGAACATCCGTTACATTCAAGCCGTTGCCAAATAAGTTGATACAAAGCTAATTAAGACTATCAGCTTCACACAACTCTCTCTGTATTTCTCAGTATGGCTATGTTCAGAAGATTGTGTCGTCCAGTGACTTTCCCGCGCAGAAACTCGAGTGAAGATAATTACCTCTTCTGAAGAGTCCATGTTTTTTTAATCCTCCGTGTCCTCCTTGGCTGCTAGCAACTGCATGGAGGAGGGGTGGGGGTGCGTGTGCGGTCACGTAAGGCTTTAAGTACTACGTTGGTGTTTCAGTCACAAAAAGTCTCCATCATCATCAGATCCTACACTTTTTTAAACTGGGATTTTTGAAAACTTAGTTTTACCTGAGGTCCAAGTCATATAAATAGTCTAGAATGTGTACCTTTTGCTTCATAAAGGACTAATAGGTCCATGCAATTCAACCAATTGTTTAAGAAACAATAAGTAATAAAACTTAAATAAAAAAGGATAGAACAGATTTTTCAGTGAGTTGCTCCATTACTTCTGCTCACTGTTACTCTAAGTCAGTGGTTCTAAAACTGTTTTCAATAATGTACCCCTTTTGAATTGTTTCTTTAAGCCAAGTACCCCCTGACCAACGCTAATAATTTTTGGTAGAAAAAAAGTCTATATAAAGAGGAACAGATTTACTAAACAACAGCCTTGTAACTGAAAAATTTAAATTAGCATTTAAATGCTAATGAGAAAAGAAGACAAAAACTGTAAAAAAAAAACAAAACCTTGGAAAAAGATGGTAGAAAGAAGGAAGTAAGGCAAGAATAGGTCAAAAATAGTATCAAAAAGTTCAAAAACAGTGACATAACTAAAAAAGCGAGAAATTTGTAAAAAGTAGAAGGACAGTAGAAGGAAGGAAGGCAAGAGGTCCAAAGAAAACGACACAAATGTCACATTTTTGGTAGGAAAAAAAAAGTATACATAAAGAGGAACAATGTTCTGGACAACAGCCCTGTAACTAATAAACATTTTGTTAAATATCTCACGTACCCCCTGCAGTCCTCCAAAGTACCCCTAGGGGTACACGTACCCCCATTTGAAAAACACTGCTCTAAGTGAACAATTTGACATCAAGGATTGTTTGAAGTGATGGTTACAACCGGATCTCTGAGACTGAGTGATTGCTATCAGCGACTTGTGTTTCCTTTAAGTCCTTCAAGAGCCATCTGAAGATTTCCGCAATGGTTCTGCACTGTGAGCAGTGCTGGGACCCTATGCAGTGTTTACATACACTCACTCATCCATCTCAAACACAACGGTGATGGAGGAGTGTTGGCAATGAGGCATTCACGTGTAACCCATGGCCTATTTGTCTTCAATGAGCAGTGTCTGCCCATATGCAAATAGCTGAAAAATATATATTTCCCCTCTTGTGTCTCAGATCTCTCCAGTAGGAAATACCACCATTGTACAAATGGAAAAAATCCAATAGATGAGTTTTGACAATGATAATAAGGTGTAGATAAGGTATATAATAAGGTGAAAATCATGATACAGGAGCTATGACTCATTATTTTGGATTTCTTTTTCATGAGAAATAAATAGAATTATGTATGTAACATATGCATGCATTTTTAATATATACAACTGCTAAAGCCCAGGGGAAAACTAAATTATAAAAGTGCCATATCCATTTTGTCAAATGGTCAAATTAGAAAATGATATATACTGCCCAAACACAATGTTATGTTATGCTTCTTAATCTCATTTTACCAGAACAAATGTAAAATGTTATTGTTGTAAAATAAACCCAATTGATGGGCAGTGTCTGTTTTGTGGATTTAGGACATAAGACTTCTGTATCCTTGGTATTAGTGTTGGGATGTATATAATATATACAGATCACATATCTCTAAAAAAAATCTAACTTACAATATGATATGAACTTCTGCCTAAATAAACCCAGAATTAACTCAAAAAGAGGCATTAAAATATGTAAATGCCAGTAGCCATTGTAGCATAGCAAACAAACTGAGACCGAAGCTTGCCTTCAAAGCAAAATGGTACAAAACTGGGTGTGCTAAATTTGTGCTTAGAGAGGCGAAATCAGTGTTCCAAGCTTCAACACTGCCAACTCCATAACAAAAACTTGAAGAAGCATAATGCAAAATATTATAATGACATTGTACAAGCGCCTTACTGTAGCAAGTAACAGTGTTAAAAAAGAAGCATGAGAAACTTACAACCAGACAGCAACAAAGTAAAGCTATTAGTGAAGCAAATGGTAACATTCCAAATGTGTGATTTTGCACTTACTAAACATTTCGAATCACTTAAATCCCGCCTTGAAACTCACTTGTATTCCCTGGCTTTTAACCCAGCATGAGAACTGTGTGGTCTTATGTTGTTTTAATGTGTGGTCTTATGTTGTTTTAATGGTGTTCTTTGTGTTTTATATGTGTTTCTATGTTGTTCAGCACTTTGTAAACCTTTGTTTTTTAAATGTGCTATATAAATTAAATGGATTGGATTTCCATCCTTGCTACATCTATTCATGTATCAACCATGTAGGTCTAATGAAAACTTAATACAAATAATATTATTATTTTTTTTAGTTAATCTGATCAGGAGACTCTTCAACCATTCATTCACTGCAATGGAATGTTTTGTCGTTCAGTAACATCTACTTTGATTGTGGCGTACACAGTGCGATAGGTTCACTATCACATAGACACACAGATGGTCCCTTCTCAGGACCCTTCACCACTGACTTAGACATTGGCACTGTCACAAACTCCGGCAGACAGAGTGAAAGAAAGCAAAAGAAAGGGAAGAGCTGGCATATGAGTAAGGTCCACAGGTTTGGCATCCAGTGGGGCTGGCAGAAACACAGCTAAAGATGGCTGAGTGCATTCCCACCCTTGGCAAAACAAATGGAACTGTTGTTTGGGTTCAGAGGAGCTGGCCCTCAGAAAGGACACCGCGGGAGGGAGGTGGAGGGGTGGGCAGGCCAGACAGGGACAGACGAGGACACTGGAGCAGGGTGGCAGGGTTGCATGGCTCACACCACCCACATCAGCTCTAACAAACAGCATCGAACTGTTCCCAGAGGGGAAAGTTTGTGGAGAAAAGAAAAGGTCAAATTTTGTGAAAGTCCCAATTTAAATACAAAAGATGTTGTACTGTGTATGAGGCATATTTTTTGCACTGCATTTAGAGAATGAAAGAGGTAAAAATATGAGAAGACACGCCATGATGAGTTGCTTTCTCTAGGCATTTAAACTGCATAGCTGCCATCAAAGGGTTTATTGTTGATATTTTCTGAATGAAAGTGACTGTGGAGCTCTGTTTGGTGAATCAGTCGTGTTAAAGATGTGGTGAAGTTAAGACATTATTCAACCTTAAATTATCTGTTAGGGTAATAATGCCATAATATTTTTCCGTCTTCCTTTGACTCTGCTCTTAAGCACTTTGGGAGGCTAATCCAGATCACAGGAAGCTGAGGAAGAGTGTCTCATGTGGCTCAGACAGCCCAGGGGACTCGTCTGTCATCTGGTGCGATTAAGACACAAATTGAGCTGGAACAGTGAAACTGCCCAATGCAGCACACACTGCAAACGGTGACGGTTAGGCCTTGAGATGTGTGTGGGAGTGACTTAGGATAAAAAGATTGATGGTGGCTGACTTTAAGTAGCAGTTTTGGAGGGGGGGGGGGGAATACTGCTGATGTTGGCGGTCACCGTCTCTATTATGGACTTTTTGCTCCAATTAAATCATGAACTAAAAGTTTTTTGTTTTTTTAGCAATCACATCTTAAGAACTGTAAATATTAGACAAAGTACACAAATAAAGGTTTCAAATACTGTATATCAGCTTTGTTTGAGACGTACATTTTGCCAACAATATCACAACAACAAAGTCATTTTGTTATTCTTTGCATTGTAATGTTATGTGAATAGTATTTAAATCCATGTGAGCCTGAAAACGGTATAAAGGGGAAAGTTTCCAAAGTAATTATAGTCTGCCGAGGTTTTTTTTCCCCTTTGCTGCAGTAATGTTAAGTTTGAAACAACTATCAAGTCATGTCCAATGCTGTCATTTTTCTAGTTAGTACAGTCTCCTACACTGCGCAACCTTTCTTCCTGCTCTGACTCCAGTAAGCATTGCTCACATACACTGTCACCAGTCATCACTACTTTTCCTTACTACAGTAAGTGTGGCAAAAATATATCCTTCGGTTTCCTTCTGTGAGAGTCAAATAATCCTCTGCACTAAAAATAAAAAGTAAAAAAGATGTCTAATGTTCCTACATCTGCTTTGTTCACAACACCAACTCTCTGCTCACCATTTTTGCTAGGGTCTGCATGAAAACTGAGACACAATAACAATGCGGACAGCACGCAAACACATAAATAACGTGTGTAAACACATGTGGCGTGGTTGGATTAATGATTATACAAATAGCATATCCAGACAGAGATCACATTTTAGTCCCAAGGTTGTGTGGGGTCCATGTGTACTGGCCAGATGAAAACAAAAAAAAACACATGCAAGTAGACCACACTGAAAGTCTTTCTAGATATAGGAACATTTCGAATTATTTCTAATCAAAACCTACATGACGCAAATCTACCTAACTTAGTCACCAACTGGAAATTATGTGAGAACTGGTTAATGGCATACACACTCAGTAAGTAGAAAGTCAGTACGGTTCAGTAAACCCTTTAAGATGATATGCTATCTCACTTGAAGAATGTTTCAGATAATGCTGCGGCTTTATAATCGTACCCAGGCAGGCTTGTGGTGCTCAAGACACCTGGCTTCCAAATCCGGTCGGTCACGTTTCCATTTTTGGTAGACATTTTTCAGAGTCATTAAATGTGCCGTGCTGGATCTGCAGACAGGGTGGCCGTGGCTATTTGGCTTTGGCTGTGGCATGAAAATGAAAGAATGCTGTTCTTAACAAATAACTGAAATTAACCAGAACTGCTAGTGATATTTTGTGAGGAGAAGCCAACATCTTCTGCAGTAAATCTATCTAATTTTACTTTATTAATATAATTAAAGTATTATGTAGTTCAATATTACTTTTATAAAAGAGGACTTATGATTTATGAAGTCATAACTTGCAAACATGTGGATGGGTGCTGCTTATTTGCAAATATTACAGTGAAAAGCAATGATTTACTATGAATCTGCAATATTCCTCATATTCTCTTACTTAAAAAGATTCAGGGTGGTTAAATTAACAGATGGTTAATGATCTTTCAGCAACGCTTGAACAAGTTAAATCGGTCCTTTAAAAAGAGGAAACATCTCAACCACAGTCACTCAGGTCTGAATTGTACCAGTCAGAGTTAGCAAACACTACCAGACTATCTTAAGTCTCTCTGAAGAAAAGATTATGTTTATATTGTTAGAAACTCTCCAGCCAACACTGACATCAGAAACTATTTAGCAGACTTTTCCAAATGCAGCCTTTCAATTTCAGGTTACATCATGTAACACTGCAGAGCTTGCCTTACCTGCTGAGGGGCCTCAAACACGAAATTTAGAGATGCTAGCAGTGTAAGAAAGTGTTAATGTAATGTTCTGCATTTCACATTGTTCTCCTATCCACCTCCTAACACATGACGCAGTGTACTGAAACCTCACTTTTATCCTCACTTGAAACGCCATTGAGCATAACTGCTGAATAGGTTCTGAGTGACTGGACATGTAAGAGGTTGTGTAGCGAAGTAGTAGTGTACAAAAATACAAAACCTCACAATAAGTGAGTCTATTGTCTTTTTTTTTTTTCAGATTATTTTCAGAATATATAATCTGTATAATGAGAGTACATCTTTCATAAACATCAAACTTTTTCACTGACAAGCACAGAGATACAATTCAAATCTCACTTACACGTGTCCATGCTGTGAGGCACAGTACTGACAGATGTGCACACAGCTTAATTATGGTAATCCAAAACATGTGTGTGCAAAACCTGACACACACCATGTATACAAGCCTTAATATCTGCTTGCTTCCACACCCAACATCACAACAGTCAATAGTCAAGTTTATTTCATCCATAAAAATGGAAATTACAGTGCACAAATCACCTCTTCCTCCTTGATAGCAACAACAGGTAAAGCCATATAATGTTTACATGAAAGACGATGCTTGCCGATGCAGATGAGCACCTCCCACGCAACTACCTCACTCCCCACCTCCCTCTTGGCAGAGCATACCAATTTCCACCTGGATGGTTTTCAACTATGTGCCAAGAGGATATCACAGGCGCTCCATATCCTCTGTGTGACAGTGTAATTCCCTCTGCCCTGCAGCAATGTCTGTAAAACTCAGACAGTTTACATGTTCATGTAGCTACATTGCACTGGGGAAGAGTGATTTGCCAAGTATTTTGTGCATTTATTTGATTTCTGGCACACACACACACACACACACACACACACACACACACACACACACACACACACACACACACACACACACACACACACACACACACACACACACACACACACACACACACACACACACACACACACACACAGCTTAACCCCTCCAACATTAGCTGCCACAGGTGTAACAAAGCCAAACGGGGAGGTGTGTTTGATCTTTCTTTCTATTCAGCGTATGGCAAACAAAACCCAGTGCTCTTGACCGATTGTTGAGTCTTCTGCTTTGTTACATTTTAATATATAATCATTGTCATTTGAGTTGAGTGAAAATACTTCATCTTAGTACAGAGCAGCACAGAAATGACTATTATGTGGATAAATGGATATGGGGTACAGGGATGTATCAAGTTCTAGACATTATTCAACCCAGGTATGTAGAAGAACTCTGCTATAATTAGGTAATATTGTATTTCACACTTGATTACAGTACAAAGGAAACTAGTTAAATACATTTCAATCACTTAGATTCAACATTTAATTAAATCTTCTGAAACCAAAGCCAAAAACTCTGGATAACTGACAGTTGAGGTTTATTTAATATGTGATGAACTGTAACATGTTATCAATCAAATACAGTAAAGTACAGTGAGCCACACCATAACCCTCTAGCTAAGGGCCAGTATATACAGTAACTCAGAGTATAATACCACCATTGCAGGAGTTACATGAGAGATGAGATAAACTAAAGACACTTTCTAAGTTAGACTGCTAAATAGTTTATTGACTTGGAAGGTCAGACATAATAGAATTTATGTACAACTCCAACAACAACAAAAACAAAAAACAAGACTTCTTGATCCAACTCTGGAGTAACTTACTATTTAAATTCTGAGCTGGCTCTATATTGAGAAAATACAGAGTAATCCATCCCAGAATATCTCTGTGGCTGAAAAAAACTAATGAGAAACAGGATGTTAGGTGTTAGGTTGTGTGCATGCATGTGTGTGTTTGGCACTTTATAAAGCCAGCATGCAATCAGGTTGCCTAACAAGCAGGGCTGGGCAATATATCGATATTATATCGATATCATATCAATATCGTGATACGAGACTAGATATTGTCTTAGATTTCGTCTTAGATTTTGGATATCATAATATCATTATATGTTAAGTGTTGTCTCTTTCTGGTTTTAAAGGCTGCCTTACAGTAAAGTGATGTAATTTTCTGAACCAGACTGACTTCTCACCAGACTGTTCTAGCTGTTGTATTATTTGCCTTTAACCACTTACTTATTATATCCACATTATTGATGATTATTTATCAAAAATCTAATTGTGAAAATATTTAAAGCCCCAATTGTCAACCCTCCAATATCGTGGCAATATCGACATAGAGATATTTGGTCAATAAAATCGTGATATCTAATTTTCTCCATGTTGCCCTGCCCTGCAAACAATAAGTGCAATAAGTTATTGGGGTCACACAATATGTTAGTGGTGCAATACATGGGCTGTTGGATTGTTCAATATGTCATTATGTACTGCATAGGTTATGTGGAAGTGTGTCATCTGTGCAATATGTTGGCTATTTGGGTTGTGCATTATGTCATTTTGTGCAATACATAGGCTATTTGGGTTGTGCAATATGTTAGTTGTACAATATGTAGGCTATTTGGGTTGTGCATTATGTCAGTGCACATTGTGTCATTTTGTGCAATACGTACGGGGTTGTTCAATTAGAAACTGCCAATGAAAGGAGGAGTTAATGTGCTTACTATATAGGTACCTGTCTAATGTATATGAAAGCATGTTTTGTGCTGCATGAGAGTATGTGTTGAGAGATGCTTATTTTCTGTATTTTGTGTTGTCCTTGTAAAGCTGCGGAAAGGACAGAGTCCAAAACAAATTTCCCTTCGGGGACAATAAAGTATATCTTAACTTAACAAGAGTCAAAGGCGTTTACCTGATGTTAAGTGGTACCATGCAGTAAGCAACAGTATGAGCCATGAACACATTGATCCTCAAATTTCAGGTGTACAATATATATTTAAATGTTTCATAGTGATCAGAGCTTGGCCTTGATTTAGTTTGGTAAATATACTCTATATTATGAGGATTGGATGTTGACCAATGAGGATGAACATGTGCATTGTGGATCACAAATCTACTACACACATGTACTAGAGTCAGAATGCTTGCATTAAAATGCTTAGATTAAAACAATCTTATATGATTTAGATTCTGTATGTTTGCAGTTTTCAATCAATAAAAGGTGGATGTCAAAAATGGGCCACAATTACAAATTACATTTCTCAACTGACAGACTTGAGTTTAAAAATAGTCTTATCTTTTAAATGTCTATATGGTCTACACTTGGCCTGTCTCTCTGAGTGTCAGTTTATCAGACAGCATTTCGCTATCATGTCTAAATTTATTCATGGCAAACTGAATGTCTTTAGTCAGACTTGTCTTATGCTTAAACACAGACAGTCCTGCGCGAGGCTCTCTGAGTGTTATGCAAAAACCAGATTTCAGACAGTATGGAAATTGATTAAAGGATTTCTGGAAATATGATGTTACACCCATTAGAATGAGCTTGAGACAACTAAACAGCTAAAGGAAAAGAACAGAGGCATATGTTCATTGAGTTTTTTAAACCGATTCTCCATCATAGACAGCCAACACCAAACACCCCCACCCTCAACCCCAAGCTAAGGCTATCAGACAACTAAAGCTGCAAAAGCAAAATGACCTGGTGACAGTTAAAGCTCTTGTGAGAGTTTCTGTCTGGTTTCTGGGCTGATCTATCAATCCTGAGACTGGATTATATAGTCTCCACTGTTTTTCAAAGACCACAGCAAAGGACTGGCTTCAGATACACACAACTCAGGGAATGACATGTTTCAATTTTAAGGAAGTGGTCTATGGCCAGATCAAATTTTATTAGGTACACCTTGCTAGTACTGGGTTGGACCCCCTTTTTCCTTCAGAACTGCCTTAATTCTTTGTGGCGTAGATTCAACATGGTGATGGAAACATTCCTTGGATATTTTGGTCCATATTGACATGATGAGATTACATATTATTATTATTACTACTACAGATTTATCGGCTGCACATCCATGATGCAAATCTCCCGTTCCACCGCATCCCAAAGGTGCTGTATTGGATTGAGATCTGGTGACTGTAGAGGCCATTTGAGTACAGCAAACTTATTGCCATGTACAAAAACAGTTTGAGATGATTTGAGCTTTGTGACATGGGTCGTTATCCTACCGAAAGTAGCCACAAAGATGGGTACACTGTGGTCAAAAAGGGGATGGACATGGTCTGCAACAATACTTAGGTAGGCTGTCCGGTTTAAACAATGCTCAATTGGTACTAAGAGGTTCAAAGTGTGCCAACAAAATATCCCCCATACCATTACATCCCCACTAGCCTGAACCGTTGATACAAGGCAGAAAGGATCCATGTTTTAATGTTTCTTACGCAAAATTTGGACTCTACGATCTGAATGTCGCAGCAGAAATCGAGACTCATTAGACCAGGCAAGACCTCTGCTTCAAGGTTCAATGTGTTGTGCATTCAGAGATGCTCAATTGAGTTACTGTTTCCTTACTATAAGCTAGAACCAGTCTGGACATTCTCCTCTGACCTGTGTCATTACATGGCATTTTTGCCAAAAAAATGTAGTCGCTGCCACATGATTGGCTGGTTGAACAGGTGTACCTGATAATGTGGCCGGTGAGTGTATATACTCCCATGTTTTCTACAGACCAAAGCTTAGGACTAGCTTTAGATACACACACCTTAGGGAATGACACGTTCTGATTTTAAGGCTCTATGGCCAGGCCAGGTTTTACAGATGTTTGTGTGCATATATTCCAGAGTAAATGTTACCAAAAACTTAAATAACTAAAAAATTCTGAAACTACACCATGTATAGGGAGTTAAGTATAAATTATTAGTTTCAGACACAAGCTGTAATAAATATCATTATTAATCTCCAGATACTGATGTCTGGGCGGATCCTCCAGTTCATGTCCCCCGTCCTCCTCCCTCTCCACACACAGACTGGCCAGGGCGCTGTGTTCCTGCCCTCCTGGCCTGCAGGTCAACGGACGGGCCGATTACCCACAAGTCCTTGACACAAGACAAATCTGAGCGCTTTCATCTGTGTCGGTGGGTCGCCCCTCAAAGCCTTGTTACAGGATTGACGCTCACCAATTAGCACAATTAGCTTTTGGCAAGCCGCCGGCGGCTTCACACGGCACCAGCTTTGTACTGATGGTACCTGACAAGCTCGCAGATCAGTCATGTCTGCCATCACAGGAGGTAAGTTGGTTGCAGGATGGACAGGAAAACAAAGATGTAACTAAAACATACACATGTACATGCCCATGTACACAGGTCGTTGACACAAAGAAAGCGCAGATACAAAACAATTCTTTGTTATTGCTCAAGAATAATTGTAAGTCCATCATGCAGGAGTAGAAAAAGTGTGCCATTCCTGATATTAGTATTAGTTAATCACAAAGGGTGATTTAAAACTAAAATACAAGTGGAGTGTGTGGTCTAATATGATTAGAAAACATCACAGTCACTATATGGTGACTCTGATGGCCACAGCCGTGGCCACACAGCCATCTTAAAGGCGGTAACCTCATACACTCACATTTATCTTAGTTCATGCTGTTTTCCTTAAGATTGGTTTCTATACCTTTTCAGACCCATTATATATTTTGTTGTAAACATTTTATTTAGTTTTAAATAACGTACAGGACACTGGATTTGGTTTACATATATACTTTATTAGTTTTGGATTGTCTTTTTGCTATAATTGTTTTCTTTTGAGCTTACCAGTGTTGCAGATTCCACACCCTGGAGTGAGGCATGAAGGCTGCTGGGACAAAGGGGTGGCGTCTGGAACAACAGCAGCTTTATAGGGGTGGTGGCCAAATTGGACTCTACCACTACTTGTTATGTCTGGTGGGGGGGGGTAGCTTTATTTTTTCCCAAGATATTTGAGTTTTGATTTGTATTGTATTTAGAACATTTATTCGGTTAATGTTAATTAGACTACATTTCTTTTGGAGTAAGTGTTTAGTTTTTTTGTTATTTGTAGTTTATGTATTAGTGTTATTGTTAGTCTCCCCCTGTGTGTCAAACCTGGTCTGATCAGCCAGTATATAAGTCCCCTTTGTTTCTCTTATGACAGGTCAGTTGTATTTTTGAGTTTGTTATGTTCAGAGCTTAAGTTCGGTTTGTTTATTTGATCTCTTTTAAGGGCCCAAACTTTATTTCTATTTTGTTGTAATGTTTTTGTGGGTAAAATAAAAAAACCCTTTTTTGAAATCATCTTGTGACTCCTCTTGCCTAACTGCTTGGTCCCTGACATATGGTGGCAGTAGTGGGACCAGCCAGTTGAGGAGTGCAAGGTATTTTCTTCTTCTTCTTCTTCTTCTTTCTCTTTCCGCCATTTTGGTTTTTCCTCCATTTTGTGAAGCATGCGAGGAGTGAGAGGGACGAGGTGGTCAGACAGAGAATAAGAAGACTGAGTCAACTCATACAGAGAGAGGACATCAGGTGGACGGTGAAGATGTGATGGAGGAGGAAGCACTAAAAGGAGCATCAAGCACTGAGGATGAAGATGGCAGAGAGCCAACGCTGAGTGACCTGGTAGGGATTATCCGGTCAATTGCGGGCCAACAGGGGCACCATTTCGAGGCACTACAGCATCAGTTTCGCCTTCTGCAGCAAGAGGTCGCGGATCGTACATCTCCAGTCCCCGAGCCTGCTTCCACAGTACCGGACCCCTTTGAGGACTACAATTTCAATGAGAATCATCCAAAAGCTCAAGCCTCACCCTCTACAGAGTCGGTCCACCCTACCATGTCTTCAGCAGGTCAGTCTCGATCTTTTTTTGAGCCTAGACTTGAAAAATTAACAGAAAATTATGATGTTGAACATTTCCTAATTACCTTCGAGAGAATTGCCGTAACATGTCGGTGGCCAAAAGTGGACTGGGTTTTTCGCCTCCTTCCACTGCTGACTGGTAAGGCCAGAGGAGCCTATGTGCATATGGATATGGATAATGCTCATGAATATGATAAAGTGAAATCAACAATTCTAAAAAAAAATATGATATTAACCCTGAGACCTACAGGCAGAGGCTCAGGTCCCTCCAAGTGGAACCTGAGGAGTGCCCCCAGGAGCTGTATGGGAGTCTGAAAGAGCTGTATGTCAAATGGATACAACCGCAAGGTAAAATACTTCATGAAATTAGTGAAGTCCTGATCATGGAACAATACTTGAGAATGCTGTCCCCTGAGCTTCAGGTTTGGGTAAAACAGCATGGGCCGAAATCTGCTGCTGAAGCTGCCACTCTTGCGGATGTGTTTGTGGCTGCCCGGGAAAAAGGCCAGCCATGGAGTAGTATGGGTGGGAAGACTGGCAAGGACTGCCACAGGCCCATACCCCCTCAGTACCAACAGAGGTTGCCTACCAACAGAAACCTTAGAGCCCTGATTGACACTGGCAGCACTCAGACCCTTGTACAGAGAAAGTATGTACCAGCTAATGCTATCTGCACCCTTGAGACGGTTCCTATTTGCTGTGTACATGGTGATGAGAAGCTTTACCCCACCGCTGATATCTATCTGGAAATAGAAGGACAGGCTTATCTGTTAAATGTGGGAGTTGCGGATCACTTACCTTTCCCTGTAGTGTTGAGTGAAGACCTGCCTGTACTCTATGACTTGATAAAGCCAGTTCAAAGTTGTAATGTTGTCACTAGAGCATAAGCTAAGCAGGTGGATGCAGATTCCATAGCCCTCAGTGCCTTGCCTCTCTATGATGCAGAGTTTGAGTGCTGTCCCGTGAAGGCTCATAAGACCCGCAGTCAGAGAGGGCAAGACAAATTTCGGGGCACGGCCATACAACCCCCAGCTGAGACTACGCCAGAGATGCCCCTGGGTTTCCAAATACCTACTGATATAATGCAAATACAGGAAAATGATCCAACTTTGTCTACCCCTTTGCAGAGTACACGAAAAAGGAAGCAGATTAACTCTAATGACGGGGGGAAAGAGTATGTCCTACAGAACGGGGTTCTTTTTCATCAGAATGGCCAGGTGAAGCAGTTGGTGGTCCCACAGGCGGCCCGGGAAATAGTACTTACCCTGGGCCACTCAATTCCCTGGGCTGGTCACTTGGGGAAACGTAAGACCACAGCTCGTATCAAGCGCCATTTCTACTGGCCATGTTTGCAATCTGACGTTGCCCAGTTCTGTAGAAGCTGCTCTCAGTGCCAAAAGACATCAATGAAAAGTCCCTCCAAAGCTCCACTTCAACCTCTCCCAGTTATAAATATCCCCTTTGAACGCCTTGGGATGGACATTGTTGGTCCGGTGGAGAAAAGTAAAACCGGAAACCGTTTCATGTTGGTCGTAACAGACTATGCAACCAAATATCCAGAAGTCTTCCCATTGAAATCAGTTAAAGCAAAAACTGTGGCTTTTTCCTTGGTGCAATTTTTCTCAAGAGTTGGTTTCCCTTGTGAAATCTTAACAGACCAAGGTACTAATTTCATGTCTAAACTTTTGAAACAGGTTTACCAACTTCTCGGCATAAAGAGGGTACGCCCTACTCCCTACCACCCGCAAACAGATGGGCTGACGGAGCGGTTCAATCAGACCCTCAAGCAAATGCTCCGTAAGTTTGTGAATGAGACTGGATCTGACTGGGATCAATGGCTTCCCTACCTCCTCTTTGCATACAGGGAGGTACCCCAGGCTTCCACAGGTTTTTCCCCTTTTGAACTACTGTATGGTCGTGAGGGGTCCCCTAGCCTTATTGAGGGACACCTGGGGAGATCAGGGGAAAGAAGGGACCATTAATGTAATCTCCTATGTTGTACAGATGAGAGAGAAACTGCAGCGAATGGGAGAACTGGCCCAGATACACATGATGGAGGCCCAAAAGCACCAAAAGACGTGGTATGACAAGTCAGCTCGACAGAGAGGCTTTCAACCAGGCCAGAAGGTTTTGGTTATGCTGCCTACCAGTGACAGTAAGCTCCTTGCAAATGGCAAGGGCCTTTTAAGGTGCAGAAGAAGTTGGGGCCCACCACCTATCAAGTCTCCACTCCAGGACATCAGCGTTCTAGCTGGGTGCTTCATGTGAACCTCCTCAAGGAGTGGGTCTCGAGAGCTGAGGTGCTCCTGATTCAGGCTGTAAAGGAAGAGGAGGAGGCGGATGACCAGTATCTGCCATTGCCAGTGTCAACAGAGCTGGATGTAAGCCATCTGTCCAAGGATCAACAATCTCAGGTACAAGCTCTACTTCACCCAGAAATATTTCAAGAATATCCAGGGCGCACAAACCTGATTGAACATGACATTGTATTAAAACCAGATGCAACAGTGAGACGTATGAGTTACAGGATACCGGAGCGCCTCCTCGTGTCTCTGAAGAAGGAAGTTGACCTCATGCTTTCTTTGGGGATAATCCAGCGGTCTAGGAGTGAGTGGTGTAATCCTGTGGTGCTGGTTCCGAGGAAAGACTTCAGGTATCTAAACTCAATTTCAAAGTTTGACTTTTACCCCACCCCACGAATTGATGATCTCATTGACCGTCTTGGAAAAGCAGAGTTTCTAACCACCATTGACCTCTGTAAGGGTTACTGGCAAGTCCCCCTAACCCAGCAGTTTCAGGAACTGACTGCCTTCCGAACTCCCTGGGGGCTTTTTCAGTTTACGGTGTTACCATTTGGGTTGCATGGGGCTCCGGCAACGTTTCAAAGATTAATGGACCAGGTACTCTATGGATTGTCTGAGTTTGCTTGTGTATACCTTGATGATATTGTCATCTACAGTACAACGTGGGAGAAACATGTGGAGCATCTCAAAGCGGTCTTGGACCGTCTACATTCTGCCGGTTTAACAATCAACCCAGCCAAATGTGTCCTGGCTAAGAAGGAAACAGAGTACCTGGGTTTCACCATTGGAGGCGGGGTAATTAAACCTCAGGTTCAAAAGGTCCATGCAATTGAGTCATGTCCTCTCCCACAGACCAGGAAGCAGCTAAGATCTTTCCTGGGGATGGCTGGTTTTTACCATCGTTTCATCCCCAACTTTTCAGCCAGGGCTGCTCTACTAACCGATAGGACGGGCTCAAGATGTCCTAACCATGTCCAGTGGACGGAGGAGGCAGGGACAGCTTTCAAGGACATTCAAAAATCTCTGAGTAAGAGCCCTGTTTTACATAATCCAAACTTTGAGGAACAGTTCATGTCACAGACTGATGCCTCTGAGAGGGGTGTGGGAGCTGTGCTTCTCCAGGGACCCAAGGAGGAACGACATCCGGTGGCATATATCAGTCGTAAACTGCTCCCCAGAGAGGTCCGTTATTTAACGGTGGAAAAGGAGGCCTTGGCAGTCAAATGGGCCTTTGACTCCTTCAAGTATTACCTGATGGGCCGAGAGTTTATCTTGGAGTCTGACCATAAGGCACTGCAGTGGCTGGAGAGGATGAAATATACCAATGGGCGGATCACCAGGTGGTACCTTGCCATGCAGCCGTTCCGGTTTGCAGTCCAGTACATCCCTGGCAAGTTCAACACCACTGCAGACTATCTCTCTCGCTGGCCCAGCGGCAGCTCTGAAGGAGGGGGGTGTGTGATGGCC
The DNA here is from genome assembly GCF_031162955.1 of Sander vitreus. Classification (NCBI taxonomy): domain Eukaryota; kingdom Metazoa; phylum Chordata; class Actinopteri; order Perciformes; family Percidae; genus Sander; species Sander vitreus. The sequence continues at coordinate 24,512,896 of NC_135859.1, forward strand.
ACAGCCATGGCCACACAGCCATCTTAAAGGCGGTAACCTCATACACTCACATTTATCTTAGTTCATGCTGTTTTCCTTAAGATTGGTTTCTATACCTTTTCAGACCCATTATATATTTTGTTGTAAACATTTTATTTAGTTTTAAATAACGTACAGGACACTGGATTTGGTTTACATATATACTTTATAAGTTTTGGATCGTCTTTTTGCTATAATGGTTTTCTTTTGAGCTTACCAGTGTTGCGGATTCCACACCCTGGAGTGAGGCATGGAGGCTGCCGAGACAAAGGGGTGGCGTCTGGAACAACGGCAGCTTTATAGGGGTGGTGGCCAAATTGGACTCTACCACTACTTGTATGTCTGGGGGGGGGGTAGCTTTATTTTTTTTCCCAAGATATTTGAGTTTTGATTTGTATTGTATTTAGAACAATAGAATTTCTTTTGGAGTAAGTGTTTAGTTTTTTTTTTTGTTATTTGTAGTTTATGTATTAGTGTTATTGTTAGTCTCCCCCTGTGTGTCAAACCTGGTCTGATCAGCCAGTATATAAGTCCCCTTTGTCTCTCTTATGACAGGTCAGTTGTATTTTTGAGTTTGTTATGTTCAGAGCTTAAGTTTGGTTTGTTTATTTGACCTCTTTTAAGGGCCCAAACTTTATTTCTATTTTGTTGTAATGTTTTTGTGGGTAAAATAAAAAACCCTTTTTTGAAATCTTCTTGTGACTCCTCTTGCCTAACTGCTTGGTCCCTGACAGTGACTAATGCATTTCAGAGTACATTTCTTCTGCAAAGTATGATAACAGAAAACCTTAAAGATGTGTCGGTCTTGTGATGGACCTGTTAAGTTCTTCTCTTGGTTTTTATAAAACTACACAGTCATATATCACAAGCTGTCATTTGTTTTTTTAGGACAGGGAGAGAGTTTGTTTGTGAGGTCATGTTCCCTTAATGTTTTATCCAGAATGCTCTGTTGAGGGGCTCCCATGTCAAAGTCTTTTGAAGAGATGAAAAACATTGGCAAATAAAGTGGCTTTACGGGGGGAAATCCAATCCAAGCAAGGGTTCCCTGCCTTTTCTGAAAAAAATGTGTACATGGGTACAGTATAGGAGAATAACATCTGGAGGTGGTTGTGCCATGAAGGAATGCAGACGCTAAAACACGGAGGCTTTGGACAGAGTGCAGAGCATCATTATAGCAATGTGAGTGTGTCTACTGTATGTGTGTGCATGGGAAATCCGCTTGGAAAACAATACACCAACAGCAGTATACGGGAGGAAGCCAACACATGTAGCCTTAATACCTGAATTTGTAGCGAAAACTCTGATAGACCACTCAATGTTAATTAGATGTTTATTTGTGATCAGGTCCTGTACCAGTTGAAGATAACACTAGTGACTTACCAAAACAGCAATACTACATCAGAGTGACACTCAAAAAGTCCTATATCTCTATGAAAAACTGACAGGAAATCTTCAAGGTCAAGAACTAAATAACCATCATCCTCAATGGTGCACTCTATGAAAAGGATGCCCAATCCTGAATCTGAGCTATAAATTAAGTTCCACAAAGAGAGACAGACCACCAAGAAGGTCCAAACAGCAGTCAAAGTCACTTTGCGATTATCCAATAGAGTTCCACACTGCTTCCATACCTATGGACAACAATCATAAACGTGAATGCTGGTAATAACGATGAACTGGAAAGAAAGGGTACCCCCAAAATATTTTTGATAGAGGCTACTTAACAGAGATACATAATCAGGCCACAATCAGCAATGTTTGCCTCTCAGGTCTAAAAGTAAAAAAGCAACCTCACGGTCTCTTATGAAGAGCTAATATGCATAGAGTATATGAAAAAGGGCTGGAGCTGTCCATCAATTCCTCATCACTGATGGGACTGCTTGATAGTACGGTGTTCTCTCACACCTACCAAGTAGAGCTACGTAAAAAAAACAGGCAAAACCCTGTGACCTGGATACAATTGGTGTGCTGATAAAAAAAAAAAAAAGCCCCAGACGATGAGCAGAGAGATAAGCAGAAGGGGAGGTCTGGGGCACTGGCGTTCTGCCACAATACTGTTCTCATTTGCAGCTTTGCGTTTCCTTGGCCCTCTTGCTTTTCCTCAGACTTGTCAGTGTAATCTCTGTGCATGGCTACACTGAGTATCTTAGGTAACACTGCTTGAGATCAGTATCTCCCCTCAAAACAAGAAGCCAGGAAGTGTTCGGTCTGTCATTATCACAATTCACCCAGCACTGTGGTTTTCCTCCTCACATCAAATCCGTTCTTCATGGTTTCCTTCCCAGGGATCTTGTGTAAGTTAGTTTTCTAAACCTTTCCAGCTGAGGACAGTAAAGGAGAGGGAGACCACAGCGTCTGTGTATGTGTGTATCTACGCGTGGTGTTGTCGGAGTGCAGCTGCATTCCTGAGGGTGAGTAGTGAATTGACCACATAACCCCATGGCGTGTGTGGGAGTGTGACACAAGGCGGAAGAGAGATTATGGTGGAAAGGTTTGTTGATGTAAAACACGACTGTTTGATTTTCACGGGTGCGCGCATGCATGCATAAATGAGCACATCCGCACAGCTGCTCATGAATGGGCGTGTTAGAGCGACACACCTTGTCTGACAACACTTAGGCGCATCTGGAGGTCTCGAAGAAGAGACAAGTTAAAAGAGCAACTTAATTATCTGGCCTGAATACCAAAGACAAACAAATGAAAACATTCCCATCTCTTCTTCTCTTCGCTCTTCCTGCCATGGTGTTCCTTCTCCTCAAAAACATGTAGATGTTTGCAATCCACATGAATGCCTCAAAATAAAGAGTGCACTAAAACACCTTATCATTAGTTGTTGATTGCACTGGGAAGGAGCAGTTACAAAGAAAGAAAAACATAGTGACCTCAAACTGTATTGCAAAACTGATTTATGTCAGCACAACAAAAATCAAAGAAGGGAGGCTGCAAATTCCATCTTTTCTCAGAAGTCATTAAGCACAAAACCGGTTTCAAAACAACTTTGTGTGCGCTTTTCCCTGTAATAAAATGAAATGGACCACCTGAATCAGTCAGTTGCTCCAACCCTTGGGTGTTTTGGATGTTAATCTGCTGAAGTGAGCTTAAACTGAGGACACTGCTTGGGAAATAAGTCACAAACAATGACATCATCTAATGTTTGGTAAAATAAACTGTACTAAATGCTCTTGATCCCCAGTACCTGATTGTCCATTGCTCAGCTACAACAAAGTTGTATTTGACTCATTGTTTTCAGCTGTTTTTGTAACCGCAATATCTAAAAGGTAATGGGAAATCCTGTGTCCCAATAGAGTCAGTTCCATGATACGTACTTTGTTGCGTAAAAACGGTCACTTCTGTTATACACCATTCGTAAGGACAAAACATTTTATGGTAATATTCCAAACAGACCAATGTCCATTATTAGCAGAGAAGGAAATAGACAATGCTAATGGTTTAGTGTATGGAGCGGCTGAATTGTGGGGCAGATGTATGTGAAAGGGTGCAGTCTGGTTGTCTTATCACAACATTCAGTTTGAGCCCTGAAGACAGAGACAGCGTTATCCTCTCATTGTCATGGAGAATAGTGCCTTGGAGACTTGAGGCACAAAGACTGGAGGAAAGTTAGCCTTAAAACTTCTTTGGGTATAGGGTTAGAAATTTGCATGATGGAAGAACATTCTTAGAGGAAGGCTTCATGTTCAGTCTCTGGGTTAGGATAGAGCATCATATTTATGCCAGCTGGATATTAATGACCTCACTGGTACATATTTTTGTACTACTACTACTACTACTACTACTACTACTACTACTACTACAACAACAACAATTGCTATGAACGAAAGGACATAGAAAGGGGAAAAGATAGGGCTGGCTGGACAATTAATTGAAAATGTATTGACATCAAAATTCTGAAGCTGTTATCAATGTATTTTTCCCATGATGATAATTTATTCCTGTTGATAGGCTTTCTCTTTAAAAACATTCTACCGCGTGTGTAGTCACGTGACTTCGCCCGGACCAGTTAGCCGCATGGAAAGCATAATGGAGGATAACTCAAACACCCAGTCCGAGTCAACTGAGCAACTTCTGGCTTCAGAAAAGATGATTTAGAACAACGCGATTAATTATCGTTATCGAGGTAAAATGTGCAATTAATCGTGATTTTGATTTTAGGTCATATCGTGCAGCCCTAGGAAAAGAGTAGTGGAGGAATATTTGTCTAAACAACGTGATGCAGATCGGTCTATACCAGGAGTTGCACAACAGAAACCCTGTACAGAAAAGGCATGCTTGTGCGAGACAATAAAACCTTGAGCGTGGGTGAGCTAGGCCTATATAAACTTTGATGGCAGAAATGTGTATCTGTTGTTAAGCAGTCAGAAAAATAAAAACAGCTCATACAAGGTTTGCATAGACTTGTGCATGTGCACACACGTGTATCCACACACGTAGCAGGCTCATTACACCCCTGTATCTCCACTCAAGTGGAAAAACACCCCCGTCACTTTCCCCACAGCATCCTCACTCTCTAGATCAGTCAACATCCACCCCTGTCACCCTTCCTCAGAAAAATCCTTGAAGAGGTCAACCGAGAGATTAAGACCCTTCAAATGGGGTCATGGAGATCAATGATCAAACAGAAGGCCAGGCCCAGCCCCCATGCCCTCACTCCACCCACTTTATTTCAGGAAGCCTGATAATAGAGACAAAAAATGCTGGCTAACTACTTCCATTTCACCATGACTCATCCAACCTCTTAATCTCTGGCGGTGGCCTCACCTTTAGCTGTCACTGACAGTTCCACAAATCACAGATCAGAACATCTCCATGAACTGGGTGTGAATCTCAGAAATGTGAGAGTAAACACAAGTGTTCACAAAATTACCAATGACATTGGTGAAAGGATAGGGTCCAACAATAGACTAAAAAAACGTCTGCAAAATCCAATACTTATATTTTTATGAGATGTTATCACAACGTATGCTCTTTGAAATAACTAGACGTAAAACTAGACAAGCATAGACACAATAGCAAAATAAAAAATAGTCACACAATGGGTCCATTAATTATAGGACTTGGCAAAAACATGCAATCACACTTGTCATACAGTGATCTATTTCATCTCCCCTGCTGTGAAAGGGCTCCCTGATTTTTATTGTGCGTATCCAGAAGGGGCACACATGCATTGGTCAATGAGACCTCTTGAATGGAAAAAAACACTTTTGTTGGTTGTGGGTTTTCCATCATTGTGTGAGCCACATTCCAGTGGACCACAGGAGAACAGAAACTGGCTGCGGAGAAAAACTCCACTCAGCTGTGGGGTTGGTGAGGTTGTTCTCTCCAGAAAACACGCCTTCCAATGAGTTATACGTTTTCTCATGCTAGAGTTTGTCAACATTTTTAGAGGTAAAAGCTAGCATACTTTTATTGGGAGTTTAAAAGTAAAGAAAGAGAAAAGAAGACATGAAAAGAGATTTAAAAAAAATGACAAAAGGTTTGAACCTTAACCCTTGTGTAGTCCTTCGGGTCCCCATGACCCGTTCAGTTTATTTGACGTTTTTGCATTGGCCTGGCGTTGAGCTTTGGGTCCCCTGGTGACCGTGTACTATGTGATGTCATTTCACGTGAACTGGCACGGGGGGGTCCCAGAGACCCGTGCTGCGATCGAACGCGTTTGGACAGGCTAATACAAAATGTAAATAAACTAACCAAGTCCCCATGACACGAAGGACAATACATTAACCTGTGGGTGCATCGAGTGCATACAGCTATGTATACTCTGCGAAAACAAGGCACAGGTGTACCATTTGTTACATGCAACTCTTACAGTTTATAGCCAGTATTTCACCACAGTGTTCTGAAAGGAGTTGTGTGTCAGGTTTATAAAATATTTTCAATTGCAATATTAAGGATCTAAAACAAGCAATTAAGACCCAACCAAACTTTATAATATGACCTTTAGAATGCTACAGAGTTCTATTTTAATAGCTGGAATTCCTTCTACCTGCTTTGATTTAAATACAAATGATAAACAATGTTAATAACACTGTACTTGCAGAGTAAAGACAGAGGAAAATGAAGGATGTGCACCACAATGCAGAATGAATATAAATTAGAAAGAACCATCCAAAATGTGACCATGTAAATGAAGGGTTAAATCCAAGGCGACTGGCCAACAGTGACTTCATCAATGCAGTCCACTCATCAGATGGCATTTCAGGATATGTGTAATGCTTTCTTTCACTGTCTATCACCCCTTCTCAGTGTGTTTGCGTCCCTCTGACAGATTTAGACATACACAGTATACAACATAGAATTCATAGAGACGTTTAAGTGAATGTAAACGGCCACAACACCTATGCTCCGTTAGCATAATCCAAAACTCATTGAGGCATTCAATTATATCGAGTTAGAACTGAGATAAAGTAATCCAGGTGACTAGTAATCCAAGTTTAATGAAAACAAATCCATGTGTAGATAAGAAATTGAATGCATAATGATAATTTACAGTTTCACACTTGTGATGAGGAAAGTTTGTAGGAAAGCGCTGTGGTTTACAGTAGAACTCAACCTTTAAGAGGCTTTTGCTTTGACCTACTGTAAAAAAGAAAAGGCTTGTTTCAGCAGATCTTGACAACAAATGAGATGTTCTCGGTAGGGGTGCATGATATATCGACTCAATATCGTTATCGCGGTATCACGTTGCCCAATATTATATCGAAAGTATCGCGATAAGTATGCAATATTTAGTTCATTTTGTGGAGCGCTGCGTCCCGTCCGTTGGCTGTGTGGCTTAGTTGTGTTCAATTTAGAGCCCGCTTGAAACGCTATAATGATCATGTTTCATTGGCCAGTTACTGTGCCACTTGCATGTTAGTACATGTCAGCGCACAGGTCCACTACGTGACAACCCTATGGAGCGTACCACGTGTGTGCATATTTTGAGAGCGTGATAGTGTAAGTGAAGAAATGGATAGAGACAACAAAACGGAACGAATCTGAAAAGCAAAAGTTGTGTCCTGTTCTCTTTATTTATTTATTTTATACTGTACAACCAGTAAAACATGTCCTGTTTTGTAGACATGGTCGTTATTTATTTATTCATGTTGTACCAGTCCAATATGACAGTCAGTTGAAATAAACCTTGTGTTGTAGAAAAAAATTGTTTAATTTGTTATGAATCTATTTTGATGCGTTTTCCCACTTTTGTAATTTTACAAATGTTTAAAAATATCAAAATGAATATCTATATTGTAATATTCATAATCAATATCGCAATATCACATTTTGTCAATATCGTGCAAACCCTAGTTCTCGGCATGGCTTGTGATTGTGTCAAAAGCGGTCAACAGCAGCCGAGAGAAAATATTCCTTTTGTGAGGAAAATGATTCTTTCTAGTATCAGCTGAAGGCAGAAAACATGGCACATATGAAACAATGTCTGCGTCAATGTGCCCGCGTGTGTCTGAGTGTATGTGCGTGTGTGTGTCTGGCTGTCTGTCTCTGTCAAAACATGGCAAATTGATGATTAATGATTGTTTGCATGCTGGCTGGTGAGGAGGTGAAAATCTGTCACTGTCTCCATTCTGCCTCTTGGTACAGTCTTCTTTATTTTCCGGAAATTGAGACGAGATCTAGAACAATGTTTAAAAACACAATTTAACAATTAACACCAACCTTCTGTGATTCACTCGATTCTTTTTGCTGGTGCGACACCGAAAAAGCCTATTAGTGTATGACGCATTTGAGTGGCTGCTTGTTCTGTGTGGTGTAACTTTGTCACAATGCATAAGCAACATCAGATTTAGCTTTCAGTACACTGGAAACAGATGTGCTTCAATTCATACCAGGCACTGTTTTCCTCACAATGGACTAAAGCATAACGGTACTGTTTGGGGCCGGATTGACTTGACTTTGAGTGTGTGTGTGTGTGTGTGTGAGTGAGTGAGTGAGTGAGAGAGAGAGAGAGTGTGAGAGAGAGAGAGAGCGTGAGAGAGAATGCGTGCATGCGTGTGGAAGTGAGGGATGGAGAGTGTGAAAGAAAGAGAGAAGAGAAAGACTATGAGGGGGTGCTTTTCCTGTTCAGTCATTTGGGTACTGCAATGTTTCAGTACTTCTACCTTCAATCTTGGAGAGGAGCCGTCATCATGGTTCTAAAGGTTAGATATTGCAGCCTCCCCCTTATCCTCGTTTTACCCTATTATTTCGTTATCTCCATCTTTTATGTATTCTCTCCCTGTTTTTACACAAGTTCAACCCCGTTCTCCCCCTTTACCCCCCCTCTGTGACTCGCTCCTGGGCTCCATTGTTGTTGCATTCTTATGCAGTGTATCATCAGTTAACTTCTGTATTCAAACTCTTCCTGAGATAACACAAACTATAGAGCCAAAAATACCTCTACCTCTGCCTACAGCATTTTCTAAATCAAGAGCCCCTCATGGACGCAGTCCATTAGGTCCATCCATCCAAACAGACCTGCTTTGTTGAGGTGTTATATCAACAGGGTAACCTCCACTCCACTCCTCCCCAGCTTCCTTGGGCCCCCCAACTGCAGGAGATTG